>NC_092501.1:156859508-157533508 GCF_047511675.1 Marmota flaviventris | reverse complement strand
TGGAAATAGTTGACATGTGGGGGTGGGGTTTTATATATCTTAAGTGATTGATTTCCAATGTAATAAATCATGCAGGAAACAGTCCGCATAATTTCAAATTAAAGAAAATAATAATGGAACTGCTTTTCATATTGATTGTATCGGTTACATACATATCAAATTGATCAAATTGCATACTTCCAATATGTTCATTTTATTGTACTTCAATTTTACCTCAGTAAAAGCTATGGAACAAAAAAAGAATGCTAAGAAGAAAAGGTTAAGAAAGAAAAAAAGAAAAGCACTGTGTGTTACTGGTCTTTGTATTCTGGGTAACTAATACTGTTTTGTAAAAGTGTTTATGAATATTTTTTGAAAACAAATTAAAAATTATGCACAGGGAATTACTTCCATATTTAACAGGAAAAAGTAAAAAGAGACCAGGTCTAATTGATTGTTGCGTGCCATCCAGCATGCCGTGGGGCTTGTTGGTGACAGCAAACACCATGACAAACTCTGGAAGGTCGACAGCAGAAACCTTTTCCAACACTTCAATTAAAATCACTTAGTAATTAAAAAATAGCTTTCTCTGTTATCTAATGAACATTTTGCTAAGCCAGTTTTCACAGTATGAGGTCATTTTGAAACTAAATATTTATATGCTTTTGTGATCATCACCCATGCTTCTAAATTGGCTAAAAAGTAATCCATCCTTTTATGTAGTTTGGAATATATTGTGGATTAGCTTTTCCACATCAATTTCCTTAGCAAACAGATTGATGTAGTACATAACAAACAAAAATTCAGTCACCTCTGTTACTGATGAGCATGCATTCTGAATTTGTGAGGCCCAAATGTTAACATTTGACTCTATTTCTGACAACTGAAAAGGTGATTTTTTTTAAAGGCTAAAATGTTCACGTTTCTATAAACTTATTTTTGGAAATCTGTTTTAAAAATTGTCACAGAAACATAAGTAAAACACACAGACACACACACACACACACACACATATATACATCAGGACACGTTGTGAAACTATATTCCCCTTCTGCCACAGGTTTCTGACACTCCCTGGCTCCCAGGGAAATATGATTGTTTAAACTCACATGTTACATTTTAAATAATTCTCAGTGTAATGACAACCTCTCATCCTATGTCATACTTAATTTAATTCATGACTAAAGCAAATTATGAGCAGTAAAAAAGGATAAATGTAGTGACACTATATATATATATATATATATATATATATATATATATATATATATATAACATTTTTAATGACAAAAAGAAACAAAATATTAATAGTGATTTGGAAAAATGTCACATGAACTTATCCTATTTGGGTACCTCTGTATCCAGTGATCTATAATTATTTTTTTCCTGCCTAACATTTACTTTTTAATTGTTCTAATTTTAAATAGATCTCTAATGAGAACTATTTTCATCTTCTTTTGGAAAATTAACTGAGAATGAAAACTATAAAAGGGCAGGAGTTTTTTTTGTTTTTTTCATTCCTTAATCACTAGTTCTTGATCACTGTCCAAATTCTAGAAGTATTCTATACATTGAGTGGATGAGTGAATTTGGAAAGCAACTTTAAATAATTGTTCCATTATTGTTTTGAATGTTAATCAAAATTAGAATCAGATAGGATTCAACTTCATATTGGCTATACTGCTATAATGTATGTATACAAATTACTATTGATTTATATTTTCATATAATTGTGCAAAACAATCAGACATGATGCTCATAGTAAATGAGGCTCCATGAGACTTTGAAGATAACTAAATGTTTAAAATGGTTTTATATTCAGTACGTGCAGATGTGTTTGTGTATACACACAGCCTACAGGACCCTCAGATGTAGTTTTTCTCTTCTTGGAGTATAAATCATAAGTATAAATTAATGAACCTACTAAATTAGGTTCATTGTCCTCCTCGTCACCCAGTCCCAAGCCTCAAGAGTTTGCTTTCAGATATCTCATTTGTGAGTTTTCTTGAACACCTGAGTCACAATCTTTGTTGATTGTCTTGCCACTGATAAAATTATTTGCACATTTATTGTGAACTCTCCACAGAATAAAGCTTCTCATTTCTCCCACCATGTTTATAGCTTATTATGTTTATAGTTATTCTGCTCTGTGTATTAGTTGGGTTTGTTCATATCTGTGTTTCTGCAAAAGATGCTGGTGGTACAGTTGTTGTTGGTGGTGGTGTTGTGTGTGTGTGTGTGTTTGCTAGTCATTCATTAGACATCTTTTGTCAAACAGGCTTGTCAAGTTTATATTCCATATCTGGGCCTGAGATATGAAGTTATTGAAATTATTTGAGATAACTTTCATTAAGTGTTTTATCATATGATATTATGAACAATATAAATTGTACCTGGAAGTTTTTCAAGGAAATATTTTAATAATCTATTTGTTACTAAAGGTGGAAGGCTATGGAAATTATTTTTTAAAATACCCTGCAAAATATTTCATATTCTATTTAAAATGTTCACATTGTGCTCCCATTTTATTTTCTTAGCAAGTTCAGTCCAAGATGGTAATGATCTACGTGACTAAATTGGGAATCGAGTTACATGAAAGATTGAAGGACTAGTGACTTACTGGGAGAGTCGTATGAAAGCAAAGGTCTCCAGTTCCAACTTGATGCATCTTCCCTATTGTTATTCCAAAGGAAATCATTGCCTAAATTTTCCACTTTTTATACAGTATGCATGCTAGCCTCAGAATAGATTTCCTATTAAAA
Organism: Marmota flaviventris; assembly: GCF_047511675.1. Classification (NCBI taxonomy): domain Eukaryota; kingdom Metazoa; phylum Chordata; class Mammalia; order Rodentia; family Sciuridae; genus Marmota; species Marmota flaviventris. The sequence goes on along the minus strand of NC_092501.1, from coordinate 157,530,767 downwards.
AAGAAATGAATCCATCTTTTTATCTTTCTTTTACATACACAATCACAATTAAAGAAAAAGTCAATTATGCTTTTCTTTGTAAATGAGGCACATATTTTATTCACTTGAGCTGACTTCCCACTCATGGTGGTTGATCAAGCAGTTCTAATGGCTGTTATGTAGACCGGTGTGTGCTATTGTTCTTGCAGGAAGAGCTGGCATGGAACCTAAGTGGCCTAGTTAAGAAAGATGGCCTCGGTTGCTTAAGCTCTAGAATTTGTGTGGTTAATTGAACAAAGAGTGATGTTTTCCTTTTGCATAAATTAAAAATTTTACACTCAAAATTCTGCAGTTTCTCGTAGTTCATAAATAATTCTCCTTATTAATAATGCTGCTTAAAATGCCAGAAGTATTCCTCTTGAAAGACTGCTTATTATGATACGAAAATTATGGGTGAGTTTTACTGAATTAACACTTGCTATTCCCTCCAAAGAATTTTTTTTAAATACTATTCGTTATACCTGATAATGCTATGTGAAATTTATTTTTAGGGGGATAATTCCTATGTGAAAGATCGCTGGTGTGTTTTTGATGGATTTATGGTCTTTTGCCTTTGGGTTTCGCTGGTGTTACAGGTAATTAAATATTTTTAAATCACAAGGGGGGTATTTTCTAAAATGGGCATTATTTTGCATTGAAAATTTAAAAAGAAATATTAAAGAACATATATCAAATGTGATTGTGTAATTTCCTATGACATTTCTTTAAATGTCTATTGAGATGAAAGTCTAATTGTCACATTTTAATTAGTGTTGGTTACATTTGTGAATTATTTCTCACTCAGAAATGGAAATATAGTCAGTGAAATAAAGAAAAAAGATGTGGGGTACGATTTCTGTATTTGAAACATAAAAAATTGAAGAACACAGCAAGAGATCTACCTTTTCAGCAAAATTTTAAGTGCAATACATTATTACTGACTATAGGTAGAATGTTGTTCAGCAGATTTCTGGAGTTTATTCACCTACTCTTCATTTAAAATTTGAGACTAAAAGAAATTCATAGGCCATCTTGCCTAGTCATCTGTGGTTTTTGATAACCTGTCCTTAATATAAAACGCACATCTCCAATAATTTAATTTCATCTCACACATTAATTTAGTAGCTTGTGTGTTGGACAAACATTTTCTAATTAACATTTATATATATTAGTGATAAGATTCTTTTCCCACACTTTTAATAATATTTTGATGTTTTTCTTTCATTCATTTATTTTCTATGTATTCAAAAATTACCACCAAATAACATTGTTCAGTAAGAAAGCCTTAACAACTTATTCTGTTCTGAGGGGCACATACTTTTTAAATAAAAACTATACCTCATTTAATTAGGAAATAAACAGGATTTATTGCTCTTTCATTAGCTTATATATTTGTTTCTCCTTATATAGCTATAGCTTTATAGGGGAAGAAAGAAAGGAAGGGGAGGAATCTCATGAGAATCTAAGTAGAGTAGAGGAAAGGGAGGCACAGGGAGAAGGGAAGAGAAAGGAGAGATCCTGGGAAGTGATATTGGCCAGATTATATTGTTATGTCGTGTGCATACACGAATGTATAACAAGGAATCCCACCATTATGCACAATGATAATGCACCAATAAAAATATGGAAAAATACCTACTGTTTCAAAATGTAGCCAGAAGAAAACTGATTTTGGTAATAAATAATGTGGGGCTAAATTCAAGGTCCAGGGTGTGCTTTCTGCTGTTGTCTGTATATTCCATGACTATAAGCAATGCTAAAGGAAGATCTAAACTTTTTTAACTATCACTTAATTTGCAGGTGTTTGAAATTGCTGATATAGTTGATCAGATGTCACCTTGGGGCATGTTGAGGATCCCACGGCCACTAATTATGATCCGGGCATTCCGGATTTATTTCCGATTTGAACTGCCAAGGACCCGGATTACAAATATTTTAAAGTAAGCACTGCTGTTACCTAAGTTAAGGAGGAAAGTTTATGAGATTTTTTGTTTTTACCTACTTACCCTGTTTTTTTCCCCCTAGGCGATCAGGAGAACAAATATGGAGCGTTTCAATTTTCCTACTTTTCTTTCTACTTCTTTATGGAATCTTGGGAGTTCAGATGTTTGGAACATTTACCTATCACTGTGTAGTGAATGACACAAAGCCAGGGTAAGTTTATCTCGTGGCTGCATTTTAATCCGAATGATTAAGAGGACATTGCTGCAACTTTTGAGAGAAAAAAATCTTAAGGCAGTATTTATGGAGTTTGTGTTGTGTATTCTCTGATTCCTCAGTATTTTTTGGTCCACTTTTTAAAGCCAAGTGTTCAACACAAGCCAGATTGAAAACTGTAAGCTAGTGGTCAGGTAGGTTCAGGAAACACAAAGGTACGCTCAGATCCCTTCCCCCTATGGCCAAATAGGGAAGGTGTGGACAATACCGAGGAAGCCATCCATGGGGTCAGAGTGGGTCACATGTTAGAAAAAAAAATTAATTTATATCATTAATACCTCTGGTCATCCTTCCCTAAACAGTAACCTATGTGATTACTTTATACTGTCCTTTCTAGATGAAACCGTGTAGTGTGTTAGAGGGTTGGGGGGTAAGAGGCAACCTTCATACTTCATCTGCTAGATACTGTGCAGGTAGGGCCCCTGCTCTCCTCCTTGGCTACTCAGTGCTAATAAACAGCCCAGGCGCAGAGTGACAGGGAGAGCACATCAGACTGTTGTCCCTGCACATACATGACAGAGAAGTGTCCCCTAGGTGCTGACTCGGTGTCAGTCGGGGATTCCGAGCACCACCCAGAGGTGCAGCAGGTATGGCGCTGCCACGTTTCAGGCCAGCAGGATATCGGGGAGGAAAATTTACCACTTATATTCGGCTCTTGGGAGGGTTCGTCTCTTCACAAGTGAAGAACCCGTCTATAAGTTGTGGAAAAATAAAATCGATTCAGATCAGAGATAGTAATTTCACAGCACTTTATTAAATTTAAAAGGAGATTATAAGCAGCCATTCACCTATTTTAAGGTGTCAGTATCAATTTAAAGATCGAATGCATACATAAGAGCAATTGAATTTAAAAAGTATTAGTTTGTATTTTCTTCAAAAAGACTTTTTTCCATAAAGCATAGCTACTTGTATATGTGAAAAGTAGCTAAGCCATAGATAAGTGAATATCCCTGTGAATGAATACATACATATATACATATATACATGTATACATTATATGCATGTGCGGGTATATATATATATATATGTATATATCTTATGATAAATTTAATTCAGTTCTAACTCTTTGTCCTGTGAGCTTGTGATAGTCATTTAGTTGATGGTTGTGTGCGTGAGTGAGTGGAATAACAGGGCTTACTTCCTAAAGTTGGCTCCAAGAGCAAACAAGGGGATGAAGGAGAAGACCTGAGAAAGATGAGCTTATAGTGAAGTCCTCATTATATATGGTTGTCATAAACCGAGGTCTAAACTTACCTGTTACAAAGCCTCATTTCCCCTATCATTGTAATTGTATGCCTCTTTCCACCACTTCATTGAGGTTTCTTTGGCATGTAAAATCCTGTTCAGATGAAGGTTCTTTGTTTTTTTCTGTAAGAATTACATCCTCAGAGTAGCTTATATCATTTCCTCTATTACATCCTAAACACTGCGATCCTTCTTGAATCCATTGTTGTGTTTCTTGTGAAGGAGGGGATGAGGTGTGCTCTTCATCTGGTGGTGAGAGCAGATATGGACAACTTAGTTCTCAGTGTTTCCATTAAGTACCAAATCAACTGTAGAGTTTCCAAGGGAGATAGTTACTTTTAATTCCTACACTGTGTGGAAGTGTGTCAAATTTTGTCCAGTGCTTTTACCGCAAATACTGAATTAATAAATGTTTTTCTCCTTTATTCTGTTGACGTGATTCATTAAGCCAGTCTCCCATTTCTGATGTGTAGCCAAGTAGGTCATGCTGCATTCCTCTTTCAGTGTTGAAAGTTTTGGCTTCCTAATGTTTCACATTGATGCATCTTTGTTCATGAGAAGCATTATTCTTAGTGTTCTTGAAATGTCATCACCAAATTTTGAAATCAGGGCAATACTGTCTTTCTGGAGTAAACATGTTTCTTATTTCTGTTTTTTTTTTTTTTTTTTTTTTTTTTTTTGAAGGAGGGTACTAGGGGGTGCTTTACCACTGAGCTATATCCACATCCCTTTTTTTGAAACAGATTCTTGCTAAGTTGCTTACATCCTTGTTAAATTGCTGAGGCTGTCTTTGAACTTGCAATACTCCTGTTTCAGCTTCCTGAGCCACTGGGATTACATCTTCCTCTGTATGTTTTAAGAATAGAACTAATAAAAGATTGATATACTTTTTTACTTAAATATTTGATAGAAACTCTTTAGATCTGAATTGTTTGTGGGGTTTTTTTGAGGTTTTTCATTACAAATTAAATGTATTTACCATAATGGGATATTAAGTTTTTAATCTTTCTTGTTTTGTCAGGTTTAGTAAATTTTGTTTTTCAAAAACTTATATATTGTTAAAGATTGTCAATATCAGCATAATGTTTTTAAAAATACTCTCTTGTTTATCCTTTTGATATCTGTAGGTTCAGTGGGAATAAGCTATTTTTTATTCCTGATGTTAATTTTTCTCATTCCTTTTTTTATGTTTTGTTATCAACTCTATTAGTCTTTTCATACACAAAAACTTTCTGGCCCATTTAAATTTCTGATTTGTTATTCTTTTTTTTTTCCATATGGATTCCTTCTTTTATCATCACTGTTTCCTTCTTTCTGTCACTAATAATTTGTTTTAATATGAGAATTTAGAGTTTTCCTTTGAACACTGCAGTGTTCAGCTGCATCTCTACAATTTTCATATTTTGTTTTTAAATTATTATTTAATTTGAATATTCTCTGTTTGGCCTATACTGTGTTCTTTGACCTATTCTGTGTTCTTTGATATGTGGGTCATTTGGAGGTATGTTTCTAGAAGATTGTGACTTTCTAAAAAAGTGTTATTTTGGGTGTGTGATTTTATTCTGTTGTGGTCAGACACAAGTCTGTGTAGAATTGAACCTCTGGAAGAATCATAGCATCTAAATTGGTGAAAATTCCTGAAAATTTGTAAAGACTATCAAGTCTGCCATTTTGGAATGATACTATAGAAAATTACAGTGTTTTAATCCTTCCTTTTTTCATTTTTTTTTAAAAAAAACCTTCTCTATCAATTACTGAAAGAGCATCATTACATTTTCCAAATATGACAGAAACATTCAGTCTCTCTTCTAGTTCTGTTGGGTTTTGCTTCAGGTAATTTACAGCTCTAATTAGGTGCATGAACCACAAATGTCACTGTGTCCTTCTTTCTGAAAAGCTGACCTTTTGGTCATTATACATGTGAAACTTATTTTTAGTTAACTCTGTGAAATCTGGATGTGTTATGGATCAAGAATATGACCTTTAAAATTTTCCTTTAATAATAACAATTAGATTTTGTAGCTCTGAACTGTTTTTAAATTTAATCAGCTCTTATTTTTTGAACAATTGTTTTCCCACAAGAACTACAAATTAAGTGTAGCTTGGTCCATTCCTGGACTGACAATAAAAGGAAGCACATGGAAAATTTTTCGTTAGTTTTAAAGTGTGAGCCACATAATTCTGAGCTCCCCCTGGAGATGATGAGGCCCAGTGATTGAGGCTTAAATTGAGGAAGAAACTCAGCAGTCAGAGGGTCTGGCACATAGTTGTTGGTTCGACTCTCTACTTTGCAATGCTCATTCCACTGTTAAAACCTTGGCACTTTGGGTTTTTTTTGTAAAAGGGAAAAGACTGCAGGTGTAGCTCAGTGGCATAACCTTGCTTAGTATGTATGAGGCTCTGGACTGGATCCCCAGTACCTAAATAAATAAATATAAGAAAAATGAACCAACCAATAGCTACCAACTTTATTTCATCCTCCCCAGCAGTGTCTGGCATATAGCATGAAGGAGGGGAAGCAACTAGAACGCCTGAGTGCTATTAGTGGGAATAGGAAATGATACAACTACTTCAAGTAAAAGCTTGATAATTTTTCAAAAAGTCTAACAATCACCTACCTTATCTCCCATCATTCCATTGGTACTTAACCAAGAGAAAGGAAAACATATGTCACTTACACATAATGTTCATAGCAACTTTATTCGAAATAGTCCAAACTGGTGACAACCCAAATTTCCACCAATTGGCAAATGGAGATCTGTATTATAAATACATTTTAACAATAAAAAGGTCTATTGACATATACCACATATTGGATGAGTCTCAAATTAATTTTGGTGAGTGAATAAATTGAGATGAAAAAACAATTACATATTCTATAATTCCATTTACATATTAGTCAAGAAAATTCAACTCTTATCTATAAAGATAGAAAAACATCAGTGCTTGCCTGGGACAAGGGCTGGAGTGAGAATAAAAGATTGAAAAGGGGGGGCTAGGAAACCTGTGGGGTTGGTCAATATATTCATGATCTTGATTGTGGTTCTGTACACATGTCAACATTCATCCAACTGTGTGTTTTCCTATGTGTGGCTTATTGCACATCAATCACACCTATTAACTGTTTAAAATGGGTAGTGTGAGGCAGAAACCTAATTCTTCTCAGGGTTAGGTAATTGTCTCAGCACTATTTACCTTGCACTGCTGTGTTACTACTGAGTGTGCTGCCATGGTTCTCCTTGACTAGATCTTTGTCTGTAAGCGGGTCTGTTCCTCTCTCTTCATTGTGCTTGATGGATCTGTTTGACAATCTCCTTCCAACATCCCGCCAGAACTCCTTTATTATGATCTGGCTTTATGCGGTGGGTCATATTTTCAGATTTCTGTCTTACCCAGGCTCAGGAGTCCACCTTCTGCCTATGTGGGCATTGAAACCCAAGCTCTTAGACCCTAGATACATGATCTGATTCCTGTTCCCATTTTTCCAACTTGAATTCCTTGTGTTGCTACCCATGGACTTCCTTCTTTCTCTGGTTTTGACATTTGGGAATTATTATTTTTTTCTTGTGAACCTAGATATGCAGTCTTAAATGTAATCTTTTATTGGACAGAGTCATTTGTAGTCCAATTAATGTAGTCCATCTTGCAGAACCAGCCTTCTGACTCTCATGGCTAGTATTTCCTTCTTATTTTCGTTATTATCTCATGAGATCCCTGAGGATGCATAGGAAAGGTTGGAGAGGATACTGTTAATTTAATCTCCTTATCCTTAGTACCTGGCATCCCAACACAGAATAAGTACTTGGTAATTATTTATTAAAGTGTGGTAGATAACACATTAAATTTTGACAGATAATAACAGCATTATGGAAAATCGACAAAGAAAAGGAAATAAAAAGGGAAAAGAAAGAAAAATAAGTCTCTAAGTGCAGGAAGGGAAAATGATTAAAAATAGAAAAGTTGCATTCAAAGCAGAGGAAAGCAGTGATTTAGTACAAGTAGAGGCAGGAAACTTGAAAGAAGCTGTGAGTAGCGAAGCCGGCTGTGTGGGAGAGGGAAGAGACCAACGTGGGAAGCAAAATCTGTAGGTAGTTTTCAGTTTTTGTTTTTTCAGTGTAAGTAGACTGTCAGATATGTCTAGATTTTTCTAAGAGTGAACATGAAAATGGAAAAAGATTTTGTATGGGTGGGAGACAATAGATATGGAGGCAAAGAACAGAGGGAGCCTCTGGGTGAGGAAACCCTGTGTGAGAACTGCAAAGCATGCAGCGGCTGTTTCCAAATTGAGCCTAGACCAGGTGTCACGCTGGCAAACCGAATTCCAACACAGATAAAGTAATGACGAAGACAAGCACATCTAGATTATACTTAACATTGACACAGACTCTATAGCCCAACTGGAGGAGACCCACAGAGTGCCTTCCCAGCCCGGGCCCTCCAAACGCTTCCCATGGCCAGCTTCATGCTACATTGGCACACAGAACTGAGGTCGAAGACCTCCTGAATTCCAAATATGTGCCCCAGCTCATTTCATTATCCTAAAAATAGAATTCATCATGAGGAATTTCCTCAATATTGGCAGAAGGTTTGGCTGGGTGTCTCATTTTCTCTCTCACATTTGCAAAATCTCCCCACTAGCATGATCTTCACATGCATCCTGTCTTCTTTTATATGACTCTTAATTTACTACTTGAAAAGAAGATAACCTAACTATCCCATGTTAGTAATTCTGCTCATAATCACAGTTTTCAGAGGGTTGATGATTCATTCATTTCGAGAACCAGTCACTGTTTTCCTTTTAATTTTTAGCTCGGTATTACTGAGTATTAAAGTCCCACGCATAAGCAGAAAAGCTGCGAACACCACCATTAGTTCTAGCCCAGACATCGATTTCATTTTATTTTTGGAGACTTAAAAAAAAAGTCCACATTCAAAATAAAGCACAGAAAATATCAACTTTTTAAACAGTTTTCAACTTTTCTGTTTCCAATTGTGACTTCTCAACTCTGTGACGTAAAAAAGAACAACATCCTGTCATTTTCAACAGCATGAATGAATCTGGAGGATATTATGTTAAAAGAAATATTTCCAAATAATAATAAGAGTCAATTTCAAATGTATCATGGCAAAAACAGAAAGTAATGGAGGTGATGGCCTTGTTGATTAGCTTGACTTAATCATTCTACAATATATTCATATATAACACATTCTTCACAAATGTAATAAAATGATGATCTGTCAATTAAAAACAATATTAATTTAGAAATAATTTCTCACCCATCTGAGTTAGATATTAAGGTGTGATTAATATCTGATAGTTGTGATTCCAGCTGCCATGTATCGGGACCCCATTTCTCATCATCAGTGGCCTTTAACATTTGTCCCGATGTCTGTCTAAATGATTTTCAGGCCCTGCAGCCTAATAGTGGGAGAGTTTCCAGATCAGAACCTTGTATATCTGGGTAGCTCACCTCCAGAGTGGATTCTGTTTGACTTATGAGGCAAACAGGATAAAAGGAGAAGCAACTCAATCCATGAAGTTTTGTTTTTAAATGGAAAGTATTTCTTGTAAAACATATAGAACGGAGTCTTAGCTCTGCCTTCAACAGCATTACCAATAAAGTTTCAGATTCCTCTGTGATAACAAATGGCAACCTAAGGCAATTAGAGAAAAAGTAATGAGATTTGACTGAGCAAAGCAGTTCATTTCCAAAGAAAGCTGAGAAGAACAATGGCCTGTAGCAGAAACAGGTACCATAAAATACCAAAAGTGATGGCAGAAATCTCCCTGGAGCTGAGATAGGAAAGTGGAGAACGGAGCTGGCAGGTGAATGGAAAAGAGGAAGACTTACCTGACACCTTATTATCATCCTGAGAATGTAGGGAAAGGCATTCATAGCTTCATATCCAATAACGAAATCTTATTCACAAAAGAGATAATTAGAATAACTTTAAGCTAAGTGAATGTAAATGTTAAATATATAAGAGTTTATTATAGAAAGAACAGGATCTGACCAAGGATTCAGGCAGTCACTTGTGGTGGCTGGAACAGTAGGTTTAAGAGGTAAAGTGACCACACCTACCCAGGACCTTCTGGCTCATCCCTATTGTTCCAGAATAATTACTAATAGTTTTGATTTCTGCCATAAGAAGAAGTACATTCTATGAATATCCTTCCCAGGAGCAGCTTATAGGATTTGGTGGGATTGTATAACATATCACTATGAATTATACTAGAGACAATATAAAATTGGAATTGGGACAGTTTGCTATTGCTGGTCTAAATAAAATTTAATTACTCTAAGGAGTAAAATTAAATTTTACTTTATAAACTCTGTTCACAAATAGTGCATGGAGATTCCTTGGAAAACTGGGAATGGAACCACCATTTGACCCAGCTATCCATCTCTTCTCCATCTAGACCCAAAAGGCTTAAAAACAGTATACTACAGCGATACAGCCACATCAAGGTTTATAGCAGCACAATTCACAATAGCTAAACTGTAGAACCAACCTAGATGGCCTTCAGTAGATGAATGGATAAAAAACATGTGGCATTTATATACAATGGAATGTTAATCAGCAATAAAATAAGAATAAAATCATGGCATTTGCAGGTAAATGGAGTTGGAGAAGATAATGCTAAGTGAAGTTAGCCAATCCCCCAAAAATTAAAGTCCCTGTTACATATGGTCTACATCTTCCCCCACATTACATTCCAGGCAATTAGTTTCATCTGAATGTACAAAATCCTGATATACAAATATGTCATATAAATTTATTAATCCACACATCTCTTTTAAAATTGTCTGCACATCAGTTCCTAGCAGATGAGTCATCTGAGCCACCAATAAAATCAACCTTTCATATGACAATAATCTTTTAAAGTAAATGTAAGAAAACACTTCAAAATAAACAGAATGTCCCTATGAAAATTAATATGTGTGTTTTGTGTTTCACAAAAGTATGTGTGAGAGTCTTCAGTTTAAGAAAAGAAACCCGTGCAGTTTAAAAAGAAGTCTAAAAGAAATTGTGTGATGGCTTATGATGAATTCCAAGATTTCTTTTGATCATATGTTTACTTATCAAAAATGGATAATATAATTATATAGGTCATAAGACTTTTGTTGATAATTAGTGGTAAATAACATTTTTTGAACCACTGATCTATGTTATTGTCTCATTTGATACTTCTACCAACCTTATAGTCTGTGCTCTGTTTTAACTTCTGTATCACAGGCAGGGAAATTGAAGCCATAAGGTTAAATAAGATGATCAAGGTGAAATGGCTTTGAAGCATCAGAAGGTGCTTGAACCCTGTTCTCCCTCACTCTCATCTCTATGCTTTCAGCTTTGACTTCTCAGTGTATGGCATTATCTTCAACATTCTGATTGCATTCTGATATCTCCAGGACCACCTGACGAGCCTGCTTTTCCCTGTGATAGAAACTATAATAACATGCAGCAATGTGAGCCTTTCCCCTAGTGCATTTTGGAAATGAATTTCTAAGACAAGAATATTTTGGTAGAGAAAACCATTGGGCAGTCTTCATGAAAATATTAATTCTGAGTCACATCCTTGAGTTCATGTTGATTGGGGGAGCTGAGATTCTCAGATTTGACTGGGTTTAAAATCAATGGTTCAAAACCTTAGTTTTGCATTGAAACTCTCAAAGCTGTACAGTGGAATACCAAAATTGCGTGGTTTTGTTTTTATAGGCAGATCCTGAGTCTTCACAGAAATGCTTTGCTTCTGGCTAGCCTGGGGGCAACCAGAGTTTCCTCTTCCTTTCTGGCTGTTCCCCTAGAAATGTTAGCCTCTTATTAGTCTCACAAAGAAGCAGAGTTATCCATGAGTTCTGAGAGCTGTAGAGCAACTGTCGCAATTTTATTCATTCAGCAACTTTTACATATTTTTATTCCTAGAGAATAAATTGGGCAGGTGCAGGTGGTGACTGAGGGCAGCTGGGGCCAGGGCTTTAAATCCTTCCTTGACCTTCACTTGTCATTTGCTAACCATTGTGGAACCCTCTACACCTCACCATCCCCCCAGGAGGGAAGCCATTGAAGTGGGAGAGTGCTTCTCTCCAGCCTGAGAACTCAGGCCAACTGCATCCAAAAAACACGACCGAACTCTGAGCTTCTAATATGTAAGAGATGCTTTATGTTCACTGATGCTAGTCAGCAGTGCACTCTTACAGCCGAGGTTGTGATCCTCATGAGGAAGCAAACAGCTTGGCTCCTTGCTGCATGTGACGTTGTTGGCTGAATCTCCAATTCAGTCTCTAGGAAAAAAATAAGTAAAAATTGCCGAACAAATAAAATGGAAACATTTGGCCCAGTTCTGGTGGCCTGTTTCCATTGAGACAATGGACCCTCTGTGCACATAACTTCTCACCCTGCATCTTCCAGCTCTTAAACCAAAGGCAGAGGACCTGCTGTTTGAGAAACTCTTGACCCACGCTTGAAATATAAGGAGCTGACTTCACATTGTCTGTATCCTCATTTGTTTCTAATACGATTTGCCTATGAGCCTCTCATTGCCTGCCCCTGACTCGGCTGCAACCTTGCTTCCTGTCAAGGGCACCATCTCTTATCCATCTTGGCAAAACAGTGATTGATGTAGAGAGCAAACTTGGGGAAAATATATGTAACTCTTAAGAAACTATTCAGCTGTAACAAGGTAAGATGACTATTGTATTTCTTTAAAATAAAACCAACCATGTATTGTCATTTAAAATTTCATAGCCAAAATATTTGAAAAATTTTTCATTTTTACAATTTTTATGCACAGTGTCTACAGATCTCTACAGCTTTGCCTGCTGAGCTAATTAGGAATGACCAAAGATTGAAAAATCATATTAAAATACTCAGTTTAACAATAAAGAGGAATTATTTCATGGAAGTGGTGCAGATTAACTTGTTTATTAGAATAGGTGTGACATCAATATTATTTCTTGCCTCAGACTATTTATCTTGTTTTGCAGCCCTACTAAAAGTTTAGGTTGTCTTTTGAAAATCTTTAAAAATCTTCAAAAATCAATAAATAATTTATCTCTATAAATAATATCCTTGCTTTCCAAGGTGGGATTAGTTTTCCAAAGCTGGCAGGATTGAATGAGCTAGACCCATTCAGAGGAGTTTTTAATTAAAGCTGACAAGAGGAGGCTAAATAGAAGTAAGAATGAAGCCAGATGACTCTATGGAAAGCCAGGTGACAGCCAGAGCAGGTTCTCTGTAGGCAAATGCGATGACAGGGACAGCCTCTAAATTTAAGGGTTAGCGTTTAGCAAGACAATGAGCCTTGTTTTCTTGCCTGCCACCAAGAGTAAGACAAGCACTACCTAAGGTATCAGAGGCCACATTCACTACTTTCCTGGGTGTGTGTGTGTGTGTGTGTGTGTGTGTGTGTGTGTGTGTCTCTATACATCTTTCCTCTGGGCTTAATTAGAATTATGTTTTTCAGTTTTTTTCTATCATACAATGTAAATTGAAAAGACACCTTACAAATACAATAAGGAACAAATGCTCTCAGATTGTGTAGTGTTATCTGTTGCATATGGATTAGACATGCTAGACATGTTTGTCTGGGTTGCCAGCTTCAGAAATATATTGTCTGGGTTGCCAACTTCAGAAATATATTGTTGCTCTGCCCCTGTGAATATCTTTTTTACAATGAATGGGTCAAATTTTGCTCATCAAGAAGTCAACATTATCCTGCTGATCTTCAGTTCTTCAAGGAGCAAAAGTAATAACCATGCAAACTAATTTGCTCTCTGTGAATTCACATCACAGGTATTATTATATGAAAACCTTGGAGGTAAACTTAGTAATAACATCTTTTGTAAAATAGTGGTTTTTGGCCTTTTTGGCCTTTCTCACAAACTAGGAACAGGTTGAACAGTCAGTTCATGGTACGTCAGTAATAGTGTGCCAATTTGGGGAAAGTCTTATTCTCTTTTCTGTAAACGTATAAGCATGTAGTTTAAAAATTATTTGGGGGGCTGGGGATGTGGCTCAAGCGGTAGCACGCTCACCTGGCATGCGCTGGGTGCTGGGTTTGATCCTCAGCACCACATAAAATAAAAATAAAGATGTTGTGTCCACCGAAAACTGAAAAATAAATATTAAGAAATTCTCTCTCAAAATAAAATAAAATAACATATTTGGCGTGGCAATACCTGTTGGTTTACAACCTGAAACAAAACAAAACAAAACAAAAACACTGACGAGCCGTAGCTCTCAGTGAGTGGGTAATAGGCGTCTCTGTCTGCCCTCGTCTTCCTCCCGTGTACCCGTGTATGCTGTGTTACCCAGCTTTTCATTGCTGTGACCCAAACCTGACAGGAACAACTTAGAGGAGGAAAAGTTCATTTTGGCTCATGGTTTCAGAGGCCTCAGTCCATGGTCAGTTGAGGTCACTGCTGTGGGCCTGAGGTGAGGCAGGACATCATGGTGGAAGAGTGTGGCTGAATAAAGCAGCTCAGGATATGGCCAGCCAAGAAGCAGGGGGCAGGGACTAAATCTACCCCTTTGGGGTGCAACCCAGTGACCTATTTCCTCCACATAGGTGCCACCTCCCGGTTGTCCATTTGGTTCTCAGTGGATTATTCCATCAAATGGGTCAATCCAGTGATGAGGTCAGAGCCCCACTTCTGAGCCCTGCTGTATGGAGTACCGTGCTGCCAACACATGAGCTCCTGGGGACACTCCAGATACAACTATAACCTATGTATTCACAGGTTTCCACACTTCCACTTCCAGAGTGGCATGTGTAGTCCATCCCTGGAACTTGTGCCTGCTGTCCTTTCATAGCAGTCACTCCAAGCGGCAGCCTTCCTTGAAGGTGCTCTGTACCCACTACTACCTTCCATGGCCACATTTCGTGGTGTGTCACAGCACTTCAGAAACACCTGGAACATACCTATCATAGCTCCTAAAGCAGCATCGTGACATCTTGTGACCTTTCCTCTCTCACATGGAGCAATGAAGTCCTAAAAGGAAAATATATTCCCACACATCTCCATTCCTAGCATGCTGTGTGGCACAGGAATGTCACAATAATGATTCTGAATGAATAAACAGGTATTCAAATGAAATAAAATGGCCCCACAAAGAATATAGGAAAAACAGTCTCTAAAAAAAGACTAAATAATCCTAAGCACAGTTCAGGGACTGGTCACTGGTGAGAAGAATTACAAAAGGTCAGCACTAGATGTATTGCAAGGAGCAATGACAGTTGTTTGATAGATGGCGTTGTAGCAAAGAGAACTTGCTCATAAAGTCTAGAGCCACATTCAGCACTGGGTCTTATGGGTACTAGAACTGTGCATCGTCCTGCACCACACCAGGCATGTGTGGGCTTACTGGGCACATGGTTTCCTCTAATTATTTCCATTTTCTTTCATATGGAAGTGTGATGAGGTCATTCTGAGAGTTGTTTATTAAGTTGCTGAAACATTTCTCACTCTACAGATGAAGAGACTGAGGCTCTAATGGTTACAGTGAATTGCCCAAGGTAATTAAGTTGGTTAAACACTGAAATGAGATGATAATTCTTGGTTTCTAGTATATAACTCAATGCTCTGTGCCACTAAGATTAATGGTTATTTCAAAACTATAGAACTGTAGTCCTGAGTTATTATTTGGAGCTGTTATTATAAACAATTTTAGCAACAGGCTCAGAGCACATTTTCTTAGCTCTCAAATTCCTAGTCATTGTTATTTGTAAATAGGATATTTTGTGAAGAATTTTTTAAAAAGCCATATGCCAGGAGGATAATTAAAGCCTTTTGAAAATCAATTAACTACTCAGAGGGATTCCACTACTTGTTTTTAAATGTGGAAACTACTAAAGCCAGAAATTTAAAATGTTGAAAATCCATGCCAAAATGTAAGTATCATACTAAAAACAAAAAACAAGCAAACAAACAAAAACCACATACAAATAGGATGCAGTTACCGAAGAGTTTCTTTCTGTAATTGCTTTACAAATAGATAAATTTACCATATAATTAAATAATGGTAGAAAGACAATTTCATTCATTATTCAGAAAATAATTATGAAGCACCTACTGTGTTAGGCAGAGTTTTTCAGAGAAATATAACTATTTATTGGCTCCTCTCTCTCTCTCTCTCTCTCTCTCTCTCACACACACACACACACACACACACACACACACACACAGAGAAATTTAAGGAATTAGCTCATGCAGTTATGGGACCTGGCAAGACCACCATATTCAAGGTGAGCTGGCAGGCTGGAGATTCTGGCAGGTATTTCTCTTTCAGGGTTAAGTCCAAAAGCAGTCTGAAGGCAGAATGCCTTTCTCTCTGGTAGACCTGTGTTTTCCCTTAAGGTGTTCAACGATAAAATGAGGCCCACTCACCTTACTGAGGATAATATACTGTTGTGGTTTCAGTGTGAGGTGTCCCCCAGAGCTCATGTGAGACAATGCTAGATGTACAGAGGTGAATGACTGGATGATGAGTGCTGTGACCTAATCAGTGGACAAATGCACTTGAATGATTAACTGTATGGAAGCTCTAGATGGATAGGGTGTGGCTGGGGGAAGTAGGTCCCTGATGGCATACGTTTGGGGTTTCTCTCTTTCTGCTTCCTGCTGCATGTCCTGAGCTTCTTTCCATGATGTTCTGCTTCACCTGAGGCCCAGAGCAATGGAGTCAGACTACCATGAATGTGACCTCTGACACCACGAGCCAAAATAAACTGTTCTCCTCTAAGTTGTTCTTGTCAGTTATTTTGATCACTGTGACAAAAAGCTGACAAAAACATATGTTTTATTCATAGTCTATTCATTTACATGTTAATCACATTTCCAAACTATTTTAACCACAACATCTAGAATGGAGTTTGACCAAAAAACAAGGTTCTGTGGTCTAACCAAGTTGATCCATAAATTTAAATACGACACACTACGTGTCCAGGACTATGTGGAACAGCTGAGTTGGGAGGCATCCACAAAACAGATGACCACAAGAACGTGAATTGCACTTGTTTTAAGTGTCAGCAACTAAAAGCAAAGTTTCTTTGAGAAGTTACAGCAGGGTAAACCTAACCCAGATAGAGGTTGGAGGGTGAATTTCCAGAGAGACTGACACGAAGCCTGAGCTTTGAAGGCCACAAGGTGCAGTTTAGTGAGCAGAGACGGAAGGAGAGATTTCCATGTAGAGGAGAGATCCTGAAGGAGGCAGGAACAACCCAAAAGCTGTGAGAACATGGAGAAAAACAGAACACTTAGGGGAAAGTTATGCAAAAGCTGTTGGAAGTGTGGCAAGAGCCACATCCTTCAACATCCGTTGATCATTTGAAGTTCACCACTATCAAGGTAGCATGATCATTATGAAAAGTCTTCTATGTGGTGTGTTTGAAATGGATGGAAAGAGCCAAGAGCTAGGCACAAGGTGACCGTTAGACATCTGGGTACTGAGCCATGTAGAGGAAGGGATGGGGAGTGCTGACAGCTTCAGAGATACCTTGGGGTGTATTGCAGAGAACCAATGGCTAGTTATGACTCTTGAGGAAGAAGTGGTTGTCAAGGTGATCTCAGGATCTCAAGTTAACTGATTTGTTTGGGTGTTGGTGCTTTTTGTTGTGATGGAGAAGGCTGGGGAAGGGGGCTGGGTTCCCTAGGGGTATTGATCTGGAGGTACTTTGTGACCAATGGACAGGTCTAATGTAGGCAGTTGGGCATGTGGCTCAGGGTCTCTAAAAAGACATCTACAATGAGAGAATATTGAGACGGTAGTTGAAATTGCATAGGGAGAAGTATTATTTACTTTCTTCTAAGTAAAATAAGATAGCATTCCCTTGGTCTCTGTGGGGTTTTGGTTCCAGAAATTCCCGAGGATTCTAAAATCTGTGGATATTTGAGTCCGTTGGATAAAATGGTACACTCTTTGCAAGAACCTATGCACATCTTCCTATACACCTCACATCATCTCTGGATTGCTTATCATACCTAATGCAATACATATGTTATGTAAGTAGTTATACTGTATTGGAATAGGGATAGGAAAGATGTTGGTATGTATCAGTTCAGATGTGACCTTTCAAAATAGTATTTTCCATCTGAGGTGTTTGAATCCCACATGGAAGCTGGGAATATGGAGGGCCAGCTGTGCTTCCGAGTTCCAGAGATTAGAATGCAGGCATCTTGCCAGGCATGGTGGCACATGCCTGTAGTCCCAGAAGCTTAGAAGGCTGAGGCAAGAGGATTGTGAGTCCAAAACCAGCCTCAGCAAAAGTGAGGTGCTAAGCAACTCAGTGAGGCCCTGTCTCTAAATAAAATACAAAATAGGGCTGAGGATGGGACTCAGTGGTCGAGTGCCCCTGAGTTCAATCTCTGGTACAAAAAAAAAAAAAAAAAGAATGTAGGCATCTTTAGGGAATTAGTATTCTGCCCTCCACAAAAACAGTTTGGCAGAACATAGCCAAGAGGTCACAGAAGACACAAATGAAAAATTTTCTAATTGGATGTAGCACATAGAAATGAATAAGAGCAACTGCAGTGTTTTGAAGATCTTGGAAATTGGTTAAAAAATAAAATTAGGGAGATTATAATTCAATACTTTTTTCAAGGAATCTGTGAGTAAGAAATGCAGGTGTAGAACCTCACTTAGGCCGAAGCAGATATTGATGATGACTGGAAGCCTCATAATCTAGAATTTTCCAGGTGGACCAGCAGTTCAACATAACTGATTCCAGAAAATCTCTTTTCTATCCAGAATATGTAAGGAAAAATGAATGAGAAAATAATCAGTTTTAACAAATAAAAATAAAATCTGTAAGATTCTTGTCAACCAAGAAAATGAAGATAAATACCAAATATATATTCTGAATTCCTGATGTTTATTCAAATTTTTTAAAATAAGAATTACCATATGGTTTTAGATACATGTGTTCCAGAGCAATCAATCATCTAATAAATATGTCTCTCATAAGAATCTGTTAATGGCTCAATGCTGGCAAAAGTAATGTGTTTCAAATCTGCTGTCTCTGAAGCCAAAAGCCTTCAGAATAATATCCGTGCTAATAATAGAGTTGTGCCTGAAATGAGAATCAGTGCTAATATGAAAGAAAAAGAAATCAAAATCAGAAAGAGAAAAAAGTCCAATATTTATAAATCAATGAAAACTTAATAGTAAAAGTTAACCATTATTGAGTGAATAACTCAATTTCCAGTGCTATTCTAGATGTGGTACATTAGCCCATTTAATCACTAAATGCTCCTACAGAGTAGGAGCTGTCATCATCCCTGTTTTTTAGCAATGAGGCCACTAACATGGCAGGCACCTGAGCTGGAATTTCAATCTAGGTAGTCCACAAATTTCAGACTATCTGTAACCAACCAAGTACCCACTGTGTGTCTGTATAAGGAAAAATCATTACACTTCAACCCAAGTCCTATGAGGTAGGTATCTTCCCACCATCTTACAGGTAGATGAAGAAGCTGAGGGACAGACAGATTAAGTCACACATGTAGTAAGGGGCTGGGCCAGAATTCATGCCCAGGCAGACTGGCACTAGAATTCAACAATCTATGTAGATAGAATGTTATCTAGAATATTGGTTCTGTTCATTTAAAAATACCGAAAATTTTAACAAATTAATTTTGATAGTGTAGTCCATTTTCCCTCTCTGAATCTCACCTTGCCTTCATCAATATCACATGCCAACAAAGTATCTTCTCTGTTTCTTGGATCATCCATGACTGTTGTGCTTTTGCATGCCTGATTAATGCTATAATCTATTATAATTATTAAGCATTCATAATAACATTTATTTGGTTACTTGAAACATGATAGTTTTTATACATGCACATTACTTGGCTTATTTTATATAACCCTCTCGTAACTTTGCCTATATTTTTTATTAGAGCATTATATGTATATATAATATCTGGATTCCTTTTGACATAATTATACAAACAAGGAATTTTACTTCAATCCCCATTCCTACTTCTCTCCTCCACTCCTCCCTCCCCCTTTTCTCTCTTCTCTACTCTGCTGGTCTTCCTTTCACACCTTTATTCACTTATTTTTGATTAGTACTATCTACATATACACAAAGGAGATATTTCCTTTGGTACCTTTATATATGTATACAACACAGGTTCTTTTAGAGTCTCTTCATATTTCTTTCCCCTTCCTTCCCTCTCATTCCCTTGCTTCTGCTCTACTGATCTTCCCTGTATCTTAAGTTTGCTTTCAGTTATGGTACTTTCCTGTTTTACAGATTAAGAAACTGAGTTTAGGACTTAGGAACTATTCAAGTCACACAGTCAATAAATACAGAGCTGGAGTTGAACCCAGCAAGCCTCACCCAGTGCTCGGGAGTGCGGTTGCCATTTTGCTCTAGTGTTATTGGTGGCAAAGCTGAAACAGCCTCAGATTAGAAGAAGGCAAAGAGGGGTCATTTGGCCTACATGGAAGAATGGGAACTGAGGAGCATAAATGAGGTGCCTGCCTAAAATCTTATCTTTCTGACCTGCCCAAGTGATAATGTCTATAGTTGGAATGTTACCTTTGGTTTTGCATGTGGGGTCTAAAGGGTCAGCTTAAAGAGTAATTAGAAGTAGCAATGATTAAATCACTTATTCCCTGGAAGTGTAGACAAATTAGTGGGTTTGCAGCTAAAAGAAGGCAAAACTCTGAAGGAACATGAGTGTGGTCTCTGAACTGAGGGTAAGGCTTGTAGAGCTTTGTGTATGTCTGGGCCCTGGGTAAGGTATCAGCAGGCATGGTGAGTGTGTGTGTGTGTGTGTGTAAAGCCATGTGTATTTGTGTATCAAATATCTATGGGATTGCACAGCTTGTTATGAGACTCTAGAGGGTGTGTTCAATATGGAGAAGGGAGTAGCTACTTGAATGTGGAAAGGTATTAAAGAAAAGAACATGTCACCCAGCAAGTCAGCCTCAATTTGTTCATAAGCTGAAGGAACTTAGGAAATTCCTAGAAACATTGATGTCACGGGGTTAGAAGCTTGTGAAATTGTCTAGTCCAGCTTTACACTCTGCATAGTCCATGTGGATGGTCTCAGCAGCAATGGGGCCTGTTTATAAGTTCAGTAGGAAACGAGATTCCACAGTCTCCACTTGTGGGGTGAGCTTGCTTGCTAGCAAGAAAGTCATTGCCTATCTAATCCTTCTACATCCGCTTAATCCTCAGTCTGTCCATAAAGACAGAGAAGGGTTTTTGTCACCTCCACCTAAATGACCATCATTTCCAAAGCCATCACCAAATCACCTCCTGATCTCTGTCTTTCCAAGGCAAGACCTTCAGTTCCTTCAATTTTTCTTTTGTAGACTGGTTTTCTTTCTAAACGGAACATCTGTGAACACAGCAGATGGCTAAGTGTCATTTATAAAATCCAGGATTTGTGCCATACAGTAAATGACCGTGATCACCTAATGCTGATCAGAAGCGGGGAAGTAACATTTGTGCCAACAGCAGGACAAGGATTTTGTGAATAACAAGAAATCTCCAGACAAGTTAGCAGTCCATACATATCTCCTCTATGCAAATCTATGGGAAAAAATTGTTTCTTTGCTTATCTGGATTTTATTCTATAATGGCAAAAGCAGTTACAGCAATATTCCTCTAAGGAACTATTATCAGAATTAATCAAGTATCATTTGAGAATGTTTGATATGGCATTAAGTTCCAGATATCATTCATGAATCATAAATCTTAAATCTGTGCCCATATACATCAGTTATTCATGAAGATGATTATGTCATTCCTTTTTAATCAACAGAAATTGTCAAAATTTCTAACACTTTGGTGTGTCATTCACAGGAATGTAACCTGGAATAGCTTAGCTATTCCAGATACACACTGCTCACCAGAGCTAGAAGAAGGCTACCAGTGCCCACCTGGATTTAAATGCATGGACCTCGAAGATCTGGGACTTAGCAGGCAAGAGCTGGGCTACAGTGGCTTTAACGAGATAGGTCTGTTTTACTGATAAAACACATTTTCAGTTTCTATTTTGTGATGCTTATGAAATGGAAAGTAATTTTATAACTGATATTTCATGTTATAGCTGGCTATAGTATAAAATAAATGCAAATGCAAATTTTAATCTATGTCCATATCATAAGATAGTCTACAACTGACAAAGTGTTTGTATATTCAACAGTGTCTGTGTAGAGTTAAAAATCTTTCACTTTAGGCTGTTTTGATTATTAATCATAGCACTTAAAAATATGTGTTCATTGAATAAGGTTCAGAGTTGTTAACTCAAAGATAACAAGACTTGATTTCTGTTCTCCTGTAACTCCACCCTAGTTAGCACGGTAAGTCTTAAAAACCTGTGATATTAGGCATTTATGAGTGTGGAGAGCTAAAAAATTCTCTGGAATAGAAAACAGCTAATGAAATACCTAATGAAGATGCATCAGCTTTATATGGGGAAGGCTTCTACATGATTGTGATGTGCCAGATGTATACATTTCTTCTTGCCTTGTTCGATTAAGTCCTGAAATGTGCCCTTACATGCATAGTGAAAGAAATCAGCTCCTGCCATGTTACTGTATTTATTTCACTTCCATCCAACTTGCATGGATTGCATTATTAAAGCAAAAACCATGAAATTCTAAACAAGTTATGTTATACTTTGAGAATTGTTGCTGAAATTACTTTTCACAAACTTATTTTTCTTTAAAATGTCAAGGACCCAGGTGCATTTAAGACAGTTCTAGATACTTTAAGTCATGTCCTAGGAGACAAATCTTTATATAGCAGGATAGTGGTTATGCTCTTTTGGAAGCCAGACTGATTTCTTGATTTTTGATGTGGTTCACACCTCAGTGGGCAACAGAACCATGGGAGGTTCTGTAGCCAGGAGTGAGCATCAGCCCCTGTCAACCCTGGGAGGCCTCCTGCAAACCAAGCCATAAGACCTTCTGACATTAGAACCAATGGCTGCTGAACAGACTCCTGCCCTGGCCTCCAGTCCATCAGAGTGCCAGGATGTTGCAAGAGAGTCTGAGCAAGGAAGCAGAATTTTACTGATTGGGGTTACTTTCCCGATTTATGTACTGAACTACAAAGTTGCAGCTTTCATAACAGAATATAGTATTGAACATGGGCTGAAAAATTCAAATAGGTTGTGTGGAACGGGAGATGAGACCCATAGATGGGGTAGCTGCTGGGAACCAGCCCAGCAACTCCACCCCACCCTGGGCAGGACTAGAATGCAGGTCTGCAGCTCATTCTTTCAGAGGTTCATTGGGTGCACCTCCATCTTCTATGAAGACTGGTCAACATTCAAGGGCTCAACTGTTCTTGTTAAAAAAACCCCCTTTGCAAAAAATCCCCCTTTCATCCTTTAAATTCATATTGCTAAAGCAAATCATACCCTGACCATTTTAAATGCAGCCATAGTGCCTAAACTTGAAATGCTAAGTTACATTCAAGTTGATTCATCTTCCTTCACTGTGGCTTACATCCCATTAATAAAGGATACATTTAGTCTCCCTTTGAGAGAGGAAGTCTTCTCATAAAGAGAGTTGGCTTGAGAGGACCATTTCCAGCAGGGAATTGCCCTGGGGGCCACCAGCTCTCGCTAAAGCAGTTATCCTACTGTAGTGGGACTGTGGATTTGCACATTTATCTCTCAGAGATTCAAGCTCTTTGAAAACAGGAAGTTGCATCTTTTTATCTTCATGTCTCCAAGGCCTCATGCAATCCCTGGCTCATAGGGAGCCCTCTGTAAATATTTACTCATGGTCTGGACACAGTGTGTCTTTTGAATTCATCATAACCAGTCCTGTCTTAGAAAGTGGAGCCACAATAGAAAATGAAGTTGTTTTCTGGTTGTTCTTCTTCCCAAATTCTGTCTGTTTTTCTTGGTAATGCTCACTAGTCCTCATGACCTTCTTTTCTATGTAAGCTTCATGGAGTCTGTTTGCTTGTTTTTTCTCAGAAGATGATTAAATTCATCATAATTGCATGACATTGTGTGATAATGAAATGTGACTTTGGACCATAATGAAAAAATGTCTAAGTGGTCACTACAGTTTAGATTGAAATGGATACCTTCTTCCTGAGATTATGTATCAGCAGACACTTAAACTGCTGCAGTTTCAAGAAATTATTTTTAAACATCTTTTAGAAAGAAAAGACAATGTATCCCACAAAATGAGGACAAGAAATTATTTTATTGACATATGTGATCCGTGCTTTATGGGTGCAGTTGAATTTAAAATAGTTATTCTCTAACATCTGGGTGGATGTATGCTATTCACTGCAGCGTACTCAATGTTGATATAAGCAGGAGACTTCTTTGACACCTTTGTGGTAGAGTTTGCCTGATGTAATTCAAAGGAATGGCTCTGGAGATTGGTCATGGATCTGCCATATGCTAAATCAGTGACACTGAAAGGAATTGCCTTAATTTCCCCATCTGTCAAATGGGGTGTGTGACAGACCTGCTTGTAGGGTTGCTCTGAGAAGTCGCTGGAAAGCCACACCCAGAAAGGTGCAGACACATGGTATGCCAGTGACTGAAGGAGCTAGAGAAACAGGGGTGGATGACTGTGTTACCTGAGGAGAACACGTCAGAAGACACGCAGAAGCCTCAGATGACACACCAGTGTCCGATGGTGAAGTTCCCTGTGGTTTGCAGTCCTGGCTTCTCAGGTTCAAGATCTTCCAGAGTGGGAAAAGCAGAGGTGTTTGAAGCTTGCTCCTATCTCTATTGACTGTCTCCACATCTCACTCAATTCTAGTTGATGACCAGCATTCTGGAAGGTAGATTCTTAGCGCTGTGTTCTGCAGGTGGGGACACTGAGCACTGAGGTGAGCACAGGCAGGTGCTCTGGGCAGAGGCAGGGCCATAGCACCTCTCTTGATTTGCAGATTCCCACATTGGCTGGCCATCTCCACCACACCTTATTCCAGTTCACATCAGTGTTAATGAAGAAATTCAAAGGTAATTTGCAAGGCAGTTTCACTCTTGCTTTGGTAGCATTACTTACCTTTGGGGAGTTTCTGGTGGACATGACCACTGTCCAGGTGACGTGCATTAGATCTGTCATACATGTGAACAAGCTCACAGCAAACACTGTGATTTGCTTGTCATGATCTTTCTGAAGAAAGTAAGACATTTGGTACAACAGTTGAATGCAAGTGGTGTGAATTTTCTACAAATTGTATAGTAAGATAAAAAACAAAACACATTCAGTTTGGATTAAACAACCTGCTGAATGTTATTTGATGATAAAACTCATCCTGAAGAGCCACTCAGAAAGTAAATAAGCATCAGACATTTTTTTGACTAGTGTTTTGAATCATAAGAATGAAAGAGTCCAGTTTTAAAACACCCAGAATAAATTAAACCCAACCAAAACAAATTATATTAGAGGAAGCTCATAAACAAGCAAACTATAAGTCAGGACCCTGGGAAATAGCTAATAGAAATGACATTTAAATAATATATGCTTTTTATAGCATGTGTGCTCTATAGAGTTGACCAATTCCCTATTATTTAAATATAATAATCAAAGATAAAGCCAGGAAATGATAAGCGCTGTGTTGTGACAGTGACTAATTGTCTAATGGTCAGTCTTCATTTTTGCAATTACTATCATTACTTATGACAACCACCGCTGTCATGTATGGATTGCTTGTTATGTAACCAGCAGCTGGCAAAAGGCTTTCCCTCCATTGTGTTTTGAATCCTCAAACCCTTAAGGTATGGTTATCCCAACTGAAAGGCAAGGAGAATGAGAGAAGAAAGGATTAATTTGCCCAGTCTCTTGCCAGACATATCAGGAGCCAAGGTTGCCGCCCTCATGTTGTGGAGAGTCAGGCTCCTGGGCTGCAAACTTCACAAGATCTCTGAAGTCAGCCATGAAGAGCCTGCTCCATTCCAGTGACTTGTCGCAAAGGCTGGTCCATAACCTTGTTATGATGAGGAACCAGATACCTGGGTCCTCTGCACAATGATCCATCAGACATCTTTGCCTTCGACTTTTGTCCTGAAGTTTAGGGCCAGAGAACGTTGTGAGCAAGAGTAAAGTTGAAGAACAACCAGTCCTGCCAGATGCTCACTGCAGTCCAAGGCTCTCTGGAGCTGATGTCTGGCTCCTGATCTGGTCCTCTGCATTCTGTGTGACCCAGAGTTGTTACATGGAGTGGCCTCATGCAAAACGGCATCGTGTTTATGGATACATCCTGTGTATGTTATGGATACATCTGTGTACATCCTCCCAGATACATAATCGTGTTTACACTACTTATAACCCCTAATGTCAGCACTCTGCACAGAGTGGTCACACTGTGTTGTTTAGGGAATGATAAATAAAAAGTCTGTGTATGCTTAGTACAGGTGAAATTTAAAAAAAAATTTTGATGTGCAGTTGGTCAAATCCACGGCTGTGGAAGCACGGATGTGGAGGGCCCACTGTGGTGTACATGTCAGTTGGATGTAAGGATCTAGACATGAAGGGTGCCTGGGAGGCAAGGCAGTTTTACAAAGCAAGGGATAGAAACAGTGGCGGCAAAAATGAGTAGGCACTGCTGAACCAGGTGGTCAAAATATAAGGTGGAGACGTGGAAGAGTCTTTAGGAAGTGAGGAAACATAGCTAATTTGTTCAGGTTTATACTTATCTGAATTAAATTCAAAATTCCATTAGGAGACATATGGATGGACTATATGTAATTTGTAGCCACATGTGTGAATTTCTCCTGAGTGTTTGAATTTATTTTCTCCTTCCCTTCAAGGTGTGAATATTTAATTTTGCTTTCTAAACAATAGTTTTTCAAAATAAATTTGGAAGTTTGCATTCATTAATTTCTGTTTTAGATATGTGACATACAGACTATTTACCTTATTAGTGCTCCTTAATTTTAAAAAATTGCAAAATTTTCCTTATACGTGTTCTTATTAAAATATTAAGTGGGAAAACTACACCTTGTCATCTTCACAGGAGTTAAAATGTGAGTTTTTGGTGCTTATACAAATTTAAGGTGATGACTTGGAATCTTTGTAAAATTTTTCTGGCACCGAAAAATTAATTGGGTCTTTCACGAAAATGCAGAAAATCAAAGTGTCACTGATTCTTTAAGATTCTAGATAGTCCCAAGCCACTTCTGAAGAAGGCTGCTATGGAATAGTGTGGGACTAGTATTTTTTTTCCAAGGGGAAATGCTGTATATTTTAGCTGTTATTTACTTTATGGGATTTTCCTCCTTTGACTTTGGGTAGTATTGACCATAAGATATGGAATCAGCTCCCTGTGTGGATTGTAAATTAGTCTTATTCAATATCTATGAGAAATGCCAGAGATTACTTTCATCACTGGTGACTTCTATGCTGGCCAGCTCTGCCCCTGTCTTGATAAAATAATACTGACAATGAATCCCCCCACAGATCTAATGTTTCAGTTTTTGACATAAGGAATGCTAGATTTAAAAATCCCTCCCTATATATTTTTATTGACATTGTACTATTTTTATAATTATCTCTTTTTACACTTGATATTAAATATGGACATAAAATACCATGAAAGAATATCACGTGTATTCCAATCATAATAGGATGTAAATTGAACTTTGATATTGCCACTAAAAATTGATTCATCAGATTTAAATGTTGTTAAACTACATTTCATACTGTTGTATGTGGTAACAACAGAAAACTTTACAAAGTAATACAAAATAGATAGTTATTATGTATCTATAACTATGATTTATTACAGAATGTACATTTTTATTGCCATTGCATAAAAAGCCACAGTCAAGAATCATTTGTAAAATATTTAATTGAGATTTACGATGCTTTCTGAAAAAGCACCCAAGGGTTGTTTTCCTGTTATTAATCTTTATGTTTAGTGTTGCCCCTCGGCTTCATCTCAATGTTTATGAAAAACACAGGGAAGAGAGAACAGGGCAATAGAATTCAACCCAGAGTTTTCACGCTTTTGTCTGAGAATTCTATACTTGTTCTCTGAAGGAATTCCTTCAAGACAAATCTGACATAGCAGGAAATTTACCAGAGGAACAGTTGTGAAAACAGTCAAATACAGGGGTTTTACGCCTGTGTCTGGGATAAGTCACAGGCAGACTGTGCGCAGACGCTGACTTTGGGTTTTATGATATTCTCAAACAGTTGCACAAACTGACTTAAACTGATGTTAGATGTGCAGATGTTATTCAACATGTTAGAAAGCAAGAGGGATTGTAGGTAGAAATGGCAAATGTGACTAAGGAAAGAGCCAGTGTCTGGTGTGGAGACGCTGGTCAGAAGTTCCTGTTGAATGCATTAGAAATGACAGGTGCTGGTGTTTAATTGGACAAGGAAAGAGGATGTCAACAGGGATTTCAGAGGGGAAAAGGTGATGGTCATTTTTTGTTTCTGTTTTTGCTTTTTTATACTCCACATGGGAGTAAATATTTGTTCGCAGAAATCACTAGATAGTGGTTTCTAACAATCTAGCATTTTGTAGTTATTTTTAAATATTTGTAGATTATAAAAGAAATACTGAAAATAATGAGATTTAATGAAGGAGAGTAAAATTCTGCCATATGTAATCCCTCCCCTCTCTCCTCCCTTCCCTTCCTTCTCATTTCCTTTTCTTAAGTGTCATGGTTAAAATAAATACTTTTAATTCTTCCTACTGAGAGACAGTCAAAATATTTTCAGTTTTTATATAATAAATAATGTTGTGCTGAACACACACATATACACCCTGAGCACATGTATGAATATTCTTTAGAACAGATTCCTGGAAACAATTTCTGGGTCACAAGGTACACACTTTTTTAGTAGAATAGATAACTACCAGTTTACCTTTCAAAAAGATTAGAAGAATTCATAATCTTGCCCTTGTTGTTATGAGAGTGAACTTTTTAAAACAAAAGGTATTCATTTTTGCTGTGCATAAATATAAAAGGAAAAAACAGCTTTGTCCATGTGTATCCTGCCCTCTACTGAAGTCCAGCAGTGCATGCTCTTCTTGAATGTCCACCCCCTTGGTCCTGGGATATCTCTCTCCTGCTTCTCCCAGCCACATGTGACCCACTCTCCAGGCCCACTCCCCCAGCTTTCCAAATACACCAAATACTCCCGAAATACTTATGTCCCTTCTATGAACTATGACAGGCTTGTGGCTGAAAGTTCACACTTCAACCCACTTGTGTCCTACAGTGGGTCCACATGACTACATGTGTGTATGCGTGTGTGTGTAGGTTGTGTGTGGGGGGGGAGTGGACAGGTGCACATTTATGTTTTACTCTGTCTTCTCGATTAGCTCATAGTTCCAGGTGCCCTAAGTGGGAGCAAAGCTTCAGGTACATCTTTTAAGATCTTTTTTCTCATTGAGCTCAACACATACTTGAGGACCAGCCACTCATGATCAAGAGATATGTTATCTTTTAAAAACACCATTCTGTAGAATTTTCATGATTGAAAATTTAAAGAAAGTTCAAATCCAAGTCTAACCTTTAAGTTCACTCTTAATGAAATGGTTTCTGTGATAAATTGAATAATCATATGATAAATTGAATAATCATATGAATCAAATGTGAATCATCTTGTAAGGACTCCAGTCAAAGAAAAGTTCTCAGCTGGTGATGGCAGAGAGTGGGACATAATTTCCCAGACAGTTGATGAATGTAAGTCAGTTTCACCATCTAACGATTGGCAGTAGGAGGAATATTTCATTTAGGAAGTCCCTCACCAGATCTTATGGCCAGCTTAAGAAAGGTCAGAGAAGGGCAGGTCCTGGCTCTCCTCCTGAAAGTCCTACTTAGAGTTAACTGCTGAGCAGGGTCAGAACCTATTCTCTGGAGGGAAGGTTCTCCAGCCTTTGAAAAAATGCTTCCAGCCTGAGCCACAAGGGGCTGTGACAAAGGAGGTGGCGTCTACCTGAGCAGACACTGGGCTGCAGAGACAAGGAGGTGCCCTTCTTTCTCCTTTATTCTTCTCTGCCCTTCATCTCCCACACTTGAGAGCAAAATATATGAAACATTTCAAATCATACCAAGGCTACCCAAATAAGCCTGCTACACAGAATTAAATCTAAAATAAACAGCCCCAAATAAATCATAAATGGCTAATATATATTAGGTGCTGCCATTAAAACAAAAGCAACCACCACCACATTTGCTACTATAGAGATTATTATTGATAACAATTACTTTTGGATAATGGGTAGAAAAATAAGATCTATTCACATTTTTGTGAGAAGGTAAGGATTTTTAGAAACTATGAGAGGTATTCTCATAATAAGTTTAAAATTGAGGTGTTTTCATATTTATCATAAACTTTTTCTGTCTAGGTACTAAAATATGATGGAAATAAATACAAGTAAATGGGGATGTTAAGGTAAAGAAGGTGAGATAATTGCAGAAGAAATGGATCTTTAACTCATGGTCAGTCTGCAGATGCAAGGATACATGTATTAGTGTGAATGTGTCCACGTGTCCCTTTAAACAGTGTTTGAAGAGGAGTGTGTTAATGTGGACCTGGAATGCTTCAGTGTGCTACAAGTTCTGTTTTTCTGACATGTTTAATTTCTCACATTTATGAAACCTGCCTAACCTCTGAGACAAATGCTTTCATTAGTTCCGGCAGTGGAAAACACTCTTTTGAGAATGACATTTTTACTTTAGCTTTCGGTGAGTAGCGTCTATAAAGATGGATCAAGCATACTGTCCTCCTTTTGTTCCTGGTCAAGTCCCCATGCTTCCTAAGCCCTTTTCTACAAAGGTTTTTAATTCATCTTATCATTTTATTAATAGCTCAAATGAGTATAACACTCTCAGTTATATTTATTTTTCTAAAATTTAAAAAAAAATTATTCCATTGTATTCTGGAATCTGTTGATGCCAGTATCATTCTGTCCATGAGTCAAAGTGGAGTGCTTTCTTTTTTCCCCTCTTTTTATGACACATCTGTCCCATCCTTTCCCCTGCAGTGGTAGTTTTAACGATTTACCCTTGTCTTTGCTCTGTTATGATTTTACTATAGTAAGTGTAGGTATGGATCTTCTATGTTTTTATTCACTAGGGACTCATTCTTTGTATAAGAGATCCATGCCTTTCTTCAATTCCGGATGACTTGTATATGTTATTTTCTCAAGTCTCATCTCTTTATTATTCTTTGTTTTCTAGAACACTGGTTTGATATCTGTTAAACCTTGTTCTGTTCTGATGCCTTTCATTCTTCCTCACTTCCTTCTATCTTTCAGTTTGTCCTCTGGACATCTTATTAGATGTTTGGAAAATCTTGGACTATTTTTCAGGCCTCTCAAAGTTGTTTGCATATTTCTATGCTCAACTTCTCCTATACTCTTATTTTTCTGCCTTGGTGTTACCTAGTCAGTGATTCAACTTACTCATTAGATCTTTAATGCCAACATGCTTAATTTTCCTATATAGAATTTTTACTTAATTTTACTTTGAATCTGTGTTTTCTTTGGTCTTTAAAATCCTCCTGTTTTTGCAATTTTCTTTTTGATCTTCTTTTATCACATTAAGCGCTCTACATATGTTTATTTTAGGATTTCTTCCAGATCCTTCCATGTCATCTAATTCTCCTTTATTCTTGCATTAACTTCCTTTTGTGGGTTATAGTATTTGGTTGTGAGCTTGTTTTCAATGAGGGTTTCTTTCAGGGGGCCCCTGGCCTGAACTATCTCCCATTTTGTATTTGCTACAGTTGAATGGATATCAATCATTCTGGACCAGTCCTCCTGTTCATTTTGTGGCTTGAGAGGGTAGAGTCCTTAAATTAATGTAATTGTAAAGGGCAGGGTACATTTGGATGACATACTTCAGTTGGCCCAAGATTGGGGTTCTGGTTTCTGTCAGGAGACTCTTGCCACTTATGGCAAACATGGAAGTCAAGCAACTATCTGCTCCCTTGACCTGGAAGGTAGATTCTTCCAGTCTTGATATAAAATGCAGAGTCCCTTTTGTAGCTCCCAGTTTTGCAGACACACAGGTACCTACCTCCTGACCTATATTGGGAGGTTGCATCTCCTCTCTGCTGGACAATGAAAACCCTCGAGGTTTACATGGACCCCAGGTCATTTGTGAATCATCTTGGCTTCAGCAGCTGCTCAGAGCTCTGTTTCCTCAAACTCTGACTGCTGGATATATTTTGCTCACATAGTTTTGATCTATTTTATCCATGCAATAATTATCCCTTTTTGTATGTCTGTTTCTTTGCATCATTTGGGCAGAGGGTGGGAGAATGAAGGAAGGAGGTATCTAAATATGCATAATCCAGCAAATCGATCTATAGCTCTTGATTTTTCTAACTTTAGAGTTCTTATGTAATGGTACAGCTTTCCTTATTTGGTATATCTATTAATTATATTTATATATTATGTATTATATAATGGGTATATAGTGAATTTTTGCCCTTTACAATTCTTTGCAATAATTTCTTATAATTTGATAAGTAAGTAAATATTGACAGGAATTTTATAATTTTTAAAATCTTAACTTTACAAGTTTTTTATTGTAATATGATTATTTATATCATTTTTTGATGCTGAGTCATTATATCAGCCTCAGTTCAATCTGGTGAAACAATATATCAGCACTTACTTTGTGTAAAAACAAAAAAAAATTAGAGAGAGAGAGAGAGAGAGAGAGAGAGAGAGAGAGAAAGCAAGAGAGAATAAGAGAAGGAGACTAGGCTACCCATAAGCCACGACAATTATGAACACTGAAAAAAATGTTGATGAGTTAAAATTGGGGTGTTTAAACTTCTTAACATTAATTCTGGCAAATATTCAATTACTTTCATCCTCCACATAATTGCTTTAGAAAATAAGCAAAACATAAAATGAAATAAAAGCCCTAATCCAGAATTACCTGAACATACAGCAAGTAAGTTTCCCTAGGCAATTCTTACTCTTCTGAGTCTAATAATGTAGAGATACATTATTTCATTTAAATGCTAATGGTGATGGCGAATCTTCACAGCAAATCAGAGCTGAACTGAAGTAGGCTTTCAGGTGGGGAGTTCTTGGGAGCAGATGCTGCATTAAGAAACAGCACCTAGGCCTCACATCAACCCAGGGCCATGCTGCTTCCTGTATTCCAGTGGTCTGGTGGCTGAGATGTGGAGAATGGATGCAGCTCCTAGGGGAAGGGACAGGTCTTTTTGATATTGTGATGATGACTGATCGTGGTGTCTCCAAGATGGGAGTTACAGTAGTAAGTTCCTGTAAATGCTCAAGTCCAGATAAAAGAAAGATTCAGTTTCAGCACCTAGATTGCCTCTTACTAGGGGAGTGATGTTGGACATGTACTTAATATCTCCCGCTTGTAAAATAAAGATAAAGATAGTGCATATCTCAGAGGATAATGGGAAGATTTAGACCATTCTCATCCTCACATCTAAGAAGTTCTCAAAATTTTAACTGATTAAAATTATCATTTTTATGGGCTATATAAACATTAAGTATATGAATGAAGGAATCACAGCAAACAGTTCTAGGGTCACAAAGAGAAAGTGGGAGAAATAGGGGTCAAATCCATTTGTTCTACTTTCTTTCCAGGGCATCCTTTGAGTCTTGGCAAGGCACTCATCATGTAATTTTAAGGCACATGCACATTTCACTCTGCTAGATTGTGCTGTATTTACTGGTGTGTTCTCTTTTCTGTGCACATTTTTTAAAAATTGTACTTTTTAGTTATACATGAAAGTAGAATGTACTATGACATATTCTACATACATGGAATATAACTTCATATTATTGTGGTTGTACATGATATGGCGTTCTCTAGTCGTGTATTCATATGTGAAAATAGGAAAGTTATGTCTGATTCATTTTAGGCTGTCTTTCCTCCTCCCCTCTCTTCTACCTTCCCTTCATTCCCCTTTGTCTAATCCAGTGAACTTCTATTTCCCCCAGCCCCTTTTTGTATGTTAGCATCCACATATCAGAGAGAACATTTGACCTTTGTTTTTTGGGATTGGCTTATTTCACTTAGCATGATAGTCTCCAGTTCCATCCATTTACAGGCAAATGCCATCATTCCATTTCTTCCTATGGCTGAGTAATATTCCATTGTGTATATATACCATATTTTCTTTATCCATCATCTGCTGAAGGGCACCTATGTTGGTTGCATAGCTTAGCTATTGTGAATTGAGCTGCTAAAAACATTGATGTGGCTGAGTCACTATGATATGCAAATTTTTTAAGTCCTTTGTGTATATATAAAGGAGTGGGATAACTAGATCAAATGGTGGTTCCATTCCAGGTTTTCTGAGGAATTTTCATACTGCATTCCAGAGCGGTTGCATCAATTTGTAGCCCCACCAGCAATGATGAGTGTACCTTTTTCCCCACATCACTGCCAACATTTATTGTTACTTGTATTCTTGATAATTGCCATTCTGAATGGAGTAAGTGGTATATTCTCAGTGTGGTTTTAATTTGCATTTCTCTAATTGCTAGAGATATTGAATATTTTTTCATATATTTGTTGACCAATCATATTTCTTCTTCTGTGAAGTGTCTGTTCAGTTCCTTTGCCCATTTATTAAGTGGGTTATTTGGGGGGGTTTTTGTGTTAAATTTTCTGAGTTCTTTATATATATATCTGGGAGATTAAAACTCTATCTGAGGGCTGGGGATGTGGCTCAAGCGGTTGCGCGCTCGCCTGGCATGCGTACGGCCTGGGTTCGATCCTCAGCACCACATACAAAGATGTTGTGTCTGCCGAAAACTAAAAAATAAATATTAAAATTCTCTCTCTCTCTCTCTCTCTCTCTCTCTCTCTTTCTCTTAAAAAAAAAAAAGAAACTCTATCTGAGGTGCAGGTGGCAAATATTTTCTCCCATTCTGTAGGTTCTCTGTTCATATTCCTAATTGTTTCCTTTGTTGTGAAGAAGCTTTTGAGTTTAATACCATCCCATTTATTGATTCTTGATATTACTTCTTGTGCTTTAAGGGTCTTGTTATGGAATTCAGTTACTAAGCTGACATGATGGAGAGTTGGGTCTACTTTTTCTTCTAGTAGGTGTAGGGTCTCTGGCCTAATGCCAAGGTCATTTATCCGTTTTGAGTTGAGTTTTGCCATGCATTGGGAATAAAATTTTGAAGAATATTTAACTGTTTCCAGCACCATTTTGAGATGCAGCCAGCAAGGCCATTTCTGAGAGGGGATATGTCCTCGCAGGGCATCTGAAGAGGCCATGCTGCAGGCAGCAAACACAGCAGTGGTTGAGATCCTGCTTATGATCTGTTTTTATAAATGAAGTTTGTTCCAACCTCCTGCCCTGGTGTTTACACAAGGTGTGTGACTGCCTTCCTCCAACAATGGCAGAGTACCGTAGCTCCCCCAGAAACCCCAGGGTTCACAAAGTCTAGAATATTCGCCATGTGGCCCTTTAAGAAAAGGTAGCAAACCCCTAAACTACAGTAAAAGAAGGAAGTACTTCTAGGTCCATACTTTCTTTTATTTATTTTCTGCAATGCTGGGGATCAATCCCAGGGCCTCCTGCATGCAATGTTTTAAGGCAAGGCTGTAAGTTGCGAATAAGTTCATTCATTAACTACTCATTCATTTGTAAATATTTACAGAGAACCTATTTTATATAAGGCACTAGCTCTATGAGGAACAAGTGAAATGCTGATACAGAGCCAGAAATGGACTACATTGTATTTTCATCCAATTAAAAATTTAGTCTTACTCAGAAGTCAGTTTCCTTTTAAGGAATAACATGTTTCAAGCTTTGGAACTCTGTGTATTTACTTATTTATTTGACTAGCTTAAAATGTGCCAGATTTCAAGAAATAAAATATTCATATTTACAAAAACTTGTAGACGAAAACAAAAAGTAAAATAAAATCTAAACTATGATTTTAAAAGCAGATAATTTAGGTATCATAAGAGCATGATTATACTCTTGAGCAAGTTTCTGATCCTACACTGATTTCCCCTCTGTATTGTATTGAAAGGAGTGTCTTGTGCTAATTGTTGCTCATGGTGAGCTAACTCAGGAAGCTCTGGAAAATGAGGTCAGCAGAAACAGAAACTGAGTCAAAATAATGGATGACACTCCTTACCTATTCTTCCCATCTTGTGTCCCTGCCATGCCACATTTTAACCTAAGGGAGACACCTGGAGAGGCTAATTAGCTTGCAGCTGTCTGTGGTTTGTCTGCAAAGGCTAAGAAGAAAATCAGCCCTAAGAAAGCAGGACCAGAACAGGAGCAGCTGGTGGGAATGAGCCCAGGAGCCCCACAGGGGGTGGAGAGGGCCCTGGGCTGCTGAAATGGAACCTAGGGGGGAAGTCCCGGTGGCAGACAGTACAGGATCAAGGGGCAGCGGCTGGCTATTGTGTGTAGGGGGCAAAATTCAAGAAGACTTATGAATTAATTGTGAGTACAGTGATTATTCACTATTGTATGGTAGGAAGAAAAATCCACATTTATTCAGTGATTGCAATGTGCAAAGCCCAAGAGAGGAACTTTCACCTAGGGGGACGAACTTAATACACAAGGCAGCCTGCAGTGTGTAGCTCCTCCAGTCCAGAGTGGCAGAGCAAATGAAAGTGCCCTTGGCCAACCTTATCTATTTCATTAAATCAACCAATTTGCTAATTTAACTGGTGTTCTGTACTCTTATATGTGGAAGATGCATGCTTTTTGGTAGGACGGTGTTCCAGATTGATGAATGCAGTGGAGATTTAAGCTACTTTAAAGATATGGACAGACAGGTGAGGTTTTAGTGTGGCCAAAGAAAGAACTGGCCTGTCCAGAAAGTTAGTCCTTGAAGAAAAAGGATAGCAAACATAATGACAGTTGTCAAAAAATAACAATAGAAAAGTTTTCATGGAGCAAAATATATTTTAAAAGTATGTATTAATAATCTGATAAAAAATTTAAATTCTGGCATTACCAATATTAGTGTTTTTTTGAAAAAGAGAAGTCCACTAAAGTATTACTCATTGATATTATTATTTTTACTCTTATCAGAGTTGAAATCTTATTGCACAATAGTATGAGTTCTGTATTTTATCATTTACTCGTCTGCCAACCAGTTGAGATGTGTTGTGAATATTCAAATTATACAAACTGATGACAACCTCAAGTTACAGAAGCATGCAGCCTGTGAGCCACTTTATTCTTAATAGTAACTTTTTATTTAATCGGTAGTGGGGATTAAGCCCAGAGGTACTTTACCAAAATCCACCCTTTTAATTTTTGATTTTGAGCAGGGTCTCTGTATGGTTTGTAGGTGAGGGGTTCCCCAAAAGTTCATATGTGAAACAATGCAAGAAGGTTCACAGGAGAAATGATTAGGTCGCCGAGAGTCTTAATCCAATCAGCAAATCGGTCATCTGATGGGATTAATTGAGAGGTGGATGGAGTGGTAGGGAGTGGCTGGAGGAGGTGGGAATTGGGTCCTAGCTTTGGGGTATATATTTGTTCCGGCAGGGGGAGCTCTCTTTCTGTTTCCTGATCATCATGTGGGCTGCTTCCCTTCACCACACTCTTCTACCATGATGTTCAGCCTCACCTGAGCCCGGAGGAATAGAGCCAGCTCTCTAAGACCTCGAATCTATGAGCCCTTAAATAAAATTTTCTTCCCTAAAATTGTACTGGTCAGATCTTTTAGTCACAGTGGTGAAAAAACTGACTAAAACAGTTTCACTAAATTGCTTAGGGCCCTGCTAAATTGATGAGGCTGGCTTCAAACTTGGTTTCCTCCTGCCTCAGCCTCTCAAGCCACTAGGATTACAGGCATGCACCACCACACCTGGTGACAGTAATATTTTGACCTCTGGTTGCACAATAAAATAGAATTATTTTGATAATGCACATTTCCCAAAAGTTAATATTGTATGAAATTATTTCACTTCCCTTGGTTTTCTGGGATGGAATGTTTAATCTTTTCAGTGCAGATATGTGCCTATGTACCACAGAGGAGATTCGGCAACTCCTTTACCAATCTACAATGAAAAGGAAGAGCAAGCTGATAGAAATGAGGGAAATGCAGTAGCTTACCAACTCTAGCCTTTAGCTGGCCCCCAACATCAGCATCCCAGGACAGAGACTACATGGAGACTCCATTGTGTGATACGCCCATGTCTGTCCCTATTGAACTCATGGAAAGTTAGGAGACATTTTTCTTTCCCTGCCAGATTCCATTATAAAACCTCAGTTTTTATGGTTTAGGAATTCTAACCAACAATGAGTTCACAGTGTTGAATCCTCAGGTAGAAGATAAGAGTTACAGTCAAGGCTTTATGTTCGGCACTTTGAATTGAGCTATTTCTTTAAAATATAATTAACTGATTTTAAAACAATTTTAATTCACTGAGGAAATGCAATCTTAAAAATAAACTTTGAAGAAGATGTAATAATAAGGGGTGGCCTATGGAAATAGAATCAAAGAACATATTGTATTTTTGCTGAATTAGCAAAATTGTATTATGCTGTTCACATGGAGGATTGAGTACAGATTGGCTAGTAAAGGCAACAGATTATGTCATTAAATTTGTAATTTGTTTGGCAAATCTTGATACAGAGAGAAATTTATTCTAGTTAAGACAAATGACTAAGGCCTGTAATTACGAGTTATTTGAGCCTTGTCATCTGTCAAAATTGTGGCAAGTTCATTATTTATAAGTTACTTCCTACTACTCCAAATTAATTGTATGTTGCCCTGATATAGTGATATAATTAATAGTAAACTCTTTTATTCATGAAATAAAATCAAGGAATCATTGCATAATAAAAAAACTGTTAATAAAGATAACTAGTCATGATTATTATTTGGAATATGTTTTTAGAATTTTTAAAGGCTTTTTCAACAAAATATCTAAATTATCTTTAGCAGTTTTGTAGCAGTTTAAATAAATGGTCTTTGCATAAATCATGAATGATAGAAGTTAGGAATGAAATTAAATATATGAGATCATTAATCCCAACCTTCAGCTAAGACATATTAGTCTTCAAATAAAAGCACATCAAACATTAAGATGATTGGTTTGACATTCTATTTAAGAATCCATATTAAAGAACTTAAGATATTTTTTGAATTACTGTTATTTAAGAATTGACTTTAAGAACCTTTATTCTGAAGCTGGAGTTGGTACTACCTACCTTAGCATTTATATAGTACATATTAAAATGTTCATTGTGCACTACCAAATGATTTTCACAGCATCATTCACACGTTGGTATCATTTACTTTGCTTTTGTTTCTCAAATGTGTGCATGTGCATTGTTAATTGATTTGCACACTGAGAACTTAAGTCATGGACTTATATTCCCATTTATGTGAATTCCCCATGTTCACATGAATTATGTACTGGCATAGGTATACACAACATACTCTGTGAAGCTAGATCAAGTTGATGAATGCAAAGGTAATGGCATTTAGATGTTGAATTAAATGGAAAATTTTGATCATCATGTAGTTTTCCCTGATAATTTTTACCTAAAATGAATATTGTATTTTTATTATGCCTTTGACTTATAAAAATAAAAAGGGCTATGGATGTGGCTCAGTGATTAAGCACCCTTGTGTTCAATCCCTGGTACCCCATTCCACCCCCAAAAAACCTCAGTTACTTAAGAAATAAATTTCATTTCCTTCTTTAACACTCAAAACAGCAGTCTTTTTTCATAACTACCTCTGGTTTTGGTCCTCTCTCCAGTGTCTCCAAGATAGCATTTTTATGTTCAATCCTTTTTTTTATATTCAATCCTTTCAGACTTTCAAACTCATATGGGTATATATGTGTATTTACACAGAATATGTGGGGTGTTGTTCACATCATTCATATGAATAAATATGCATCTACTCCATGTAGTTTGACTATGACCATCACACATTTTGTTTAGTTATTCTACAGCTAATAGACATCTTTTTCTTATGAGTGATTGCTAATACTGGAGTATTCAGTAGTCTTGCCTGAGTCTCCTGGGCAATGCATGGACAGGGCTCTATAGTAGAGACCTGGAAGTGCTATGTGCACATATTTTAAATTTTTATCAGATTCTTGGAAATTTCTGACACAGACTCCTAGTATTGCCTCTGTTTTTACCTTTCAGCATGTCAGTATTTGATGTGATCAAACTTTTAAGTTTTAGCTAGTCAAATGGGCACGAAAGGTATTTCAATGAGGTTACAATCAAGTTAAGTACTTTTCCTGTTTAATAGCCAATCTTTTGTTATTATTGTTGTTTTAACCTGTGAGTTGCTGGTTCACCTGTTCAGCCAGTTTTCTTCCCACGTGGTGTGTCTTATCAAGTATGTTCCACATACTTGACTTGTGTGTGCCATTGGTGGAAGTTGTGGTATTTTGACTTTACCTAACCAAAGATAAAATGCTAGAAGCCTAGAACTTAAGAATTAAATGTAGGATTCTAAGTAGAGCTGTGTTCTAATTAAGGATTTGGCTCATGGGGAAAAAAGGAAAGGAGAGAGTATGGTGTTTCATAGATGAAGGATGGTGCAGAATCAAGACTGACTCTGTCACATCATCGTCACTATCAGATGGTGCTCCACTCACATCATGATGGAGAAATCAACAGTGTTGCTGTGTGGAGAGGCAAATCTCTTTGTCCTCTCTCCTAACTCTGGGAAAATATCAAGTATCAACCCTGGGAGAAAAGATGTGTGTCAAGGGATTGGGTTAAGAGGGTATTAGAATCAAAAGGAGAAGTGGCTGCCCTAAGAAGCAGACTTGATAGCTACCTCCATTCCAAGAACAGGAAACAAAACTCATAATGGGAAAGTTCATCATGGGCATCTGTCAGAAGCAAGGATGGTGCTCTAAAAGCTGACTGCAGTCACTAACAAAGAGCCTTTTTGAGACAGATTCCAAGAACAGGAAGGAGTGGTAATGGGCCATTCCTTCTAACTGGTGTCTTGAAAGGCAGTAAGCCATCTAATGGGATACAAAAATAGGGCCTTTTTTCTTCCCCACCCTAATATTCCTTTATAAAAAAAAATGAACTTTATATGGCACTGGGAATAATAGCACACAGCAAGAACTCCACTTTGTCACATTATTGAGCATCTCAAGTGTCTAAAGATATAAAGCTAAAAACTAAATGGTTTCTGCATAGAAAATGTCCCAGAATTTGTGATTTTCCTTCTAAAATAGAAATGCAGGGGGGGAAATACCAACCTTAACCTAAAATCAAACCTCACTGACAGTCAGAGGTTTTCGCTTATATTTTTATTTTAGCATGCTAAGAACTTGTAATTTCCTCACTTTTTATTAATTTTCAAAAGTTGCAATTTGAGGAAACTGGGAAGGTTTTCTAAACCCCTTGCTGCCTGGGAATCTGTCACATACATTCAAGACTTGCTTTGTTATTGTGGTAAGTGGAATGCTTGAAGGTAGATTTGAGTACACTAAAGAGGCACAGTACATGCACTGTTCTCACAGGGAGGAAAAGATGGAAAATCAAATGCATTGGGGTGCCAAGAAGTATCTTTCTCACACAGGAGTGAGAAGTGAGATGGGTGTAAAGAACAGGAGCCAGTCACTATTGTGGGAAACATAAAAAGAATTTGGATGTAAGGATTGTGTGTTTGAAATTGATTTCAAAAGAAAACTTCTCACTGCAAAATGATGCTGAGGGAAAATACCAACTACTTTTAAGAAATAAGAAATTTTATGTTGGTAAATTTTCACAGCAATGAGCTCTTAATTTCATATATAAATAAAACTAATTTCATGTATTTCCTGATATTAGAGTCTGTGTTTTAAGAGTCATCCAAATCCAGCCTTGTTTGCTCCTTATATATACAAAAAATCCTTTTTCTACCTGTACCCTGGAAAATTAAAAAGTATGTTTGTTGTGTGTATATATATGACTTATATATAAATAACTATGTATAATACATATGACTTCTTGATTTAAAATGCTTTTTCTCATTAGAAAAGTAAAACACCTGCATTCCAGGATTGTTTGAAAATATTAAAATGCATAACCAAAAGAATCATTTTAAAATCATGGTTTACAAGTTTTCCAAAAAATGAAATTAAACATAATGAAGAATATTTCATATTTTGAACATGATGAAATCTCTTGGATTCAGAAGGTAATGTATTTTCTGAGTATTTCATGATTTTGAGCAAAAGGTTCCATCTTCTGTAAGTATAACTCTGGTCTGGAGGACCTGAACATTGAATCAGACCAGCCCTCCAAGCATCACTGGCTCAGGCACAGAGACAAGCAAGCTAAGGGGACCCAGAATGACAGGCAGGAGGGGTTGCTGGAAGAATGGAGAGAGCCCAGTAATGAGGTTCATGGGATACAGCAGGTGAGGACCACACCATTTGGGCTCAGACCAGTGACGCTACAGGGGGAAGTCAGCTCTCTGGACAGTGGCCCTGGTACTCATTTGTCATCTGTACTTTGGAAAGTCAGTTTGTCCAACAGGATATCTAGCTCATGATCAAAAGTACTTGCCTGCATCTCATAAAATTGTCTCTAGTACGTCCTTGCTTATAAAGATTATTCGTAACAAGCATAATTATTTATGCCAACAGTTGTGCTTCCATAAAAACATTTTGTTTTTAAAATAAAACAAGTAGAATAAAGTTTAAAGATCTAGGATAACTTTTTAAAATGTTTGACTAAACAATTTCAGGACATAATAGAAAGTCATTTGAACTCCCCAAGACAAAATTTGACTTTGGTCAGTTTATAGAAAGCCTTAAAGTGAGACCCAAACAAGGAAGTACATTGAATACTGTGCTTCAAAAAGTGTTTGCAAAATAGCTAGAAAAATTATGGTTAAGTGTACAAAGTAGTTATAACTTTATTTGAAAAATTAAAAGGCATTAAAAATCTAAAAGCTACATAAATACATTGTATTGAGAATAATAAAGCTACTTAATTATGTGCATCTGTCAATAAAGCAATTTTCTCATAAATCAATAGTAATTTACATAATGACATTAATTTTAAATTAGTAAAGATGATAGTGGTCATATGGTCCCAACCCTTGAAATATCTGGAAATCAGGGAACATATAATTGAACACTTTTGCCCTCTTATAATGTATGCAAGGCATTAAAAGAATTTTCCAGGCTACAGGTATAAAAAGAGTATATTCCTTACAGGAAATCATACTGTTGACAGATGGTTAAGATATCCATCCAAGAAAAATTTGGGTTTTGAACTTAAGAAAACAGAAAATTTCTTTGCTGGGCTTCCAATAATATTTTCAGTGCTGATTGAAAAGAAAGATTAATGTGGAAATAAGATATTCTGAAAAACATGGCATAAGCCCAGTGTAGCACATGCCTATAATCCCAGCAGCTTAGGAGGCTGAAGCAAGAGGATCTCGAGTTCAAAGCCAGCCTCAGCACAAGTGAGTTGCTAAGCAACTCACTGAGACCCTGTCTCTAGGTAAAATACAAAATAGTGCTGCGGATGTGGCTCAGGGGTCTAGTGCCCCTGAGCTCAATCCCCGGTACTCCCCCAAAATAGGTAATTTTGAGAAATCACCAAAATGT
The DNA here is from genome assembly GCF_047511675.1 of Marmota flaviventris. Taxonomy (NCBI): domain Eukaryota; kingdom Metazoa; phylum Chordata; class Mammalia; order Rodentia; family Sciuridae; genus Marmota; species Marmota flaviventris. Next base: position 157,487,793 of record NC_092501.1, on the reverse strand, counting down.
ATCTGTCCAGAAAGATATGGTAGATACTCAGTGGGAGTATTCTCTGCAGGCAGAGAATAAATCTAGAATGCTGAGAGGTCCCTCTAGCCAAAGTGTCTCTCTTCTTGGTTAACACGAGATCTTTAGGGCTCCTCCAGGCAATAGTTGTAGTTCAATTAGATTAAGGGTCATTTGAATTTAGAGGGATAGGATATCATTTGACCTGTTTGCTAATTACTGTGATGAATTAGCCCATTATCATCTATTGCTGCAGGGAGTGAAAGAAAATGGAACACAGGAAGTTTGACGAGAACATTTGTCAGGTTGCATTTGAGTGGCTTCAGTATATGACTCAAGAATCCTCACTCTATGAAATAGCACAGCTTCCTTCATTCTTTCAATAAATGGCAGAGCTACCACTGTAACTCAAGTGTTGGGAGTTGTGGTTCTGCCAACCTGCACACATGGGGTGGATGGAAAGAAGGAAGGAGGAATGCACAGACTCTATCCCATCCATTTCATGGAAGATGTTGGGACTCAGGACAGACGGGAGCATGTTAGATGAATTGAAATCCAGGGTGGCAACTTAAAAGGAGTGGTCAAGTCCTGTCAACTCTGAACACCCTCCCCGGCAGTGATTGTTAATTTTTCCCCACTTGGAAGGAATCTGACATTTCTAAGTATATGCTTTCTGATGTCTGTTTTCATCATATTTAAAAAATGTTATCATTAGATCACTTGATATTAATGATTACTTGATATTAATAATTATTATTTATTAATCATTATCACTGGAAATCAATTTAAAAGGGTAATTGTGTTAAGGTTTTTGAGAGATTATATGTTTCTAGGGGGGTATGCACATTCTTATTAAAACAACTTTCCTCTGTTTATTTCAAACTAATATAAAATTTTTCCCTTAATTTATTCATAGAAATTTAATCAAGATAAAATTGTTCAACCAACTGTGAATTCCTTTAGGTCTGCTATCATTTAAGACACTTTTTCTATCTTTTCTAAAGGATAAAGCATGAAATATCTTGTTGAAGTTCAGTCCTACCAGATCCACTCTCCTAGCAATCCAATCAATAGTCCATCTGTCCATCACCCATCTGTCCATCCATCCATCATACACACAGATGCATATATGTATATACATAAAAAATTTAAAAAGGAGAGTAAATCATTTTGGAACTGATGTCTTCCCACAGAGCCTCCGTCAGCTCCTGGCAATTTCAACTCTCATTTCTGAGTCTGCAGAGTGTCTAGACTCTTTTTAGGATGAATAATTATTTTGGGGGGTTTTGACAGATTTTTCTTTCTCAGAGCCACATTGGCTCCTTGCTGGCTCAATAATCATTTTAGTCATTTAAACCAATTTCCCATTTTTTACTAATTTTTCCTGAGGATTATAATTTACTTATTTCCTGATAATTAAATAATGATTAGATGAACAATTTGACAAACAAAGATCCTTTGTTTTAGCATTATGTTTTACTCTGTAAAGATTTTCTCGCCCTGTTCCCTTTTCACTTGTAAAGCTTTTCTTTCCAGCTGATGACTGTCCTTTGGGTCTTCTTCCTAACATTTTCTAGTATTTTTTTTCTTTTTTTGTACCTGCCTAGCGCTGTCCTCCATGGACCATGGGAGATGTAAGTGACTAATAGGCAGAGCCTTGGATAAGGACTTAAGTGCAGACAGTCTAGGAGATCTTACAGGTGTGCAAATGACACCTTAGGCAGAGAGCTTTGCTCACCTGCCCTTGTGTGGGACCCCGCTGCTGCAGCATTGCAAGGAGACCTCAAGAATGAGCCCAAGTCATATTTGTAAGAGGGTCTTTGATTAACAAAATTCATTTTGATCAGTTTAACTTGTGTTTGGATTTCAGTTGAATCATTGTTCTATGCATTTGTTCCAATAGAGAAAATAGTGATTCCTTGGTTTCTGCAGGAGGTGTGGACAGAAGAGGTGCAATAATAGTGTGGCTGCCCCTGAGTACGGTTGTGTTTTGCTAGAGATGGGAGAACTCACAGTGATGGAACCAGGCAGGCTGTAAGATACAGACACCATCTGCCACAGAGAGAACACATTAGCAAAGAGCCACCTGTTCCTACATTGGTCTGGCCTTTGCCCCAAAATTTCACATGTACTCTTGTTTGCTATTTCTCTGACTCATGTAGCTAGCTAATGACTAGTGAGATTATTTTCACCTTCCGTACATGAAAATCCTCTCATGTGGTTCTTCTGACTTTATTTTATTTCCAGTATAGTTGAATGTCTTCCTTTACATTTTTCTATTAGTTTTCTTGTTGATCAATCCATTATGGGAGAAAATATTTTTATTAATTCAAAATTCAAGAATAATTGATTAAGGATCTACTGTGTCAGGCCTTTGTTAATAATAGTGAACAACCAGACCCCCACCACCCCCCACACCAAAAAAAAAAAAGAATTTTTATTTCATGGAATGTACAACTTCTCCAGGAAATAATTAAGATAAATAAGTTAAAAAAATTGTGTGCTATGTAGTTATAGTTATTAAGAAGAAAAAGGAAGCAGGGAGAGAGAGGACGTGTGCAGGGTTTGTACTTTCAGGTAGGGAAGCCAAGAAGGCTTCCTGTCAAAACAGCTGTGGTGGTGTGCAGGATAAAGCCACATGGCCCCTGGGCAAGAGTGTGCAGAGCAGAGGGAAAACCCAGCACCCAGGCCCTGACAAGGACACAGGCTGGATGCTCTTCTCCTGACCTGAGGGACCCAGCATGTCTTGAATGAGGCATACGAGAGAGAGGGAGGGAATTCAGACAGAAAGATGACAGGGGACAGATCAGATAGAACCTTGCAGGTCAACGTGGTGACCTTTGCTTATAAATGAGATGGGAAACCATTGGGGAGTTTTGAGTGCAGAAGAGATAAGACCAATCAGAGCCACTCTGCTGCTGTGTAGGAAGCACATCAAGGAAACCACAGCAGAGCAGGGCGCCAGTCAGGAGATGCCACATGAATTCAGGGAGAGACGGTGGCTTATGGACCGGGAGGTTGGGAAAGATGCTGATGAGTGTGCATGTCACACCAGTGGGATTCACTGATTTGTTGGCTGTGTGAGAAGAGGAAGGTCATGTCAAAGTGTTTGGCAGGTATGATTAGACAGAAGAGCATGTTTGGAAGCACATAGGAGGACCTCAGTTCTGTAACACGTTAGGTTTGAGGAGTGTGCTTAGACTGAAAATGCTATAGCTGGCAGGATTTGTTCTTTTTAGTTATATATGACAGAAGAGCATATTTTGACATATTTATACAAACATGGAATATATCTTATTCTAATTAGAATCCCAGTCTTGTGGTTGTATATGATGTGGAATTTCACTGGTGGTGTACTCATATATGAACATAGGAAAGTTAAGTCGGATTCATTCCACTGTCTTTCCTATTTCCATCTCCCCTTCCTTCCCTTCATTCCCCCTTGTCGAACCTGCTGAACTTCTATTCTTCCCTTCCCATCTTGTTATGTGTTAGCATTCACATATCAGAGAGAACATTCAACCTTTGGTTTTTTGAGATTGGCTTATTGTGCTTACCAGAATAGTTACCAGATCCATCTATTTACTGGCAAAGGTCATAAAGTCATTCTTTTTATGGCTGAGTAATTTTTCATTGTGAATATATACATTTTCTTTATCCATTCATCTTTTGAAGGGCGCCTTGGTTGGTTCCATAACTTAGCTATTGTGAATTGAACTGCTATAATGCTGATGTGTGTCACTGTAGTAGGCTGCTTTTAAGTCCTTTGGCATATATTGAGGAGTGGTATGACAGGGTCAAATGGTGGTTCCATTTCAAGTTCTCTGAGGAATCTCCATACTGCTTTCCAGGGTGATTGCTCCAATTTGCAGTCCCACAAGCAATGTATGAATGTACCCTTTCCCCACATTCTCACCAACATTTATTATGACTTATATTCTTGATAATTGCCATTCTGACCAGAGTGAAGTAAACTCAGTGTAGTTTTAATATGCATTTCTCTAATTGTTAGAGAGGATGAACATTTTTCATATATTTGATGAAAGACCTCTACATTGAAAACTACAGAACACTAAAGAAAGGAACTGAAAAAGACCTTAGAAGAGGGAAAGCTCCCTCAGGTTCTTGGATAGGCAAAACTAACATTATCAAAATGGCCTTACTACTGAGAACACTATACAGATATAATGCAATTCCTATTAAAATCCCAATGACATTCTTCATAGAAATAGAAAAGCCAATCATTAAACTCATTTAGAAAAATAAGAGGCCCAGAATAGCCAAAGGAATCTTTAATGAGAAAAGTAAAGCCGGAGACATCACAATACCAGATGTTAAATTATACTACAGAGCTATAGTAACAAAATCAGTGTGGTATTGGCACCAAAACAGCCATGAGGACCAACAGAATAGAATAGAGGACACAAACCCACATAAATACAGTTATCTCATGCTAGACAAAGGCACCATAAACATACATTGGAGAAAAGATGGCCTCTTCAACGAATGGCGCTAGAAAATTGGAAATCCATATGTAGCAGGATGAAATTTAAGCCCTATCTATTACCCCGCACAAAACTCAACTCAAAATGAATCAAAGTCTTAGTCATCAGACCAGCAGCCCTAGACGTACTAGAAGAAATTTAGGCCCAACTCTCCATTATGTTGGTGTAGGAGCTGACTTCCTCAACAAGACTTCTAAAGAGCAAGATTTAAAATCAAGAATCAATAAATGGTATGGTATCATACTTAAAAGCAAACGATTAAGAACATGGAGAGCCTACAGAATGGGAGAAAATCTTTGTCACCTGCACCTCAAATACTACAGCATTAATCTCAAGAATATACAGAGAACTCAAAAAACTTAACACCAAAAAAAAAAAAAGACATATAACCCCCAAAATGGGCAAAGGAACTGAAAAAACACTTCACAGGTGAGAAACTATGAATGGTCAACAAATATATGAAAAAAATGTTAAATATCCCCTTAACTTTTTGTTGTAAAACAGAAAACATTATTGAATGTGGAAAAGGACACATGCTTAAATTTAGAAAAGTTACTTTGACTCGGCAATGGGTCAGTGAGGCTTATTTCATTTTTGTCAAAAAAAAATAAAAGTTAACAATAGGCATTCTCTGCAAATAAATAAAATTAATATAGATCGGTTGATGTCCTGAAGTAACCAAAGAGTATATTCTCACTGACAGATAAGGAACCATGTCCCTACATTTCATCCCACTATGGTATCAGGTTTACATCCAGCTCTGAGATACCCATCATTTAAGGTCAAAGTACTCGTGGTGCTTTGCCAAAATACTTCCTGTTCCAATACTAAATATTTCTCATATTTCCTTGCTTAGAATAACAAGGTGTAGGCTCAGTATTCCTTCCAAGTATGTGAATTTCTGTGAGTGCCTTTAACTTTAATAATGTTGGATTTTTTGTGTAGGTACAGGGGTGTGTGTGTGTGTGTGTGTGTGTGTGTGTGTTATTCTTAGGACCTAACCTACATTTTAACATTTTCTTTTTTTTTAGAAAGAAATAACACTGTTTGGGGAAGCTTTTTAGAGCCTTGAAATGAGACAAATTAAAGTAGAACTCTTATTCTTGAGAAATAATTGATGTCTTCATGTTGTTGAATCATACCATTAGTCATGAAACCCCAAGCCCTGTATTTAAAAAATTACAATCTCATGTTTAAAGTATCTCTTTGGAACATTTCAGGAAATCTTAAGCAAGTCTTTATGTGACATTGAATTGCAATTTTTACTTGTCATTTTAGATCTATGGGGAGAATTTGTTCTTTGGTCTCGGCGTCTGTATGGAACGTGCATTCCTGTGGTTCCGCTTGCCAGGAATTCGGGGCAAGGTTAATATAGTGGGTTTTGTGAGGGAAAAAGAGCTGTTTTATGGAAAGAATTTTGAACTTTGCCTTGTTTGGTTTCCCTGAACCTTCAAATCTGCTCCATATATTTGTATGGCCTCCTGAAGTCCGTTTTATTAATTTTTAGTTAGCACATTTTTCCAAACTGACATCTCTGGGAAGACGTGCCAGCCCTGAGAACTGTGCCCTACTTTGAGTGACAGTTCATTGATAGTCGAGGTACAGCAAGCTTGTCAGAAGGTCCCCAATGCAATGGCTCAACTAGGGACAAGCTGATGTCCTTCTGAAGTCACCCTCCTAGGTAGGTGGTGAACGGGTGAATTCTGTCCCACAAAGTCACTGAAGGCACAGGCCTGGACAGCAGGTCTGCCATGCTCAGCACATACTTTCTGAGCCTGTCCCCGGTATCTGTTTCTAGCTGGTAGAAGGAAGGGGAAAAGTGAGTCCAGGGAAAGGGTTTTGTAGGTGGCTTGGAAGTTTTCTACCTCTGGAAGAACAGTCACAAGACCACACCTCCTCGCAGGAAATCCCAAGAAATCTATTCCCCAGCCGAGCAACCATATGCCCAGGAAGAGGGGAAAAATGAGTCTGAAGGGCCAACCACCAACATCTGCCACAGACTTCAGTAAGACAAGGACAGAATACCCTGTCAATTGTAAATATATTTTTTAAAAATAGCAATTTCATTCAAACCAAGGCAGTTTTATTTTTACAATTTTTGTATTTGATGTTCTGCTTTGCAAATGATTATTTCTGTATCATGATACACATTGATAATTAGAATTTCCAATAGTACTACTGTCCAAAACCTAAACAAGAGTAGCATTTGAAGTTTTACATTGTTTTGATTCACATATTAGATTAGTCAAAGAAATTAAAAATCTTGCTGTGTTTTAAATTTTAAATCTGGAATTTTGGTGAGAATTATGAGAGTATCTAAAAATGACTCCATTCACTCCAATTAGATGATAATTTGGGGAATGAAGGGGCTGTGGAAAGAAAGCAGATAAACACCCCCACCCCACCCCCAACCCTGAGCAGACAAAAAAAGAACTATTGCTAATCCAAAAACCCAGGGAGGAATTTTCCCCTCCCCTCCCTTCTTTTTTAGGCTAGTCTAACTTTAAAGGCAGAATTTTGCTTTCACAAAGTATATCAGACAGGAATTTGTTCAAATTCCTCAAAACCAAGCCAGGAAAAGTTTGCGAAGGCCCAGGCATGCATGACACAGAGCACAGGCGCGTGGAGCGAGCAGGCAGCCCGGGGAAGGCTGCGCCGACTGGGCTTCTGGGTGACTTGCATGTGTCTCGGCTTCCTTGAACCGGGGTCTCTCATTTTTAATATGAGTGATGAGAGTGAATTTGCCAGTGTGTTGATACAGAGTTCACACACGTGTAACAGGATGGTTTCTCCCTCAGCATGACCTGGGAAGTCCTAGGAGCCCAAGGTTATCCTCCCTCTGGGCTCACTGACAGAGCTGTCTGTGGCTTCCCTGGGTTGGAGCTGTCTAATGGAGTGGATTGCAGCTGACCTGCTACCCAGAGATGTTCATGTTTCTCCTTGACACAAAGAGGAGCTAGCGCTTGAAGATTTCTAAAACTGGAGCAAGAAAAGAGGAGAGAGCCTCCTCTGGTTACTCATGGCAGTGAAAGTTCAAACAAGCCGCTGCCATCTACTAGTTGAGGCTGATGTTTACCAGCAGCGTGAACTCCAAGCCCACCCTCTATCTGGCTCTTGCAGGGACAGAGACATCTTCAAAATTGCATCCTTTACCTCAGGAACAGTGGAGCGCTCTGGTTTCTCAGAGACCAAGAACATGCACCTGGTGATAGACCAGGTTTTCCCCACAAAAGGAAAACCGGATAGGAACCTGGGATCAAGTCAGAGTGAAGAGAGAAAGTCCAGCCCACAGACTGAGGTGCCTGTGAGATTTAGATGAACCAAGCATGCTCATTAGCCTGTTGGGAGGCTGAACACTTTAATTGATCATGGCAACTTTGTGATGAGCCTGATGCCCGTGGAGCTGACCTGCTCTGCTGCCCAAGCACGTTCTGAGCACCAGGGAGCATAAAGATGAGCACAAGGGAGCCCCCAGGATGAAGGCAGAGGCGGGGCACAGTGGAGCAGATCTGTGGGCACCTGGCCCTGAGGGATTTAACAACATGGAGAATGACACAGATGGTTTGTCCACTTGACTAAGGACTGATATGAGAGAAGAGTCACTTGGGGCAGCCAACTAGGCTCTGCAGAGAAGACGGAAGCCCAGGTCCCTAACGTCCAGCTGTGAAGTTAGCAGTGAGTGACAAGGAGGAGGGAGGCAGAACATGGTGGCATCTCTCTGCAGGCAGGGCCGTGTCTGCAGTGAGGGCGCAGAATGTGCTTGGGCAGCAGAGCAGGTCAGCTCCACGGGCATCAGGAGCTCTGGCAGCAGGTTTGGGTCACCAGTCGGCTCCAGGCACTGTCTCTGCATGGGGATTAATGCCATAGGCCCCTCCTGGAGCCCCTCCAAGATGACAGATGAGCAGACGGGCCAGCTTTCAAAGTCTGTTGACCTCTATAATTGCATTCTCCTCTGCTCCAACTTTTCCTTCCTTGCATGTTTTCATTTTGAATATTAGCCCCAGCCCTTCTCCCTGGCCTGCTCTCTGCTGATTGTGTTCCTTTGCCTGACCTCTATATTACGTTGTGTTCAGATCAACATAACTTCATATTACATCCCAGGCACTGTCCTGGGCACCAGGAGTGTGACAGAGGACAGAACGCAGGGGCTGCTCTAGTGGTTTACAACTTCAAGGGGAGAGAAAAGATAAAGAAGCTTGGAATTAAAACTTGGACAATATTTTACCAATAAAATGAGATTAGCTTTGGTATGTCCTACATCGTAGGGGATCAGGACATCCCTAAAATCAAAGCTTTGGGGAATGAGGTATTATTGAACATGAATTTGTCATGAAGATTAAATCTCGAAGATCTGTGTTTTAATGGTCATCTTTTAAAGTGACAGGCAGTCAAGAATTCTAGGTTGAAGCTCGGATAAAATGCTAGAAAAATTAAAAGGACCAAATGGCAGAGCCTCCTGCCTAATGTCTCATAGATGGTAAAATGTTCTTGTGCCCCTTTAAACTTCAGTGATTTGTGCTAGATATTTGATATGTGCCCCAAGACAATAGCAAATGTATTCAAGAATAAGAGAACTGTGGAACACTATGAAACTTGTTTGTAATCTCCAAGTGCCCACCACTCATGGGAAGGCAGCGAGCATTGAGGTTGACAAGTAGCAGGTTTAGCTAAACAGTCAACTCCATTTCCTCTTCCCTCAAAGAGACAACATCTGCCATTCATTTCATTGATAATCTTATTAAATGAATCTGTTATGGAACTCCAAGAAATCTCCTGTCAGTAGAATAATTCTGGGTTATTCCAGAAAATAGTAAGGATAATAATTTTTAAAATCATTCCTGATTTTTCTTTATATCTTTAAACAGTAGTTATTAAAGCTCAAATGGCTGGTTTAAAAATGTCTCATAACACACACACAGTACAGAAAGACTTATAAATGTTGTACATTGACTCATGAGGAAGAATAATGAGTTATACCTGCTGAACAATTAAGTAAATAAAAATTATTGTGCTATGCCAGGCATATTATCTGTGTGGTAGGCTTCAGTGTTTCCACAGCTTGATGTTCCGTTGTCCTCTTGATCAGGGATAAAAGTTAATGTCACTCCACCAGCCACACGGTGCAAATGTCTGATTGCTCTCTTGCTGTCACTGGCCCAGACACTTGTTAGAAAGGTAGGACTGCTGGCCAAATGAGCTCTGGCTGGGTGCAGCAGTCTTGCCAACGTGCCTAATGAAAGTGTGGAAAGAGACTTCATGCCAGGCCTGGGGAGGCCAGATCACAGCTGCCCGGATCTCTCTGGCTTTGACTAAATTTGTGGTGCTATCATGTGATGGTACTTGAACTGGCCTTTCTCCTCCCTTCACCACTGGTATGTTTTAACTATATTGTCTTTATCAAATGTTGCTGTATAGTTTTGCTGTTAAAATCAAGGAGAAAAACAGGCAAATATTGAGGTGGAAGGAGAAAATTTTTTAGTGGGGAAAACAGCATACAGCATGCTAAAGATTCTGCTGCAGGGACTTGGGCTCAGTGTGGGGAGCATCTCCTTCCACGGTCCAGCCTCTCTTGGTGTGAATGATGGAATTTTCAGCCTCGTGCTGCTCCTACAGTGCATAAGCCAAATCTTCACCAAGCAGGCTAGACCATGTGTGAACAGAGAACTACACCTTTACACACAGTAAAATCTCATTTTAATCAAATACATTCCTTACCCATGCTATTTCTGATCAGTATCATAAATCAAAAAAAAGTTATTTTGACTTCTGGTTTCTGCAGAAACTTACCAGTCCTATCCTTACAACAAGGAAAAAAAGCTGAACCCACTCAAAGTCAACAACTCAAAAATCAACAATGCTTCTTAGATCCAAAAGCGAATTAGGGTCACAGAATAAATCACTGCCTCAAAATTTGCAGAGAGGTAAATACAGAGAATCACAGCCCACTGGAAAGAAAAGCCACTGGATCCAAAAATGCTTAAACTGCAGTTGACTAATTGCTACTGGCCGAGATTGGACTTGTTTAGGAGTTCACCTCTCCCAGTCTTAGGGGATCCCTACTGCTTCCAGGTGTTTTTACCAGGTTCTCATGGTGAGGTTCAGAAAAAAAAAATTGCCACTTACTTCCTACATGGGGAGAGAAGTAAAGGTTTTGAAGTAAACCCAGAGTTCTCTGTTCATGGAAAAGTGACTCACTCCAGGAAACCTAGTTCCCCAGAGCCTCACCTGACCTAAGGGAAGTACACTCAGAAGCTCCCGGTTGCCTTCCTGAACCGTGTAAGTTGGGGTGGGGATGCTGAGGAAATCTGAAGGTTACAGTCCAAGTACTCTAGCTGAGTGAAAAATCTGAAATGACAGAATGCCTCTCCTTCCCAGAACACTTCAGCCACATAAACAGGGGCCCAACATAATCCAGATACCTGAAGCACACAGGTTCTATTTAGAAGGCATTTCTAGGAAAACCCAAAGACAACAGAGGAGACAGAAACAAGGAGGCCAGAGGAAAATGAAGGCCTTAATACCTACAGAACCAGCAACCTCACACATAACCCAACCCCTACCTAGAAAACCATAAAGCCTCACACAACTGGCCTTCTTACCTCAGTTATTGTTAACCCACAAATCATGTCCAGGCTTCAAAAACAACTACAATTATAAAAGACAAATAAAATCATGAACAAGCCAGATAAGGAGGCAAAGACAGCATCAGACACAGACATAGATATGACAGAGATTTCATAATTATCTAATAATTTGAATTCATTTTGAAAGTAAAAATAGCTTTCATTAATATGCTAAAGATTATAGTGGAATAAATGAGCATCATGCAAGAACTCATGGTTAATGAAAAGAGAAAGAGACATTTTAAGAAAGAATCAAATGGAGATTCTAGAAATTAAGCACACTGGAATGCAAACAATGGGTGCCTTGCATGGACCCAGCAATAAAGCTAGATACAGCCAAGGAAAGAGTCATCCAGTCTGAGGTCTCTCAAAACCTCACAAACTGAAATGCAGAGAGAAAAGAAGTAAAAGTGAAACAGGATGCCCAGAATGGGTTGGATAATTCAAAATGTGTAATTTGTGTGTAGTGAGGATATCAGCTGGAAAAGTAAAGAGAAAGAAACAGACTAAATATTTAAAGGAATAATGGCCACAAGTTTTCCAAAGTTAATGGCAAATGCACAAACACAGATCTTAGAAGCTCCAGGAACACGAAGCCAGATAAATACCAAAATCACTATACCTGGGCATATTGAGTTCTAATTGCAGAACACCAAAGTCAAGGAGAAAATCTTGAAAGAGGGCAAAAGGAGAGATCACCTTATCTCTGGGAAAGGAGGTGAGCATTGCAGTAGACTTATCCTCAGAAGCCACACAGCAAGGGGAGGGCAAAGTAAAAAATTTAAAGTGTTGAAAAAAATAAAAAGAAAAGGAAAACCCTAGGTATTTATATCTGTAGAGATTGCCTCTCAAAAGTGAAGAATAAATAGGAACTTTCTCAAAGAACAAATGGAATTTCTTTCCAATATACAATATTTGTAAGAAATGTCAAAAAGACATTCTTTGGAGAAGGGAAAATAAACTAGACTTTGCTACACCAGCACCCTGACCTCAAGCTTTCAGCCTCCATAACTCTTGAGAAATCAATGTCGTTGCACGTAAGCTACCTAATATGGTATTGTGCTAAAGCAGTCCAAACTAAGACATGCATGATCTTTGAAATAGTGCAGTGCTATAGAAAATGGACTTAGATTAGCTGTAAACTCTAGGGAAACTACTAAAAAACTTTTTAAAGAATGTTTTATTTCATATGTGGGAGCTAAATCAAAATAAGGGGAAAGGGGAGGGAATAAATCCCACAAAAACAAAGGAGAGATCAGGAAAGTAGAGGAAGGGAGTTGAGGGGGAGGCAGGAAGGATGAGAAAAGAGAAAAGTGGAATGAAATTGACCAAAATATGCTATGTTCATATACGAATATTCCACGGTAGGCTTCACTTTTATGTGTATCTATAACACGCTAATTTAAATACATATGGGTGTGTATACACACACACACACAGAAGATGAATAGAGCAGCAAAAGAGAAAAGGGAGGTGGGGAGAGAGGGGGTATTGAGAACTGAAGTGTAGCAAATTGTACATGTATGATTATATCAACGGGAACCCCAATAATTTGTAAAACAATGTGCACTAATAAAAATATGTACAATTAATATACTAAGAGGAGGTAAAATATAATCGCATAACATAATAAAAATTAGAGGTGACAGAAAGTGAAGAAAGCAAGTGCAACAAAAAGCAAGCAAATGTAAACATACTCCATCTGTATCAATGACCACTTTAAATGTGAATGGCATAAACACACCAGTTAAAAGGCAGAGTCTAAGAGAATGGATAAAAAGACAATATCCCACCATGTGGTGTCTTCAAGAATCCCAATTAACTATAAAGACATTTTTTTTTTTTAGTAAAGTGATGGAGAAAAGCTAACAACATTGAAAGGAAATATGGAGTAGCTTTATTAATTTCAAGTAAGGCTGACTTCAGAACAAGAAAAACCACCAAGGAGAAAGACTGGCATTCTATGTAAACACACAGGAGTCTTTTCTCAAAGAAGTTATGCAACCTTGATGAGTATGCAGCTAACAGCAGCATCAGAGATCCTGGTGCTCCCAGCTTCCTGTGCATACTCAGTGCCTTCCCAACCAGACCCCAAGCAGGTTGTTTTGTGAATACTGGAAAGCTGATTCTAAAGTGTCTAGGGAAAGGCAAAAAATCCCGAATGATCACAATTCTGAATAAGAAAAAGTTAGAGAACTGAAATGACTCAAATTCAAGGCTATAAAATAAAATTATAGTATCAATTTTTCTATAAACCTAAAATTGCTCAAAAAATCATTTACTGATTTTTTAAAAAAAGTTAATTTGTTACAGTTCTCTCACATTCTGATCTATTCTGAATCCCAAAATAGTTCTGATTTACACTGGAAATTCTGGACAAATAGAAATACACAGAATATAGTTCCCTATAGAGCACAACTTTTAACATCCATGAAACAGTCTTCAACCTTAGTGTAATCTTAACAAAACAAAAACTAAGATTGAATCTGTGACTTATCCAAAAAATAAATATAAACCACTTGAAAAATCTTGCTTTCAAATATGTTTCTAGGCTTTAGAAGTAATGAAAGAAAATGGATAGTAAATACAGGAAAATGATGTGAATATTTTTGTACACTCACACGGACACAAATATATTGGAGAAAATTTCCCCATATATAAAGTTCAGAATTTCAGCAACTAATTAATATATTCTACTCATTTGTAACCATTAAACTGTAGTGTTGGTATTAATGATATTAAAATATATCCTTGTTTCTAGGTTTATATTAACACAAACAATTTCTAAATTAAAAAATTCAACCTTCTATTGTACTAATGGAAATTTCATATTAATTATAATGCAATAGAACTTTTTAAATTAAATTTATGTTCTTATCTCATATTTATTGCAAATTATGTTTGACTAACAACACTTTGGTATCTTTTCTTTGGTATCTTCAACCACTTACGTCTGGTTGAATTTTAAAATCTTTCTATTAATAAATGTCAATTATTTATTTCCAGGCTTGGTTGATAGCTGATTCACTAGTTCTGTCAGCCTTGCTAAAACTAAACAATAAATTCTTGCCATTATAGCTATTCTGAAGTAGACTGACCTGGTCAACTTTATAGTTAACTTTTTGAGTTTTTTTTTTCCCCCTATGGCGTGGGCATAATTAAACAGATCTATGAACTATTTGAATCCTAAGATAGGAGAAAGAGACAATATGAATACCTTTTTGGATATCTGATTCTAATTTTTGGATTATGATAAAATTCTGGTAACTATTAACTTCCTAACAATTATGTTAAATTCTGAGATTTTTGCCTTGATTTCCTTTGATTATAGGTCTAATAAGTCTTTAAAAATGGGTGACAAAGCTAAAACACTGTAAAGGAAACCATATTGCTGGCATGATATATTCTGCTTGCTTTCAAGAAAACTTAAAAGCTTCTGATTGACAGTTAGTCAGTGCTTTACAGGGGATCATTGCCCTTGGGACATCCATGGGACACTAAGGCCATGGGTGATGTGTGGGCTGATCCAATGGCATAAGGACAGTTGATTTGAACGTTTGGAAAGGCAGCTGACAGCCAGTTGTGGTGAAGTGTAGATTTTCATCAGTCATCTCATGGAAAATAAATTTCTGCAAAGCTCTTTTGATCTGAAATTTCTACTCATCAAAGGCAGAGGGGTAAGAAGGCAGAGGGTATCTGGCATGACTTCTTTGCTACCTTTACTCACCTGGAAATTGTCCAGCACCAGAGGCAGGAAATATTTCTGTTGGCATGTGTGCCCAGCGTCCTTGGAAAGGCTCTAACTTAATACCTAAGCTTTCCTGCCAATGTCAGCATCCAGCCTGGCCAGCACTTCTGTTCCATTTGTGAATACTATGGTTAAAGACTTCACCTCTGCTTTTCTAGAATTATTTTCTAGTCACATCTTGGAAGTTTAGAATTTTTCTAAACTTGAAGAAATGTATTTTAACTAAGAATCTTTTTTACTTATTAAAAAGTTTGACTTAGAAAATATAAGGTAAACATGTATTTTATTGCAAAATGATAGTTTTAAGGTGATTTAGCAATTTCACCAATGGGGCAAAGTTGTGCACAAAGAATACTTGCCTATTAAAAAAAAGTCTCAACTAAAAGGTAGTTCAGAAACATAAGGTTTATAAAACATATTTTAAAGTGTTTAGAAGAAAATAAGTTATTTTGTGTTTGTTCTATGCTCTGAAATGGCAATTAAAAATGTCTTCTTGTTTTGCTTCATCTTGCTTTATCATTTTGATGGCCAGGGACAGGTCTCAGGCTGACTGGGTACAGCTCGTCAGTTGAACATGTGGCCAAGTTGTGGTAAAGATGCTTATAGTGAAAAGGTTGCCTCAGTCTATCATCAGGTTACATCGCAAGAAAAACACTTGGGAAGTATTTTGGGAATATATTCTAGTTAAATTGAACATGATTTAAAAAAATAGAAAATGTTGCTCATAGATTTTATGTATTAGAATAAATTATTCATTAGGATAATGAGAAATATGATGTCATCCCAGGTAATTTAATTCCAGTTGGTATACCCTGCAGCCAATCTCTACATTGTAGGGTGGCCTTTCCTGCTAATGCTGGTCTGTTGATATTCTCATTTTATGAAGTGGAAACATTTGGCCTTCATGATAAAGGTTTATTATGCTGAATCCAGATTCCTACTTGAAAATTGTCTCACTACCAATAGGTTGACTTTAGGATAGCTACTGCAGGATAAAATTTACTATTGCCACAGATCCAACTATAGAGGTTTATGATACAAGTTCATATAAAGAAGTAAATGTTGAGGGGACACTTTGGTGGGAGAAAAATGGAACAGAAAATGAATTCCCCCCATGAGGCTGAAATCTATACAAGAGACATCAGAAAGTAACCAGAGATGACCCCAAACTTCAAGTCATAACTGAATTAAGGCAGTGGCCAAATCTGCTTGTTGCTGCTTAAACTGAACTTCTACCTATGTGTTCCCAAGCTCTTTAGCATATTTGTACTCAACAGTGTTTCATGGTCCAGACAGAACTAGATTCTGTGAACAGGGTTCAGAATTAGTCTGTTTTCTCCATGTCCATAAATATATCAAATGTCTCATTTGATTCAGAACTTAAGCCTGGAAAACTTGCAAAAAAAGTAAGTTTACAGTTTTTCTTGAAATAACTCAGAATGTGGTAGTATAATTGTGTTGAAATAAGTTTTGTGTCACTTATTCAAAACATGAACATTTTCTTTTTAAAATTTAATAAATGTATTTTTTTTCCAGTGCTGAGGATCAGACCCAAGGCCTCACACATGATAGGCAAGTGCTCTCCCACTGAGCTGCACCCTGTCTCACCTTATTAATACACTTCTAATGGTTCATTCTGCAAATGAAAACTTCTCTTTCCTAGGATACATGCGTGTGAACAGGAATATTTTTAAATTGCAGAAGTTTAAAGAAGATAAGTTTTTTCTTCTAAGATAGTTGTTGAGATAACACACTGATAAATAGTAGCATAATGGTACATTTTCAGTTGTCACAGTGTGGGGGCTGGGCGAGCTGTTGGAATCTTGTCCTGGGTAGAGGTCAAGGATGCTGCCACCTACATATACTGCAGTGCACGGACACATCTGCATGATAAGGATCATCTATCCCCAAATGTCACTAATGCTAGAGTTGCAGAGCCCTGCATTAGAGCATCCACTGGATAAGTCAGATGTACTCCTTGAATGAGTAGATTTGTTTGCTATCAACACTTTGGCACTTAAACAATCTGACACTAAATTTAAACGGACACTACAACTTACCTTTTGGTGGCCTCAGTGAATTCTCCTTTAAAATATTTAGTACTGGGGGTTTGCTTTGTTTTGTTTTTGTTTTTGTTTTCTCTATTGGTTCTGCAGTTCAATAAAAAGATTGCATTATGAATTGGTTCTAGAGTTTAAAAATAGACTTTACTAGAATAATACAGATTGTATACATGCAAACCTACGAAAACAAATGAAAGCTAAATACACCACTGCCCTACCCCCATATTAATAGAAGGCATTTTTTATTATATAATTTTTATACTTTTATTTTTTATTTATTTACTTTTATATGGTGCTGAGGATTGAACCCAGGGCCTCGAAAGTGTGAGGTGAGAGCTCTACCACTGAGCAACATCCCCAGCCCCTAGACTGCATTTTTAATAATAGTGTTGGATAAATGTCAAGGCCATCACACAGGTTCTTTTATTTGACCAGGACTGGATACTTAGTGATCACTACCACAATTGAGGAAACAAGCAGTCCTTGAGTTTAGGATTGGGGTTGTGTATACCATAGTAAAGCCACCCGTTAAGAGTTTTGGCATCCACTCAACTCCCAGTTGAAAGATGCAAAGTCAATCAGCTTGTTTCTCAAAAGGGTCAGACGTGGCCAGAGTCAATTGGAGGAACAGAAAGAACAACTTAGAAAAGGCTGAGGGAAGCCAAAGCTCTTGAGTGACAAGAAGATTGTCATTTTGCCCCCACCAGGTGACATTCTGTTCCCAGGTGGACCATAATGTGGAAAATGAAGCCAGACAACCAAGAGTGCATCAGGTTGGTAAGGTTAACAACCAAATAAGAAAAGATGTATCCAGAGTGAGATGACCCCAGTGGAGGGAAGATGACCACTCGAAGGTGCTACAGGGGCTGAATCTGCGGATCTGCAACTTGTGGTACTTCACAAGGCTGGGAGCAGGTTCCTAAAGGGACTGAGGCCTGGCCAGCAGGCTCTGGACGGGGCTCGTGCCTAAGTGGGGACTGGTTGCTTCAGGGGCATGTGTGCTCCATATTGCTAGGAGGTTAAGATTCATTGAGGGGGTCAGAAGGCATGGTCCTCACATGAGCCTCTGGTCCTGTTAGGAACTTGGAGTGTGGGGGTGAAGGTTGTTTTTCAGAATAAGGCCTTGTATGCTTATTCATTCTTATTCAATTATCTCAAACCTATATTATTAACCCCAAGCACCAAAATTCCTTCACAATAGATGAGTTTTACCATTGTACTACTTTGTTTTCTATTGATATCACAAAATACCTAAAGCAGAGTACTTAAAAAGATGAATTTTATTTAATTTAATATTTTGGAGGCTCAAAGTCCAAGATGGGGGGGCATCTTCATCTAGTCAGCCTCTGGTGATGTTGCCCTTGGCCACATCACAACATACTGGGTGGCATTATGGAGGCAGCAGTGCAAAAATGAAAGGTCACGTGGGGACCCCAGAAGCGAGAGCAACAGAGGTCAGCTCACTCTTTCTATAGCCACCCACACTCTTAGGAACTCAGAGTGGTTCCACAAGAACTGTATTAATCCCTCCTGGGCCCCTGGCCTCATGACCTGCACGAGCCTCAGCTCTTAAAGGTCTCACCACTTCTTAACTTGGCCATATTATCCCCTTAAGGGATAAACTACATGCAAACCAGTGACCACTATTAGAACAGAAGCAGTTACTTTATATTTAGAGAGGGTTTAGTGGGGGACCTTCTCCAAATATAAAGGTTTGTAGGTTTAGTTTTTTTTTTTTTTCTTTAATTTAGTTATCACCACAATTTTCTGCCCCTGTCACTTTAGGTTAGAAAGACTTGGTGTGATTATATAAAACTATGACTAGAAGAAACAAATGGGAATATTACCATGCTCATGTTTTTCATGGGGAAAAAAGAGTCCTCAGAAGACAACGAAGCAACAATTATAATCTTAACACTGAAAAACCAAATAACCCAATCAATAAATGGGCAAAGGAACCAAACAGACACTTTTCAAAGGAAGAAATAGAAATGGTCAACAAAAATGAAAAAAAAATTCAATATCTCTAGAAATTAAAGAAATGCAAATTAAAATTACACTGAGATCTCACATCATTCCAGAATGGCAATTTTGAAGAACATAAGTAATAATAAATGTTGGTGAGGATTTGGAGAGAAGGGTACACTCATACATTACTGAAGGGACTGAAAATTGGTGCAACTACTCTGGAAAACAGTTTGAAGATTTCTCAAAAAATTAGGAATGGAAGCACCATTTGACCCAGCTAATCAACTCTTTGGTATATATCCAAAACATTTAGAATCAGCATACCACAGTGCCACAGCCACATCAAAGTTCATAGCAGCACAGTTCACAATAGCCAAGCTAGGGAGCCCACATAGATGTCCTTCAACAGATGAATGGATAAAGAAAAGTTTATATATATATATATATATATATATATATATATATATATATATATATATATATATATATATATATATATAGATATGCAGTGGAGAATGAGGCAACCCTAAAGAAGAATGACTTTATGGCTTTTGCCAGTAAATGGATGGACTGGAAACTATTGTGTTAAGTAAAATAAGCCCAAAATATCAAAAGTCAAATGTTTTCTCTGATACACAAAAGCTAATCTAAAATAAAGATGGGGGGTGGTAAAAAATAAAAGATCAATGGAGTAGACAAAAGGGAATGAAGGGAAGAGAGGAGGGATGGGATAGGAAAGACAGTGGAATGAGTCTGACCTCACTTTCCTGTGTACATACATGAATATACCACAGTGGATCTCACCATCATGTATTTAACAAAAGTACCATAAGTAAATGGCAGAAAGATCAGTAGAGGAGAGTGAAAGGAATAGGGAGAGGGAGGAGGGGACGTGCTGGGGACTGAACTAAAACAAATTATATTCCATGCTTTTACAATTTTGTCAAAATGAATCCTATTGTTGTGTATAACTAAAAAGAACCATTTAACAAAAAGAGTTCATGAACTATTTTCTCATTATCCCTCTGTATGTAAGTTGTTTTGATCCTCCACATTCTATTAATAATTTTTCTTTAGTTTCTAAGGTTACTGTGATGCCACAGAGTATACTTTTCTTTGTATTAGTTCTGCTTGGAGTTCACTGAAATTCTATATCTCCAATGGATATATGTTTAACTGTTTTCAAAAAGAAATCAAAACAGATGTGAATGTAACTTCATCCAAGCTAAAACATATCCTCTACTCTCTTTCTGTAGCAAGTCCTAAGGTTAGTATTTATCTTCTGCAAGTCAATGTCTGTTCTTTAGTAATGACCTCAGGGCACCAATGGAAGAGATCAGAGAGAATGAATGAAATTCAGAGAAATGATGTGATGTTGCAATTGTGATTTTATTTCTTTTTTTTTAATTCTCCCCTTCACTCTTTTTTTTAATTTTTTTTTAGTTATAGGTGGCATAATATCTATATTTTATTATTATTTTATTTTTATGTGGTGCTGAGGATCGAATCCAGTGCCTCACGCATGCTAGGCAAGCACTCTTCCACTGAGCCACAGCTCCAGCCTCATGATTTTATTTCTTACCTAACTTTAATTTGCACCTGGAGAGTTTGGGGTCTAGAAAAAGGGTGCTATTCCAAGATGCCTCTGAGTATTTTTGGAATAGGCATCATTGTTTTCTAATAAGGAAAGGTGTTATACTGCTGGGTGCTATTGTAGAAGCATTCTTCATTTGACAAAAATGTGGGCTCCTGTCTAGAAATTTTAGATCCATAATTAAAATAGACCAAGAACATTCTGGAATATACTTAGAAAATATATTTTCTATGTATTGATGTGTTTTCTAGACATTTACCATATTGGTCCAACAACAGAGAGGAAGGAAGAGTTTCCTGTTGTAGCACAGAATTTAAGGTTGACAGTGCATGTGTACCTGTATATAAGAGATTTTTAGAAATTGGGAAAATCACTTAACTATAAAATAGTTTCATTTGCTGCCAAATTAGCTATGTAATACGTTGTGGAAAAATTGATTTTTTTTTTTTTTTAGAACACAAATGTTTGTGCTTAAGGCTATGTGTTCATTGTTTAATTTATTGAAGTTCTTGAGTATTTCTCAATGCCTAGAACAGATGTGAGAGATACAAGCCTAATTTTGGAGTGCTCATTCTATGGAGGTGACCATTCTGTGCAATGCATGACTTGACACAGGGGAGCACAGAGTCTCTAGAAGTGCTGAGGACTGTCACCTTATGTGGCCTGACAGCAAAGGACTTGAGCCCCTTGAACAGCGGAGGAGGTGTCTGCTGAGAGGGAGGCAGGGAAGCAGCATGGAGCAGGCAGAGGGCAGGATGTGCCCCGCACTGTCAACAGCTAGCTTCTTTCTCAGGGTTGGCCCCTTGCCACAGAAAATGAGAGGATAATGCATCTGATTTTTGTCCATTTAAACACTGGTTGACCACTGGAAAATCCATTTTCTTTTTCTATGTTTTGCAAAGCCAGGAGCAGAAAACTGATATGGACAGTCCCTCTGGCTCAGTTTCCTCTGTCCGTCCTCAAGGCCTGCTTGTTACCTGGTGCAGTTCATGAGGCCAGGAATTGTTTCCTTCAGGAGTCACCATTTTCCGGCACAGTGTCCTGGCCATATTCCCACAAATGCTGTGTCTCTTTCTGCCAACACACTCTGCTCATCCCACTGCACCGTGGATTTCTACTTCTCCCCCCACCCCCTGTTTTTTCCTTTTTGTCCAATTAGGGAAAACGGAGTTAAAGCTTGACAATCACACATTGCTCATACTGTTTTTTCCATAATTTCAAATAACATCTTCCCTGTAGGTGTAATAAAGAGAAATCTGGGGAGGGAAGAGGAGAATAACTTCCAGTGCTGTTCTCAGGTTTACTCTTATATTAACAATTCCTATAATTCACCAGAAAATGGTCAATTGGCAAAGCTATTAAACTTTAATGGTGGTTCATAATGGATTTCAGCGGCCACTTTTCTGTTTTCATTCAAGAACTTGAAGGAAATAAGGAACAGCAATTATTTGTTTTATGTTAAAATGGTTCTTTATATTCAGCCCACAGAAGCAAGGGGTGCTCACTGTTGGTACACATGATCATTCATGGAAACGGTTTCTTTTCCGTTTGCTGTTGGCATCTTCTTTCTTGTCTGTGCTTCTCTCCCAAACTTTGAAAAGTCATCTTTCTTTCAAGAGTGTCTTGATGTGCTCTAAACTTGGCCATATTCATTCATTCAGATTAATGACCAGAGAAAATGATCTCTTCTTAAAGGTACAGTCTCAAGCAAGATAAAGTACAAAGAGAATGATTAAAAAAAAAAAATGTTTAAATAGGTAACCAGATGAGTGGGTTCAGTTACGGGTCCTACCACTTTCTAGCCTGTGCACCTTCATGAACCAGGGTCTTTCACTTTGCATTTCTGTAGAACGTGATGGATAATATGTGACCTCTTCTGCACCTGCCTCCTACCTGATGAGACAGAGATTTTCTTAGGATATAAGTGTAAGCTGTCAAATGCCAGTTGTTAGGGCAGTGATTCACCAATATTCAAAATGGGATTCTTGAAGTGAGAGTCGATAGAACTCATGTTCTCACTTAGGTGTGGAAGCTGAGAGGTTGGTCTCATAGGAGTAGAAAGCAGAACAGTGTTTACCAAGCCTGGGAAGACGTGGAGGAAGGTGCACAGAGAGAGGACAGGGTGCTTCGGCTATAGCACAGTAGGATGTGTACAGTTGACAACAATTAATTGTATATTTCAAAGTAACTAATAGAGAGGATTTTGAATATTTCACAAAATAACACAAAAACTGATAACTCTGCGGTGATGGATGTGTCTGTTGCCCTGATCTGAATCTTACACACTGCTTGAATATATTGAAATGTCACACTGTACCCTATACATATGTATAATTACTGTGTGTCAATTAAAAATAAAAATATGTAAAGAACAAAAAGGAAAAGCAGAGAGGCAGTTGCTATAGGATGTTCTGTAAAGAGCATCTTAACACACATTAATACATATTAGGCAGTCACCAAATAGGGCCATGCTTTCCTTCTTTCCCTTATCTTTTCTTCCAAGCCTCCTGCTTTCTCACTGTCTGCTTTCATAGCAACTTTGCTGTGCTCCACATGATTGGGTTTTCCTCCATGCTCATGCTAATGTGTGCACAGGCTCAGAAACAGGGAGGTCCACCGAGCCATAGTAACCCCCTCCTTGGTTTGGATATTTGCTCTAGTGCACATTCTGGTTGTGCATTTCCATGGGATCAGAATATGCATGGGTGGGCACTGGCTTATCTTCTATAATAATTTAACTCATTTGTATCAGAATTTATCAATGTCATATGTTTGCCAGTTTTATGAATAACAACATATATTATTAGTCTTATAACCAACCTCAAGTAGGTAATATGTTTTACTTACATGGTAAACAAAAATTTCCTCTTTTATAATAATAAAAGTAATGATATCTGAAATGCCTTAAGCACTCACCTTATACCAAAACCTTGCACAAATTCAGTAATTTATTCCTCACAGACTAGAAGTTATGTGCACAAAGGATGTGAGGCAGTCTGTATCTTGTTGAGATGTGTAGAACCTTGTTCCAGAAAGACTGGGCTAGTTCTACTTCCCTAGTTATTCATTATCTGTACAACCTTGAACAAGTTCCTTAGTCTTTACAAGCTTTTGTTTGTCCACTTATAAAACATCTCATGGTGTTGTGAGGAGAAAACATGTTTTTTTTTTTTCCCTGCATGGTGTTTTATGTTCTCTTAATCAATGTCCAAAAATCTATCTATGCATTTTAAAATTTCTTTGCATTATCAGGAATATTTTCAATGAGACAGTTGTCCCCTCAAATATGAGACACTTTTGATGATTTACCTTTTGGTGTTCAGTAAACATCGTGGAATCTGAACACGAGTTCCTTCAGAGTACTGTCAGCATCCTGAGATACTTTAGTCTCCCATGACAAAGTGATTTCAAATGCAACTCAATTCTCAGATTTATTTCATTTTGGTTAAAACTTTGGTGGGTGATTTTCAACACACTGAAAGTGCTAAACTCAAGTGGAAAGCTTCAATGCTGCACATTTCTTTTTTGTTCTTATCTATACTTGGTTGGAATATTTGTTTCCTTTTCCCCTTTATTAGATGCATTTAACAGCTAGAGACATAATACAAAATTATTTTTCTCACTAAAGACATCGGAATTCCTCTGGCTTGAAGTCAGAAACAACTTTAGCAGAATTCTAAGCAAGGGAATGATGAAATGTCACATGCAGTTTTAATCTGTGTGGAAAAGCTTCTGTCACTGAGAAATGAGCATGGATAAATATTGATTGTTTCTCTGAAGACGTTTTTCTATTTCAAAAGTCAGTGGTACCTCGATGTGCTCTTCTGTCTCCTGGCAGGCACCAGCATCTTCACGGTCTACGAGGCTGCCTCTCAGGAGGGCTGGGTGTTCCTCATGTACAGAGCCATCGACAGCTTCCCCCGCTGGCGTTCCTACTTCTATTTCATCACCCTGATTTTCTTCCTTGCCTGGCTTGTGAAGGTACTGGAACTAATTGTACTAATGAAGTCCCCACGTTGGGCAGGTTCTGTAAGCCTTCTGCGTTTGGTGGCCAGCTGCCCCCTCATAACCAGTGTTGGGTAAACATGGCTTGTCGTTTCTTTCAGAATGTCTTTATCGCCGTCATCATTGAAACATTTGCAGAAATCAGAGTTCAGTTTCAGCAAATGTGGGGATCAAGAAGCAGTACGACCTCCACAGCCACCACACAGGTATGGGATCAGCACGAGGATGTCACTACCCACTGAGACAGGGGCAGAGCCCGTCCTCATCAGTGGAACAAGAGCAAGGTGTGATGGGCTTGAACAACCAGGCACAGTTAGGAAGCTGTTCGAAAACACAGGTGCAGGACCCAAACCCAACAATCGAGTCTGACTTTCTCAGGGATGTTATGATGATGCTTACATATTTTTAGTAGCTCCTTGGGTGATTTAGATACAAAACCCAGATTGCCAACCACATTTATTTTGGACCTTTGATTTGGTTCTGACATCACAAGTCTTCATAGGGCTTGCAGATCCAATATAGCAACTATGGAATTTCCTATTTTTATGAGCATTTATTCATGTAATTGCAAGCCTAGATCATGGCCCTTATGTACAGGATTAGAAGTTTGGGAGTGGAAAATATATTTCATTCAAAACAAAACAATCATAGTGCAATAGAGAATGGAAAAGATCCCTCACCACCAGGCCATGCCTGTGATTTCTGTGGAGTCACTATATATTTGAAAGGATTTACATAAGCACCCCGAGGAGTTGGAGATGGCCTACCATTTCCAATTAATGCAGCAGAGCAGTTAATTACATAAGAGGGCAATTCAGCAATATTTTTTGTCATTATTTGTATTTTTGTTTTGTGTGCTTGTTTTGGTGGTGGTTAGAAAGAGGAAGGGCAAGTTTATGTCTTATGAATCTTCAAAGCACAGAGAGAAAATAAAAATTCCAGAATCAAGAATAAAATGATGTAATCCCTTTTAAGTATTATTTTAATATTAAAGTTTTAAAAAAATATTATAATTCTACTCACTTTTACTAACCTATTAGGACAAAGTATATGAAAGATTCAAGGAACAAATTTTACTCGGAAAACTTTCAGATCAAACTCATAGTTAGAATTATGTGTTTAGATGCTATTCAACATATAAACACGTAGGAAAAACCTTATGATGCTATAGCATCTTTATGATGCTATGGAGTCTAGATTGTTCTGACCATTCATCACAGACAACCATAGTGGTGATGCTATTCAATTTTGGCAAAAACAAAATGCAAAACTGCAAATTTCCTTGAAAGTTTTTTTCAAATGCTGTCTGGGTTTTCCACAAAGGAAAGCCTTCAGGGAATCAACCACATCCAGTTCTTATTTTTTCTCTCCTCTCTTTGCAAACTATGAGGTGTAATAAAGTTCCAAGACCTCTCTGAGGTGATAACCTCTCCAAGGGCATGCCTCCTATCCCAGGCATTGACACCTAATGGCACATGGCACTGTGAACTCAGCACTTGAGGTGCATGCAGAGCCCCTGGAGTATGGCCTAAAATGTCTTTACTCCATATTATGTTGATCAGGTAACTCTGATGGGTAAAATCACAGCTGGAATAGTAATGTTTAGAGGTGCCTCCAAATCAGCCCACGGTTATAGTAGAAAATGAAATGTGAAGACTTTGAACAAAGTTGTACAGAATTATTTCGATGCCAAATTGTACTTAATCAGGATATATAAGTCTGTAATTCGGAGGAAATGCGACTAAAGGTAATCACACAGAGAACTGTGAAAAACCTTCATTAAGAAAAGCGCTGTGACTGAGGACCAGGTTGCTAAGCGACTAAACTCCTGCCAGCATCCTCTGGTGGAAGACCACTTGGGCAGCCTAGCAACAGCCTCAGGCCCCGCCCACCCTCAATCCCCTTTGCCAGAGGCCCCAGGTGCTTTTCTGTGTGTGGAGGAGAGGCAGCATTTTCTGTGATTCTCTTATATTTGTAAAATCTGGCCAAACACTGTTGAGGAGGACGTTGAAAGTGGTTTAAAACACTAAATCACACGTTTCTGATTCTAACAGGATAGTCTAAGGAAATAAAATAAAAGATGGCATTGTAAAGCATGTCACTTTTCAGACTTGAAATCCATTCTTGCCTTTCCCTAGTATGTGAGAATTTGCAGTAATTCCATATGAAGGTCTAAAGGGGTCCTGGGCATGATGGACTTGTTAATGTCTCAAACAATGTAGGCTTCCCATGACAGCCATCCATGTGTGTAGAAACACACACACACACACACACACACACACAGTCATAGGACAAAACCACGGTGTCCTGACATCTTAGGCAGCTGGCTCTGATATGGACCATTTAGAGGCAAAAGGGAATCAATGAAGAGGATTTTTCTCTAAAATAGCAAAGTAACATCTTTAAATTGAATGACTACCACCAAATACCCTTAAGTCATAGCGTAGACCAACTACAGAAAAGTAATGCTGAAGGACTTACGGACATGGTAACATGGTATGTGTCAAGGAAGAAGGAAACGGTGTAGAAATGATCAGATAGGTAATCCTGAGTCGGCCTAAATGTGAGGAGGCTTGTGAGTTTCATACCTGGATAGTTCTTAGCCATAGGTGACTGTGGCCATGTGCCCAGTGATGGACAGACTCCGGGGACTCGTGATAGTCCACACAGAGCTACTCCTACCCAGTGCTGAGGTGGAAGAAGTCTTGGGCGTAGCATCTCTTTAATGCAGACCTTTATCCCTATATGTAGACAGACACCATCCCAATGTCCTCTGACCCACACTGGCTCATGATAGAGAGGAGTCTATCCCAATTGTTTCAGAACAGCAGCGAAAGAGCTGCTAAGCCTTAGTGCCACCCCGGGCTGCTTTTTCTGTTATAGGTAGTGACAAGGACACAAGCAGGCTTCAGGCAGCCAGCACACACCTTACATTTGCAAATGTTAGGTCCAATGGGGATTCTTTTGGGGTTTGGTAAATAAACATTCTGCTTCTGTAAAGAGAGCAATAACTTCTGGGTCTGTTATAATCCTGAACACTCTCACTAACACAAGTTTTTTGAATTGATAATCCCTAATTAAGATAGAAGATGGATAAGAATAGGGTTGGTACAGAATTAAAGAGCACTTTTGAGTTTTTCTTCCTTTGGAATCCCATCAATACTCTTAGAGCATGCCTATAGCAATTTTGCAGTGCAATGCTCAGTAAAAAGGCAGAAAACATAAATGAAAAGATGCATGATCAAACATGGAAAGAATTCTCACCTCCCCAAAAAACACTGTGCATAACTTGATGCTCAAAGATGGTACATTAGAAAAATGTGTTTACTGTAGTACAAGACCGTAGGTTTCCACATGAATGTACATCCTTAAAATATGAGAAAGCAATACACCAAGTGTAATCAGGGAAGGGCTCTCCTGGCAATCAGGAGTTCTGTCCAGTAAGAGGCCACAGGGATGGACCCCTGCACCATTACGGGAAGTCATGTGGAGATCAGATTTAAGGAGGCTGTTGCAGGATTTATTATTGAATAAAGAAATCAAGCCAGGTATCCCCTGTCATTATTTGTGTAATGGTGACGATTACCTATTTTTAAAAATGATTGATTTTGAAAGAATCCAAGCAGCATAAAATTTCAAAATGCATTGTAGACTTTCTCCACGTTGCTCTGCCCACGAGTGGGCGGCGTCTTAGGTTTGGGATTTTAATTCAGTTCTCTAGCTATTCCCTGGGCCACCAGGGTTCCTTCTCTCACAATAAGATGAGAGTAATGATGATATTTTGCCTGTAAAAACAATTCCAGAAGCATTCTTACTTTGCCTGAGAAAACAATTCCAGAAGCATTCTTACTTTGTAAACCAAGTGACGCACTATAAAACTCTAGCAGAGGCAAACGGACACACCTGTGAGAATTGTCCAGGCTGACGTCTTCCTGGTTTCCACATGATTATACAAAAGGGAAAGGGCCATGGAAATCCATATCTGTAATGATTGATGCTATTCCACCAAGTCACACCGTCGTATTACGAGCACTAATAGATACTGAGGGCAGCTCCAGGTACGGTGTAATGACTTTACAGCCCAACGTATTTAATCTTCACAATAACATTGTAAAGTGCGTTCTGCTATTGTTACCACTTTGCAGATTAAAAAGTGACAGGGATTAGAAAGTTAATTAGTTTGCCCAACATTACATAATGGGCAACTGGTAGACCTGGGACTTCAGCCAGGCTACTGAGGTCTCAGAGCCTTCATTTGACTCACTACAAGATCTGACCTCCTTTTAATTTAGCCACTGGAAGCCCTACTGTCAACATGCTGTCTTCATTCTGGCCCCAGGCTAACTTCTCCCAACTGTTGGCTCAGAGGCACTGAATGTGCATTGGAACGTCTTTTCTAGGAAACTGTTGGGCAATATGTATCAGAAGCCTTAAGGATGTATATATGATTTGACCAAGACATTCCACTTCTAGAAATTTGTCCTATGAAGAATTTTGGACAAAGTCCAAGATTTATATTTAAGGTTGTTTATGGAGGCATTTTGGTAAATGAAAAGATTCTGAATATTTAGCAATAAAGTTGTCGATTATAAATTATGATATTGAAATAAATGCAAACCACTAAAATAATGATTGAAGTTTATTGACATGAAGGTCTGCTGAAAGCAAATTAATACAAAAGGAAAAGGATTGTGTGTTTGTAGTCATGTGGCATATGGCACAGCCTCCATTCCCAAATTTACCTCGCAGACTAAAATGGCTGTTGTAGCTCTAACCTTGACATATGTATTCCAGAGAGCAAGAAGGAGAAATATAAGAGAAAAGGGTTTCTGCTTAACTCTTATAGGCCATATGTTGTTAAATGGTCAAGATCAACTTCCAAAAATAGACAAGAAATAAACTTTTTTTTTCCCTCTAGAGGCTTAGTGTACCCATGAAAATTCTGACATTGGAAAACAAGGATAACAGAGAGGGACAGTTGGTAGCTCTCACCACATTCCCACCAAGGACTGGAGTCTCTAAGAATTCCTGGCTTCTGCTAACTAACCCAAGTTCTCTCAAAAATCTTCTGTTGTTACTACATGTTTTTTTATAATTGAGGGACTAGAGAGAAATTGAACATGTTTTCATTTTTTTTTTTACTTTTTATTTCATACAAAGGAATGACCTTGACAGAACTCTTGTACTAACAATTAAATTGACTCATTTGATTTTGGTCTGCTGGAAAAATAATTTAACAAAGAAATTAGTCTTTGACTGATCAAAGCAAATATAAGCCCCAGGGAGGCTTTGTAGTGTAATAAGACAGTATGGAATGTGTCCTCCAAGCAGAGGGCTCTTAGCCAGTGACTGACAAGTGGGCTTTGTCTTTGGTCCTTAAAAGGAGAATCCCAGGATTCCGACAGGAACTTTAGAAGGCATCTTAACAGGTTCGCTTTCCACCCATGTAGTATTCTCAGAAGGAGCCCACTCGGGAAGGATGTGCTTGATTCTACCCCCAAGAACAGCTTTTAAAATGCATCTAAAAGGGAAAGTGAGCACTGTAAATGGACAGCGGAGATAAACAATCTGCAGTGGCATCTCTAGTCAAAGAGGCTGTGTGTAAAAATGGACCTTGATTTTGTCCTTTAAAAACTACATGTACAGCCTGTGAATTTGGGCTTCACTTCTTATACAGAGGACGAGTGTAGTTTCTGCAAATGATCTGCAGACCCTGCTGCTAGGAGTTTGAAATTATGATGATAAATCTTAGGTAATGTCCCTTGCATCATCTCATACAGATTTCCATCAACAATTACCCCTTTCAACACAAGGTCAGACTAACAGGAAGACATAAATAAGGGTGGCAAAGGAAACTGTGTGTGTACCAAACAGTGACCTCAGGCAGGAATGAAACAGTGAATGTTTAGACTTAAGTTTCTTTTAGGAAAATAAAACTTTGCAATTACACCCTGTCCTGTTACCAGCCCTCCTCCTGCCACACAGGCCTAGGGAACTGGGGATACAGTTTGTCAGTGGGAAAATATTTACAAGTGGGGAATGTCTCCCAGCTGGGTGTAATATTAATGGATAAGTAATGGTTGAGATAGTGGCATATGCAGTAAGATATTCAGTCAAGTGAGTGAATTTCAGAATTTAGTAGGTGTGAGTAGCCGGAATTTCAATCACTTACATCTTCTAAGCCAAAGACATTATGTATGCCATTCATAAATATGCACCTGAAGTTTCTAGTGAGCAAATTAGTTATGGCTTAGTTAAAATATTCGCACAAAGTCAACCAAATGACATGCTAGTTTGATACCATTAAAATGATCCCAGTCTCTTTCCCTATGCTACATGCATGCTTCTGATATGATCTACCATGAGAATATCTTTAATTATCCCAGTAAGAAATGTCCACTAAAGATAAAAATCTACCACCTATGGTAAAAAGCATGACATTACACATCATGCTTTAGAATTCTAGCTTGCATTTTCTTCAAGGTCTAATGAATAGTCATCAATAGAATAGGGATAAAATATTTATCAAAGCATTTCTCACGTGAAGAATAGTATTTGAGCAATTAGACACAATGCCTAGGTGAGGTAGAAATGGCCTGAAAAGTAACACATGCTCAATAAAAGGAAGCGATTATCTTGTTCTTGTTATTATCATTATTCACCTAAGTCTTCAGCGTTAAAATGAACATAATTGAAGTGAATCATTTTCTAAATATAAACCTATAAGAACACACATTTCTGATGACATAAACTGTGCAGAAAGTGGGAGACAGAGTTCTTAGTGTTCCATGTTAAGTGTCTCTGACTCACCTCCCTCTTTGTCTTGAAGATGTTCCATGAAGATGCTGCTGGTGGTTGGCAGCTGGTAGCTGTGGATGTCAACAAGCCCCAGGGACGTGCCCCAGCCTGCCTTCAGGTACAGTACAATGCCATTAAAAAAAAAATCACTCAGTGAAGATGTTTGACTTTTTATACAAAGAAATCCAAGCTCTATATTTGCCCAGATTTATGGCCTAGTAGTGGGGGACAGTGCTTCACTCCACCCTGTATTCCCAGGACCTGACATCTTCTAGATACACAAGAGGCATTTGTGAGTTTGACTTTCTTAGATTCCACCTATAAGTAAGCTCATGTAGTATTGGTCTTCCTGTGGCTCGTTTCACTTAGCACAGTGTCCTCTAGGTTCATCCACACTGTTGAAAATGAAAAAATTTCCTTCTTTTCCATGGCTGAATGATGTTCAATGTGGTGTATATACCACATCTTTTTTAACCTTTATGAAATACATAATAAATCATTGTAAATTATAGTCACCCTACTGTATTCTAGAATGCTAGAAGTTCTTTTCTGCTATCTAATTATATATTTGCAACTCATGATACAACCACCATTTATACCTCTTTACTACTATCCTTCCTACCCTCTAATGAACACTATTCTACTCTTTACTTTTATGCAGTCTACATTTTTTAGCTTTCACATATGAAAGAAATAATATGCTAATATTCTTCTGTGCCTTACTTATTTCACTTAACATTATGTCCTGCAGTTCCATCCACATTACCATAAATGACAGGATTTCATTTTTTTTGTGACTGAGTAATATTCCATTCTGTATCTTGGCTATTGTGAATATTGCTGCTGTAAACAGGGGAGTACCAGTATTTCTGATATGTGGGTTTCATTCCCTTTACATAGAAATGCTGTGGTGGGATGACAGAATCAGGCGGCAGTTCCATTTTTAATATTCTGTGGAATCTTCTCCATGTTTTCTGCAATGTCTGTATCAATTTATGTTCCCACCAGTAGTGTACAAGTGTCCCCTTTTCTCCATATTGTCACCAACATATATCTTTTGTAATTTTTGACAATCATCATTCTAACAAGCATGAGATGTGTGTCATTTGGTTTTAATCTGCATTCCCTGGTAGTAGTAACGGTCAGCACCTATTCATGTTGGCTGTTCATATGTCTTCTTTGGATAAATGTCTTCAGAGGTTCTTTACTCATTTTAAAAGCAGGTTATCTGTATTTTTGCTCTTTCGTTGCATGAGTTCCTTAGATATTTTGGATTTTATTCCCTTTACAGCCCAAGATTTGAAAATATTGTCTTCTATTCTGTACCTTACCTTCCCATTTTGCTGTTGGTTATTATTTTCTATCGGTTAAAAGGATGAAGGTGAAAGGGGAATGATTGTCCATGTATATTGATAATATTGTCACTATTTTGTGATATCCTTTTGTCCTGTTTTTGATGGTGACAACACTGCTAATATACAACTACTGCAATTACATCCACTACTATTCCTACTAATATTCATAACAATAATAACAATGATAGCAGTAGCTGCTTTCTTAAAAAGCACTTTCGCTAACATCCTTCATTAATCCATCCTCTGGTATTTACTGAACCCCAGGATGCGCTAGATACCAAGACAGACCTGAACCAGACAAGCACTATCCCTACCCTCATGGAGCTTACAGTGTGCTTGAGGGTGGGTGGAAAAAAGCATGTTGGACTGGCAATTACAAGAGCAATGCGGTTTTTGAAAAATGTAACACTAGACATTATGGGACTGTATAGTTTGGAAACCTCTGTTTTCATCTTAGACATCAAGTAAAGTCCTTATGAGGTAGTAATGTTTAAACAAAGACCAAGAGAATGAAGAAGGAAGTGACTAACAAGGAGGTTCACTACAACCCTGCGATGCAGAAAGAGTGGCATGCATATCTCATTTCCAAAGAAGGAAGTGAGTATTCAGAGGACCGAGGCAAGTCTCTTGAAGTTATACCTCCATCAAATGGAGAAGGCCAGACTAGCTGGATCTTCTGGTTCCCGGTCCCTTGTTTTATTCAAAAGAAGAAACATGAAGAAGATCACAGGTTTGTGATAGAAATAAACTATCAGAGCTACTTCAAGTACCAAATCAGAGTCACAGGGGACCCAAAATCTACTCAATGCTTGTGAATTGATACCTTGAGGTTGCAATCCAGAATTAGAAGGCAAGTCAGCCTCCGTGTCAGGATGATTTGAAAATGGAAAGGGACAGATAGTGATGGAAACACAGAGCAAGATCACAGTGAAAGGCGCCATGGTTCAGATGTTGGGCTTGTGTGGAGCTTCAGCCTCGGACAGACTGTACATGGGGCATGCTGTGAACAGAGCAACATATTGATGAGTTTTCTGAATGTGAGTCCCAGGGTTAGAAATAGGGAGGAAGTCAGGTGATGCAGTAGGAAGGAAGATCCTTCATATCTTTGGTCCGAAAGCAGGCTTTACAGAGGAGCCCATGCTCAGGAAGAGTGTGGATGATAAATGAGATGGCCAGGGATGGGGGTCTGTTTTGGTAGGCAGGAACTGAGAATAGAGAGCACATTTCCAAGCCTGAACCAAAATTAATAATTAGTTAATAAATAAGTAAATGAAAAGAACTCAGTAAGCAATATATTTAAGAGAAAATGGTTGTGAAATGCTTGCTGGCTTCTACTAATGATGGCTGTCATAAAAAATAGCAGGAAATGTGGGATGCATTGGACAAAATCGTGCATGTATAAATTTACTACAGTGAATTCCACCTTTGGGTATATCTATAAAGCATAAGTTAAAAATCAATCAATAAATGAGTGGAAGGTAGACCAGTAGAACAGGGGATGGAGAGCAGGGAGAAGGAAGAGGAGACGGAAATGCGGAGTTGTGCTGGGTACTGAAATGGAGTAACTTAAATCCCATGCATGTGTGGTTATGTCAAAATGAACCCAGCTATTACCTACAACTCTAATGCACCAAAATAAGGAAAAAAATACAGAAAATCTTTCATCTGAAGCATCCACTCACTGTTGTGGGCTCTAGTAACAGCTCACCCCTAAGGACAAACAGTGGCACATGCTTCTTCTTTTTATCTTTAAAGCAAGCAAAATGTGACAATGTTCTCATTATTAAACGTTAACTCTAGAAAACCTAAACAGAAAGAGCTGCCCTTCCAACCTGTCCTCTCACCTTCCTCCCTGGGGGTCAAAGGTGAGTCCCTTCTTCCCAGCTGCGCGGTTCTGCCTCAGGGGAGAGGTCGTCCTCCCACGGGGTCTCCTCTTGCCCAACACCTTTTCACACTCAGCTCAAGGTCATCTTTGTCCTCCCCAAACAGGTCAGGGACCTGGCTTACTTGTCTCCATTTCATCCTGTACTTGTCTTTGGTGCTTCTGACCATTTTTTAAAAACACAAATTAATGGTTTAACTAAATATTTAATGTCTGTCTGTCCGACCAGGGGAAACTCCATGACAGTAGAGGATGTACCCTCCAAGGTCATTGCCAGCACTGTGCCCTACACGTGGCATCTACCCCCCTGGGTTCATCAGTCAGGAGAAGGACCTGCCAGGGCAGTGACGCGCCTTGTCTGACTTCTCGCGAGCTCTTGGCTTCTTTAAAGTGCCTGTTGGACTTCTCGCGAGAAGTTGCTCTTCTCCCACCCACCTTTGGCCTTGGCTAGAAGTCGAATGGATTG
This sequence comes from Marmota flaviventris, assembly GCF_047511675.1. NCBI lineage: Eukaryota > Metazoa > Chordata > Mammalia > Rodentia > Sciuridae > Marmota > Marmota flaviventris. The sequence continues at coordinate 157,452,789 of NC_092501.1, read as the reverse complement.
TGTCAATAGCGACCCTTGCAACAAAAAGCTTTTGTTTCCCTGTGCAAGTCACTGCGGTCCAATAGGGGCAACTCGGGAGTTTGTTCCTGGGAAGTCTCTAGGTCGCATGGCTTTGGGTAACTTTGGAGAGTTTGCCAGCAAGTTCCTTCTAAAACGTGGGGCAAGAGCCCTGATAGGACCTTCGGCCTGGCTTCTCTTCAGTGTCTGTCCTCTTCAGCATGTGACATGAATAGGCCTGTGCTTGGAAATGTGGGCTTAGGAACAACACAGCTGAAAGGAACCCAAACCCATCATCTTAATAAAAAACAAGACAAACAAACAAAAAAGTTTATTGGAATTCATTCGAACAGCTACAATTAAATCGAGTTGGTAATTTTGTAGCTGTTGAAATATATTAGAAAAATGAATCAACAATATCTGAGAGATGACAGACTTCCTCTTTGACTCTCAAGAATTTTTTCTTTTGTCTTTAGAGTGAAATTTTTAAAAACTGACCCGAAGTATCATAAACAGTATTTTACATGAAAATCTACATATTGTATTCTTCTTATCAAGCAGAAAGATCTGGTAAAACAGGACTCTCATTTCCACCCACCAGCATTTACTAGAACTGGGTGGTGGCTGCCACATTTACCTAGCATAGCATCTCCATATGATTATAATTATGCCCATAATTTCCCAACTCTCCATATTTTGTCCAGAGACTATAACTGAATGCTTTGTCATACAGATGTCTTCACAGTTAAAATATATATAGATATAGATAGATATAAATAGATAAATATAGATTTTTTCTTGTTTTCCATGACTATGACTCTATGGGAGAAAAATAAATAAATTCATAAATACATAAGGGTTTAGAAGCATGCAGAAATGCATGAGAAGAGGGTGTTTCAAGAGCACCCTGTGTTTACAGAACACAGTAAGAAATGATCCTGATCCTTTGTAGAGGCAAGAGCTGTCCCTCTGTGTTTGATACATCACTTGGGGCCTGCTTTTCTCACAATATTACCTGATGGATTCCAGGGGGACATTTGTTTGGGTGGCCTATGAAATAAGTTATAACAATATGACTTTCGATCACACTGAAAGATGGTTTTATAAAAAAATCATTCAAAATAACCTTTTTGAATTTTATGTTTTGAAAGTTTCAAATTTTTAAATTCATAGCTCAGTATAAATGAAGACTGGCTCAAATTCCCCTGGAAGATAAAAGACATTAAAAAAAAATCATCCCTCTCTTCTTTCAGTATAAATTGCTCTGGATTCACTTTTTTTCATTGGTATTATATTTTTCATTTTCTTTTCAGCTTTCTCTGTCCTTGTCAGAGAAAGTTTATTGGTTTGAACATCTGTCTGCCCCACCAACTATGAGTAATTAGGTAATTTGATAAAATAAGATGAATTGATGTGGCTTAATTTTCCCCACACCCTGCCAAATTAAATACATGGTATAATTAATGTTTCTGTGATGTTGGATGTTTTATGCATAATAGTTTTTTCCTCTCTCTCTTTTATTCTTTTTCTCTTTTAGGAATTGATCAATAAATCTATTAGAATTTTATATATTCCAGTGAGCAGTGATTAGGATATTCAAATGAATTAGAGCATGTAGTAAATCTTCTACAGAATAATAGGCTCTATAGAGCCATTTGAGGATGAAAAAAAAATAGGCCCTTCTCATCTTTAATTTTAAACTATACAAATCCATTCTGTGTTCCTAGACACAAAATATGATTATAATTATGTCCATAATTGTAATTATAGTGGACTCATGCAGGCCTGCTAGGAAAGGATTCAATTTGGTACCCTTAGAGTGGTCTTTTCTATTTTTATAGTAGGTGAAAATACGTGTACTCATAAGCTTAACTGCAAAATCCCCAATATTGCCCTCCTTGGCAATATTGTTGGCCTTGCCAGACTGTGGTGAACTCTCTAATGCCATTTGTTGAAAATTTTTGTCCAGTAAACTTAATATCAATTATGTTCATTTTGCTAGAACATTGCTCATGTCTGTCCAATATTAGTGGAATTCATGCCATGTTTAACAAGGCTAAGTTTAATGGTACACTTAGTCATGATAAACATGTGCAATCCCTAATAAACTCTGTGGGCCCTGGACACTCCCTGCCCTTCATCCTGCCTGGATGTCTTTCTGCTTCTGTCTCCATGGCCCTGTGCATTGCTGATCTGCTCAACGCCTATAACCTCCCCTTCCTGTCTCTGGTTCAAGCTACAGGAAATGATGGTTGGTAGTGAGAAGGAAAAGCATTGTTTTGTGGATGAGCTGCGCCCCATGACTGAGTTTTTCCTCCTTTGTATGCTATGACTGCCCCAAACACACATTTCCTGACATGACTTCCTTTGGCCACCTCTTCTTCCCCAGCTACAGACATCCTTCTCCTCTTCCTCTCAAGTGATACCCAGGACAGCATTTTCTTTGAGGGAGAAGAAATTATGCTATTTCAGCCTCTTAGGAGAACTGGGGACAAACATATTTCAGCTCTGCTACTTATTATTGGTATGACCTTGGACATATTTATGCAAAATAAGGAGAAAAATACCCCCTTCCTGGGTTTGAGAGGACTGAGTGTGTTTTAGTTAAGAATTGTTTAGTTGTAAGGAGAAGACCTCATGCTTACAAAGAGCATGTCAGCCTCCCAGGTGACACTTTCTGAGACTTTCTCTCCCTCCAGTTGGGCCACCTGATTTCTAATCTCTGTTCCTGGGCTTCTGTCTCTAATTTCTCACCCTGAATGTTCAGACTTGACTCTGGTGGCTCTTGTGCATTACCCAAACATGGCTGATTTAGACTGAGTTGGGAGCCTCTCAGTCAAGGCTCCAATGAGACTCACCAGAAGACTTCCAGAGGAAAAGGGAGACTGGGAGGGAATACAGTGGTCTTACAGAAGGTCAGCAAAGTAGGAAACATTGGTCAAAGTAGCTGGTCATGAGTACTAAACAGAAGCAGCAGGGCCACTGAAACAAAGTGCATTTGCCCCTCAGAACCCTGAGGATTGGTTTCAAGACCCCCATGGTCAGATCTGTGGATGCTGAAATCCCTGACATACAATTGCACAGTATTTGCACATAATATATGTAAATACCCTCCTATATGCTTTAAATCATCTCTTGGTGACCTATACTACCTAACACAATATGAATAGTTGTTTTACCATATTATTTAGGGAATAATGACAAGGAAAAAGTCTCCAGTTGTTCAGTATAGATGCAGTATTTGTTTTCATCCATAGTTGGTTGAATCCACAAATGCATAACCTAGATATACAAAGGACCTAGCATATTAGGTGTGCCTACAGCATAAACCCAAAGTAACCTGAAGCCTCCCTTCTTAATCCTCCGTGAAAACCTTGCCCCATCTCTGTCTGGAGCCATGACTTCGCTGTCCTCATCAGCATCATGGAGTGACTGAAGAGGGACATTCCTCTGTGATAACAGGAAGTACTGAGATGACCTCAGAAGTTGTAACTCAGGCCTAGTTTTCTCTACCAAAAGTTTGCATCTTATTAAGGGCTAACTAGGCTATTACTGCCTAATCTAAATCACAGACCACCCATACAACAGTTTCTTTAGGGCACTATAAAATAGTTTCCATTACTTAGAAACGAACACTTTGTAAATCGATGCTATTTCACAATATATTAATTCATTTCCTTGCATTAATGAATGTGTATGTGATCACACACACACACACACACACACACACACACACACACACACACACTGTTGGAAAGGAAATAAGTAAGTAGAAGAAGGGAACCAGGGATAAGGAGGAGGGGAAGGATAGGCAAGGTATGGGCAATGAAATTGACCAAGTTATATGTTTATATGAACATCACAATGAATCTCACTATTATATATAAGTATAATGTAACAATAAAAGCTTAACTGCCTGTAATCCCTGTGGCTCAGAAGGCTGAGGCAGGAGGATCGCGAGTTCAAAGCCAGCCTCAGCAACAACAACGTGCTAAGCAACTCAGTGAGACCCTGTCTCTAAATAAAATACAAAATAGGGCTGGGGATGTAGATCAGTGGTTGAGTGCCCCTGAGTTCAATCTCTAGTACTCCCCCACCCAAATAAATAAATAAATAAAAGCTTAACTAAAATATATATTATAAAATAATATAGAAACTCAGGTGTGAAAAACATATGCATCTATTAGAAATAATAATTGCTATCATTTATTGACCACTCACTGTGAGTAGCACATTGTTTTATAGGTTTTATTAAGTTATTTAGTGCACACAATAACACCATGACTATAGGTACTAGTGTGATTTCTGTTTTACAGATGAGGAAATGGACACCCAGAGAATAAAATTAGCCTGATGAAGATCACGCAGCTGGTTAGGGACTAGGAGTTTCATCTCAGGCGGTCTATCTTTTTAACCACTTCATTTTTAACCTTGTATATTATTCTACTATAAAAATATATGATCAGTAGCTGGATGTGGTGGCACATGTCTGTAATCCCAGCAACTTGGAAGGCTAAGAGAGGAAGATGACAAGTTAGATGCCAGTCTCAGAAGCTTAGGGAGACACTTTAATTAAAAAGTAAAAAGGACTGGGTTCATCCCAATACTAGAGTATTTTAATATTTCCCATTGTTTTACATCCTTGTCCTTGTTATCAGACATACAGACGTTTAACTTGATGACATGAAATGGTATCTCACAATGTTAAATTTCTGTCTCTCTGATTACAGCCTATAAGTGTTAGGCATTTTTTCATGTATTTATAGACCACTTATGAATTTTTGTAGCTACACAAGCATTCTATAGATTGCTTATTTATGTCATTTGCCCACTTACCTGCTAAATATTCTAAATGACTTTTTTTGAAATTCTGTATATGTCTAAGGGATATATTGCTTCTATCTAATTAAGAAGACATTACAATGTCATATATAATACAAATACAAAACATTCATGGTCGACATGCAAATGCATAATTTGCACCTCCAGCATCTACTTCTTTTGTGTAGTAATACCAAAACATTTAGAAAGTTCTTTGAATGTGTGCCTGGGCGTGCATCTCAGAAAACTGCAAAGTTCTAATTGACTCTTAGCGTGGACCCAGCCAGTTATGTAGCTATTTAAATGCTGCTTTTGTATAAGCAGGCTCTGTGTGAAGGGGTCACTCTAATGCATGATAAATAGAACTCAATTAAACGGGAACCTCATTCCTCAGCTGCTGCTGTGACAAGCCATTTTCCCCCTGCCTCTCAGGTGGGAGTTTTCATCTCTTGACAATTTGACAGATGTGGCTGCACACTTGGAGCCATCTTCCAACACAGGCTCAGTGGTGTATTATCATAAAGAAAGTCTGACAAGAAAATGAAAGTATACGTGAGACCCGCAAGCTCCTGCGCAATTCTCCCGGCCACCTCCCATTGCGCACCTCCCCGTAAAGAACAGAGGTAGCAGGCTCTTACTGTAAGTAGGTCAAATTGTGGCAAAATTATTACTGTGGCGTTTTAATGCTTTCTGAGGAAATTTCCATTGAAGCTGAAGATGGGGAAGAGGTGGGCTGTGTATTTCAAGGGATGAAGTGACATCCTGGGCTCTTCTTAAAACGTCTGTCTTCTTAATGAACCTTCCCACGAACTGGCAGATCGCTTCAAGAATTGATGGAGCCCACGAGAATTTTAGGCTCTTTCCAAAAGCTGATTTCTATACTCACCATCTAGGGTGAGAAGAGAGCGTGGGGGGAGAGCTCAGGGGACAATTCGCTTCATCTCTCACAGCCTCGGTTTTCTCACTTGAAAAATAGGGATGATGGTGTACTCCAGGTGGTGTGAGTATTGGAACCCGTGCCCAGAAAATGCCCGGCCCAGGGCGGGAAGAGGCGGGCCTCTCTGTCTGCAGATAGCTTGCTATCAAGGCTCCTTCCGTCCTGTTCCCCTGCCCCGGGCCTTCAGCTCCTGTGCAGAAAGTGAGGTCTCACACAGGTCCCCAGTCCCAGCCCTGCTTTCTTTTCTGCATGGTAGAGTGTATTTTTTTTCCTTTTTTTTTTTTTTTTTTTGCCCCCAAATTTATTTAGTTATTTAAATTGAAGGACAAAGTAGCATGTGTTTATCACGTACAGCATATGGCCCGGAAGCACAGGTACTCGGTGGAATGGGCGTGGTCTCGCATATGCAGCTCATTTATGGTGAGGACACTGGACGTCCACTCTTCCTCCAAAAGGCAGTGTGTCCTCTTTAACTGCAGTCACCCCACCGCTCAGTGACACCCTGAACTTACTCCTCCGATCCAGCTGTAATTTTGTATCTTTTGACCAACATCTAAGTGTCCAGCAGGCGCCTGTCCCCCCATTATCACAGGTACATCACCCCTGTGGCAGCAGAACTTAGCACCCCTCTCCGCCCTGCCCCTGAGCATGAGAAACCAGATGTTCCCTGCATTTCCAGAAGTTTGCAAACCAATGTAAAGCCTCTGTCTCTGTCCTCTCCCAATCCCATCTGTCTGCAATTCTGTCATGAATTCAGTCCTCCAGATTTCTTTTTTTTTTAAATCATCTTCCCCATTCCATCCTAATGGCCCTATCCTCAAAATCAGGTCCAAGAAAAATCTCTCAACATTGTGGCCTCTGATCTTTGATTCTATTTGGTCACTTTCTTCTCTGTTGGCTCCATTATCCCTTTCACACGATTGGCACTTGGCAAATCCTTTTTGGATTGCATGTGATTCAACACGTACATGGCAGACACGGACCCTCCCCCTCCCCTAGGGCAGGTGCCACACGACTGCCCCCATAAACACACATGCACAGTTTTCAATAGAACATAAAGCAGTTGGCTTGGAGGAAAAGTCCGGGTGGAGTAATACTGGTGTGTTTTAATTTCCCTGTTCCACTACCCTTTTTCTAAATAGGGGAAACATGGCAGAAAAATATTGAAGAACTAATGGTTTGATTTTTATTATTATTATTCATGTCTAGCAAAATAATCAAGGTCAACACTTCATTATTCAAAAGCCAAGATTTCAGCATTTTCATTCCTTCTTCTTTTTTTTTTTTTCCAAATGCCAGTAATGAAGTCATGTGGGGACACTGAGTTTTAATCCTTAAATTATAGTTGAGCTAATTGAAAGGTTTTATACAGGACTTCATTTACTTCTCCTTTCTTCCTCTAATCCATAAATGTGTGGCTTTAAAGTATGAGGAAACGAGAGAGATTAAGCAGTGTTCTGTATGATGGTTTGAATTTTGAATATCCATTATGGCATTGTAGACTGGAAAATGCATGTTGTCCTAAATTGAAGCTTTCAGAAAATTCACCATGGTTTAAATCAATTCAAACAGATGATTTTATTGGGCAGGTAATAGGAAAAGTTTCATTTTAAATATTCCTTACTTCTGCTAATGTATCCAGATCTCGGCAGTCTTAATGACAGTCTTTCTGTGCCTAGAGATGGCTTTTGTGTGCTTTGAGTGCTCAGTGAGGCATCAGATCTCTGTGAGTGCTGGGGCTTTGTGGGTCCTGATGAGTCTGAAGAGGAGAACGGGACCAGATCTATGTGGTCCAGCCTAGAATAACACAGCTAAGCACCTTTGAAAAGCCCACATGTGCTCTTCCCTCCCTGCAAGGGTCATTGTTTAGGATTAGAAAAGAGTTTCTCAGTACCCCCCGCAGAGGAGACCACTGCTTCACAGAGGTGCCAGAGGAGCTGGGGCAGCTAGAAGGTTAACAACCAAGTGATGTGGGTTGTGACCACTGAGCCACATCCCCACCCCCACCCCCATTTAATTTTTGTTTAATTTTAATTTGAGAATGGCTCTTGCTAAGTTGCTTAGGGCCTTGCTAAGTTGCCAAGGTTAACTTTGAACTTGCAATCCTCCTGCCTCAGCCTCACAGGCTACTGGGATTACAGGCATGCACCATCATGCCCGGCTAAGCAGATAACTAATTTTTGCTCATGAGTTTGTGGATTGACTGAATGAACAGCTCCGCCAATCTGAGCCTGTCTCAGCTGATCATAACCAAACTTGCACAGGCATGGTCAGCTACTCAGTCAGCTCACATCTCTGCTTCTGGGCTTTGCTGGATGTCTAAATGGGTGAAAAGGATGCTGGGGTCCATGATCGCCATACATTAGGTGAGGCCACTCTATCAGTGGGATAGCTCAGGTTCCCAGCAGCAGCAAGAGGTAAGTTCTAACGCAGGAGTAGTTTCCAAGTCTCTGCTTACTCCTCTTCACTGTTGTCTCACTCACCAAATAAATCACATGACTGAGTTCATGTGACTCTGTCCTTGTGGAGGACAGAGCCAAGGTGTGGATACAGGTAGGTAGGTTCAACGGGAGGCCATCAGGCTCTTCTGCACAGACTAAAAGAGTCTTGAAAATCACTGGCTGAGAATAATAATCAGCCAGCCTAGCAGTACTTCCCTTCCACTGGGCGTGGACTTCTTCTAGTTTGTGTGGTAGGGTCGGGAGCTGGTAATGGAAGTATATTCAGAGTACTAAATATTTGTCAATTTGTAACTTAATATCTAGCCTCTGACAGAGTCGAGGGAAAGCTACACTCACCTTGGCCAAGACTGAAAAGGTGTTATGGAACTCCTCTTTCTTCTCCTTACAATTTGATGTCCAGATGTCAGGGTCTTACACAGCTTTCTCTTCCAAGAAAAAAGAGCAACTCCTTTTAGTGTGTCACAGCTGGGAGGGGGAAGTAGGTATGAGGGACTCCCAGTGCCCTTGTGGGGAGTTACTTGTGGGTCTCTTTCATCCTGCCTCTCCAAGGACAGACAGGTGGGAGTCTCTGAAGATATCCATTGGTCAGTTTTAGTACTGATGCAAACATATTACCTTATAATACAAATTCTTATATTGGGCAGAATGACTTTGTATACTGATTGAAGAAACAATGAATATCCAGATGTCTTCTAAATAAGGATGCACCATTTGCAAATGGAAGATGTATTTTAGGTTTTGTGCATTTGGTTTTTTACATGTTTATGTCTTGCTCTTATACTCCTGGCTCACATGCAAGATGGTTTTAAAAACTGCACCTTATAATTACATTGTTTTCCCAATATGATTATTTTGAAATCTTATTAGAACATAACTTTTAGCACATGACTGATGTGATGTTCTATGGATGATTTTTTTTTTTTGATTAAGATAAGGTATTTTATTCATTCAAGCCAATTGAAAGAAAGATTCAGTTTCTGAGCTGTACTATTATCCATAATATCCATTATCCTAAGTTGTATTTATTGTGGCCTCTATGACCACAATATTGGTGTGCCTTCAGAATCTTTAAGCCATTATTTCATTAAAAGAACTACATGAGAAATTTAACAGAAAGAGCTCCTATGAAGTGCTCAAACATTTATGCCACTGAAAATGAGATTAATTTAGGTTTCTTGAATGTCTAAGGATTTTCATGTCCATTTCAAGATGAGCTAGTTACCTCTTCCACTTGATATCCTGTGTTATACCTTCTCTCTTTCCTCCAGATAGACTGACTGTATCTCTGCCTTTACTTCCACTGAGCATTTTCTAATTCAGTATTTGTAAGAGTTATGGAATGAATGTAAAATGACTGCCATGGGCTTGGCTCTTTACTAAATAGTCTCATTTACATTTATGTTACAGCCTAGAAACATAGATGTTATCACAAGCCCATTCCTAAGTGAAAAATCTGTCACAGAGAGGTTGAATCAGGCTCTGAACCAAGATTTAAACTCAATCTGTCTTCAAAACTGACCCTGTTACACCAGGATGATCTTTTGTTTTTCTACAAAAAATGGATTATCTTAGCTTTTAAGTAAAAGTTTCATGTACTTCTACCTTCTCTTCAACCTTAAATTTGGCGAGGAAACTGCTTCTCATTTGTTTTAATATCTAAAGTACTGCTAAGTGCTCTTGACCTCTCAGTAGAAGGCAACAGAGCACCTGCTCTGGCCCCACACCATCTGAGACCACTTTCGAATTCTGTGATCTTGGAAGCTTTGCATCCTTTCCAAGAGGTGGTAAATTATCTATCCAGAAGGATTGTTGAGGATTAAATTATGTTATTACACCTACATGCAATATACTTGGCATGAAGGAAACATTCCTTCCCTTTTTGACACTGTATCTTGTTGGTGTCAATTTTAATTGTGTGAAGAGCCCTGTCTATGTTTGGCTTCAATGTCACAGTCTTTGAGGGTTTAGGATTCAGAACTAATATAAAAAATATGACCCTTCTTGTTCTTCTGCTTGAGATTGGACTCAGAATCATTGTTTCAGATCCATTGCCTCATCAGGCTTTCTGACGTGAAGCAAGATGAGAAGTCTAGTTGGCATAATGTGTTTTACTTTTGCTAGTAATAAATTTTACAGTGACCCCTACTGGCATGTGTCTTAGGTGAAACCTTTTGGCCAGTAGTATTTTTTAGCCGTGGGTACTCCTGTATAATTATTTGCATGCATTTGAGTTGGGGTCTGTCAAAATCACTGACAGGGCTGTATGCTTTCCCACTGCTGCACTAACAAACTCCCACAAACTTAGACTTAAAACAACACAAATTTGTCATCTTACAATTCTTGTTTAGGTGAAAAGCAAGGTATCAATACTGAATTACTTTTCAGATATCCTAGAGAAAACACTGTTTCCTTGACTTGTTCTAATATAGTGCTACAATAGTCTGGTCAGTATTTTTTATAGTATATTTCAGTCATTATAGGCTTTTGGAATCATGAATTTGTGAAGTTGTAAATAATTTTACGTCATGCAGTTTATCCTCTGACTCAAAGGTATCACCTACAACAGTAATTACCAAACTTGAAAATGCATGTGAATCACCTGGCAAACCTTATTAGACATGCAAATTTGAATTCAGTAGGTCTGGGATGGGCCCTGAAATCCTGCATTTCTATTAACCTCCCAAAATACTGCTAGTCTGGGAACCACACTTGAGTAGCAATGCTCTAGAGCATTCCTGACAGATTTTGCTGCCTTGGGGCTGATTCTATTATAGTCTCTTTTTTTGTATTTTGGTAATCCCAACTGTCAAATACACAAATAAGTAGTTCTTGGATCAAAGCCAAACTAAAAACATATTCAGCACTTGTCTAATGTTTTTAAAGATGTAAGCTAAAATAACATTGCAATTGAAGGGAACTTTTTAAAAAATTTAATGCATATGAAGGATCTTAAAAGCCTTATATTAAATATATAAATATGAATATATATACATACATATTTATGTGTGCACATAGACACATATACATATATGTATGTGTGCTTCTCTATATAGATAGATTCTACATTTATATTAAATAATGCAATTATGGAAATCTCAAGTTATAAAATATTGCATGGCACTAATTTAACTTTAACATTTTCCTTTACCTTAATTTTTCTTGAAGAAAATACAAGTTGAAGGTACAAATTTGGACTATCCTAAAGACAGAGGCACAAGTATGGAATGTAACTGGCCCATTTGCATGGAGACTGGTAGCTAGTTCCAAACATCAGTTCAGTTGAATTGCATCCAAGTGGTCCATGTCAGTAGCATTAGCGTTAAAGCTGGAGTTGCTGATTTTAGTACTTAAATTTAGCTACTGAACATACTTATCACCTTAATTCTTATTTAATATTTGAAAGTTATTACTTTGGAGGAAGTCAGCTAAGCAATGGTGATTATAGCATATCAAAATCCATTGTAAGTGATTATTTTAATGACTCTGTACCAACAGGGACACGTAGACATTCAGACAAAAAACAAGCTAATTATAATGACAGCACCAAAGTGAAGCTGTGACAGATACAAAACCAATTTAAAAGTTTTTTTGACAGCCATGGCTAAAAGCTTTGTTTGGACCTTTCAGTAATAACAGTTTACTTAAGACATAAATTCACAGCTAAGGAAAATAGAAAGAGAAAGTTGTGGCTTTCCTGTCAGGCAGATAAAATGGAAATCAGTTGAAATGTTTTTAATAGAACATTATGTTGAAAAGAGTATAGAAAAGGAATAATAGTTATAGAATTTAACTCTCACAATGCAAAGAAAGACTAAATAACAATAAAAATTCTAATGAGAATAGAAACTTGCCAAGTGATTTGCTTATCTATATTATGAAGGTCAATAATTCCTGCAAGTAAATTGATGTGCATGTTGATTGACAGTTCTGGAATTTGATTTTGTATTACCTATAGTATAAAGTCAAAGTGAATATAAGAACACATTAATAGAAATGATGATACAAAGGCTCATTAAAAAACAACTTTTCCAGTGGCTCTGGCATCTCTCAAATTATTAGACCTTTATCACCTTTATTTTATCTCCCTTGGTTCTGGACTCACTCAAATGAGCAGTATAATCAATTCTTTGACCTTGAGCTCTTAATTTTTTATTCCTGATAGAAAAATACCTGATTCACAGAATGCATTTCTTTTTCCCTGCAAACCTTTAAGAGAACACTTGTAATGTGCAGGAAATATTGTAAGCACTTTACAAACATCGATTCATTTAAAGCAATAATGACCCTCTGAAGTAGGCACCATTATGTCCAGTTTCCTGAGGAGAAGAACAAGTCACAAAGAGGTGTGATTAATCTGCCCAGGGGGACAACAATGGAGTTTCAGCTCTAGACAATTCAGTCCAGAGCCAGTGCTATTAATAAATACTGTGGGACAATGAAGACCCCAGAGTATCTGTAGGTGCCTGGAGACAGTGGCTGTGCTTGGAGGAGGAAGTCCCGTTCACAGGTGGTGCTTCAGTTACACTCTTTTAGTTGCTAAGACAGGAATTTTCAGGGACAATCAAAGGTAAAGAGATTCTTCCAAACTCATCCTATGAAGCCAGTATCACCCTGATGCCAAAACCAGACAAAGAAAACATCAGACCAATATCCTTGATGAACATAGACGCTAAAATTCTTAATAAAATACTGGCAAATTGCATACAAAACACATTTAAAAAATAGTGCACTGTGATCAAGTGGGGTTCATCTCAAGGATGCAAGGTTCAATATGTGGAAATCAATAAATGTAATTCATCACATAAGTAGACTTAAAAACAAGAATCATATAATCATCTCAATAGATGCAGAAAAGGCACTTTTCATGTTCAAAACACTAGCAAAGTAGGGATAGAAAGAATATACTTCAACATTGTATAAAGCTATATATGAGAAATCCTAGGCCAACATCACTCTGTCCAAGAGTCTGGGAAAGAACAGGGACCTCATGAAGAGGGTATGGTAGCACTTTTCCTGCTCAGGGACATGGACATGGCTCTGTAGTATCTGTAGTGTCTCCTCAGTGCTTTCTATGGGCAGCGTTTTCCTCCTCCCACTGTCCACAGCCTTCATTTTCTACTTCCGTTTAGATACTCTCCACTGCAGAGCTGGGTCTAATACCAAGATAGATTTTGAACAAATAAGTGCAGAGCCTGGCTCTACTGGTACTTGATGTGTGATCTTGGGCAAAAAAAAAAAAAAAAAGTTAAGCTCCCTAAAATATGGAGTTAAACAATACCATTTAGAACTATTGTGGAGGTCAGAAGAAATAAAAATAAGTAACATATGTAGAAATGGACTGAATCACAGTAAGCATTCACTATATGGCAGACATTATGGGAATATTCTGGTTTTTGAATGTTTAGTTAACTCCAGGTCCCTTTATTTTTTATTTATTTATTTATTTATTTTTAGTAAGTAGAGAATACTTTTATTAGATTGAACATGTCCTCAATTTAAATTTTTATATTGAGGGGCTGGGGATGTGGCTCAAGCAGTAGCGCGCTCGCCTGGCATGCGTGCAGCCCCGGGTTCTATCCTCAGCACCACATACAAACAAAGATGTTGTGTCCACCGATAACTAAAAAAATAAATATTAAAATTCTCTCTCTCTTTAAAAAAAATTATATTGAAATATTCTAATATTTAGTTCAAATATATTAAAAGGCACTGTCTTTTTTCATTTTTCTACTTAATGGAGGTGACCTTTTTTTCTTGTGGAATTATTTGTCAAATAAATGACCTCCAGGTCCCTTTAGAGAGTGGACTTGTACCAGACTTGGGCCCAAATCCTTGGGTCCACTTTCAAGACTTGTGTGACAGCAGAGAAGTTATTTAACTCTCTGAGGCTCCGTTTCCCTATCCATAAAACTGTAATAATTTCTTAGGGCTGTTATGAATATTAACTGAGCTAAGTCGAGTAAAGTATAAGGCACATTCTAAGTACAATGTAGCTATTAGTGTAGTATAATTTTCAATAAATATGTATGGAAGCAATAAGTACAAAACAAATCTCAGGTTTCTTCCATTTTCTAGTTTTATGACCATTTAAAGATATTTTCATCCTCAGCCATTCTCTCGCTTTTAACACAGGATAAAGTCAAACTTGTTTTGTGGTATTGGCTTTCTGAAAATCACTTTCTCACACAGTCAGAATATAGGATAAAGACTACCTCACCGACCAATGAGCATTGAGCTACATACAAATTAAATGAAATTTATTTTCTATCTTTAACTTAAGGTCTCTGAAACCATCTTCCTAACCATGTTTTAACCCCTTGAGGAAAGCAATTCCTTTGGTCACACTATTCAATAGAAAAGCACATGTATCAGGCTGTCCCCAAGCTCTGTGCAGAGCGACACATCACAAGGTTCTCCCTCAAGGTCTCAGCACAAGTTCCATTTCATTACTAGGTTTCCTTCTGTGTGAGGAGTTTGTCTGTTTGCCTCCCCAGAAAATGATGCGGTCGTCGGTTTTCCACATGTTCATCCTGAGCATGGTAACCGTGGACGTCATAGTCGCAGCCAGCAACTACTACAAAGGCGAGAACTTCAGAAGGCAATACGACGAGTTCTACCTTGCAGAGGTAAGCAGCTGGCTGAGTGCACAGCACTGGCCAAGGTCAAGGCCAACCTCAGACAGCGCCTTTTATGAATGTGAAATTTAATGTCAGCTTGTTAATTGCTTGATTTCCACCCAAGCTGACTCACTGTCTGCTTCTTAAAGTGATCCCTCTGGTCACTGTGTTGTCTGATTCATTTCCTGTCACCATGCGCCTGAGCAGTCTTCCCCACAGCATGTCATGTTGCCAAGGCAACCCTCTTCCAGGGCTTACCTCGTGATCTTGCTGTTTTTCTGCCCACCCCTTGGTTTTCTCTCCCTCTCTCCTGTTGCATTAGTCTGCTTCCTACTAATGTGAGCAAGCAGAGATTCAGAAGAGGGTAATTAGACCAGTCAGCTCAACACCACCAAGGAGGAGGCTGCAGGGAAATTTAAAGAGATAACACAACAATTGCTGCTCTGGAAACTGAGGTTTTTGGACCTGTGCTAAAGACACCCAACCATCACAGAGACACAGTGAATGTGTGAGGTGAAGAATATGCTAATCACCCTGATTTGATCATTGCACTGTGTGTATGTGCATCGTAATATCACGTGGGACCCCATGCGTTTGTACAATTATTATGCATCAATATAAAAAGATACAAAATCAGCAGCAGTAGGTTTACTGATGAAAAACACATCTGTCTAGCATCCAATATACCATATTAGAGTTTGAAATTATTATTGATCCACTTTGTTATTATTGGATTTTTAAATATTTTAATAATTTCCAGAGAACACTTTCTTATTCATTGTGAAAAAATATATCTTAATCCAACGTTTATATATTTATGAAAAAAAAAGATTGACATGTAGAAACCTATTCATCATATAGGTGATATACATGTAACGGGAACTCCCTCAACATCCTACCTCTGTGTTCGAACTTTACCTGAAAACATTACTATAGGCCATGTTTCTATCTGCTTTTAATGACAACCCTTTGTCAATTCTTTGAGTGCTGGATTTGCACTCAGGGGTGGTGGTTATATTCCTTACCATCATCATAAAGGGATTAGGAGGAGGTATGTGTCTATGGGGTCGTCTGTGTCTGTGGCACTGATGGTAATGGTTTCATGGATTTATTCTTATTCCCAAACTCACCAAGTTAATACATCACATAAATACATATATTATATGAAAATTATATCCCAATAGACTGGTGAATAAGTAAATAAAATAGCTAATTCTTAGAAAGAAAATGAAGTAAATGAACTAAGTAGTTGTTTTAGTCGGTTTTTCTTTTTTTCCTGCTCCGACTAAAAGATCCAACCAGTACAACTGTAGAGGAGAAGTTTATTTGAGGGTTCACAGTTTCAGAGGTCTTAGTCCATAGAAAACCAGCTCCATTCCTAGGGTCTCCAGGTGAGGCTGAACATCGTGCAAGAGTGTGGCAGAGGGAATCAGCTTATATCATGAGGAAGCAGAGAGAGAGGTCCCCACTTGCCAGATACAAATATATACCCAAAGCCACGCCCCAATTCCCACCTCCTCCTACCACTTCAGTTACCACTCAGTTAATCCCTTCAGGGGATTATTTCACTGATTGGGTTAAGACTCTCACAACCCATCATTTCTCCTACAAACCTTCTTGCATGATCTCACATGTGAGCTTTTGGAAGAACACCTCACATCTA
Organism: Marmota flaviventris; assembly: GCF_047511675.1. Lineage (NCBI taxonomy): Eukaryota > Metazoa > Chordata > Mammalia > Rodentia > Sciuridae > Marmota > Marmota flaviventris. The sequence continues at coordinate 157,436,292 of NC_092501.1, read as the reverse complement.
AACCGTAACGGTAGTGGTGATTCAATTCACTTAAACAACCACAGTCATCATACCAGTTTATTCTTGAACTTTTTAACCTTTCAGAATTTGTTCCTCTGGATGGACAAACTTTGGGTGTTTGCATTTCTCAAGTATTCTTGGTCTTTATTCAAAATTACATTATCCCTTTTCTTTGATCAGAATGTGTAGGTGAGTCAAAGTGATTTTTTTCTAAATGAGTACATAAGTTGCTTTTATCAAACTCATTTTTTAAATAAAATGCTTTCTTTTTAAAAAAGTACATAAGAATGGCTTGAATTTAAGGCAATCATCAGCAAACTTTTTCAAAGTGCCAGGTAAGAAAATATTTTAGGCTTTAGAGACCATCTGCTGTCTGTCTCAGCTCCTTGACTCTGTCATTGAACCAAACTGGGTGTGGTCTCAGAATGGTCGTTCTCCAGTAAAACTTTCTTTACAAAAATAAGCAGGAGCTGCATCTGGTCTAAGCTATAGAAGCAGAGAGAATTTCCATTGACATTCTCATGTGTTAAATCCAAATACATTAGTATTAACAATAATAATAGCTACTGTTGCTTGGAGGGCCTTTTATGTACCAGATGCTTTAAAGGAATTCATTATCTCATTTAATCCTTAAAACAGCTATAATGACAGCAATTCAGGTTTATGGACTATAATGACGCAGTATTTAAGGCAATAGCATTATGTAATATTTTTGAAAGCTTATTTTTAAAATAGATTACAAAAGGTCATGAGCTTTTAGAGAAGCAATTTCTTTAAGTTTCTACATATTCTGCACTAGATTACTTAGAAAGTCCAAAATAAACCACTCTACCCATTAGGAGTCAACTCAGAGTTCTGAAAAGACATTGTTTAAGAATAAATTAAGATGCTTAACTTCTGTTGTGAAACTGAGGACTTGTTTTGTTACTTTGGATTAATTAACCTAAATTTAGAATTAACTAGGAAATAGGGAAAACTTCCCTTTATTCTCCAGAGCCTATACAGAAACATAACAAGGTAAAGATTGACTTTAAGAATTTTAATTTTTAATTTTGAGGTAAGAGAATATATTATTATCATTGCACCCAAAATTCTGTTCTTATAATAAACATTTAAAAATGTATGTCTTTATTTTCTTCATAACAAATAATACAATTTGAATAACAGTGTCTTCTCTATTGTTAAATAAAAATTTATTACTAAATACGTTCATATGTTAGGTTGTACATGTAACAAAAACTTATTGTCACAGTTCAACGTTATGCACTAAAAGTGAACAATTTAACAAAATTCCCCTTTTAAGAAACTTAGAAGCTGATGAGACAGATGCAGAAGCCAGCAGTCAGCAGAAAGGCCAGCTGTTCTGTTGCACGAGGTCAGCTCTGTTTGTCCTCCTAGCATCGTCTGCATTACACTCTGGTTTCTTCTGGACACACCTGAAGGATATTCAGCTCTCCTCCTTCTGGTGTTAACTATCAGTGAGAATTATCATGTTTACAAATGATGCCAGGGAGAAGAGTGAAGAGGGACCCTCTGCTGTGTGCTCCACCTTAAATTAAGTAAAATTCCCCCAAAAGATGCCTCTTCTCCACGTCTGTGGTTACCTTCTTCTCATTCCACCTCCATGTCTCCCCAGCTTGTCCTCCAGCAGGGAAGCAATCCCAGTCCACTCGAACTTGGATTCCCTACTCGCTCTTTGCTCATCAAAACAGAAAGCCCTGTATTAAGTGTATCTTAATCCTTCAGAGAGCCCTCATCGTCCCCTGTTAGCCTGATGCCCTGTCCTAAGCATTTCTTCCAAAATGCACTCTGTCTTCCTGTGAATCCTCTTCACCTCATTCCAGGCATGAAGAAAGAGGGGGCAGGCAGGAAGGAGCACCTGAGGTCCTTTTCCACTTGCTCTCTGTGCTTGGCAGTGAGAGATCCAAAGCAACATGAAAAAGACGTGGCCATAGACTTGATACTCCAAAAACTCACTTTAAATTTTGTGAGCTGTAGTTCTGTGAGAATCTTGAAGTTATCGGTATAATCTTTACTTGAAGTTTATACCTAAAATTTGCAAAAATTAAGTGACTTATCAAAAAAATTCAGTGAATGTAGAGGAAGAAATGATAAAATGGTTCCTTAGTATTGGTCTTAATTCATCACATCTCTATGAACATTTTAAGTATCAAATCCATGATTCCAGTAGATTGGAAATCATTGTCCATTTCAGTCGAGAACTAAACTATTTATTGACTTGTGAGAGGTGCTGAGTCATAATCTGCTGAAGGCTCTGGTTCTTAGGGAACAACTGTAGCAGGGACAATCTGTGTTTCTAAAAGGGATTATCAGTCAAGCAAAATAGTGCCAGGAGTAAAATTAATCATAGATTAATAAGATTAGAGCAGGATTGGATTTACTCATGTCAGATACTGAGAGATCAAATGTAGCCATGACCCTTTATTTATCCCATAAGGTTATTTTGCCAGACTCTTTTTCCTTTCTTCTTTTCTCTAGTCTTGGAAGTATCTTTTTCTTTTTCTGTTTTCTTTTTCTTCCTTCTTAATTGTCAAGCATGTCATAAACTCAATCCCTAGAGAGAATAGTAGAACCAACATTGGTGTGTCCACCACTCAGCTTTTTCAAAAATTAAGTTGAACACGTTGAACATGCTTTAGATTTTTCATTCAGAAACAAAACAGCATAAGTAGAAGGTCCCTATGCCCACCTTCTTGATCTCATTCTTCTCCCTGATCTACATCATTTAGATGTGTGACTTACAGTCATTTAAGGTATCCACATGCAACCCATTTTTCCACATTCATTCATCATTAGATTTTAGAAATAGCTTCATGTTGATACAGGAGCATTCACTCATTTGTTATGTATTTAATAGCAATAGATATGTCTATTGTTTCAACTTTTGCTGTTAAAAATAATGCATTATAAGCATTCTCATCATTTGAGATTTGTGCCACATTGGGGAGAAAGTTGTTTTTTTTAAAATCTCTAGAACATATATCTTTGTTTAAAATTGCTATAAAGGAGGATATGATCATATTCAAATTTGCCAGCTATTGCTGAATTGCACCCTAAAGTGCTTAGGCCAATTTATATTCCTACCAGATTATATGTCCCACTTCATGTTAAATATTTTATGTTCATTCAATATTTTCAATTTTATATTTGATCTCATGTTAGAGATCATCATGGCTTAATACACATTTTCTTTATTACCATAGAGATTTGACTTCTTTGTTTTCATATTCCACCAGACCTAGGTTTCTTCTTCTACAGATTTCCCTGTCTGATCCAGACCCTAATTATTTTTCAGTAACTAGTGATAGGCAGCTCACATTTTCTCCCACTTTGCAGCTTGTCTCAACTTAAATTTGCTGTCTTTTCTCCCACACAAGTTATCAGTTTTAATCTTGTAAGACTTAGTAATCTTTCAATTTTGACCCAGTGCTCTTCCTGCAAACCCATGGTGTGAGCCCTGCCGTAGCAGGCTGATGCAGGCACACGATTCTTTCTCTGGACACCTTAGCCTGTGTCTGTGTGTCAAAGCTTTAGCTGATAAGGTGGTTTAAGTCCTGTCTCCTGTAATACATCTTGATGTCTATTAGGGCACACTCACTAATACTGGTATTCTTTTTCACATTTCTTTTTTTCTATTCTTGGTTTTGCTATTCTTGCTATACATTATGGACATTTAAGCAGTTTTCCTAATGAGAGTTCATGGATGTTAAAGAACATTTCTATATAATTATTCGGTTCTTCTTTTTAATTTTATTATGTGTTTCAGTAATATTTTATACTTTTTTTCCAAAAATCTTACATGCCTTTTGTTAAATTTATGCCTAGATATCCTTTAGTTTCTTTTGTAAATGAAATAGTTTCAATTAAATTTTTGTTGTGATGTATAGATGCTATTATTTTTCGCATGTTCATTTGATATTGCAGAAACTTTACTATGATGTCTTGTTTGTTGTAATTTGTAGATTTACTTGAAGGTTCTGTGTAGACAATCATATCATCCAAAATTAAGGAAGTTTTGTCTCTCCTTTTCTAATTCTTAATTCTCTGGGTTCTTTTTTTTCTTCCTTTATTATCCTGGCTTGGGTCCCTAATAAAATGTTGAATGGAAGGAGTAATAGCAAATATTTGTGACTTTTTTCTTTGATGTGAATGCATATCATTTAATTGTCAATGTTTGTAGGATTTTGTAGATGCCTTTTACAATGTTGATAAAGTTCACTTCTGCTGTATTGAGTTGACAACATATTTTCTTCTTATATTTTGTAGTGCAATATGTTATTGTAATTAGATTTTCTGATGCTATTCTAGATTCCTGAGACACTTGATTTTGCAGCATTATTTTTAATATTTAAATCCAATATGCTGCCATTGCATTTGGTACTTTCCCATCTCTGTTCCTAAAGACGGCTGTCCTGTGATTGTCTTCTTTTACATTACTGGTCTGGTTTTATTGGGAAAGCTAAGCTTCCTCTGTAAAATGAAACAGGTTTGTTTTCCTTCTGTAGGAATTTTATGAATAAAGTTTGTGGTGGGGTCCCAGGTGGAGAGGAAAGAAGAGAGACATTGATTTATGGTCTACTTTATGGTTTAATGTTTATAGTTTATTGGCTTTCTGGCTTATTGCTTGCTGTTTATAGAGTTGTTATTAATTTTCACCAGTGTACATTTATATAGTATTCTCTCAAGAGTTTTATGATCCTCATGGCATCTGAAGATGTCATCCTTTTTGTTTCCAATATTATTGATTTATAACTTTCTTTTTTTTATGGAAGTGAATGACTTCTGATGCTAACTACTTGGAGTTAGGTGAAACCTTAGTGGTTAGAAGCACAGTCCTCCATGAGACTGCCCTCACCTGAGACACCAGCTTAGGGATTCCCCACACCTCCCTTCCGTGTGCTCAATAGGCCACAGTTCAGGGGTTCCCAGTGCCCCCTCAAGTTTGGTGATTCGCTAAAATGACTCTATGAAATAAAAAAAAATGCTATATTTATGATTACATGTTTATTACAGCAAAAGGATACAAATCGGAGCCAGCCAATAGAAGAGACACTTAAAAAAGAAAGACCTGTGAGCATCCTAAATATCGGGCCATATTTGAAAACATGAGAGGGTCTCCAAATGTGCAGAGAGGATGCAGGAAGTCTTTTCCTCTGTGGAGCCCGAACATACCCTCTGCACACACTGATATGTTTAGCAATATGAAGATCATTGACAACTAAGGAAGCTCAGACTGTGTTTGGGGTATTTATTGAAATTTTGTTATATAGACATAATTGGATCCTTGGCTACTTGCACATGGTTGGACTTTCTGATTTGGTCAGTCCACCATAAGTCATCTCATTGGCAGAAATTACCAGGACCACCAGGAATAACAAAGATGCAACTATAGCTTGGCAAATTTCAAGGATTCAGAGGCTATCCCTCAGGACCCAAGACCAAAACCAGCCAAATTATTTTTGATTTAAAGAACCAACTTTTACTTTGGTTTATGTTAACAATTTCTATTTTATTTGAAGTTACTTTTCCTTTTACTGTTCCCCTCTGTTTCTTTGTTATATTTTAATTTCTGCTCTTAATCTTCACTATTTTCTCCTTTTTATTTATCTCTTTGGGCATCTTAAACTCTCTTGAAGTTTCTTTGGCAAAATTAACTTTAAAGCAAATTCCTATTCTGAATTTTAAAATTATGTTGTCTTTCTTAGTGGATTTGTTCATGTCTTTTAAAATATTGGCATGCTGGGGCTGGAGGCGTAGCTCAATGGTAGAACACCCACCTACTGTGCATGAAGCCCCGTGTTCAATCCCCAGCACTGCCAAAAAAAGAAAAGTAAACAAAATGTGTTGGCATGCTGCCTCATTTTACTTGGGAAATTTTGTTGTTTCTTTCTCTCTCTCTCCCCTCCCGTGGGTCACCGCTAATTTCTTAGTGATGTTTTGTAGTTACCTTTACCCTGATTGCAAGCCCCCGACTAAAGCCAAGTTGTGAAATGTCACTTGAAGGCTGCTGGCCCCTTGGTTTTGGAGACCTCACATCTCTTGTCACAGGTCCTTAAGGGAACTTGGTGGGATCCTTCTTATAGGCCAATTGTTTTTCCTCTTGCTTTTTAAGGCCTGCAGTTTCCTACAAAGTCTTCCTATAGTCCCCAGGGAGGAGGTCTCATTGTTTGTTTCCAGGCAGAGGAGACCCAGCCCAGTCCCTGTCTGGAGGCCATGAGGTTCTTATTGGTCCCATGGTACCTCCTCCTTGACCCAGTGTACATTTCTCATAAACGAAGACAAGTCCTTGTTCAGACTCCATGATGTTTCTCCAGATTCATGTTTCTCTCTGTGATTGCTTTCATTAAGCATAGATTCACTTTTCCACCTTGCAGGAAACCATCTTCTCGAGAAAAGCGATTTTTGTGTTCCTCTGAAGACATCTGTTTTCATGATATTCATTACAATGAAACTAAGTTAAAGAGACATTTATTTTAGTGCCAACAAAATCTGACACCCATATTTGAGTTCATTAATCACAAGAACTGATCAAATGAAGAAAGGAACCCATCTTGTCACAGAAGGAATCTTTGACTAATTTCATTTTCTGGAAAACTTTAATTAGATAGGTTTCTTCTGACAATTGCTTTCTGTGTGTTTCTAAAGGATTTGGGTGCAATCTTATTAGGTAAAATGATAATACAGAAGTACAATCTGGACTATTCAGCCATCTGTCTCAAAAGTTTGCTCTTTAACTGTACAGAATACTGATAGGACCCCATATACTGAGAGTCAGTGATTTACAGACAGCTTCTGAATGATGCAGGCAATCATTTTGTGTTATTAAGCCTGAATTCCACTTAGGAGATTGAGGCTTCCTGAATTGAGTTTTTTGTGAGTTTTGTCTTGTAATCTTCTCTTGTGATAAATACGCATTCATTTTCTCATGAATACCATCACTTTTTATTTTGAAATTACAAACCAGAGACTGCAACACAAATCTTGGATGATCTATTTCAAGGATCTTTCCACTGTGAGCAGTATCTCCACCTTTTTATCTTCATGGGCCTGCCTGGCACTATGGGTTCATTTGTAATTTGTCACCTACAAATGATCATACATTATTCATTGAATTAAAAGGGCAGAGCAATTTCCCTTGTTCCCTTTATATTAAGCATGTCATTTTCCATTCCGTTATTTTTCTCCCTGCCTTCAGAAGTTTGGTAATCAGCCCATTGTTTCACCTGCCAGCTTCACAAATCCCATTACAAGTTCTTTTGGACAATGCATATTTTAAACTGATTTCTCTCATTTTTCACTCTAAAATATATCCTTCCGACAAGTTAGGTGTGGTCTTGAGAACAAATATCAATAACTTGCTTCTAAGCATGCATTCCATTATTGGTAATTTTCTGGAAGTGGAGAGGTCTGTTACTATATATGTTGTGTCATAAGTATTATTATAAAATGAAAATTTTTGAGTTTAAATTAAAAAAGTAAGGCTTAAAGAATTCATTGAGCCTGTGTTTCTGAGAAGACCAGTTAAATTGTTATAGTGACAGCAAGCCAGGTATACCTGCTTGGGATGTGCTATGGCTTAAACATGGTTTGTCCTCTCCAAACCCATGTGGAAATTCAATCCACTTTGTGCAGGATTAAGAAGTAGAAACTTAATCCAACTCTGGTGTTCAGAGGTGGGCCTTTGGGAGGTGACTAAGGATCAGGAAGTTCACCAGGATGGGGCCCTCGTGATGGGAAACAGTGTCTTTGAAGGAGAAGGGGGAACCAGAGGAGACACACACATGCTCCTGTGTCTTGCCGGGTGATGCTCTGAACCATCCTGGACTCTGCCGGCAAGAAGGCTATCACCAGTTCCATCCCTAGACCTCATAACAGGCCATGAGCCAAAATAAACATTTTTTCATTATGGCTTACCCTATCTGTGATGTTGTTTTATAAGCAACAGAAAACAGAGGAGGACAGCATGGAATGCAGACTCCCAACATGGAATGAAGGGGGTGGAAATTTATCCTGGGTTGAGGGGAGACAAAAGGAAACCAAAAAAAAAAAAAATTCTTTTTAGGTGTGAAGCAGAGATAGGTATTCGGAGTATATGAACAGATATCTAAGTATTAAAATTCCAAAGGAGGCAGAAAATAATCTCTAAAACACCACCTTGAAAAGGGGTGTGTTTAATAAAAAAGAAAAGGTTGGGATATGCAGCTTCAAGGTAATTATAAAAAGAAAGGAATATTTTTCCCCTTTTTTTGAGTTTTTTTTTGGGGGGGATACTGGGGACTGAACTCAGGGGCACTTGACCACTGAACCACATCCCCAGCCCTGTTTTGTATTTTATTTAGAGACAGGGTCTCCCTAGTTGCTTAGCACTTTGCCGTTGCTGAGGCTGGCTTTGAACTCGTGATCCTCCTGTCTCAGCCTCCTGAGCCACTGGGAATACAGGCATATGCCACCACACCCAGTATCACATGTTTTGTTTCCAAGTGTTTTCAAGAAATGCAGCAAAAATAGGTATGAAAAGCTTATTACAAATCTGCCTTAACACTTAGAAAGTTTCAACTTGAAAATACAAATGGCGGGGCGTTCTCCAAGGACGCTGCCTGAGTCCATTTTCTGTTCCTAATAACACAGTACCACAGACTGGGTACTCATAAAGGAGAAATTTGTTTTGATTCATGATTCTGGTCCAAGGTCAAGAGACCACATCTGGGGATGGCCCTCTGGCTGGCAGCACAGGGCATCTCACAGTAAGAGACAGGGAAGCACATAGGGACTTCACCAAGCTGGCTTTGATAACAGAGCCACTCTCATGATAACCTGTTAGCCCATTTATCCATTGAAGGGGTCAAGATAATGTAGGGCTGCCCAGCCAAGAATGACAAAGGATGCCTGTCCTTCTGCAGGCTGCCTGCTGATTGCCTGGAATTTGTAGAATGAGTCAGGTTTAGAGAGTCTCACTAGTGACTTTATGGGTATCCTTTGGGTAAATAGGTTCTACAGAGAGCCCAGTCACCTTCCTTCTCTCATATGACCAACAGGAAGACTTCTGCCCTGTCCAGCTATTGTTAAGGTTGAGTCCACTTAAGTATTCTGGGAATGCCCATTAAGAAAGGATTTCCAAAGCTTGTCTTCTCATAACTTCTACTATAGTTCTCCAAAACCATTATATTCTTTCTGAATTTAAGTTCATGACCTACACTTAAATAACCGGTGAACATTTAAACTAATTTCTCAACCTCCTCTTTTAAATCCTGACATAGTTCTCCTCCATGAGGACTAATCCTAAATTTCAAGTAAGTTTTCCATAAAATGTGATTATTTTGAAGATAATATCAGAGAGCTACATTGTTAGTTATGAAAATTAACCAAATATCTTAAAAATGAAATATTTGATCCTAGGAGAATCTAGAGTCAGGAATTCAGTAGGAAAAATCACTGAGGACATAGGTATAAATATAATCACATAATGTTTTGATAAACTTTTAGTGCCTTTTAGTATTTGAAAAGAATTAGTTTCCCCACCCAGCAAATAATAATGCAAATGGTTCCAGTGACATATTTTTCTGTGAATTATTATCAATCAAACATATCAGTCCATCAGTCTTTATACTAAAAAATGCAAAGATGGTAAGGTGGTTAATTACATTTATATATGAATAGATAACGATCGAATATGATACATTTCATGCATTTATTAGAAGTTTGTACTTTTTATAAGACTTTTTCATGGGTTACCAGTTTTTCCTTTGGAGCAAAAGCCTTGAGTCTCAAAATACAGGGGAACATTGAGACCATTGTAGGTGCCTCTTGCTGCTTCCTCTGCTAATACCAAGTCAAGCATATGGGTGGGACCTTCATGACATGTCTGAGTTACAATTTCTCCCAAGATCCCCAACATCTATAGGGGAGAGAACATGTACGGGATTTCTCTATATTTTGGCAAGGCCAGGACTAAGAAGCCAGTGCGAGAGTGAAATTGCCTCTTGCTGGGACTTGCAGCAAAGGATGACATCCTCAGGTGCTCTGGTGCTGCTGCTTGGGTGCAGAAAGCATTCCCTCCCCACAGGGGAGCTGCACCTGCCTGCTGGTGCTTGTGGTCCCAGGAGCCCCCAGAATCCTACTGTACTCAGTGGACCAGCAAGGGAACATTGCTCTTCCCCAGGTGGGGACAAACACGTCACTAGGCTGGGAAATCCTGTCCTCAAAGCCTCCGTCCCGGTGCCTAGCAAAAGGGTTTTCTTCCAGGTCTTTCACCACAAAAAATCATGTTGCATAAGGAGAGTAACTAAGAACAGAGTAGGGACGAAGAGCAGGAGAAGAAGATTAACATTTAACAGGGATGAGAGGTGCGAGGGAAAGGGAGAGAGAAGGGAAATTGCATGGTAATGGAAGGAGACCCTCAGGGTTATACAGTGGGGGAGGTAGAGAGAGAGGAGGGGAGGGGAGGGGAGAGGTGGGGAGGGGGGAGGGTGGAGGACGGGAAAGGCAGCGGAGCACAACAGACACTAGTATGGCAATTTGTAAATCAATGGATGTGTAACTGATGTGATTCTGCAATCTGGGTATGGGGTAAAGGTGGGAGTTCATAACCCACTTGAATCAAAGTGTGTAATATGATATGTCAAGAAATTTGTAATGTTTTGAACAACCCACAATAAAAAATTAAAAAAAAAAAAAGAAAAAAAAAATCATGTTGCCCTCTGCTGCCCCTCCTTTGCTACTGCTCTAAAGAGTAAAAAGACAGCAAGTATGTCAAAAACACAGCCATGATGAAGCAAGAAAATTTATGCTCACACAAAGGGGCTCAGAAAATGAGGATGGTACTCAGAACGCCAAGGTAAACTTCTAGTATGAGAGTTTCCCAGCCAAGTACAATGGATGGAACAGACAGCCGCTCACCTTCAGGGTCGTTGTTTTAATGTCTCAAGGAAAATTCAGCTACAAAATGAACTTTCTGAAACTTCCACTAAAAAAATTCAAAAAATGAGTTAAGAAAAGGCTCAGTCATTGTTGAGAGCTAACCACTAACCTGGGAGATCAAGTGGGAAAAGATAACTCAAAGATAACTGGAGAAACTAGGAGGGGAAAAGAAAAGAGACTAGCTACCCAGATAGGAATAACAGTCCCCGAAAGGAAAAGGGAACAGGTGGAAGAACTGTAGTAATAAAGGAGAAAAGAATACTTTCCTAAATGGCAGGAAAACATGAATCTTCAGATTGAATGGGCTGGCTCACTAAATCTCAGAGGAATTAAATGGAAGAAGACACATTCTTCGGCATAAAACCTTGGTGCCCTTACTAGGTGGCAGGCATAAAGAAAAAGACCTCTGTCATTCTTTGAACAACTTTAAGGAAGATAGAGAAGCAGCATAAATCCAAGATGCCTTGGTTGATGCAGAAGCAACTCTGGACGGTGGACGCGGGGGACTGATTGACACACAGCACTGAGAGAAACCAACCCAACCACAGCCCAGGAGTCAGCGCAGCACAAACAGGCACTTGTCCGACTTAGAGGTGCTTTCTCTGTAGGGAAGGATGACAGCTTAGGAACATTTACCCCTGTGTAAGGACGCCACTCCAAAGTACGCAGGCCGCGGGATAAGTAAATCACAATCCACACAACTAGAGAGTAGGTGCGGGGAAGAACCTTTTAAAAAGTGCCCAGCTCTGAAGATGACCATGAATATGTTGAAGAATATGTCCCTGAGAAAAGGGGAAACAATGTGTCCAATTGTATTATGTATTATGGCAACTACATTTAAAATTTAAATACATAAACAATCTAATTTTGCAATCCAGCTAGCTTCAAATCTTGAAATTTCCAAACAGGTCCATAACATAAATTTAACATGGTAAGTTACTGTTATCAGTTCTTACTTAAGACCTATTCTTTTTCCAAGTAAATGTTAACTGAGGAGAGTATCAGAGAGAAAAGTGACCACAACAATTGAGAGATCTATTTATTTTCCTAGTTTTAAAATGTATTTTAGTATAAAAGGCAGTAATATAGGTCCACAGCAAGCACCATCCATCCAATAAAGCATTTTTAAAAACTGTATTAAAAAAGGGAGAGAAACTACTTATAAATTTGTAAGTTATTCCAGCAAAACTGGGGTATAAAAAAGGTACTGAATCAATGAAAAATGGAAGGGCAGGGGTGTACTATGAAGTTTGCAGAATGGCCAGCCAGTAAATCAATTTTCAAGCAATAATAAAAAAATTCTAGGTTAATTTATGATCATCAGGGATTAAACTGGGAGATTAAAAAATCCAAGTAGAATGTTGAAGTTAACAATGAGAAAAAGAAATTAACAAATATTCGACCACGCAAGAAAAAGTTGAAAGATGAAATATTGTGACATATAATAAACAGGAAGCACACAATGAAATTTAACTTTGGTGCATTAAATATGAGCAGGATGAGTTTCCTAGTAAAAGACATAGAAATCTGGTTATGTTTAAACAATATCAAATAATATACCACCTATAGAAAATACATACAAGGGGGCTGGCTAGGGTTATAGCTCAGCAGTAGAGCACTCACCTCGCATGTGCAGATTCTGGGTTTGATTCTCAGCACCACATAAAAATAAATAAATAAGTAAAATAAAGGGATTGTGTCCAACTACAACTACAAAAAATAAATATTAAAAAAAAAAGAAAATACAAAGTGGCTCCAAAGTGTGGCTAAGAATCATTTCCACAGAACACCCCAAATATTAAAATATTTCAAATACTCAAGAGAATATAGAAAAAAATTAAGGAAAGTTCTCAAAAAGTAAGTATGACATGAGTCCAGAATGGCAAATAAGCCCCAAAGCCAGTGGCTGCCTGAGAACATTTGCTTTTCCCTGTTACTAGAACTTGCCATTTTTAGGGGTGTCCCCAGAACAGAAGGGGCTGGAACTTGTACAAGATGAGATGTTAGAAAGAGAGACCCTGATAGCATCCAGACACGTGAGGTCTGTACCACAAGAAAAGGAGGAAAAAGCCCATTCCTCAGAGGGAGATGATGACCCTAACCTGGCTTGACCATTACCATTGACTGATGTCTCTGCTAAAAATACTGAACACAGTCTGTCTTCTTGTGGGGCTGGAATTCAAAATCACTCGACTTTCGGGGTCTGAGAAAGATCCAAGAAATTGTTTAAGGGTTCTATATTTGTAAATGTCACTGGCTTCCTGAAAGAACCAATTCTATCTGGGGTGGGGGGGTGGGAAGTACTCTACTTGCAGGTCTTGAAAGTATAGAAAAAAATGTGAAGAATTTCTAGAAAAATACAAACAACCAAAGGATGAGGTAAGAAACATAATCAGAACAACATTGGAAAATTTTGCTCAACCATTGCAAAAATTCTCTGTGCCTGCGTGGCTTTCCTAGTAAATTCTACCTACTTTCAAAGATCCGACCATTCTTATTTTATTTAAGAAATTATAGATCATACAAAAGGTAGAAAATTCTGCAGTATAATTGATAAAGTTAGCATAATCTTGACCAAATCTGATAATAATATACACAAGTAAAATTAAAGGACAAGTTCCTAAATAACAGTAGATGCAAAACTATAAATAAAATATCATGCATAAAATCCAACAGGTAAGCATTACCATCTAGAGTTTATTCCAGGGATAAGACAAATGGCTAATGTCAAAGGCTGTTGTTACATAAGTCATTGCATAGGTCATTGACATATGGATTGTTAAATCTCTCAAAGTAGAATAGGAAGAGAAGGAAAATCCCTAAACATGGTGGAAGTTAATTCCCAAGGCCACTTCAATGATTCCATATAAATTCTAAGGAAAGTTTTCTTAAAAAATAAGAACCAAATTATGGATTCCGGCTATTAGCACTTCATTATTTATAACTACTGTACAATTATATTATTATAGATAATGCATTAATATAATTAACTCCAAAAATAAATTTTGAAAAAGAAATAGTCTAAATGGTCTTTTTTGGTTTATAAATGATTTACATATATTTCTGTAAAGTCCAGGAGACTTTATTAAAATATTATAATTAATAGAAAAAGCTAATAAGGTGGGTATAAAATATCAATATAGAGAAACCAATTAGCTTTTCTCTCCACTGGTTCACCGGAACTAACTAGGTGGAAATATATACGTGTGTGTGTTTATATATATATATATAAACATATATATATATATATATATATATATATATATATATATATATATATAAACACACACACATACATATATATTTATACACACACATATATATGTACACATACACACATATCAGGTATATATACTAGGTAAAAATAAATATATATTTTATATATAGATTCATGTTATATATAAATTATCAAGGCCCACTTTGAGCATTCTGAAGAAATTTTGTGTGTATACACACACACATATATATTTATAATGTATATTTGGACATTATATGTGTGTATATATAGCATACATTTAAGAAATACATATATACACATATATGTATGGGAAATTTTATTTACAAATATAGAATATATTCCAAATAAATGGAAAAGCAGTATTTCCTATATATAAAAACTAGATATTAACCTTCTAAAGGTCATAATTTTATATGTAAAAAGTAAACTCATAAAGTTGAAGATAGATATGACAACATAAAATTTATGTTAGAGCCAACTGCATTGAAGTTAAAAAACCAAACTATCGACCAGAGAAAAAGTATTTGCAGCATGTATCATAAATAAAGATTAATGTCCTCAATATCAACAACTCCAAAAACTGATAAGAAATACAAAATAATACCACAGAATATTGGCAAGGATAATAAATGGTAAATTTAAATTACTTTAAGAAGAAATTAAATACAAGTGATCAATACACATATATAAACAGATTAGAAAAAAATTATTGATTGATTATACTGGTGCTATTACAGATTTGGAAGGAGTAACTTTTCCACATTGCTGGAAGACAAATGATTTACAATAGTATTTTGACATGATCTCAATACTTTCAAAACTTTAAGATATACAAAACTATTTTTGCCCCAGCAATGCCAAGTTTGGAGATCCGTTTACAGGTACAAAAGCCTTAGTACTTACTGATATGCAGAAGGATGGCCAGTGCACCTGTGTTTTTGAAATAGTAAAATGTTTAACCATCTTTTCCAGTGATTCTTTTAAATACAACTGGTCACTGAGTTAGGAGGGAGAGTGTTGAGGTAAATAGGTTGTGAATGCTATGGGGATGAAGATGATAAGAGTATAAGTAGGATTTTTGTCCCTTAATCTGAAGGGATGAGCTTGATTTCAAGTGAGAAAAACAAGTTGCCAAGATCATATAAAGTGCAAGCCCCTTTGTGTGACTGCCTATGTGTGGATGAGGCTGGAGACAGTTGAGGAAGAATGTACAAAGATGTTAATGGACTCACCTGAGAAAGATGAGCAATGGAGCTTAAAATCTCCTTGTGTATGTGAGATTATTTCAAAGTAAAATGTATTATTTTCTTTTTTTAAGAAGGGAAATGCCCATTAAAAATAAAAAGCAACTAGAGTCGACAGAAATGTTAGACTTGAGAAGTCATGTTAATATTCTCCTCATATCTAAATTAATCTTCTGCATTGCTTTTATTGTTTAATTTCTTAAAATGCTATCATTAACACTTAATTCTTCTCCACATTTTCCAAATATTAGCAGAAGAATATCCCTTCTGATATTCCATATGGGCCTAGAAAGAGAAAGAAACCAGCTCTACCTTATTCCTGTCCTCCAGTAAATCGTGTGATATCTTCTCAGAGGAATGTGTATGACTAATCCCAACACTCACCCTTGCATTCCTTAATTAGAAGTTAATCTTATATTGCATCTTTTAATTCCAGTTACAACCTTCTTTATAAAATGACAATTCTTACCCAGAAGATAGGTAAAGGAAAATAACATGCTATTAGGCTAAAATATGTGTATTTTATAATATTGCTATGATAGTAAATTCATGAATTTATGTGGGATATTAAAACATTGAATGAATATTAATTAGTAATATAGATTATTAGTTTTCTGATTAATAAGATAGTAATTAGTTCATTGATTTCCATGTGCATACACACACATAAATCATTTGTCATAGAATCCCAATTTCTCTACATGTGGTGTGCCCCAAAGCATAGAAAGATCAATGATATTTTAATTTTTTACATTAGTTGAATTATGGTCAGTAGTCACTTTATAATACACTATTTACATTATAGAACTGTGATCTTTAGAGAATATAATTTATATAAAAATATAGAATTTCTGTGTGTATAATTCTATAAATGTCAGTTGTTTTTAAATATCTAATACTGGATAATAAACATTCAAAATTCCAACATGTTTTCTGATTGTCTAAGATAGCTTTAGTCTACTGTGTTCCAGATGGTCTATTCTAAACTCGTTTCTCTAATAAAATTATCTCTTGACCTTGTGGAACTCTTTAGTTTACATGACCATGGCTGAAATTCGTGTACTGAAAAATATGTGAAATAAATTGAAAAATTGTTTTGGATTCCATTTTCAATGTCTCTCTGTTCCCCTAGGTGGCTTTTACAGTTCTTTTTGATTTGGAAGCTCTTCTGAAGATATGGTGTCTGGGATTCACTGGATATATTAGCTCATCTCTCCACAAATTTGAGTTATTACTTGTCGTTGGAACTACTCTTCATGTGTACCCGGATCTTTATCATTCTCAATTCACATACTTTCAGGTAATGCAAATAATGCCCATTTATCTTTAGAACATTTTTTTCTAGCTAAATACCAGTTCACATTATTATAACAACTGTATTTAACCATATATTTCATATGTACCAAATGTGAACTTGAGAGAGACCCTATGAAATCTTCTTAAATATCAGAAAGAATTCATATATAAATTGTAATGATTATTTTTAAAACTCCTGAAAATTCACAAAGAAATAAATGCAGATGTTTAACATACCATTCCTAAATTAGCAGAATATAGATATACATATTTATATACATATGGATATCATATATCTATACATATTCAGCAAATTTTAAACTATATAAGCTGTTGGCACAAACTTTTAAGAGGAAATATGAATTTAATTCCAACTATATATCTCTTATAAATATCCTTGCTCAACAATTGTTTACAATGGAAATAATAAAATTTACCTTTACAGATATTAATTAGTCATACATACTTACCTATAAATAACTATTTCTTCTCTGTGATGATTGAATAATGCTACTTACTTTATAATAATTGGCTATTTTTCAACTGTGATCTATTGAGTCATTGCTTTATAATTATTTGATAAACAGTAATGATCATTTGCTTTCTTTGTAATTGTTAGATAATAGCAATATGTCATTGTCATTGTTCTGTTAAGTTGTTGGCAGAATGGTAAAACATGATATGAAATATCTTCACCAAAAACATCTCAAATATAAAAAATTTTCTGAATCAAATCAGTCATTTATATAATTTATTCTGGGAGTACCAAATGTGCATTTTTTCCTAATAGATATTTCAAATAATTGGGAAATAATATGGCAGTAGAATTTTAAAGATTAATTTAAAGACATAAGATTCCAATGCCTTAGAACAAAGAAAACACATTCCAATTTCATTTATTTTGATAATACCAAAGCTATCATTTTTATATCAATATGAACTTTAGCAAACAGTATTAACATTTTTAAATACATGAAAAGCAAATGTCCTACAGACCTAGATGAAAAGCTGGGCCTCCAATAATTCCAGCAAGTGTACCTTTGGACATGTTATTCTGAGACTCAGTTATCATGGGCGAGATGGCTATTACCAGAGTTATACACATTTAAAATTCTTGATAGAAAATGTATGTTCCAAATATGTGTGTCATTAGCTGCTCTTGTACACTCCTGACTAGATAAGGTGCTAAGGTGGGCACTGATAATTATAGAGGCTGTATCAAACTGTCAAAACAATGAAGTATCTATTTTACAGACCTACTAAATTCAAAAAATATTGTTGGCTCTTTCAGCCAAGGTATAGAATAAAATATATTCAGGGTCTTAAAATTGCTATGGTCTGTCAAAACTTATGTGCAAAGAATTTTTTTTGGAATTTTTTATGAAAATAAAAATGGAAACTATTTAAAAGGTAAACAATTGAGGAATAGCTTAGCCAGTCATAATGTGAATTTTACTATAAAATGATGAGTATAATTAATCTGTAATAACTTGGAAATATTTATGCTTTATTTACATGTAAAACAACATAAAGTTATATAATGTGTGTTTATGTGCCTGTATATATGTTAAAAACCTACAAGTGAGAAAATTACTGGAAAGAAATAAACCAACTTGTTATGGATTATTAACCATCTCCAGTTTTCTACTCATCATCATCTCTGATTTTTCCTGCTAGTCTTTCTCACTGACTATCTAATATTAGCCTGCATGGCTCTAGCCATTTTGAAGATATAACAATGAAATATCTTGTAGTCAAATCATAGTGAAGTTTACAGTTTTAATTTGTATATGCTTCTGGATTATAATTTGTAATGGTTTGATTTATGCTAATGGTGAAGTGATTTTTATTTGTGTCTCTATATGTGGCCATATTTATATTTTTCTAATGAAATTTATGAAGCTTAAATTCTAGGGAGGAAACGGTTCACAAAGGAGTCTATAAGAGAGTATAGAATTCAAGTGCGGGAAATGCTGTAAGATAGAAACAAGCAGGGTGAAGGGCATGGTGATCATGGTGTAGATGCTATTTTAGATAAGTTTCCCGTGGAGACCTGCTCTGAAAAGATTTCACCTGAGCAGAGGCTGAGTGAAGCAAGGGAAGGAACCACCAAGGCCCGGGGGAAGTTTCTGGGCAGAGAGAACCACATGGCACAGGTCCTGAGTGGGAGAATGATTGACATATTCAAGGACTAGCACAAAGGTCAGCGTGCCTGGGCTGCAGTGAACTTAGGGCAGCATGGTCTGGGGGAAGCCATGCAGAATGCTTTGTTTCTTCCCTACCTGTGCACTCATGGTGGTGTTGGCCAGGGGTTGATTGTGCTTTGACTGTTAACTGTGCTAAGCTCATTGCCCCATTTGTTATTGTTGTCTTAAGAGACAGAATGATTTGCCCAAGACTGTGCATCTAGCAAATAGTGGAGCTGCAACTTAGTTCCCAAAAGTTTAATTTCAGAGTTCATATTTTTAACCAGGCCATTTGTATAGCATCTCACTGTGAAACAACAGAATAATCTTGAAGGAGACCCACTTAGGCATTTGATTAGGAGAATGTGCTTTGGAAATAACCACACCATGTTCGAAAGTGCTTTATTTCATGTCTATAGGAACAGATAGAGAGAAAAGTATACTTATCTGCAAATATGAAAAGGCACAACTGGAGTTACTAATAAGAATTTCTCCTTTCTGGGATGCAGATTTAACCCTTTGAAAATGCTGATCAAATCATCAATGAGGGAGCTGTGTTCAGTTCTGTTCATCAAGATGATAAAATATTAACTGATTAGAATTGGACAGATATGCATAGGCTATGTTAATTAGAATTTGGGATGGAATTCAAATTATTTAGGTAATATTTTATATATGATTTTAATACAAGCAAGGAAAACACATAGTGCTGAAATTTGAGCTATAAACCAGTTAAATTATCCTTGGAGTATTTGCCTGGATTCTGCTGTTTCTAGTTAGATTGAAAAAAAATCTGATAAAAATGAAATCCTGCCAGATTATTGTTCTTAATATTAATGTTAGGATGTTAGGATGTTGGTGTGTTAGTATGTTAATTGTTCTAATAATAAAACCATTTTCTTTTATTTGGAAAGATTACCTGAGTGTACTATGTTCTGATTTGGAAATGCATGCCAAGAATTATAGCAAGAGTGGGGCTGGGGTTGTGGCTCAGTGGTAGAGCGCTCGCCTAGCACAGGTGAGGCACTGGGTTCAATCCTCAGCACAACATGAAAATAAATAAATAAAAATAAAGACATTGTGCTCACTTACAACTAAAAATTAAAAAAAAAAAATAAAATAAAAAGGAATTATAGCAGGAGAAATGAGAGGTGGTTGGATGCTTAATTCAAATAGCTTGATTTCTCACATAAATTTTTCTTCTATAATGTTGTATTAAGGATTTTTATGCATCTTCACAACTTCCTGTCATTTGTCCAACTAATTTTCCTGCCATGTATTTATACTCTGTAAATGGTAGGACTGATGGAATTAGAATGATTTACTGAAGGAAGAATAGAAACAGTAGGAAGCTAGTGACATTGCGGAGGCAAAAGCAAATATTTTGTTTACACACGTAACAATTAAAATATAATTTATAAAATGTGTTTCCTGTTCTATACACTCCAAGTACATGTAAAAATTAAAATCTAGTTTTTAATCCATTTCTTGTTCAGTACTATCTTCTAAATATAGCATTCCTCTTTCACAGACAACTTAGTTTCTGATTGATATTCTACTTACATTCTATTATTATTCTATTACTCTTCTACTTATCATCTTTTATTGATGCCAAGAACACAGTTTTCTAATTTAATATTTCTATATTTGAAATCTGCCTTATAATCACTGTACTTTAATTGGCAGCATTCTTATTTATTAGAGGAACATAAAAAATTGATGACATCTTAGACTTAATGAAAAATGGCATTTTTTTCCATGCTTTTATACTTCAATTTTTTTTTCTTTTGTGTTGCTGGGGATTGAACCCAGGGTCTTGTGCATGTGAGGCAAGCACATTACCAACTGAGCTATATCTCCAGCCCCTCCCTCAACTTTTTCTTACATACCAATTTTATTTTTCTGGTACAAGGATTGAACCCAGGAGTGCTTAACCACTGAGTCACATCCCCAGCCCTTTCTTGAAACTTTTATTTAGATACAGGATCTGTCTAAGTTTCTTATCGCCTCACTAAGTTGCTGAGACTGGCTTAGAACTCTCTATCCTCCTGCCACAGCCTCCCAAACTGCTAGGATTACAAGCATGCACCACCATGCCCAGCCCAATTTATGCTTTTCAATCATATAAATACATCCTTAAGAGCTGTATCTGCTCCATGTGCTTTTTGAAATAATAGCCACTGAATCAGATTTATCCAACATAATGTTTGGCACATAATCATCAGTATTTGTTGAATGAATGAGTGAAATAATTTATTAATTAATTAGTTGTGGGTAGGTTCTTTGCAAATAAATACATGCAAAACTTCTAAACAAATATATATTATTATTTATCATATAAGAGTAGATAACAAGCAGATATAGCAAAAGTCCAAAAATACAAGGCTTACATAAGATAAGTTGTTTCTCTTCAGTGGTTCCTGGGTGTCCAGGGAAAGTGGGTGGCTCTGCTTCACAGCATCATCCAAAACGCTGGCCTGTCAGGTTAGCTCAGCCATGACATATTCTTTGCAAGCCTTCTACTTCTGGTCCAAAGGCACCATTCCATTTATTTCCACTTCTAGGCCAGGGAAAGGCATACAGAGGGTATCCAGGGCAAGTTGAACTTCATGTGCCAAGAGCTGCACAGATCACTCCTTTCATATCCCTCAAGCCCAGGCCTGGTTCATGGGACACATCCAGCTGCAAAGAGTAGGTGCAGAGACAGTGTGAGCTACCCCTAGGCAGCCCTGGCGAGGCTCAAATTCCAGAAGTTCTGTTATCTAAAGGAAGAAAGAGAAAATGGATATTGGGGTAGATGTCTCAGCCAGAAGTAAAGAATTCCTGATAAAAGTATATTTTTTCCATTTCTTTATGAATGTGTAATACTTAGAAAGGTTTATTTTACGAGACATTAAATATAAAAAATAGTGAAGTAGAAGTTTTCTTAGATATTTGAACATAAGAAAATATCAGTTTTATTTTGAAAACATTACTAGTTAATAGTATTTGAATGATCATATTATAGGTTAAAACACTTGGTTACCACCATTGGTATCTTGGTTATTCTATTTTTACTTTTAGTCTCTAAATGCACAAATAGAAAAGGGTGATTTTCATAGAGTACCGTAGAAAATGATGTTTTAGTATAAATTTCTTTAAGGTTCTATGTGAAGAAATGATCAAACACGTGTGTTTTTCTCACTCACGGTAGGTTCTTCGGGTAGTTCGGCTTATTAAGATTTCTCCTGCATTAGAAGACTTTGTGTACAAGATCTTCGGTCCTGGAAAAAAGCTCGGGAGTTTGGTTGTGTTCACTGCCAGCCTCTTGATCGTTATGTCGGCAATTAGTTTGCAAATGTTCTGCTTTGTTGAAGAACTGGACAGATTTACAACGTTTCCAAGGGTAAGAATTAAAACCGCAGTCAGTTTAATTCATTATGCTTATTCTAGTAATAATTTTTAACATCAATGTAATTTCACTTTAGTTGTGGTTTTAAAACTATTGTCATATTTTTGATAACTTGGATAATTAAATTTTAATATTTAAAATTCCCTTCTATGGGGTGCAGGTGTTGTCAGCATATTTTCAGCATTGGGAGATCATTCATCAATTCTAAAATTGTGGGAATAATATAATTATATGCTGAAACCAGTAAAAATAGAAACTAGGGTTCTTTGTACCTATAAATTAAAATATAGCAGAATTTTAGAGTGAAATTTTCATTTGTTTGTGTGAGAGAGGTCACATTTTTATCTGTTTTACAGGTCATATATTTTACATCAGGCATAATCTAAGAGGAAGCCTTGGATTTTTAATGTAATAAAATTCATAGACTTCAAATTTGAAGTCTCTTTAGGAAATATCTAGTTCATACCTCTGCATTCTAATGAGAGGCTGGAAAGCAAGTTAAAAATCAATCCATAAGCAGAACTTGTATAGAAAATTTGGCTAACTAGAAAGATCCCAAAATGTAGACATAAGGTGTCAATGGGGACTTAGGATCTCCATGGAAATTTAAGCAACATGGGGTTGGGATTGTGGCTCAGTGGTAGAACGCTCACCTAGCACATGAGAGGCCCTGGGTTCGATACTCAGCACCATATAAGAATAAAATGAAGATATTGTGTCCAACTACAACTTAAAAATAAATATTAAAAAAAATAAATTTAAGCAACATAAAATATATGGGGACCAAAACAAAGAACATATGTATTTTCACCAGAAGTTGAAATCATAAGGCTTATTTATGGCAAGAATAATCTTATGTGTGGGGGGGAGTAAACAGCATAAAATATATGTTTTAATGTTAAGCTTTGAAAGCAAAAAGGCCAGTATTCCCAGTGGATAGACTAATACAGTTTGGAGTGTGTGTGTGTGTGTGTGTGTGTGTGTGTGTGTGTGTGTGTGTTTAATTTTCTGCTAAATTTGTTACTTTAGTAAGGACCATTGGAGTTCAGGCTTCCATCATTTATCCATACATCTCTAAGCTTTGGTTGAATGACTATGAAGAGCCAGGATTTTGGGGAATCCTGAACACATGGACACAACTAAGTTCTCTGTCCTCACAAAATTTGCTGTTGAGGGAAGGAGTCAGTAAATAAGCATAGGTTTGTCTTCTGGCCTTGGCAAAGGCCATGGACCCAGAGGGAAGGACCAGAACTGGGATCGAAGAGTCTAGGGAGGTTTGTTGGGGCCAGTGGTCACTGAGGGACAGTTGGAGGTCACCAAATGAAGAGTAAGGGAGCCAAGTTCAAGGTCCAGGGGACAGCATGGGCTAAAGGCGTGAGTGAGCAATTTCTTCTTCAAAATGTGAAGGGGAGACAGCGGTCAGTGGTAGAAGAGACAGGAGGCCAGGGAACTTTAAGATGGATGCAGCGGGAGCTTGTCTAACTGATGAGAGAGAGCAAGTCGAGGGTGGGGTCAAAGACGTGTGTGATTCAGGAGATGATGGCAAGGGGCTCTGGGGTCATGGAAGATGATATTGAGAGCATTGGAACAGAGATTCCTCAGGCGTTGAGGTGGTCGTGAGGAACACAAGCCAATCACAGTCCCAGTTAGGGCCCTGCTCACTCACTGTGGCAGTGGCAGCAGAGGCTAACGTAGTCAGGGGCTCCCCAAGGCTCCCTTTCCCTGCACTGCATGGGGGAGGTCAGGTGGATCAGCACAGGCAGACCTGGGGAGAAGGAAAATCGGTTCACTGCTGAGCAGTCCTCTGTGCTTTTATGGCCTGGGGTGGGTGGGCAGAAAGTAGAAAGGGCTCATGGAATGGAGAAAAGTGCCCCAGCTCAGTCCCCAACAAGGAGGCCTCTGAGTAGAGGGACCTAAGCTGTGAATGCAGCTGTGCCTGTAAGCGTGGCTGGCTGGGTGGGAGATGGACCTGGGTCCATGGCGGCAGCTCCCTCCAGAGAACCACAGTGCCCTAGCTATGCACCAGACCAGCAGGAGAGGGCAGTCAGGCAAAGCCTTGCCAACAGGAGGGTGAGCTCCTCCTCCCAGGATGGAGGGATACAAGCAAGGATGAAAGTGCTATCACGAAGCCCCAGATCCTCTCCGTCTGCCCCTCTCTAGGTAAATAAAGAGAGCAGACAGCCATGTTTTACTTGGTGACACTAGGACTGTTTTTGTCATGGTTTACCCTTTCATCCAGTGTAATTCTGCACACATTACTGAAGTCACACAGGTTCAGCCATTGTTCTAGGCTTAGGGAATCTAAAGGGTCGGGGGGAGTCTGTTCTTTCTTTATAGTCTTATCTTGATTTCATGTCTTATCTTCATCTTTTACCATCTCTTCTCATTTCACCTCACGGATTTTATATCCCTTACCCAGAACCTCTTTTAGCCAGATGGTTTGTGGAGTACAGAATTTCCCAGATATTAGAAAGGTACTTATCACCCCAGAGCCATCCGAATCAGTACCCTGTAATCAGCACATTAATATTTCCATAGCAGGACACCAACCTTCAAACAGGATAAATAAAAACAGTTAGTCAGCCTTAGGTCATATCAGATACCACCACTAAATAAACCACACACACAAAAAAAAGAACCTTTGGGAAATATAAATTAAATTCTGGAGTTGTAAGGAGGCCAACCAAGGTCCTGTGTGGCAGGTGTTGTGTTCACAAGTCTACACTTCTTGCCACACAAGTCTGATTTTTCCTCCCTGCTCTATCACTTTTTTAAAAAAAAAAAAAATTCTAATTTGCTACATACAACAGCAGAATGCGATTCAATTCACATTACACAGACAGAGCACAATTTTTCATGTCTTTGGTTGTACACAAAGTTGAGTCACACATTCGTGTTTTCATACGTGTACTTAGGGAAATGATGTCTGCCCCATTCCTACGTCCATGCCCCTTCCCTCCCCTTGGCCCTATCGGAAGTTCCTCCATTTCTCCCACGCCACCCCATCCCCATTATTGATCAGCATCCTTATATCAGAGAAAACATTTGGCATTTGTTTTTTGGGACTGGCTAACTTCACTTAGCATAATGTTCTCCGACTCCATCCATTCACTGAAAATGCCATGATTTTATTCTCTTTTAATGCTGAGTAATATTACATTGTATATGTATACCACAGTTTCTTTATCCTTTTATCAACTGATGGATATCTCGGTTTGCTTCACAATTTAGTTGTGAATTGTGCTGCTATAAACATTGATGTGGCTGTGTCCCTGTA
Source organism: Marmota flaviventris (assembly GCF_047511675.1). NCBI lineage: Eukaryota > Metazoa > Chordata > Mammalia > Rodentia > Sciuridae > Marmota > Marmota flaviventris. The sequence goes on along the minus strand of NC_092501.1, from coordinate 157,410,722 downwards.
GTATGCTGTTTTTAAGTCCTTGGGGTATAAACCGAGGAGTGGTTTAGCTGGGTCAAATGGTGGTTCCATTCCCAGTTTTCCAAGGAATCTCCATACTGCTTTCCACATTGGCTGCACCAATTTGCAATCCCACCAGCAATGTATGAGTATGCCTTTTCCCCCCACATCCTCACCAACACTTATTTGGTTTGTGTTCTTAATAGTTACCATTCTGACTGGAGTGAGATGAAATCTTAGTTTTGATTTGCATTTCTCTAATTGCTAGAGATATTGGACATTTTTTCATATATTTGTTGATTAATTGTATATCATATTCTGAGAAATGTCTGTTCAGTTCTTTGGCCCATTTATTGACTGGGTTATTATTTTTTTATGTTATGGTTTTTCAGTGCTTTATATACCCTAGAAATTAGTGCTCTATCTGATGTGCATGTGGTACAAATTTGCTCCCATTCTGTAGGCTCTCTATTCACTTCATTGATTGTTTCTTTTACTGAGAAGAAGCTTTTTAGTTTGAATCCATCCCATTTATTGATTCTTGATTTTAATTCTTGCTATGGGAGTTTTATTAAGGAATTTGGAGCCTAATCTGACATAATGGAGATTAGGGCCTACTTTTTCTTCTATTAGGCACAGGGTCTCTGGTTTAATTCCTAGGTCCTTGATCTGCGTTGAGATTTAGATTATTTCATGAGTTTTGTGCCTGGTGAGAGATAGGGGCTTAATTTCATTTTGTTGCCTATGTAGTTCTGGTTTTCCCAGCACCATTTGTTGAAGAGGCTATCTTTTCTCCAATGTATGTTTTTGATGCTTTTGTCTAATATAAGATAACTGTATATGTGTATTTATATTGTGTCTGCATCCTCTATTCTATACCATTGGTCTACAAGTCTATTTTGGTGCCAGTATCATGCCGTTTTTGTTACTATTCCTCTGTAGTATACTTTAAGGTCTGGTATTGTGATGTCACCTGCTTCACTCTTCTTGCTAAGGATTGCTTTGGCTATTCTGGGTCTCTTATTTTTCAGGATGAATTTCATGACTGCTTTTTCTATTTCTATGAGAAATGTCACTGGGATTTTGATGGGAATTGCACTAAATGTGTATAGTGCTTTTGGTAACATGGTTATTTTGACAATATTAATTCTGCTTATCCAAGAACAAGAGAGATCTTTACATCTTCTAAGATCTTCTTTATTTTTTTTTTCTTTAGCATTTGTAGTTTTCATTGTAGAGGTCTTTAACCTTTTTCATTAAGTTGATTTCCAAGTATTTTTTTATTTGTGTGTGTGTGAGGCTATTGTAAATGGGGTAGTTTTCCTCGTTTCTCTTTCAGAGGCTTTGAATGCCTTTGATTTATGGGTGTTGATTTTATATCCTGCTACTTTGCTGAATTCATTTATTAGTTCTAGAAATTTTTCTGGTGGAATTTTTGGGTCTTCTCTGTATAGAATCATATGGTTGGCAAATAGTGCTAATTTGAGTTCTTCTTTTCCTATTGAATCCCTTTAATTTCTTTCATCTAATTGCTCTGGCTAGTGTTTCAAAAACTATGTTAAATAGAAGTGGTGATAGAGGGCATCCCTGTCTTGTTCCAGTTTTTAGAGGGAATGCTTTCAATTTTTCTCTATTTAGAATGATGTTGGCCTGAGGCTTAGCATAGATCTGCTCTATCACTTCTTAGCTGTGTGACACTGGACAGATCATTCACTGAGCTTTATATTGTTTTCATATCCAAAGTACAGGAAAGAAAGGGTGTTTTCCTCCTGTGTCATGTGTACTGAATAATAACATACAACTGGACATAGAAAGCACTTTGTTAAGGTTTGATTATACAGTGTGTTCTGTATTTGAAGTTGGAGATACTATCTGTGTCAGACAGGATGCTTTCTAGATCCCCCATGACGAAGTCCCTTTGCATTCACTTTGGTTTTCAGCCATTATAGTAATCAAGTGCCATTCCGGTTTTGGACAGCCCATGACTCAGCTGTGTCCTTCTGCATGATTACTGGACCATCCTGATGACAGCAGCTCAGCAGCTCTGCACCCCTAATCAGTAATTGAGCTGCTGACAGCATTGGCATCCTGAACGGGTGCAGTTGGGGGAGGGGCTAGATTGCACCTTGCATATGAGCATCATTAAAAGTTAAAGCTCTAAAAAAATAATCAAATTTTATAAGAAGTGTTCAAATTTTTACAATTGTAAAAGAGAGTCATGATCATTCCTAATCAAATGAAGCACCATCCATGGTGCTCCTTGCTGGCTAGGGATGCATTAGGAGAAATGATTCAAACATGTGCATCAACACCAGCTTTGTCGTCAGCACTGGTCTCTGGGGCTCACTTTTTCCCTGCTCCTGAAGCCGTCTTCCTTCTTATCTGGTGGTTGAATGCTTGGAGAGGGTGTGTTAATTATAGCATCAATGGAAGCACAGCCCATTAGGAAAACAAATTCTCTGTAAGAAAAATCACTTGATATACCACAAAGTAAAATAAGAATTGTAAAAACCCACAGTTGTTCATATTGTCTTGACTTTAGTCCAGGCCACCTTGGGGGCTGGCTACCAGCAACATGCTGTGGAACGGTGCAGAAAAATGAACTGTGGAAGCATGTGTGAGAGACAGGGTGGCAGAGCATTCGCCTTGCAGAAAGGATGGGTCAGGCAGAGGCAGGAGCTTGGCTTGGCAGAGTGGGCTCAGGACTGTTACCAGAGAAATCATTTTACGATGGCTGTCTCTCAACCTGGTCTGGATCCAGCCACCCAGTTGGTGAAAGCTCATCAGACTAGAGGTAGAACTGGACACTGGTTCAGTTAGACCCCCTTGTACCTTGGGCTTTAGCAGCCTGCTGCAGAATCTCTAAGATGGCATGGTGTGGACACATGAAGGCATTTTCCCCAGCCAGTTTTAGGAAGAGAAATTTGGAGGAGCAGAAATAGCAGCAGCCCAGGCACACTAAGGGACCACCCAGGGCAGTGACCCTCAGGTGAAGCACCAAAAATAATAGGTGGCTGACCAAAATTTGATCCAATGTTCATAAGCTTATATGACGCACAGGATGTTCAAGTTACCTTTTAGCTCACTTTTAAAACACTCGTCTTCCTTCTTCTCGTATTAGGGATTGGGAAAATGCACAGATTTTGGAATCATGCTTAAACGCTTTTGATTATGCATATGGTCTTGGGTGACATTTAGTTGGTCTGACCTTCTTCATTCATTTTTAAAATGGCAATGATAGACAATCAATACGATAAATAAGAACTCTATTTACAGATGATAAAACTGAAGCATAGTGTTTGTGCAACCCACCCAATGCTACACAGCTTGAACACTGAATTGTAGCCATCTGCGGCCCCTCCCAACCATTATCTGTTAGGGCTGTGTGCACCCTGGCAAACATGCCGGAAGGAAGTCAGTTTGTCAGGAAATATTTACTGACTGCCAAGAATAGAAATATCTTTGTCCACCCATGCCTGGAAGGAAAGGCATCAGGGGTAGTTCATCACAAAATTCCTGCAGGACTCAATGACACCAAGGTGCATGAGGAATTAATATTGTTGGGGCATGGTCTGGGCTGATACAAGGATCTTATCAGGATCCTGGCCCTGCACCTGTTACAGGGGGCAGAAATCAGCATTGGTCAGAGAAGTTCCAAGACCCAAGGCAGGTGGAGGCTGCTCTGGGAGGCAGTTAGAGAACAGGAAGAATGAATGAAAATCCTGAAGCTTAGCGGACCCATGACCCTCACACACTGTCAGGTACCACATGCCAGATTCTTCCTTCTTCTGTGGTTCATTCCAGGGTCCCCATTGTCCTCCGTCATTGTCCTTATCTAATCTCATCGGAAGTGCCTGAATAGCCTTGCCATGAAGGCATTGACTGGAAGTAATGGACATCTTGACTTTGACTGACTTCAATAATTAGGAAATTTATCTCAAAATTCAAGAGGTGAGGTAGATTAGATTTGAGGAAGTCATGACTCTAGAAATCTTTCATGGAGATTCTCTTTGTTGTGGTCTGGGTTGAATTGTGTCCCGTCAACCCCCAAGAAGATATCTTGAATTCCTAACCCCCAGTACCTCAGAATGTGACATGTTTGGAAACAGGAGCAAATGGAGGTAAAATGAGGCCAATAGGTGGGTCATTCAGTGTGACTGGTGCTCTTAGGAAAAGGCAGATGTGGACACAGACAGACGGGCATGGAGGGAAGCCGATGTGAAGATACATCAGGAGATGTCATACATTTTAAGTGGCATCTGCAAACCAAGTAACACCAAGAAATGCTGACAAATACCTGCAGCTAAAAGACACAAGAGAAGATTTCCCCCAGGGTCCATCAGATAGAGCAGAGTCCTACCAACACCTCCATCTCAGACTTCTAGCCTCCACAGCTGGGAGACAGTACATTTGTGTCATGAGCCACCCCATTTGCATCACCTTGTCACAGAAACCTGGCCCACTAGTTGCCTACTGTCTTCCAGGGTTAGCAAAGTGGAAGTAGAATCCCCAGGCTTCATGATAACAGGGGAATAAGTGGGTCCTCACTTTCCGGGTCTCCTTCTTAGGAAGAAAAGGTTTCCCAATCTCATCCCTTCTGTGTTAGTCACTTTTTATCTGCATGAACAAAATACTCAACAAGAACAACTTAGAGGACCAAGAGTACACTTTCACTCATGGTTTCAAAGGTTTAGTTCATGGTGGGACAACTCCATTGCTCTGGGCCTAAGGTGGTAGAGAACTTCATGACAGAAGTGCATGGTGGAAGAGCAGTGCTCTGTTCACTGCATTCAGAGAGAGAGGGGGAGATGCATGTTTGCTGAGCATGCTACTGGGACCCACTTCCTCTAGCCATACCCACCTGTCTATGGTTACTATTCAAACTTGGATGGACTGATTTGGTTAGAGTTCTCATAATCTAATCTTTTCTCCTCTGAATAGTCCTGCATTAACAGGAGCTTTTGTTACAGCTTTTGTTACTTCTGTGTTAGTCACTTTTTATCTGCATGAACAAAATACTCAACAAGAATGACTTAGAGGACCAAAAGTATACTTTCACTCATGGAAACAGGATCTTTTGGGGGAACACCTCATATCCATATCCAAGCCATAACATTCTGCCCCAGGCCCCTAAAAGCTCATGTCTATCTCAAAATGCAAAATTTATTTAGTTCCTCTCTATACAGTTGCACAGAGTAAGCATGACCATTATGAAAGGGAGGAATAAGGACGTAGAAGGAAGGATGGGACCAAGACAAGACCCCAAACCCAGCCAGGCAGATAGGTCCGCTAATTCTGCATACAGCATCTAGGACACGTGGACGTGAGTTGTGCTCTCCAAAGGGCTTGGGCAGCTCCACCACTCTGGTCTTGCCAGTTGCACTTATGGCCTCACATATCCTGGCTCTCTCCACAACCCGCAGCTTTCCTTGGCAGACAGTCTATGTCACCATAATCTCCATTATCTTTAGCTTCTGCTTTACAGCTTAATTCATGACTCTCTTAGGGGAAGCCTTCAGGAATTCTGACCCTGCTACACTTTGCCTAACTGGATCCCAGGACTTTTTTTGAAATCTTGGTGGAAGGCTCCATGACCCAGCATTCCGCACTCCTACAGAATCAACACCACATCGATTACACCAAGATTGGCCACCAGCTAGCACAGGAACTGGGATCCCTGAAATCATTGCTGCATATCTATGAGCATGGCCTCTGCGTACCTGTGAGGCTGAACATGGTGAAATAACTCCCTAGGACCCCTGTGCGAGCAGAATAATTGTCAAAGCAGAATTTTTTGTCAAAGTTTCTCCTTTTGCACCCTTAAGACTGCAGTAGGTATGGTTTTGCAGATTTCTGAGATGCTCCAAAGTCATCATTATTATTGTCTCTGGGCAAAGTACTAGTTAGCATCACCAACTGAATGCTGTATTGTCTTGACATTTTGTTCATCAGATTAATTCGTCCATCATTTTACATTCAGCTTCACACAGAGTCTGAGGATGACAGGGGCCAAATATGGCCAATTTCTTTACCATAATGTAACACAAGTGGCCTCTAGTCCAGTTTCCAATAGAATCCTGGGTCCCCTTTGAAACCTCACTGAACAGAGTCTTTATTTTCCACATTCTGATTTTCTGGATCCCACCAGAAACAACCATTAAGCTTCATTTACAACATTCTAAAGCTTCAGCCTGTACCTCCCGACTTTTCCAATTGCCTCCCACAAACCAGCTTCAAAGGCTTCTGAACTACTTGGTCAAGTTAGCCACAGAGATGACCCTATTTATTGGAACCATTTTCTATGTTAATCAACTTTTCATCCTATGATCAAAATACCTAACAGGAACAACTTAGGAGAGGAAAAGTTTATTTTGGCTCACAGTTTCAGAAGTTCAGTCCCTAGTTGGACCATTCTGTTGCTATGGGCCAGAGATAAGGTGGAACATCCTGGCTGAATGCACGGCAGAAGAGCACTATTCCCATCTTGGAGGCCAGGCAGCAGGGCTTGGGGGAAGGCTCTGTAGGGAACATGAGACTTCCAGGGCATGCCCCCAGTGATACACCTCCTCCAGCCACACCCCTTCTGCCTACAGTTACCACACAGTTAGTCCATTCAAACTAGGACGAACTGATTAGGTTACAGATCTCACAATCCAGTCGTTACACCTCTGAATATTCTTGCATTAACACAAAAGCATTTGTGGGACACTTCATATCCAAATCATAACACCTTCTAGTCCCAGAAAATATGCTCTCATCTCTCATTGGCAGGGTTAGGTATCACAGTTATTCCTGATCCCTGACGAGGTGTCTGTGATTAAAATGACTGGCTTAGATTAATCACATGGGAAGGAATGAGTGTTGGGGAGACAACCATAAAAATGCTACACAGGACAGAGCAAACCTAGAGAGGATTTCTCTCTCTTTGTCTCCAAGGCTCCTGTATGCCCTATGCAAACTGTGGATGCAGATAAATATATGAGAGAAATATGTGTTTAATTTCTCTCATCAGACGCATCTGGGCCCCAGATCCTTCCCAAGATTTCCAAATAGGTATCTGCAAAGCAGCCAGCCTGGGACTGGGCAAAGAATGATCAGCCAGAGATTCCTGCTCTCCCTGTGGCTCTGGCCACTTTCTATCATATGCCACAGACACTTATGCACAGGTAACTAGAAGTCAATAGTGCTGTGTATCCCTTGCCCCTCCCAAGCCCTAACACTGTGTGTGTGTTTGTAGGGGATGGGAAGGAGATCATAGGCACCAGAGAGTCAGAGAGAGGCAGACAACCGGCAGAGCATTGGCATAGAGTCCCAGGAGATGGAATAAAAGCACTTGAATGTTTCTCAATGGAACAGAAAAAGACAATGATACATTGATATAATTTAATAAACAACTTTATCATTCCACGTCAATAACTTTCTAGTTTGAACCAAACAGAAATTCTGTTAAATAGAAATAACAAATGCAACTGAATTCTGCTATGAGGGAATATTCAACAGCTCCTGTTTTGTTGAAATGAATAAATTGTATTATGAGGATAATTTAGATTAAATTTTCATGATGGAACAGCTCGTACAGGTCATAAGACAGATTGGCACAAGCAAGCAACCACAATCTTTCTGTAACGAAAACAAATTGCATGCTTTTCTGTGGTTGCCTAATGAAAGATGATAAGCACAATTTCAATAAGGTTTTGCTCAGTTTCTTCCTACATTTATTACATAAAGCAACTGCCTGTAAGTTACTAAGTACAGTATTCATTGTGCATCTTTAACCATTGCAGTATCTTTATTCCTCCTAATCCTCTACTTTTATTATAATAAACAGGCGTCATTTGTTTTGTAATTGTGCAAACGAAGATAATTTTTATTTATAAGTAATATAACCTCCATAACATGAGCTACTTGAATTTTAATGTGATTTATTTGATACAGTTTTTCTTAATTTGCATTCTCTAAATGATACTTATTTGCTTTATTGAATTTTCACTTATAAAATCATGTCCCAAAGAGTTATTATACAGTAAAAGCAATAAATGCTATAAAACACTTAGTTATAAATTAATTTCCCTGTTTCCTTTCAACCATCAAAATGACTAATCATGTGTTAAGTCATATTGAAATAATTACTGGGAAATTTGAAGAAACAACTCACTCCTAAATTTTTTTTTAATTATTTGCCAGATGTAACTAGAGATTACCACATTTTAATAAATTCAAAATTTATTTTAACTTCAAAAGTAATAATCAATATCACTGGCATTTTTATCGTTTTTTTTCTTATTGTTTTTGTCTTTCATCTATTTTTAATTTTATCTAAAATATAGTTTAGACATGCAAAAAGATACAAAGAATAACAAAACAGGAATTGGAGGTATAACTTAATGGTAGAGCATTTGCCCAGCATGCATGAAGCCCTTGGCTCAATCCTAAACTATGCAAAAATTAAAATAAAAATAAATAATTACCTTAAAATATTTTTAAATTTAAAATATTAAAAAATATTAATATTAAAACCCACACAGGGCTTAACTAGCACAACATTACAGTAGACCTGATGTCCCTGGGTGCTTCTCTCTGATCACTTTTATCTTTCCTCATGGAAAATCACTTTTCTGATTTGGATGTTTATGTTCTTAGTACCTTTTTTATGTTTTTAGTGCATATATAGAAATAAAATCAAAGTTATGCATCTTTTTGCATAGAGCTTACATTTGTCTTATATTATCTTAGACTATACTATGTCTTCAGATAATTGCTTTTATTGTTCAACATTATATTTGTGAGATTTGCCTATATGAGTGCATGTAGCTGCATTTCATTTATTGTCATTACTGTATAATATGCCACTGTATGTGGTATCATAAATATTTTGCACTATTTGTATAGACACTATACAATTTATGTTTCCATTCATTCACATGGTAGATAAATTCTAAGATGACTCTAATGATATATGTCCTCTAATGTATATGCTCTATATAATCTCATCCCCTTGGGTGTGGGTGTGGGTATGGATGTGGGCAGAACTTTTTGATCCTGCTAGTATGTTGCTGATCATTTAATGTTGAATCAACCAAAATGGAGAACATCTTAGGTAGACATGACCTAATCAAAAGTGCTGAGCCCTTCTTGAAGAAGGAGTTGTGAAACAGGAAAGGGTCTTCTGTTGACTTTGAGGAGGAAAACTGTCATGTTGTGGGATAGCCCTGTGACTAGGACCTGTGGGTGGCCTCAAGGAGCGGGGCATGACCCTGAACAACAGCCATCAAGAAAGCAGGACCTTTAGTCTTACAACCCCAAGGAAATAAATTCTGATAACACAAATGGGGATGATTGAGACCAGCCCTATAAGGCCAAGCTCCAGCTAACACCTGGGTTTCATTCAGCCTTTTGAGACTTCGAGCCGAGAACACAGATGTACCATCCCTGCACTTCTGACCTACAGAAACCACAAGATAATAGTTGAGTGTTATTTTACATGGCTAAGTGTGTAGTAATTTGTTATGCATTGGTAGAAAACTAATGCACCCAGATGTTTGATGTTGGTTTCTAAATTTTGTGAATCCGAATGGTGCTGTTCTGAACATTCTCACACATTGATTTGTGCACATGTGAAGTAAATGTTTTACAATATATAGCTATGAATAGAATTGCTGGATCTTAGAATAAACATATCTTCAACTCTAATAGAATCCATAAGCCATAGACGTAGCAATCTATCCAGCAGCAGTGTTTGAGTGTCCCCTTCCTCACAACTTGCAACACACAGTCTTGGCAGGACGGGCACATATGCTGTGGCTTTGTTTTGCTTTAAACACTTAGCTCTTCACTTAACTTGAATTGATTTTTGTGGCTGATGTGAGACAGGGAGCGATTTTATCTTATTTCAGTGGATAAGCACTTGTTACAGCACCTTATTGACTTGTCTCTCCATTCCCCTCATTTCTGCACTGCCAGTTGGTTTAATAATAGGATTCCATATTTGAGTGGCTGGCAAGACATGCGGACTGTCCTTCATTTCCTTGTACCATAGAATTCTCTTTCTGAACACCTTCCTCTCTGAGAGTGAAGGCTAATAAAAATCTAGCTTTGTTCCAGTATCTCAGCTAGCAATCTCCACCTGTCAAGGTTCCATGACTTTGTGCTTATTTCTGACACAACATTAAAAACCAAAACCTACCAGAGATGAGAAATTCTCTAGGGAAGGGGATTTAGCTGCTCCTTAGTTTTTGATTCTTGGCATTTCCATTATTTTGTTGGGATCCTAACAAGGTCTTTAAATGGATGTTAGTTGCATTCTATCTATAATTTCCTGGGGGTTTTAACTCATTTTTCCCATACATGATCAGAAACTGAGGTTCACTAATAAGTTTTTGAGAAGAAAAAAAAAAAACACTCCACTAACTATCTTCCAGGTGTTTTTTTTTTTTTAATTTGTCCTTTTTAGCTATACATGAGAGTAGAGTCTATTTTGACATATTTTTTTGCAAATGTGAAGAGTATGTTATTCTAATTAGGATTCCAGTCTTGTGGATGTACATGATGTTGAGACTCACTGTGGTGTATTCATTGATGTACATAAAGAAGTCATGTCAGATTCATTCCACTTTCTTCCCTATTTTTACCTCCCTCCCTTTCCTTCATTCCCCTTTGTCTAATCCAGGAGACTTCTCTTCTTCCTTGCTCCTTGTTGTGTGTTAGCATCCACATATCAGAGAGACCATTTGGTTTTGGGGGATTCGCTTATTTCACTTAGCATGGATCCTTCCATTTACCAACAAATGTCATAAGTCATTCATCTTTATAGCTGAGTAATATTCCTGTGTATGTGTGTTTGTGTGTGTGTGTGTGTGTGTGTGCGCGCGTGCATGCGTATTATCACATTTTCTATTCATCTGGTGAAGGGCACCTAAATTGGCTCCATAGCTTAACTAATGTGGCTTAAGCTTCTATAAACATTTATGTGGTTACCTCACAGTTGTATGCTGATTTTAAGTCCTTTGGATGTAGCGAGGAGGGATATACCTGGGTCAAATGGTGGTACATTCCTAATTTTTTGAGGAGTCTCCATACTGTTTTCCAGATTGGTTACACCAATTTGCAGTCCCACTAGCAGTATATGAGTGTGCCCTATTTTCCACATTCTTGCCAACATTTATTGTTATTTGTATTCTTGATGATTGCCATTCTGATAGAAGTAAGAGGTGTAATCTCAAATATAGTTTTAATTTTCATTTCTCTACTTGCTAGATATGTTGAACATTTTTTCATATATTTTTACTATTCATGTTTCTTCCTCTGTGAAATGCCTGTTCAGTTCCTTTGCCCATTTATTGATTGGGTTACTTGTTGTTTTGGTGTTAAGTTTTTTGAGTTCTTTGTAGATTCTGGAAATTAATGCCTTATTGGAAATGTGGGTGGCAAAGATTTTCTCCAGTTCGGTAGGCTGTCTCTTCTCACACTTGGATTAGTTTCTTTGCTGTGAAGAAGATTTTTAGTTTGACATCGTACCATTTATAGATTTTGAAAATTTTACTTCCTACACTTTAGGAGTATTGTTGAGAAAGTCAGTTTGAAAGCCAACATGACAGATTGTTGGGCCTATATTTTCTTCTAGTAGGCACAGGGTTTCCCAGATGATTAATTTTTATGGACACTGCCTGAGGCATGCCACCCAAGTGTTTGTCTTCTCCATTACAAATCACATTTCTTTGCCTTCATTTGCATTAAGTATATTGTCTCCTTTTTGAGTCTTACACATCGTGTTTATACCACCCCCCCATCACTACACCACTGAAAATCACTTTTCACAAAATATATGATGTATCCATTCATAATGAAATCTAGATCATCATATTCCTGGATGTCACCATTCATAATTCTGTCAATATTCTTCATGAAATATACAGACATAAACAAACGTACTACCTTCTCCACAGCATAATCAAGAACGTAAGGAAAAACTCAACTTATCCCACAGTAGAAAGCATAAGAATAGACTAATTCAACTAAAGAGAAAGGTGAAATATGCTACCATACATGTACTCAGTTTGAAAGTAATAACCAACGTGCCCTGGAGGTTATTTAAAAATTCTGGGAACTTAATATGGGCCCAGCCACTCTGATTCCAAATGCCATCTAATTTTCATCAGAGGAAGAGATTGCTTCCAAGGAATTAGGTAAAGCTTTAGGGGTAAATATGATACCAATGGATAAAGATTTGGGTTCTGAAATGGCATTACACAAGGACATTCTTTATAAGGGAGTTTGAATGATTAAGTCAGAATCACAGTCATGGGAAACCTGTGGGCAAGGGCCACATTGGCAGGCTGAGGTCAGCCCACTGAGGGTCTCCAGTGGTTGAAATTGTGGCTCAGGAGAGCCATTGGAAATATATACTCTTTCTTGCTTATTTCTTTCCTAGAGAAAAACCGAAGAATGATTTTGAGGCAGATCACACTGGAAGACATGTTATTTCTCTGGGGGGTGTATTTTTAGTGAACAAAATTCATTTTTATTGACCAAAGACAAAAATTTATGACCCATTGAAGAATTGCAGGCATCTTTGGAGATATCTTTTTAATGTTTTGTGTGAGGCCATTACTGTGTCAAATCTTTCACAGTCTCATAAAGTAAGTCCCATCTGAGATTTAGAACAAATTGCTATCCATGCCTGGACATGACTGTGCAAAAAAACTAGCAATTTAGTTTAAAATTTAAAGTAACCATCTGTCTCCTGCCCCAAAAGAGCCTTTAAAATTAACCTTATCTCTTTTCTGCTGTAAAGGCTCTTTTTTTTGTTGTTGTGACATTGGGCTGGGGTTGTGTGTGTGTTGCTCTTATTGGATTTGTTTTTGTGGTGACTCATCAGTGGCACACTGATAATACTCTGTGCGTCTTTTAGTGGGTGACTTCAATGCTGCATGAATCACATGGAGAAGGCCGTCTCTTCCTGTTGTTTTGTGCTGACATCATTGGTCAACAGCACACCAGTTACTGGAATTATTATTTCCCTTGACAAAGCATAGTTACATTCTGCCCTTAATCCCAGAAGTGTCTTCTTTTGGGGAGGACCATTTTTTCCCTCTGATCACCTTATGGACATTCTTATTTGCAGTTTCCCAACCATTAATTGCCATATTATATTAACATTATTTTAATAAATCCATCTTCTCTATTGTACCAACCTCAAAACTAAATGAGAGCCGTTAATGGGAAATAGTTGTGTTTTAGCCTATGAGGATGAGTAAATATGTTTTCACTGATAATAAGATGAATGTATTATTAAGTATTTCATTGAGTCATGCCCACAGAAAAACACAATCTATGAAAAATACTATTTATAGTTGGACTCTTTATTCTCTCATGGCTACCTACAACAGCTCATCAATAAACAATAGATAAAAATGCATCATTCAGAGGATTGTTAGGAGGGAAACAGGAGATAATAGACAAGAACTAGTTAACACGGTGCTTGCAGTCAATGACTAGTCACAGCTGGTGTCATTCTTAAATGGCACAGAAAGCCAACTTCTGGTCATGGCATTCTAAATTCCAAACAAATTAAATAACTCAACATACCAAGGTCCCTCCCAGAAATGATTGGGGAATTAACTAAACAGTGGGTACAGTACTCTGTTTTCAACTATATGAAAAGTTTAAAACTTTAAAAGTAGTCCCTGATTTGAGTCTAGAATATTCTTTTTAGTCAGTCTTTTGCAAATTTCTGCAAAAATGCAATATAGATATATAGATATACAGATCAGAAAAATAACACTAGCTGCCAAGTTATTGGCAGAATCTGAAAGAGTTTGTCATTAACTGTTTCCAATAGGGAACTTCGACTATTCAATAACTGATGAAGAGATTCCTTCCTTCCTTCCTACACACTTCTTGGATGTGACACTCAGATCCCTAATGAACTGAAAGACAGAGCTGTCCACCCCCTGCAGACAACTGCTCTATAGCTTCTTCATAAATCAGCTTTAAAACTTGTAGGAAACAGGATGGGATAAAGTGTAGGTGTGCACACGTGTGAGCGTGCATATAGCTGAGCAGGGTTGGGGGAGCAGATGGGGTGGGGAGGAGGGGAGAGCCCCCAGGCACATGAGGTGAATGGGTTGTATCCTATACTCCTAAAATGTTCGATACAAAAGGAAAACAGCTGTGTCTGTGGGGACTGGACACAGCACTCTGGTCGCTGGTTCAGACCTAGGTCTGCAGCACAGCTCTTGTTTTGGCTGTGGCTTGTTTTGTTGTCATTTCTGTTTCTCAAATGCTGTCATCTCAGAGTCCCTGAGAAAAAGACAGTGGGCAAAGGACAACAAGAAATGGACTTGACAAGCTTCTGTGAGAAAACTCTAGAAAATTAGCAATAATGTGTGCATATTAATATGAACCACCAAAAGAGCATTCTCTTAACAATTTACACAAATGCCACATTATCCGTCTCTTGGGATAAATCAAGTCATTTCAGGTTGGTTAAAAAGAGGAAGTAAACCCAGCAGAGGGATTATGGAAATAAAGGAAAGGGAATGCCATTTCAGAGCATAAGAAAGAATGTTTTTCTGCTTTATTCAACCAGGTAAAAGTTATTATTCTCATAAATAAACAATAAATGATAAAAATAAATATTGTGTTTTGCCTTGTTTAAAACAGACTATAATGTAGTCAACAAGGATTACAGTAAGTCAAATGTAAATTAATTATTTTCAAATAATTAAAAGGAAAATAAAACCCAAATTAAAATGAGAGCAAAATGAGACCCAAAACACCCCAAAAACTCACCACCAGGGCATGCATGTTCCCAGAGTTCAGGAGCAAGTCTGACTCGAAGTTTTCTAGAAAATATATACCTGGATAGGGAGGTAAATGTGTTCATGCAAGTTCTACAGGGACTGGGATGTGCATCCTCGTCCCAGGGGAGGCATAAGTAGCTCTGATGAAGTCTAAAACCATATTTCCCCAGTGGGCATCCTTCTCTATGGAAACAGTTCCTGTACAGGAACACTTTCCACATGTGGGGTAATAAGAACTTTGCATAGGTGGATAGAGAGCAGTACACGTGCTATACACCTACATAGATACCACTGGCATCTCAGGTAATCCTCCAAAACTCCATCAAGGAATAGTATATGTCATTAAAAAAGAAGCAGAGAACATTGTCAATCATTGGTGAGAACCAGCAAGAAAACATAGAAGGCTACAATTAAGAGCATGATTTAGGGTTAACAGACAGGTGAAACCCTCTAAAGCTATTGAAACAAAATATGGCAAAGAAAGTATCACAATGAAGAATTAAAAGACTAAAATTATTAAACGGATTATGTTGGGGTTACTAGAGCTCCTTTGTGTTAGATTTCAAGTAATCAAATGCAGAGAGCAAAAAGAAAACATAATCTTAATGGTCAAGGACTGTCTAGACTAACAGAATAGATAAATCATAAGGAAGAAGGATAAATATGAATTTTAAAACAAGACAAAAAATAATGATGATGACTATCTTCTAATACAAAGGAAACTATGAAAATACAACTTTAATTTTCTATCCATGCCAGTAAGAAAATGTCAAAGGAAAAAGGTTGTTGTTATTTTTGGCTTTGGCTGACAGTGATGCCAGACACCAAGGAAGTTGGGTGGCAGTGCAAACGGGTGCCACTCTTCTGGGAGTCCCTGTTTTCCTTATATACCCAACACTAAAAAGCATTTTGCTCTTTGATGTAGTAATTGTATTTCTAGACATCTGCTATAGGAAGGTGACCAGAGATGTGCAGGAAGACAGGAATTAGGTGATGTTTTACAAAATATAATGTAATCTCTCTTACATTATCTGCTATTGTCAAGTTTGAAACAGGCTTAATGTCTAGCCAACTGAAGCATCAAAACAAATTTTGACATATAATGACATTGTGTCATCATCAAAAGTATATTTTACAACTAATGAGACAAGACACAAATGGTGATGAGAAAATGTTAACCAGAAGAGCATAAAACAGAACTATATTTGCAGCTGAATTCCATTTTGTCTCAAACATTTTTAAATGGCTAGAAAAAGAACTGGTGGAATATTCAAATTCTAAAACCAATTACTAAAAAAATATATACAATCTCTTGTTTGAATTATGAGTAACTTTTTATGTATTCATTTTAGTATTTTCACATTTTCTACAATGAATGACTTCTTAGTTTAAAAACAGAAATAGATGGGTAAATAGATAAAAAATCTTTACAGTTATGTCATAGAAAAATAATGACTTTTAAAAAATGCAAATACATGAATAAGTACAATTTTAAAAGAAAAGTATATAGACATACATATGTGGTTGCATTTATAGTAAGACTAATTTTAGTCTTTGATTTGCAAAATCCATTTTATCAATATCAAATCATTTCAGTTAACTATAAACAACTATCAACTTTATTTTCAAGATATCAGAATATTGTATGAGAACCATTAAGAAGAAAGGATGGCTTTGAAATTTAGGTTTGTAGAACAACAGAGCAGGCAAGATAATTTTCAATAAGGCCCTTCATGAACTTATTGAATAGAAGAAAAATATTCATTACGTAGGTCACTTTTTCACATAATAAAAAATATAGGAGTAAAGAAGACAGGAATTAGGTGATATTTTACAAAATATCAGATGTGATACTTTTAAAAATTAAACACACTTTTTACTGGACACAAGGAAATAAGCAGGGAAAAACAGTAGCCAAGTTTCCATACTTACAAAGAGAGTAATGATAGGCAAACTCCACATCTAAAATGAAGTTTACTTTAATATTCAACAAAATAAGTATTTCTCTGATCAAACCTGCTTTCTACTTAAAGCTAAGTAAAAACAAAAACAAAAAAAATCTTGTTCTTGAGCATAGTTATACAAATACTAAAAAAATACAGTGAAATTTCTTGGGTAGATTGGGTGATATTTTAGTTATAGCAGTCTTTTAATAAATCCTCAGATTATTTAACAATAGGATATCCATCTGTGTTTTTAGGAACACTATTTTGTATATATATCACTGAATTAGTATTGCACCAAAAGTAAAATATCAACTTTCATCTGCACTCTTATAGCACATATTTGCCAAGGAAATGCATCATTGATATTATGAAAATTTAATATGACTGACATTAGCAAAATCACTAATTAAGAAATAGGGCATAAATACTCCAAGAAATCTGACAGTCTGTTCTATGAAGAAAATTAATTCAGGAGTCCCCTATTTGCATAAATCTCCAGGTCTCATTTTCACAGCTGTTTGTTCTGTCAGCTAGATGGTTGCGTTTCAAAATTACTTTAACATAATCGGTGGGAAGTATACCTTTCAACTAAAAATATCATGCTCTGCAAGAAAGATTGTTAAAGGAAAAATGTAAGTTCATTTAGTTCATCTTAATATTTTTTCTTTAAAATAAATGTTTTAATGAAGGAACTTTTAACATTTGAGTCTAAAATTACTAAAATATTTTATTAAAATATATTTTGCAATTTTAGACTTCTTTACAATGAAAAGGTTGTGTCTTTTTCATGTGAAGAATTGTTAATGAGGAGAGCTTAATTTAGCAGAGAACAAAAAGTTCTGAAAGTATCTATTTTTTCATCAATCAATGGAGCATGATATGGAGTTCTAGATATACGTTATACTCTGTCTAGATATACAGATATATGTATACTTTGTATGCTAGACAAAGGTGATATAAAAACATTAATTAGAATATAATTTAGATAATAGAAAGAGATCAACAATTTTAGATCTTAGTATATCCCTTACCTTCAATATCCAGAAGGACAGCAGGAATTTGATGTCAACAGATGCCAGTCTGGACACACAGCAATGTCATTTGCTTCCAATAAGACTGAGTTAATCATTGAAGACCTCGGAACTTCAGTTCTATATCTGCAGGAGGGTCTACATCACCTACAGAAACTTCCTCACTGAGTAATTACAGAGATGGCATTAAATAATGGACAAGTATCTGCTTTGGCATCTGCTAAGAGTCACACAAATACTCTTCCTGGTTCAGTATCTCTGTTCGTGTCATTTAATCTTCAATGAACAGAAATCCTGGGAAACTATACAAATCCATGATCTTGTCTACAGTGTCATTTAGGGTATTACATTTAAAGTGACCACAAGCATGGCCAACAAGAGAGATGACTGGGTACACCTACAGATATTTTCATTACTAGAAAAAGATTCACTGGTTTTTGCAAATGAGCTCCTAACATTTTTTTTCTTTTACTCTTGAAATTACATTTAAGTGTAGACTCTACTTAAAGTAATTTGCTGCTGGAATAGGCATAACGTTCTGATGTCTGCTTTGCTTATAATTATGTTCAAGCTCATTTTGACATTTGAGGCCAATTACATTAGTCTAGATTCAGCATGACTTTTCCTTAGTCATCTAAAATTTGACCAGTAAACAGTTTTCTCCTCTCTCTTTTTATTCATTTGAATAGGATGCTTTGCAACAATCATATGCTGGGAATTACAAGAGCAAATAAATAATGTGGATTTATTTAGATTGAAAAAAATAAAGAAGAAGAAGCACAGAATTTCTTGGTCTTTCTTGCCAACAGGAAAGGCAGCTACAGAACTGACTGAAACTAACAGTTTCGACTTAATTTCTTTCTAAATTACTAGGAATAAGACATGGAGTAATTGTTTTAGAGAGCTATTGATATTTTCAGTGCATATTTTCTATTAACACAAGGGTCATTGATTTCAACAGACTTCTAATTTCAAAAGAGTTCACACAGGCAGAGACATATGTGGTTCCAAAAACTTTATTGTTCAAAAGTCACTAATAATTAAACCTTCAGAACAGGGGTCCTGCAACACAATTCCAGCACTGTTTCATTGCTGTAAGATCTCAGTCTATAATGATGACTTAGGACAAAGAACAAAACGCTTTGTTTACTGATCTCTTTATTTTTGCTAAATCTGTTGTATCGTTTATTCCGTAAAAGACTCAGATGAGTCTACAGCACCAAAGGGTAATTTATAATGTCCATTAGTAACAAAAATTCACTATAACTTTTATGATTTTTATAGGTATACTCTAGTATGGAAAACAGACTGAAAAAAAAATATTGTCTAAAAACAAAGTTTCCCAAATGACTGCCATTAACAATTAATAGATAAAAAAATATGGGACACTCATAGATGGAAGATATATTACGATGAAATAAAATGATGCCATCAAAAACACTGCCAAGTTTTCAAAATCATGTATCTAAAGGAAATTTTCCTTAAAAATACATTTTACCCTGTATAATTTTTTTTCAAAGAGAGAGAGAGAGAGAGAATTTTTTAATATTTATTTTTTAGATTTTGGCAGGCACAACATCTTTGTATGTGGTGCTGAGGATCGAACCCGGGCCGCACGCATGCCAGGCGAGCATGCTACCGCTTGAGCCACATCCCCAGCCCCCTGTATAATTTTTGAGCTTTACAAAAATGGAATCACATTATATATGACACGAAAAGTTTTAAGTCACAAATATGTAGAGGAATTCTAAAATATTTGAACCAGTGTGATAGAAATTTTTTTTAATGGAACCATTAACTTTTTGACAGATTTTTACATCATCATTTACAATATTACCTGTACAGTGCTTTAATGTTCATCAGATATTCACACACACTTTATTTTGACTCTCAAAACAACCTTTAGTGAATAATGATATGATTGTGAATTTGAGGAAGATTGATGTCAGAATGGCTGTGTGTTTCACTGCGAGCCACCAATGCAGTCAGCAGTTTAACCTCAGATGTCTGCAGAAGAAGCTGCCCTTTGGCCCTCTGCCTCACCCTTCTATAGGATTCACAGCATCATAGCCTTCACCCTCATCCCACTCAATGTCTACCTTAAATGGTGTAGTTCTTCTGCTGTCCTTCTTAGAACTAATACAGGAGTGGCCACAGTTAGACCAAGTAAAGAAGTCTCGGAAATCTCCTGAAGTTTTGAAAACTCCGAAGACAGTGAAGAGGGCTGCCTGGCCATGTTGAGAGCCCCCTGGAGGCTGTGGTGGAAGAAAGCCATTCCCAGTGCAGCTGGGTGGGCAGGTACAGCCCAGGAGAGTTAGATTCACCTGTGTTCACCAAAAAAAAAAAAAAAAAAAAAAAGAGAGAGAGAGAGGTGAAATCTGGAGAGCAGGAAAAAGTGTCATTGAATTGATGGATTATGGAATTCTACCTACACCAGATAAGGAGGGACTTGAAGAAATGACTAATGCCATTATGCACAATTCAGTTTAGACACAGTAAGAGGTGGCTCTTGGGACATTTATTTACTGTGAGATTTTAAATATGCTAAATGCCATTTTAATGGATTTTTCAATCCCTAATCCTCTGTAAGATCTTCATCTTGTCAGTTATGATTGTGCCAATCAGTGCATATTTTAGAAATTTTATCCCAACACTAATGAAGTTTACCATCTACTTATGTCCTTTTAAGTATCGTTAAAGCTTTAAGTAGTTCAGTAAGTTTTAAATAGCAAAAAAAATACAACAAAACGTTAACAAAATATTAAAAGGACATGAGATCTTGGGGTTTTTAGAAGATATACTCCTCTACAAATTACTGCTATTTGTGTAGGAAAAAAGAAACAGGAAGATTGAGTAGGTGAATAATTAAGGCAATTAAAACCCAGGGAGATGTCACTTTGGGACTCAGTGAATCCCATCAAGGCAAGGCTATTTTAGGTCTGTCTGGTAGTAAGAACAGCAGGGATGCTCTCAGTAAATGGCTGAACTACTCTATAAGTTGTCAAATGGATTTCATTTTGAAAGCAGGGTTTTTTTTTGGAAAGAGTTCTTGAAATCAGCTAAAGATAAAGAAAATAGATGCAAGTTCTATTGTGAATTCAAAGTACATGCGTAATGTGAATTCTATTTCTCACCGCATTTAAAAAAGTTAATGTGTTTTAGAGTAAATACCTGTTTTACATGGATTTATAAACAAACAATAAAAAGGAAGTAAGTGTAATTTTACAACAAAATATGTTTATAGCAGCATTATTCATGATAGACAAAAAGTGGAAACAACACAGATAATCAAAACTGATGAAGAAATAAATGTGGTATATCTATACAATGAGATTTTACCAAATAATAAAAGGAAATGAAGTAATGATACTTGCTACAATATAGACAAACCTTGTCCATGAAGTGATTTTGCTCATAGAAAATGTCCAGAGTAGGTAGATCCACAGGGATAGTAAGAATATTAATGGCTGCCAAATGCCATAGACAGGAAGAATGGGGAGTGGCTGCCGGTGGGTGTCTATTTTCTCTTGGAGATGGTGGGAATGTTCTTAGATTACATAGTTGTAGTGCTAGTAAGACTCTGTAAATAAATGAAAAACCACTTAATTATACTCATCAAAGGTTAATTTTATGTTATGTAAATTATATGTCACTTGAATAAGTCCAAAAAGAAAGTGTTTTTTCTCCTTTCCTCATTCCTTAATCCCTTCCATTCCAGTCAGCAGAGTTACAAGTTCATTGTACATGTTTTTAAGCACTCACATGTGCACAAAGCACATTTACATATACATATTCTAAATCACACTACACTATCTATTTTACTTTCTACATATTGTTTATCAGCTCTACTTTTTCTAAATATTTGATCATGTGTAACCTATGTGATATCCACACATACTAAAATCCCAAAATACACATCAAATTTCAAATGTTATCCATGATATATTTTTTAGAAGGATTAAGTAATAAGAACAACTTTGCAAGTTCTGGATAAATAATTTCAGCCTATTTATTTCAGCACTGGACAATATCCTTGCTTTGCCTTCACTTAACTGTAACTATTTCTACGGGAGAGACTTTGGGTCAGAAATAGGTTTTCGGGACTTGATAAAGAACATGATATTTGTCAGTGTTGATCTGGTGAGTGAGTCTCAGTGGCCCTGATGGAAGTGTGTCTAGGAAACATTGCCAGGTCCACGTGTGGCCAATGCTAAAGGAGTGTTAGGAACAAAACAGACACTATGGATATGCGTGTTTATTCCCCTCCTTTCCTTCTTTGGAGAGCTTATTTTCATCTAAGTCTCCCAAATTTAGTTTATAACCAAAAAAAAAAAAAAAAGAAGAAAGAAAAGAAAAAAAAACAAGCAACAAAACTGGGGGCACTTAAGGGAAACTATTAATTGTTGTCAGTGATAAATGCAAAACTAAGACCAAGATCTAAGGTTGGATTTAACACAATCTGACAGATTTGATGTAGGATGTGAGGAAATGAGAAATACTACAGAAGTACATCAGCCTGAGTAACTTCACAAATGGATTTTTCATTTTCTGGAACAGAAAAGAATGTAAGAAGGACAAATTTGAGACATCAAGTGCTTGGGATTCCTCTAGACTTGCAAGTGGAAATGTGGAGTTGATTCTGGAGATGGGGCTGGAAATAAAAATGTAGGAGTCATCAGTTTAGAAATAGTGGGTGAAGGCATGAGAATGGAGAGGGTCAACAAGTTAGTGAGTGTTGAGAGAGAAGACAAAGATCTGAGGATCCTTCTGGGGTTAGGAAATTGAGGTGAAACCAGCCAAGGAGCTCAGGAAGGGCTGCTGGTGGATTTCATGGCTCTCTAATGTGTTGGCCATTTCAGTGACTCAAAGATCCTGATTCTGTGCTTCTAGAAATGTGTTCTCCTGCACCATCCCTGTGACGGCTCTTTCCTCACACATCTCCTGTGGCCTTTACTCGTGCTTCTCTGTTTCTTGCCCTTTGTTTTGCTCCATTTATAACAAAGAAGTATGATGCACTCGGATTAGAAATAGAAACCACTAAGCTCATGATCTTTAAAACCTTTTTTCTCCATTAAGTAAAAATCTTTGCAGTCTCTCTGCTCAATACATTTTCTTTCCTTCAGATTTTGCTTCCTTGGAACATCAGTGCACTTGTAACTCTGATTTTACGACCCTCCTGCCACTGCAGCTACTCAACTGCATGGCCAATCACCATTCATTCACTCACCTCCAGATCCCACTGATAACAACGTGATTTTTCTCTGAAGCTTCCATTTGAAATTCACTTAAAATGCTTTTAGTTGATTTAGTTCTTCCTTGAAAGGGTAGAGTTGCATGTTTCAGATCACTTTATGTACAATTTGGACCAGTCACAGGCTAACTTTTCAACCTGGTTCAGTGAGCAACACGCAGGCACCTGAAGTTCAGGAGTGATTGATCTGTGTAGTGATGTCTAATGTGAAATGATGACCTTAGAAACAAAAAGAAAAAGTTTACCCATATTTACACCAACAGGTATGGAATTGAAAGGCCAAAGAGCAAGACTGCTGACACCCCTGCCTAAAACCTAAGGAAATGAATAAAACAGTAATCATCCTGGAAAAATCACACCAGCATAATCACAAAGGAAGGGCTCCAATTTCAAACCATTTTCTTTGAATAGCAGCTACCAGAAAGGAGAATAAGGAAGACACAGAGAGAACCAGAGAGAGACAGAATGAGAAAGAATAAGAACACCCTAGGTTCATCCCCAAACCCTGTCTTCTAGAAGAAGTTAGGGAGAAATAAGGTTGGAAAAGCAAATCCTAAAACATAACCTCCTATCCCTCAGTATGAATGGACTCCAACTGGGGGGAGTCCTGGGAAAGGACAAGAACCTCTCAAGTGTAGAAGTCTCGTTTTTCAAAGACAACATAAACTCACCATTTTCATTTTTCCTAGCTGGCAATAAAGTTTGAGAGTAAAAGTGAAGATATTATAATTTCTGAAAATGAGTTCTTTCCCACAATAAAAAATTAGAATAAATAGTAGGAAAAGAGGAAAACCAAAGCTGTCAAGGAACTGGAGGCCCAGGGCAGGGGGGTGAGCAGAGCCCGAGAGTGGCCCCGCTCCCACGGTCAATGCAGTCATAGGGCCTCCACCACCTGCGTCCTCACCTGGACTTCGGAGTGAGAATGGCACCTGGAGAGAGGCCAGGGGCTAGAGGAAGGGGACATCATGGACTCACTGGCTCTGGCTGCAGTAGAGTCCACGAATCTTCCTGATTGGAGGAATATCTGAAGGCCAGTACTTCTCTCCCTGCAAACCCCTGTCCTCAAACTGAAATAGTCAAGAAGAGATAAACTGAAACAGGATTCATAAAAACTGGGGATGAGATTTCAGAAGCATCCTCTGCTGGTGAAAATAAGAGCTCTAGATAAGAAAGTTAAAAATGGAAATTATGACATTAGAACAGCTCTCGAAAGCAATTGTCCCAAATTAGGACAGGTAGTGAGAGAATGCCAAGAGAAATACCCACAAAAGTAAGAATGAAATGTTCTCAAGGTAAATGAAGGTTCTCAAGAGAACATCTGCAGGATAGGGGTAGAAGGAAGAAAGGATTTATTTATTTTCCCAATCAGACATATGAAAACAAAATGAAACCGGGAAAGTGACCAAGTAATGTGAATTAAATTGAGCCAGATTCTAAAAAAAATAATGGAAAGTATGAAAAAGACTCAAGTTAACCTTGACCTTCTAGTATCATACCTGTCATAATATAATCTTTAGAATATTACCTGGCTCAACAGGGAATGATACTTAGTCAACATATTGAATAACAATCTACTGCTCATCAATATGCCTAGAAGCATAGAAAATCCAATTATAATAGAAAAGTAAAATATAAATATTGTCAAACTTGATGATGTAAATGTATGCGTGACAAACGATGGAAAAGGGAAATGGAGGAGGTGTGGGATGAATGGCAGGGCTAATACCTTCATCTTACACAGTGAGGTGCTGAGCCATTCTGGTTTCATGGAATAAGAAATACAGGTTTCCCTTGGGAGGGGCCCAGGGAAATGGGGGTGACTTTGTGCCTGAACTAAATCTTCATGTATGGTAACAGAAATCCATGTCTAAAGTTGGCAAATCAAGAGATATTGAATAGGGATGTGGATTCGCACTATGGTGAAAACATTAGCTTTATGATGAAAACAACATTAAAAGTGGTACCCTCTGGGGTGTGGAACTGAGGTACTAAATCATATGAGGATTTAATGTATAATAAAAGGGATATTGGTCGGGCACAGTGGTGCCAGAAGCTCAGGAGGCTGAGACAGGAGGATCACGAGTTCAAAGCCAGCCTCAGCAACAAGGCACTCAGCAACTCAATTGCTTGTCAGGGAAACCATGCTAGGCTTCTTCAGGAATTCATGTTTCCATCATATGGTGTCACCTTCATTAAAATTTTGAAAATGAACATAAAGCATGAGCTTAACAAGAAATGAGCAGAAACTACATTTAAAACAGTATTTGTTCAACATTATAGATGAACACTTGATAAATGAAAATAAATGTCTTTTTCCTAAATTGGAAATAAGTTGAGAACATTCTCAATTTTTATTGAATTATCTAATATGACCTCAGTAAATAAACCACAAGGGTTTAAGGGGTGATATCATATAACAATAAATAAGAAAATTCTGACAATGAAGGGTTGTGAAGAGGGGCTAGTGACTCTAACAGTTATTAAAATGTACATTTCCTAGGATACTTGGAAGTGAAATAAATTTCTGGGAAGTGTAGAAATAGAGCCAAAGGCACATGAGTGTTTAATGTATAATAAAATGGATATTGGTCAGGCACAGTGGTGCAGCCTGTGATCCTTGCAGCTCAGGAGGCTGAGACAGGAGGATCATGAGTTCAAAGTAGAGTGCCTCAGCAACAGCAAGGCTGACACTCAGCCACTCAGTGAGACCATGTCTCTAAATAAAATGCAAAATAGGGATGGGGATGGGGCTCAATGGCTGAGAGTGCCCCTGAGTTCAATTCCTAGTACACTCCCCCCACAATTTTTTTAAAATAAAATAATAGGGATATTGCAAATTAGTAAGAAAACATGGATTTATTTAATTAAACTGTGATTAATCAACTGATGGCCTGTTGTAAAGAAACAATGAAGACCCTCTATCTCATTGCCTATACCAAGATAAATTTAAGCCTTAAACTTGTTTAAAGGGTGGTTTCAGATTTGACATATTCAACATAAAAAATAAGGATAAGTAAAACTACTAATAAAACCATTGACAAACTTTCATCTAATCTTGCAGTGAAACACATCTTTTTTAAGAAAGATGAAAATACTTTAAATAAATTAGACCACACAGAAAATTTAAAATTATGTCTTTCAAAATGCCATGAATGGATAAGAAATTTCCATTAAACATATATGAGAGATAAAAGATTGGTTTTCTTAATTTATAAAGAGCTGGTAGAAACCCTTCAGGAATAATAAGGTTTGGAAAATGGTATAATATATAAATGTTCAGAGGAAAAGGACGAGTTCCCTTAGACCCCTGTCCATCACTGTCTTCTCCACCACTGAAACGCTTCTCACTTCCATCGTAGGGGCCTATTGCCAATATGTTGTCAAAATTGTTCTTGACTCACCCAATAAGGTAGCTTTACAGTATTTCTCTAATGTACCATACTTCTCATTCTTTGTTTTCTTAGAGCTGGTCATGTTCAACTTTTCTTCCCCTCTGGAGTACATTTCTCAGGAGAAGAAACCATGTATTAATTCATCTCAAACCCAACACATCAAACCTTCAGCAGCCACTAATAATCCGTGTTTGAATAAACCACTAAGCAGTTCTTCTAGGAACACAGGCCTTATGCACAATATGTCATTAAGTGTACTTGATGCACAATCTCAAATAAACTACTATTTGAATTAAAATTTCTGGATAAAATGTCAAGAGAACTAAGGCACCCATCAAGCAAGAGCACAAATTATTTTTCAGGCTATAAAAGAAGTATTAATAAACCTTTCATTGGTTTATTCATCTAAGCAGTTATGAATTCACAAATCCTGTTGTAACAGAAAGTTTGCTCTCAAATATGATTCATAGCACCTCACAATATGAATTTCTAGGTGGCTGAGCTACACTAAAAAGTGTTTGGGTTTTTGTTTGTTTGTTTGCAAAATTCTGAGAAGAGTAGAGGAAAACCTCAGTGTTCTTGCCCATTGTTTATCTCACACAACAGATTACAATCCCATAGCTCTACTTTCCTGGGCATTTACTGAACACATAATGGCTGAATATTCATAAAATGTAATGTAGCAGATGAAAACAAATTAAGTCAGCATGTGCCCAAGACAACTGAAAGGTGGAATTGAATTTTTGGTTTCCAGGTACCAGGAATAAATCTGTGGGTCTTTCCTTCATAGAGCTATGGCTAGTAAATTTCATTTTATGCTGATAGGAGTTTTGATATTTTTCCAGTTGCTGTTGATTCTAGAATATATACACACATTCAAACTGCTGATATCTTTTTTGAAGAAAATGTGGCGATCTGATATCTTCATATGAGTCATCTTTGAAATTTGTGTTCCTTGGCTTTGGGTATAACAAATATTCAATAGAAAAAATACAGAGGAAAAAATAATCATTCTCAATGATAAGGTCTGGCATACTTATGAAGTTAAATGACATGCTGAAAAATTCCCCGAAGCATTTTGAGAATGTGTTAAAGCTAATTTTTGCAGAAAGTGGGCTTCTCCTAAGTATCACAGTAAGGAGAGTATTACAGTTCTGGGTAGATCTGGGATCAAGTATCAACAAGAACACGTTTCACAGTTTTGTGAACAAAAACACTTTGGAGAATAATGAGATTAAGGAAAATTGACTCAAAAAGAAGTTAAATGCTTCATACAGGGACAAAGGGTAAGTGGGAAATTGATTATCTCCAAGTTCAAGATTCCTTTAATAATGAATTCTCTTTTATTCAAATGAGTTCACTGTGTCCTGAGCATTGGAAGTCCCACTCTGGAAATCTCAATTAGCTCTAGTAAAAGAAACCACGCTGAGACATCTAGGCCTGGAAATGGTAGATTCAAAACTTCACTTAACACATGATGTAATATTTGGAAAAACACTTGCTTAGGAATCATAATGCCTGAATGCTACTTCTGTCAGTGCCACAGATAAATACAGTGACTTTTGTGCTAATCATTTATCATCTTTGAGCCTTACTTTCCTTATCTTTGAAAAGAAAGGATTGGATTAGACTATTTTTAGGGTTCCCTTTGGCTCTGAGATTCTATCAGCATAATGGGGCTTTTATCTTGGCCTCAGTCCATCTTGGCATTAGCCTGGACTTTGCTTTCCTTCTTAGAATCCAAATACCTGATCATTTAACTCACGTCTTCCTTGCACTGAAGACTGTAAAGACATTTTTAGAGTCACTAGACCATAACTGTTGACCTTTTCCAGATATGATTGTTTCATTAAGAAGCATTTATTGACTACTAATCCATATAGGATATATGAGTTAAAATGCATATATAATCCTATATTTAATTAGAAAAACATGTCAGAATGGAAGTAGCCAAAGATCTTTGCAGATCTTTGCAGAGTATGAGCCTTTTTGCTTGACTGGCTTTTGTTGAGATGCCCTGGTTTGGGGTCTTGGCTTATTAACTGTGCCTTGAAATTTTTTGTTAAATCATGAAAAATGTATCTCTGTTAAGTTGCTTAGAATGACAAAATCATTTAGGAATATTTCTTTTTTTAAAGAGTAAAACATTTTTAATTTGATAGCTGCAATAATTTCATACACGGGTTCTATCTTATTCTTTTATATACTTTAGACAATCAAATGCAATTCACTATAAAAAATCAGTTTCTCTTAGAAGCAGCAGCAAAAATGAACACTCTGCTGGGAATGTTAAACATCTTGCTGAAAGGGGGAAATGAAAGGCGAATAAGCAAAGATCCTTGAATTTTTTTCTAATTTGTTCAACAGTATTCACCACCAACAAGGCTAATTTTAATTCATTGTGGTTAGTTTTCCACATGGAATAGTTTGATATGATGCCTTTATGATCTGTGTTCCCAGCCCTTTCCCATCTGTGGCATCAAGAGAATTCTCCTCATCAGTCAAATAAGATCACTGAAGCTGAGATCACAGTCCTCCCTGAGCACCAGAGTCTGGTTTTCAGTTGCATTCAGGCCTAAAGCTGGTGTGTGATCCTCTTTTCTCTTCCTCTGTAGGCATTTATGTCCATGTTCCAGATCCTCACCCAGGAAGGATGGGTGGACGTCATGGACCAAACTCTAAATGCTGTGGGACACATGTGGGCACCCGTGGTGGCCATCTATTTCATTCTCTACCATCTCTTTGCTACTCTGGTGAGTTTAGTGTTTCTTTTCAATTATGTCTTTAAATTTATAATGGAATGAGCATCAACAGATATTTGGCCCATAGTCCATTTCAAAATGAGAGCCAAAGGATAAATGCAGAGGAGTCCAGCTGGACAAGATCCCTTCCATTCTAAATTTCTATAAATCAAAGAGCTAGATTTTACATTTGTTAAGTTAGAAATTATCTATGTCTGGTTAGAGTGTTGGAATGAGGGAATATGAGACAAAACAAAATGGAAATCTCATATTCACACACCAATTTAACTACCCCAGACATTCAGACCAAGGTATAGCAGGATCAAACTAAAACCACATTATTATTTTTTATCATGTAGACATTCTTGTCAGTTTTACTGCATCCTCTTCACACTGTAATTAAGCTGAAGACAGAAGCTAGAGACCTCAGGGTGCAGTCAGCTAATTAGAGATCAGCACAGTTGTATTTGAGCTAAGTGTGACTGAATGAAACACGTAAGAAACTAAAACACAGAGCTGCAAATATTGTAACAGCACAAGGAAACCAAATACCAAAATTCAGGAAAAATTGACTTCTACTGGATACGCAGGTTTTTCTCTTCAATGTATTTCTATTAAAAACAAAGAAAGTAAGTTGTGAAATGCTGCTTATGATATACTTAGGAATACAATTCTCAGGTCTTTCTAATAACAAATGCCTGTACCCATATGATTCTTTTGCTCATATTTAAGAAGCAGACCTATGCTCCAGTATTATGTTAGAACTTCCAAGTCAGGGACACAAATGGTATCCTTTATCAGGATTAAATGAAGGAAAAGCAACTACTACTCTTTCTTGAGTGGCAAAATGTTTCATAATATGATTCCTGACCTTTGAGAAAAGCAAGTTAGGCATTATTCCCAACTATTAGATGATAAGACTGAGGCTCTCAGAGATGTTTACCATTTTTTCTGGTGTCACACAGAGTGAACATGGTAAAGCCAGAATGTTTGTTGGTCTCTAAACCTGTAGTTTTGCACCTCCTTGCTGCATCCCTAGATAACGAGAGTTTAAAGTTGCCACTGGAAATTTTGTGCTTAAAGTCCAACCTCTGCCAAAAACTCACTCAAGTAAAACAAACTGCATGTCACCTTTAAAAGTCCCCTTCATTCTAAATATCTATGAATTAAATAAGCACTTGAGGAACTAGATGTGATGATGTCTCACTATCTATGTGGGTATAGACAAATGTTTTCAAAACTAACACATGTCCTTTAGGAAGTTTATTTGGATATGTTGTTATGTGGTGTACAGTTATGAGTTCAAGTAGTAGGATCACAGAGAAATAATCCTGGCATTTTTCACATGGAATTGACTTTAAAAATATTCAGGAAAGCAAAGAACACTGGGCAGTGGGAATGAAGGATTGACTTGCAGACTTAGACCTGGCCACCCTTGTATTCACACAAAACCTGCCCCTGGGGTCTTTGCATCTTCCTTTCCAGGACCTTTAAATAGGTGTCATTTATTCAGCCATCCATCCATTCATTCATCCATTCATGATTTCAACTAATTTCTGTTAGGCACCCACCATGTGTTGGACTAGGATAGCCTGAAGACTACAGGCCAGGGTTAAATGCAGGATTTGATTGAGGTTGTCTGTGTGTGAAAGAAACCCTTCTCCTTCTTTTCTTGTAATCAATCTAATGGTTTTCTATTAAAATAGCATAACTATTTGCTGTCTGCATTGTGAATCATTCACACTCAGATATGGATTTGGTGCTGAGTCAGAATCACACAATGAGAAAGCTGGGGAGGGAAACTACAGCTTAGCAAGTTACGCAGTAAAGAGAGATTTTTTTCCACATGAAATTCTATAAGGATTACTCTGTAATGATATGAAGTATTAAAACTGGTAAACAGCCTTTTGGGGCAGTCTGAATCTCCTTTATGGGTCAAAAGTGAGCGTTGATTGTGGAACACGTGAGCAAATCCATAGACATGGCTTAACCTGAGGCTTTAGGCAGCAATAAGCACAACTTGGAAGTCACATGTGATCTCATCCTGGGTTCTCCTGAGTTCAATATGTCTGCTCAAAACATCTGTAATGATTTCTATGGTGACTTTCAAAAAAATAGATCTAAGTTAAAAACTAAAAATTGAAATTATTTCTTTTATGCACGATTTTTAAAAAAATCGATCAACAATTGAGAATTGCGTGACACAATGAGCACAGTTTGGTAAATATAATTAGTACAAGAGTACAGATTTGGAGTGCAGAAATCTAGATTCAGGTTTTAGCCCTATTGATCACTAGAAATGTGACTTGGGAAGAATTGGACACTCTCCCTGACCTCTGTGTTGGGCTATATCTTAAAGTAAGAACAGTAGACACAGTAGTGTCCAAGGCTGTCATTTACGTCATTTATGTCCAAGGCTGTCACTCTCCTATCAGGGATATGATGTCCTCACGTTTCTGAGGACATCATATCCCTGATAGGAGAGTGATCATAGTGACCACCAAAACTAAGTTCCTTTTGGTTTAAATAAGGTGGCATGGGCATTACAGGTATACCTTGAAAGATATTAAAATTGTGTAATGAGAGATCAGATGTTCTTGATTTATACAAGTATTGTTCATCAGTTTAACCTATCATTTATGCCCCTTCCTGGACCAGTTCCCTGGCTCCCTTCTTTCCTTCCTTCTTTACACTTTTTCTCCTAGGCAACAATTCCAGATAAATCTAATATGATGAGTCCATCATCCAGTTTTTCAATTGTATTTCACTAAATTGAGCATACTGTCAACTGTAGGGAAACCTGTTTTGCATAACACTAAGGAAAACAGCAGCTCAACTGTACCCAGTGAAGACAAGGCTCCTTTCTAGTTCAGCATTGTTGACTGTAAACATAAAGGTGTATGTGCAAATCAATGAAAAGCAGAGATTTCCTATACATACATGCATCTGTTGAGACATGTAGTGATTTAAATGAAAGGTTATCATCTAAATACATTTCATACCACACATCTTGAAGACTTGTGTTAATATATTGTAGTTTGAGAAGCACTGATGGCTTCTTTGGGGCTCTACTCCACACCGAGGACAAGCTAGGCCATGTTTTCCTCCTTACAAATCATCAGTAGCAGTGACTTTCAGAATAGATGGCATAAAACTACATATATTCTGCAGTTTCTTTTTAAACTGCATATTGCTTTAGAGATCTTTGTATCTAAATATGCATGAAGCCATTTCAGTCATTAGTAGATACAATCACCTACTTGTCTAGTGATTAAATACGCCAGACTTCTTTATCAGTTCCTTCCCTGATGGATATTTTAGCTGTTTTCCAAAGTCTCACTCTTCATTGCTGCAATCCATGTGGTTTAATGTTGTGTCCACTCATGTGAGAGTCTCCAGGATCTGTGCCAGGGAATAGAATGAATGCTTGGATCCTGGATCTTTCCCACAGTTCTCTATACCCAGGAATCTGCAAGTCCAGAGACCAAATCTGGCCCACCACCTGTATTTCTACAGCCTGTGAGCTACAAATGCTTTCTACATTTTTAAAATGATTTTTAAAAGTAAGTACTCACATAATATCCTCGATACTGCCTAAAGCATGTACTGTGTGGACCATTAAAGACAAACTTGCGGACCCTGGTTCACAGAAGAACTGCACTAATTTACCCTTCCAAGCATAGTGGTTGAGAATGCCTATATTTTTACATTTTTGCTGATACTTGATACTGTTTGCTTTTAAGACTTTGACCCTCAGATGAATGAACAGTGGAGCACTGGCCTTAATATCCTTAATCTCTGTAACTAAGGGAGCACTTCTTCACATGCTGAAGGGCCATCTTATTTGTGACTCACCCAGGCATTTGCTATACATAATTTTTCAAAGCCTCATTTGTCATTTTTTAATTCACTAGCAAGAGTGATATATATGTAATACATGCTCACATATATTACATATGTATATATACACACATACATACATATGTGATATAAGTTAATGAAATACACTGATAAATAAAATAAAATTGATTTTTCCTAACCAGATTTATGTAAGAATTTTAATGCTTTAGGATATTTATTTGATTTTTCTGATTATAATTCTAAAGCAAAGAAGGTCAACTATTTAGATTTTTTAACTGACAAATGATTTTTTTAATGAGAGAAAATTGATTGAATGAAAGAAAATGCAGTCACAATTAAATCCCAGAATATCGCTTTTATACTAACTTAGAAGTCTAAATTCTAAAAAAAAAAAAAAAACACTTTCCCATTCCATTGAGATTTTGCTTAAAACACAATCAGCAGTTATTTTTCTTGCCCTGTGTACCTGTAGACTGACAGTTGCTGGAATGGCCTCTATCAGGTTAGTTACAATTGATTCAGTACAAATTTACTGAATCTCTACTACAATGTATGGGGCTACCCATCCTCATCAAAGTGGGAAAGAGCTTAATCCACATCTCTTTAGAGCCTGAAGCCAGTCAGGATTTGGTACAAGTAAACATAAACCAGCCAATGAAAATGAAGGCCTGTCATGTACAGCTAGTGGTGCAGATGATAAAAGAGACATGTTATTTGCTGTGTGATCAATGCCCAGATAACAGACATTCACTTGCCAGTTGTTCCATATCCACCAGATGTGAGAGATCTAAAATGTGGGCAGTAAAACATCTGGAGGGGGTTTATAGACCAACATATACGTATGTGTGCAAGGGACAGGCTTGTGTTGTATACATATCACATGTCCTTAGAAACTGAAGTGTTACAAGTTAAAATGTTTTTTCCATGAACCTTCCTGGAAGTAGTCTTGAACTCACCTTGAAGTGAGCATTTTTGTTCAATTTATGTTTCTTTTTGTAAAATATTAAAAGCTTGTTAACCAAAATGGGTACAATATCCACACTCCTGTTTGTCTTTTGTCATGCTGAGCAGCTGTGCCACCCAGGCTGGCGCGTTCCTGATGTAGTCTTCTCAGGACAGACACGTGCCAGGCAGCAGGGGGAAAAAAATGTTTGGCTGCATCTTGTTCTGCAATAAAAACCAGCGGGCCATTTTGTCGCTCCTGGGGCACCAATTTGTCAGCTCACAATGAAAATCAAACTTAAGCGTATAGCAAATGCATATTCATAATCATTATCTATTGTTCCTTTAAAACCTCTCTCTCTTCTGTCAGGTATATGTTCTGTTTCTGTTCTGATTGAGGTTTGCCCTGTGCTGGTTGAATTCATTTTCCCCCCACTTTAGTCAGTGATTTGGGGATAAGGACTATGGAAGATTTAACCAGTTGAAAGACCCTGTTTTTCCCCGTCAGTGTTTTTCCTTTTATTATTGTCTCCGAGGAAAGCCCTGTGATGTGAATGCTGAACGGAGGGAGAATGTAATTAGGCACTCATTGTGGATGTTCTCTTTGTTACCTTTGAAGTGCTGAAATTAACACAGCAATCTCTTGATTCTGCCTTGGTTGTGGCAGCTTGCTGAGAATAGTCATATTTTGCTGACAGAAATGTGCATTCCAAAGTGTAAATTAAATAACTTGATTTCTTAGAATTCATTTAATAGTGCATCTGTGTTGAACGCATCCCATTTTACACCGCTCTGATTACATTTGACTTTTTGTTGACCCATATAAAAAGTGAAATTGTTTCATACTACAGGCTGCAAGACAGCTTTGGATAGTGTGATTATAAATGGTAAAAAGAGAAAGAAAAACACAAGGTTGTGGGCATTGATCAGATCCCTGCTGTGCTTCATTGTATACTTGAAAATAGTAAAAAAAAAAAAAAAAAAAAAATAGAAATTACCTATAAATTTTACAGTAGAGAAAGGAAGAAGATTAAAGGTGACACTTCAGCTAAAGGGCCACCTCAAAGCAATATAAAAGGAAAAGAAAATTAAAAAGTAAACTTCAGGAGAATAAATGAAAATGGAAAGATATATATATAAGTGAGGTCATGACTATATGCAGAGTTAAAGAGAAAGTGAAATAGTACATATTGTTACAGCGATGGAAGTCCTACTGGAGGAAATCCATTCTAAATGATAAGGCTGCCCTCTGGCAAAAAGATATCATAAGTTTCAGTAGCCTGAATCCTGCAAACCCCAAAGTGTGTCTTAGTGTCCAGAGAGTTGGACAGAGCCATTGAGGAAATAATTATACTTGTAAACACAATTATTTTAGTCATTTGCTGAATTTTACTGAAATTTATTGTTGATAAATGGAAGAAAAACAAGTTTAACTATATGCAGTTAAATGTGTAAAACTTAAACAGCAAGTGCTTCTCAAACCCTTAGCTGAGGTGAATCTGAGCTTTCTTAGGACAGTGTAAGAAGTGGAAGAAGGCCTGAGAGAAAGAGAGTCAGATGATGGCCAACCACTGGGAGAGGAGCCTATGCAACCTGGAAATTTGCTTTGGAAATCCATTAAGCAGGAAGTTCACAATTCCACTAGCATGTCATTATGTCATTCGTAAATATCCTAAGGGATTTCCCAGGCTTTGGGAGGCTGATAAGTGTCATTTTCCACACCAAAGGCATTGTCAGTGCTGAAAATACCCTAGGAAAGAGCATTGTAATCTGAGGCAATTGAAGAATTAGATACCTGGAGTATTTTGTTATTCTCCACTTTTCTCATTGAAATTACTGCTTCATAATGTATCGATATTGATCATAAAATATGGATACATTAAATCAGTTGAATATTCCATAACAGATCAGAGAACAGATACTATGTTGAATATTAATATAATCAAGTAGACAATACATGAAATAAATAAATGGAATTAATGTGTTTATTTATGTACAAACCAAACACCTTTATGTTGAAAGTACATGTGTATTTTAACTAAGTTCAAGAGGAAGCAAGGTCTTTTTTCAACTGAAATTGCCCAATTTATAAAACAAATAGTGATGTAGTATGCTGGGTTATGTTCTAAATGGAAATATTATATAAATCTAAATATTAAAAATAAGTGAAGTTTCCTGCATAACTTAGAACTGGCAGTATATGAAAGTGTTTCATGTACATAATGAAGCTCTTGTGATTTGATGTGGCAAGTCCCTGTAAAATTCTTCAGCACAGCGCTGAGAGCTTAACATAAGCCTGTAAGCCACACACAATGGGATGGAAACCCTTTGGGCACGTGTGGGTAGACACTGACTGAAGTAAGATGTAGACATCGATGTCATGGGTCCAGATTATTAATGAGCCCTACCTCAGCCTTCCATAGAATCAGAACTAACAAAAACACTCAGAGATCTGAGGAATGATTCCTGCTTTCAGAATGAGGATTTGTCACTCATTTGCATGACTTGAGTGCCATGTGTTGGTGAGTGGCTGGCACCCAGGCCAGCCTGCTCCCTCAGACCAATTCCTCCCTAGGTGTGTAAGAAAATAATGCATCGTGACAAGGTAAATTAAGGATGATGGAAATTGGGCTGGCAGCCTCCTCTCAGTTCTATTTCTTGATCACAGTGGTTATTGTCACCTTCTTAGAGTTTCAGAAAAGAACTACGAAGTAATTCTCACCTTCTGGCAATCAGCTGCCAATTCCCCATGATCTCCTGGATCTTCCATTTCTCTTCCAGAGAGACTAGCTCCATCTCTGTTCATCTTTCACTCTGGGTGTCAAACTGTCCTATAAAGGGACAAGGACACAAAGATAAGCCAAAAATCCACATCCAAACAGGTTCAGGAGAAAACTCATTTCTGTTTTAAACTAGTTTCTCATTTGGCTTTAATATATATATATCATGTTAATGGAACAACAAAGTTTAAACATTCAAAGATCTCTATGGAATGAAATCAAGGTTAACACCAGCTTAGTGCAAACTTTAAGCTTTCTCTTATATTAGCCTTAAATTTGTTACCAATGACCTCCCCACAACGGACTCTTCTCCATCCTGTGAGTTTGGTGCTCCTATTGCAAAGTCCTATAAGCTTTCCCTAGGAAAGCCAAATCTTTTCCTGCATGAGTCTTGCCTTCTCCTATCTACCACAAAAATCACATATGCCATGACAAGGAGACCCAGCAGTGACCATCCCAAGTCTTCCTCTGCTCTGCAGTGACCTGAGGGTGGCTTTTTTCTCTTTGCTTGGAGAAGAATTAATTTTTAGAACAGGAAAGAAGCATTCTGCATCTAATCACTTTTTGTCAAACTGTATTTCACACTGTTTAGTTACAATTTCAAAGAGCCAGGTTGAAAGGGCATTAACAGAAAAAAAAAAAAACAGAATTTGTAAAAGGAAACACTTAACAGAGGAGAAACTGAATTCATCATATTCGACTATCATAACCACCCTCTCGTGTTTCCCGACCTCTGTCTGTGGTGCTCAGGGACCTGCTGCCCTGACCCACCTCTCAGCTTGCCCAACATCCTCCCTGGGAGCTGGAGTGAGCCAGCCACATGCTCTCCAGCTCCCTGCTTTTATCACAGTCTTCTCCTGGGTACATCGATTCCTTTATAGTGCAACCTCGGTGTCTATCCGTGTTTCACATTCTTAAATAAGATGTCCCATGCACCCAAGGGGCACTCAGAAATCTAAATGCTCAGAGCGTACAGAACGTAGTTTGTGATAACTTGAATAGGCTTCCTTTCCCTCCCCACCTCTGCTCAAGTTTTCCTTCAGATGTGAGCATTTTGAGAGGAAATAGGAATGTTTTCCCGAATGGGGTATAAAGGGAGTGTGATCAAGGGTGGTGCCCTATACCCAGGAGCAATAGCAGTGTAGACTTCCAACTAGGTGGTTTCCAGTGGCCAAGACCTGAGCCCACTTCTTGTCTTGACTTTCAGGGGAAATAGGACCAGGAACAACCTGGCAGAGTTGGGCAGCTACATGAAGAGTCTGGATAGAGAGAGGTCCAGAAAGCTCTCTAAAAAGCAAGTCTCCCTTAGTTCCATGTTTAACGGCAAAACCTCCAAACTTTTCTGAGCACGGAGGGCTGGTATAGCTTATGTTGAAACAAAAGCCCAAGGCAAAGACCACAGAGAGCAGAGTGAGTTGAATGGGGAACTCAAAAGACCTGTCTGTGCCATAACCCCTGGAACCTGTGAGTGTGGTCTTACTGGAAAACAGGCTTTTGCAGTTGTAATTAAATTAAGGATCTTGTGATGAGATCATCCCGGATTATCTGGATGGGTTCTGAAGCCAATGAAAAAATGTTCTTGTGTTAGTATTTCTTTGCTGTAAACAAAAGACCTGTCAAGAACCCCATAGAGGAGGAAGTATTTATCTGGGCTTATGATTTCAGAGGTTCAATCCATGTTCAGCTGACTCCATTGCTCTGGGCCTCGGGAGAGCATCATGGTGGAAAGGCATGGTGGAAAGTTCCACTCATGGCCGCTGGGAAGCAGAGATGGAGAGGGAAAGGGGCCAGGAACAGATGTCAGCCACGTACCTGCCCCCAGTGACATACTTTCTCCAACCACACCTCACCTGCCTAGAATTACCACCCAGTAGTCCATCAAATTATTAATCAATTAAATGAATTAGTCATCTGGTGAGGTTACAGTTGCCATGATCATTTCGTCTCTTGCTACATTGGAGATGATGTTACCAACATAAGATCTTTTCAGAGGATGCTTCATTTCCACATGATAACAGTTCTTGGAAGAGATCCAAGACAAGACACAGGAAGGAAGAAAAGAAGGCTTTGGGAAGATGGATTCAGAGGCTGGTTAACTAGTGACAAGCCAGGGAAGGCCTGGGGCCACCAGCAGCTGAGAGTGGCAAGAAAGGATTCTCCCCTGGAGTCTCGGGAGGGAGTGTAGATCCTGTTCACACCTTGATTTGGGACTTCCACCCTCCGGAACCACGATAGAATTCATGTCTTAATTTAAGCCACCAAGCGTATACATTTCATTTCAGTAGCTCTGAGAAACTCACATGGAATATTGCTGAGCTTTCCAGAACTGAGGTGGTGGCCACTCTGGCAGATGGAAGCCTAGAGCCCGGGAAACAAGCATCCTCATCCTCATCCCCTGGGTGGGGATGTTGAACTCAGCTCAGAGTGGACCAGATGCCCTAAGATGTGAACATCCTTGATTGGATCACCCCTGAAGAAAAGGAACAGGAACATTGTTTGAACTGTTATTGAGATCTAGAAAACTAAGTTGAATTCACAGAGCAATATTATACCTTCGGTCATCATAAGAAATGGAGGAATAAACTAAATTAAACATGTATCGCATAATCAAGAAAATCATTTTCACATACAAAAATTGATGTCTCTTTTATGAAGATCATCCTACCCATCAGGTTTTTGAAAGAGGATTTAATGAAAAATGATAGCTACAATCGGTTGAGCTATTAGTATCACATCCATAATATTTTATAAATGAGGGCATCGGAACTCTTCATTGGCTAGTTATTGTCATGGAGCTGGTAACTGTTTGTTAACCAAGGTCTCTGACCCCAGCCTCAGAGCCCTCCTCACTAGGCTGCTGAGTGTGTCCCCTCAATTTGATTATAAAGTCCACAGCCGAGGGTGCAGTGTCGCTTTGTGTTCCTGACCGGAAAGGGCCCAACACAGGCACGGAATCCATCCGAGTATGTTTGTCGTTAATCGGATGACATAACCTCACTGTCCTTTAGTAGCCCAGCATCTGTCCAGTGCTGGGGAAATAATTAAAAGCAAAATCTCCTGCCAACCCAGAAAACCTCTCCATAAGAGTAGAAAAGGAAGAAAATTTCATATTGAATAAGCATCAAGCCAGATGGCAATGGGCATAACCAGCCACCTGCTGGAGGTGGCAAGGTTGGAAGAAATGCCATCCTTTTGTACCGCCCAATTACAGGCGTGTTCTTGAGGTAAAAATAGCTAGTCCTCAAGTAAGAAAACTCGACAGTACCGTTTGTTAAATATAATTCATCCTAATTTACCTGGTGATTGCAGTGGCCATCTGGGGGAGTTGACTGCCTACATCCAAGGGAAATCAGTGACAAGTAGGTAGTGTTATAGCTTGGCCACCAGGTGCCTGGGTTCAACTCCAGCCCTCCCACGAGAAAGGGACTTGGGGCACTATCCTTCCTGATTGTATTCATCTGTCAAAGAGAGAGCCCCAGTCCTTAAGAAAACCATTCCTGGATTACAATCCAGTGAGTGGCTCATTTAGATTTTAGGAAGATTCACATATATCTCAAAGGGAAAAAAATGCACAATTAAAACTTTTCTAAAGGAAGAGAAACAGTCTTCCTTTTTTCCCCTATTTAGCATTTTTGTTTTTCTTTTTGACGTGTGTTTGCACTTTTCCTGGAGAGAGAGAGAGAAACCCAGTTAAATTAGGACACAGAGCAATCCAGGCCCTGCTCAAGGGTCAGAGGGTGGCAGAAGCAGGTGATATAAGGTAGCCTCCATGTGGAGAGACTGCAAGTGGGCACCTCAGAAATGGGGGTGAGGATGCAGGGAAAAGTGGGTTCCACCTCTGACATGACTTTTATCACTGAGATTGTGGGAAAGAGGCAAAACTTGGAGTGAAGTGTGAATATCCAGTTTAGAATAAAGCCTGCTTCAGAATAAGCCAGTGGTGTGGCAGACCTGGTGACAGAAGAAGCCACCGATGGACCATTCTGGTTCTTCTTCACATTTTGGAAGGATCCCAAAGGACATGGCTATTAAGAAGAAGAATGCTGGCACTTGTCCTCAGCCAAGCGTAGTCTGCCACAATTTATGATGCTTAGGTCCTTTTCCCCTTGTTGTACACTCCACTAAACTCAGAGAAGAGCTCATCATTGACTTCTGCCTAATCATCTCTGATACTTTAAAGTCAAGATATTGCCTCAACTTTCTAACCTACATGCTCAACTGTCTACTACTAATAAATGAGAATCATTTGTTAGGAGAGGGAAATTTCATGAAATACAAAAAAAGGGGAAAATTTTATTCACTACACAAAAGTACGTGCTATTTGCATTTCTAGAGTAACTGCCTTCCAGTATTGTGTCTGTTATTCCTTTTTATACATAGTTGAATTTCCGCCATATATACTCTTAATTTAACATCATAATGTGTTTTCCAAGGTTGTAAAAATTTAGAAGTTGCATTAGTTATCTATTGCTTTAAAACAAATCCCCTATATGTTAGAAGCTTCTTAGCAAATAAACCTTTATTTCCTCAGTTTCTGCCACCTGGGACAGGCTTAGCTTGGTGTCTCCAGTTCCGGGTCTCATGAGGTCATAGTTGGATGGGGCTGCAGTCACCTTGAAGGCCTTCCTGGGGCTGGAGCATCTACTTCCAAGATGGGTCACCCACCAGTCTATTGGAGAGGTCTCAGTTCCTTGCTGGTTATTGCTAGGAGCCTCAGGTTATCACCCCGTGGTCTCTTCATAGGGCTGCTGGAGGGTCCTCACAACATGGCACCTGGCTTCCACCAGAACGGTGATCCAGGAGAGAGCCCAGTGAAGACACAGTGGCTTTTCGTGCTTCACCTCACACATTGCATGCTATCTTCTCCACACCCTCCCGGTTGTGCAGTGTAGGAGGGGACCACACAAGGGCGACAAGAGCAGAGGCTGGGAAGGGCTGCGGGTGCCCATCTTGGAGATGAGCTGCTGCAGTGGGATTATCTTCACGAGGTGAATTTTATAGATCCTTGGGACTGTCCTAACGATGGATGCAAGGCTGGGTGTTATTTCCAGCACTTCACTATTACAAACAACTCTCCTACACACACCTTTGCCAATCAAGCTTTCCACAGTACTTCAAATTACTTTCTCTACATAGAGTCCCAGAGGTGTGACTATTGAATGAGAAAAGATTTTTAATTCTTTTAAAATTGTCTTCATAAAGAAGTTCAATGTCTTATATTGTTTATTTCAGCTAACATCTGCATTTCCTTTTATGTCTTTGTGACAAATGCCTTAAAATATCTATGTAATGATTCACAACTGCATGCTTATTTTTCACTGAATGAATTCTATATATGATGTATTTTAGGTAGATATTCTATATTATATAATATTTTGTTACTTTTGGCACGTGGGTTTTTTCATTGTTATTTAACCATTTTATAGATCCTCCTGAGTTTGTTTGTTGCTGTTATTTTGGACAACTTAGAACTTGATGAAGATCTAAAGAAGCTTAAACAAGTAAGTAATGGAGGGGGACTTTAAAATCTGCATTTGAAAAATAAGAGCAAAATGTGTGCTTGCAGTGATATTAAAAGTTTGAGCTTCAAAGCAAAAAATATTTGAATTTAATAAGTGAAGACAGTCTGAGTTGGAAAAATGTCCTTTTTAAGTTTAACTTTAATAACAACATGGGAGATTTCTATGACTTTATAAATATCTTAGGAATAATTTTAGATTATTACTTTTGAGTTAAAAAAATAAGATAGGTCTAGTTTAATAAGTTGGATTTGAAGACCATTCTCCCCCTGTCATTGAATGAATTGTCTGGAAATCAAATGCCACAGGGCCAGGTTGCCAGTTCTCCTAACTCTATGAAATACTTTTGATCATCATTCCATCATAAAATATGAAACATCAATTTATCTGACCTCTAGGCACTAAAAGAGAATTTGCTCTGCAAGCCCATAGGGATTGGAAGAAATTTAAAAGAATAAATGATCAGACATGTGTCCAGTTGTATACGAAAACAGACTGTGTCATGGCGGTGAGAGTTGTACCCCGTAAATGGACATGGGAATGTGTGGCAGTTATGTTACAAAGGCAGAAAGATGGTAGTGTGGCCAGCTATTCCCACAGTTTCTGTTACATGGAGCATAGGGGTCTCCGTGGTTAGCTGGTGAGAGAGTGGGCTCTCAGGAAGACTTTCTTGGGTCACCAACACACAAGAATAGTTGAGATGTTAACAGCAGAAACACAGCTCTAAAACAATCCTGTTGGAATTATATGAAGGCCCTGTACATTCAGAATTTTCAGAAGTTGTCTATTTTTAACACAACAGGGGAAAAAAAGTAAGCTTTTTTGGAAATATATCTAATGGTCACTTTAGGCATTTTATTATATTACTCTTACCTCCAAAACCACTGCTTTTAACCAAGGGTATCAATAAGGAATAATAATTTGATAGGAAGATTCCCATCATGAGCATACTGAACAAGGTCCTAAGTTCTTCCCTGTCCTGGAGCTATGCAGACACACTTATAGATGACGTCTCCAGATCTTTTCTCTTTGTAGCGGCAGTGATAGGTTCTTCAAA
The DNA here is from genome assembly GCF_047511675.1 of Marmota flaviventris. NCBI lineage: Eukaryota > Metazoa > Chordata > Mammalia > Rodentia > Sciuridae > Marmota > Marmota flaviventris. The sequence goes on along the minus strand of NC_092501.1, from coordinate 157,367,404 downwards.
TACGATTGGGAAGCTCTTGCATGCCATTGACACAAAAGCTTTATGTGGCTTCTAGTTGTGGAAAAATATGCAATGTGTCAGTACAAAATTGAAATTCATCAACCATATAATTTGACATGACCAATAAAAATCTTCAGCTGTAGAAATACTTCAGACCATGCTTTTCAAATCTGGTATTAGATATGGATTTTCCTATCTGCCATGTTTATTATGCAGAAAATTTGAAAGTCCCTGATATAATACATTAAAATATGTATTCTATACATAAAATGAAAATATTCTGTTTTTTCTAACTGCTGTAACTGCCAGATTGAATGTGATATTAAATAACCATTGGCTGAGTAAAATGCTACATGATTCCAGCCCACATTAAAATAGGATTTCTGCTAGAAAGCCATAAAATAAAATTTTATGTAGCAGGTTTTTTTAATTTATGAAATCAAATCTCAGAGTATTTTGCACTGTTGGTTTTTTCGGTATTTTAAGTTATTTTGTACCCATATATGCATAGCCTCTTTAAATTTTTTACTTTTTGGTTTTGGCATTTATATATCCAACCGTTACTTTAGGCATTTCATTTTATTTTTATCTGACACCACGGGAAAAACTAACAAAAACTCAGGACCATAATTGGCATCTGAATTTCTTCCTCAACTATGAAGTTAAATAAACGTGTGGCTCTTCAATTTTACTATATATCATTAGTTATAGAAATGGCTTTTTATTTAGACGTTTGCTCTGTATTAGTGAAGTCTGTGCTTCTGGAAATTCTGTATGTCAGAACTGGTTATCCAATTGTGCTAGTCCACATTTTGGAGTGGTTTCTTTGAATAAGGAAAAATATTTGGGCACTGAAAACTCTAACCATAAAGCAGCAATTCCATTTCACTAGTACTTTTCACATTGCTCTTTATTCCTGATTAGATTGAGACTACAAATCTATTAAATTCTTCTACTGATCTCATACCCCAAAATCACTGAATTTCATACTTGGAGCTATTATTATTTTAAATATTATTATTCTAAACTAAAACATTCCTGGTTTGCTGTCTTCCATTTTGCATAAGAAATTTTTGTATTTTCTTTAGTGTTGACAATTGCGCCATTTTTATGTCTCTGTATTACCTTATTCTCAGTGATCTTGGCCTTTGAGGTAGAATAATTTTATGAATACACACACACACACACACACACACACAAGCATGTGTACCTGCAGTTTCACACTGTGTTCACAATCATACAGACACCTGATATTTACAGTCTTTTACAAGCTTCTTAAAAATCTCTAATCAAAATGTTGTGTGAAATGTTTGTTTATTAAATTTTCCATGTACACAGGTTCATCCCCCAAGATTTAAATGTATAGACTCTACTTTTACTATCCCAGATAGAGAAAGGAATGGAAGGATTGTAAGGGGGAAAAATTTTTTATTTTCCTGATGTTTCAAGTGCCAGAAAATACTACATGTTCCAAATTCACTATTTGCTAATTCAAATTTCAATTTTTAAAATCCTTTTTCTATTTTTACCAATCTATAGGTCCATATAGCTATGGTAATATTTGCTGTATCCTTTCTCAGTGCTAGGTGCTTATTATGTCCACTTACTGTTCAAAACAACCAGTCAATACAGGTATTATTATTTTATCCGTATTGCAGATGAGGAAGATAAGTCACAGATAAGTCACAGAGAAAGATAAGTTACAGAGAAATTGAACAATGTGTCCATGGTCACACAGCTAACAAATGACAGAGCTAGGATTTGAACCTAGGCAATTTGGACCAAAAGCCTAAGTTCATCATCTGTAAACTATGTTGAAGCAAGCTAAAGCCATATTATGAGTGATAGGTGCAGTGGGGGCACTTGCTGATAAAACTATTAATTTTTTAAATAAATAATGATGCTCTAGATGACAGTGTCATCATTATATTCACCAAGCAGCTATTGAGGTAAGGCCCAGTTCCCTGAGAAATGGTGGTGAATTAAACAGTGAAGACATTAAAACTCTCCAAAATAGTTATTTGTTTCCCTTAAAAAATCAGATGCTCTAGTAAGAGGCATGGGGGTGGAGTGCTGATGAGAACTGTTCATGGTCAGGGCACCTTGTCCTTTATGACCTCGGAGCAGTGGCCCTTCTTGGACAGGTGCATGATATGCCAGCAGCAAGTCAGCATCGTGGTGAGACCTCCAGAGATCTTTATGAACCTGTGGGTTTTTTTAATCCATTGTGGTAAAAAACAGAAATTGATTCATAGATATTTTTCAAGAGGAATGGGGACCTGTGACAGTGATCTCTAAAATAGAGAGGCTGAAGAGGAAGACCCTCAAGGGCTGGAGAGATGGGGAGAAAGCAGCGTCCATGCTTGGGAGAGGCCATAGCACCCAGAAGCTGGACAAGATGGCAGAAAGTAAAACATAGAGGAAACGAGAATGCAGAAGAGAAGAAGTGAAGTTGGAAACCCTCAAGAGAGGACGCTCAGGGAGGTGTGTGAAGGACCCAGTGGTTAGGGCAGGCATGTGACCACGCGGAGCGGGGAATGCCAAAGGACCCGGTGCCTTCCTGCTGGGGCTCCCGTGCTCTGCATGATCAACAGCAGGGACTGTCTCTTCCTTATGTGGACACGTGACGCCCTGTGTTTGTCCCACTATTTTCCTCTGTAGTCTCCTTCCACTTTAGACAGCAGGGTCCAGCCAGGGATGCTGGCCTCTCCGGGTCCACATGAGACGGTGTGGGGCTAGTGGGCCATTTTTAACACTTGAGAAAGTGTAAAGGGTGTTCTGCTCTTACCCAGTAGGAGACCACATGCTAACTACATGCCACGTCAGTACGTCCAGCTGGAAATCCACAAGTCCTAGGCAGCAGCACTGATTCCTTAATGCCAAAGCTCTGAAGTCTCCTCATAGAGGCTTTCTTGAAAAAACAAAACAAAGAGGCGGTAATGAACTTCTTATTGCTTACTCAAAGCATCTGGTGGAAAAGGTTCTATTGTTTTCTTTTTGATTTTTGAAGCTGGGTTTCAGAGGGGAAATAAAAGAGATCTTGAGACAAAGTTAGAGAGGCTGTCATGTAAAGTGCCCATTTCTATCATCCCTCTCCAAGGTATCACCAGTCAGTGTCATTGTGGTCACACCTGTGGCTTTTCATTTGTTACTCAGATAAATAGTGCTATTAAAAGTCACCCTAAATCAAAACTACTCTAAAATTTTATCGCACTTGAGCCCGAGTGGCAATCATCAAGAATACAAGCAACAATAAATGTTGGGGAGGATGTGGGGAGAAAGGCACACTCATACTTGCTGGTGGGACTGCAAATTGGTGCAACCACTATGCAAAGCAGTATGGAGATTCCTCAGAAAACTTGGAATGGAACCACCATTTAACCCAGCTATCCCACTCCTCAGTTTATACCTAAAGGACTTAAAATCAGCGTTCTACAGTGATGCAGCCACATTAATGTTTAGAGCAGCTCAACTCAGGACAGCTGAACTATGGAACCAAACTAGGTGTCTTTCAACAGATGAATGGATAAAGACAATGTGGTACATATACACAATGGAATATTACTCAGCCTCAAAGAATAAAATTATGGCATTTTCTGGTAAGTGGATGGAGGTGGAGAATATCATGCTAAGCAAAAGTAAGCCAATCCACAAAAACAAAGGCTGAATATTTTCTTTGATATGTGGATTGCTCATTCATAATAAGAGGGGTACCTAGGAAAGAATAGAGTTACTTTGGAATAGGAAGAGGGGAGTGAAGGGAGGGGAGGGTGTACGAGGGTAGGAAGAATAGAATGAATCAGACATTATTACCCTAGGTGCATATATGTCTACACAATTGGTATGATTCTACATGATGTATAACCAGAAGAATGAGAAGTTATACTGCATTTACGTAAGATGTGTCAAAGTGCATTCTACTGTCATGTATAACTAATTAGAACAAATAAAAAACAATGATATGCCCTTATAAAACAGTGCAATAAAAAAGTAACCTCCATCATGCATCCATGCAAAATTTCTCTGTTGCTTCCTCTGTGTGTAGGATTTAAGACACAAGAGCTCCCTAGCATAATAGCACTCTTTTGTAGCTGCTATAATTTATGTGACCCCATATCTAATTAAGTAGAGACTATTTTTCTCTTTACAGCATCCCATGAATCCAAATCAGGACCTGAAAATAAATAAATAAATGCACAGCACACTCACATAGTTTTCTACATGAGATCAAAAAATTAACTAGAAATGAGATTATCTATCAATGTGTGATCTCGGTGAGTGCTGAGAACACAAATCAATTGGTATAGAAGCAAAAAAAACAAGAACAAAAACTTGTCCCCAAACTGTTCTCTGAACAGTTATGAAATGATAACCTTGAAGCTCAATGGTAAGGACTAACACTAGGAAATGAATAAATGTGGGTGGAGTTCTGCAAATTTAGAAAATGAAGAGAATTCTTTCGGCTCTAGTGATTTTTGCAAGTGCAGTGCGAGAAAGATTTAAAGGGTTTTCTTTAAAGCAGTATAAAATTCATTAAACTATAAGGAAAAATCCACAGAGAAGCCTCAGGGAAAGAATCATTGAAAACAGAAGTATAGATATTCTGTTTAGATTAAATTGAAAGCTGTGAAATTTAAAATTGCTTCCCCTGCTCTTGTCCAGTCTCATTTGAATCCTGGTTCAAGTGCAGTGAAGTCCCATCTTGATGGAGTCCACTGCAGGGTGGTGGGTACATTTTCACAGAAGCTTCTAGCTCTCATTAACTGGGACTTTAAAAAAAAAAATCTTATATTCTTTTTTTCTTTATTCCTTTCTTTTTACTCCTTTTCTTTTCCCCGTGGTACTGTGGTACAGGGCCTTGTGCATACTAGGCCAGTGTTCCACCACTGAGCTACATCCCCAGCCTTTTTTTATTTCTTTTTTTTTTAATATGAGCTCCAGGTTAATATTTTTTTTTCACCTTGAGTGAGGGTTGATGTTATGTGTCAGGTTGACTGGGGTAGGGGATGTCCACGTAGCTGGTGTAACAGTATTTGGGGTGCATGTGTAAGGTTACTTCTGGAAGACATCAGAGTGTCAATTTAGGTGTGAGTTTAGCAAGGGTCCAAAGAGAAACCAAAGGTGGGCAAGGTGAGCCCCTGTCCCCCCGTTCCCCAAGCTGGTTCACTCGGCCTTATCATACCTAGGAGGGAACCTGCACCATCAGCTCTTTGACTCTCGGGCCATCAAGCTCTACCACTGGCGTTCTTGGGTCTCCGGCTTGAGGTGGAAACTCATGGGACTGCTCAGCCTCCATGATCCCATGGGCCATCACCTTAGAACCAATTCGTATCCACTGGAGTTCTGACTGATGTCTTCTTACACCCTGATGCTTCCATTTTCATGTTTTGCCTCCTGCATTGAGAGCTCATTCCAGATGCAGGGCCACAGCAAGGAGATAGGCATGGTGCTGGAAATGCCACCCAGCACCCTGGCTGCCATCTCATAATCTGAGTGGAGCCATCCGTCTCCTCAGTGTTTTGACACCCTCCCAGGAATGAACTCAGCCTAATGTGGTGTAAAACTGAATGACATAACTGCTCTAATAATACAGGTAACTGCTGTGTGTAATGCTGTCAATTGAAAACTTCCTTGTGCAGGGCACTTCAGATTTAATCCTGAATATTCAAAACATGGAGACTGACATTCAGGGAAGTAAATTCATGCCCAAGTTCATGTAATTTCTAAGTGCCTGAGTTGGGATACCATGGACTATCTAAACCAGAATCCTTACCAGAAGACACTGTGCTCTGACAAGCAATTCTTCTGTTCATGATGAGAAGCATATCTAGAAGGTGGGCTGAATGAGATGCTTATCCAACTTATAGACCTGCATATTCTAGGACTCAAATTCATCATCAGAAGAGAGCTTAATGAAATCAGTATTGGATGAGGGATGGGGAGGAGGGTGGCATGATTCAAATCCTAATGGCGTGGGCTAAGATCACCTGAGATATTCCTTATTGTCATCCCAGAGACTAAGTCTCCCTTCTGTAAGCCTGGGCTCTGGATATTCTTGACTATTTGCTACAGGTGTCATGTTGTGACAAGAGACATGTGATGACCAAGAAACTGTCTCTGTCCTCAAGTAACTTGTGAGATGGAGAGAAGGTAACAAACAGACACTTTCAGTGTAGTAGTGATCCCTATGAGGTGGTCAATGATGGCATCTAGAGCAGGTGAAGAGACTTGGGTGGTGCAGAGTTGGGGTGCAGAAAATGAGGAGTGAATGACAGCTAAGAAAGTGAGGGTCACTTTTTGCTCTCAGATCTGCATACTGTGCATCTTCTGACAGATCACTTAGTTCCTGACTGATTCTTAAATATCTTTTAGATACTATTAACACCATTTACTACAGTGCTACCCAATCTTTTTGCATTGTGGTATGAATAGATAATGGCATTTGTACAACACCCGGAGTCAACAGGGAGGAACCACCACCTGGAGGCATCAGATATCTAGGATTCCTGCTGCTCGAGGAAGCACTTGACTGACCAGGAGGTAAAGGACCCGTACCCTGAAGAACCTATAATCCTTAGTCGCTGAGAGTTGGGAAACTCTGCATTTTACTAAAAGCCTTTTCGAAGCTACTGAACTCCACTTAAAGCTACTCTCAATCTTTCAGTTGGAGGTGACTCTTCATTTACATTTGACTGCCCATAAATTTACATAATGTAGATCTCAAAAGATCATCTTATATTGCATTTGATATGCTATTTCTGAAATAGCTCCATCAAAAAAAAAAGTTCGACATTTTTAAATAATAAATTCTTATGTCACACTAAGACACGAACAGTAATATGATCAGTTTAAAGAAACAAAGTGGCTGAGAACTGTTTGGATCAAGGTCTAAGCTAGAAAGTCATGGCAAGGCTCAGAATAATAATAATAATTAATATCAATTATCAACATCGAGACAACACAATATCAACGTAGAAGTCAATCCACAAAGTGGAAACTGCCAACTGGGTTTCTCAGAGTCAAACAGGTAAAAAAGTCAGGGATGCAGGAAGTCAGATCAAAACAGGAGAGGTACCTGTAAGACTTGATGCCCTCCTGGTATGACCTGAATTGTGTCCCTCAGAAAAATATAATGAAGCTCCAACGCTCAGCACCTATAAATGTGACTTCATTGGAAATAAGGTCTTTACAGATGTAATGCAGTTAGAATCAGGCCATGAGAATGGGCCCGATCCAGTGTGGCTGGCATCCTTATAAGAAGAGGAGAAGGAACACAGACAGACTTACAGGGAGAGCAGTTTGTGATGGGGACAGAGTTTGCAGCCATGTGTCTACATGGAACCCCGTGGGTTGATGAGGTCCCCAGAAGCTCTCCCTTGGAACAACCCTGTGGGATCTCACCCTGCTAGCATCTTGACCTTAAGACATCTAGTCCCCAAAATAGTGAGACAATAGACTTCTGCCATTCTATCCACCAGGTTCTGGTACTTTGTAGCAGCAGCCTCAGGAAACTAGCGCACTCTGGAGCCTCCTTCTCTGGCCTCCACAAGCAGCGACCCCCTTCTGAAGCCGAGAAGTGGCACAGCTGAGGCCATGAACACCTGGAGTAAAGGAGGCTCTCAGAATTCCAGGCAACCAGGAGAAGCTTTCCCAGCACGTGGAGGAACTTCCTTCTGCTGTGAATCAAACTAATCCCCAAATTTCATGAATCTGAAAGTTTCTTGGAAGAAGGGTTTCTATCAACCCTTCCAAAATTTCATGGTTTTAGGTTACTTAAATCTCCTCCATTGACAAGCATTAAAGCTGCACACCTGAGACTCTCTCTTCAGCTTCACATGGGTGACTTGTTGGTTGTATCATCATTTAATTGAGCTGGTTCAAAAGTATTTTAATGTAATTTTTCACAGTGCTCTGCAAGATAAACCTTCAGATTTTAAAGAGTGGAGTTTGGAGGGAAAACATGCCCAATCCTGGGGAGAAGATCCCACTCACTTCACCTCGATGTGAGCCACTCCTTAGCACTGAGGATGCTCCTCTGCTTACTTCCTTTAATCAAGAGAACATAACTTTTGAAAACAATGAGCTTACTGCACTGAACCACTTAAAATAGCAAGGCTGATAGTGAAGAGTCCCCGAAAGCACCTTTCTGTTTCCCAACTCCTACCACAGGCAATGGGAGACTAGATTGTTCTGGCAATAAGTAAAAGAGTGTGACCACTGATTTTCAGATTCATGCAGTGTCTGACAGCTGTTGAATCAAAGAACACTTTCATAGCTGTTAGAACTTGTTGGAATAAAACTTACCTGTTTAGACCTCGACACCAGACATGAGTGCCGGAGATGTCACCGCCCACAGTCCTTGTGGACTTAGCTTTCACACAGCTTCTCCAGTTCTTTCTTCTGAAATACTTTCAATTCTTCCCAAAGCATTTTAACCATCTCCTTGTTCATTTATTCATCAAATATTTGAGTCCTTGCTAAGTACAAGACACCGGACCAGGCACAGGGGAAGTAATAGTACATAAAATGCTCTCAAGTCTAGTTTGAATCAGGTTGAGTATCCCTTATCTAAAATGCTTGGGATGAGAAGTGTTCTGGATTTTGGAACATTTATAGTCTTTAGTGGTTGAACAGGACTGATCTGCTCAACCAGTATCTGGTGTGTCTTGTTTGACTGGATAAGTTAGGTTCCCCATTCTTCTGTATTGTCTTATATGATTGTTTTCTACCATTTTAAGGATTTAAATTGAGACACCATCACCACCACCACCACTAGGTTCTTATCAGGTCCTTTCCAGATCTCATTCTCATCTGGAGAAGTCTGGTCTCATTTGGTCTCACTGGGCTGCATCTAGCTACACTCACTGTGCCCAGATCTGTTATTTACGGCCAGTGTCTGTTGTGTCGCTGGTGTTCGTGCTGTATGGGTTTTTTGATATACTTATTTCTAACCTTTCCCCTGTTCCCTACTGGGAACCTGCTCACAGCTGCCCGCCCATGCACTCAGCCCCCAGCATAGGCAACTTGAAGGTATCACCACTAGGGGGCGACATCCAAGACACACAAAAGCTGGACCAAGGATGTCCCTGACTTGTGTCGTGGGCTCTGGCACCAGGGCTACCGCCCCTGAGTCCAGTGTAAGACGTGGCCTCTCAGGGTAAGAAGATTTTTTGTCAACTCAGGTGATTTTACCATAATGAAATCCTGGTCACATTAATAAATGATGTCACACCACATCATTTCTTATTTGTGTGTGGATAAATTGCAAGCGTAAGTCAGGAAAGCCATGCATCCATTCCAATCCACTTAGATCATCGGCTCTTAAAATTCATCATGTCCTGTGATTTTTTGCTGTAAAGTTATAGGAAAGTGATCATATCACGTGGCCCCAGTGTAGGTTTGAATGGGTCATTTCATCTTACTTTGGAATTGTGGCTGAAAGCTTAGAGCTAAGCCCTTCACCTTCTCAGGTGAGCCAACCGCAGCTGGGTCCAGACTCTGTCTTCCAGAGGTGACTGTTAGGACCTGTCCATCATCTGCCTGCTGGCCCCTCCCTTGTGGATACAGTGGATACAGGAGTGAAGGTGTGCATGCGCATCAGGAGTACAGTGTGACATAGATTAGTCATCCTTTTCCCAAGGGCAGGGGGAGGGGAAGGTTTCAAGGCTGTCACTCATCCACATAGGGGGCTCCCCTGTCTGGATTTTGAGCTGGAGGGCCAACAGAACTACCTGGTGCAGCCACTGGATAGGGCAAGGGGAGATGACTGTTGAAAGACACTGGCGTCTTCCCTCTGAAAAATGGTGGGGTAGGGGCAGGGTGAACATGCCCACATGTGGCCTAGAGATTTCTGAAGGTAACAGGCCAGTCTTTGTACATGTGGCAGTAGGTTACAGGACTGTCTAGAAGTGCCGCAGTCTGGCTGGGCACAATGAGACCCCAGCTCCTCCTAGTTCTGTGCCATGTCATCAATTGCAGAGGGGATTTCAGTGGCTCCCATACTAGAGGGAGGCAGGGAAGCCAGAGGCCTGTAGGCCAGGCCAGCTCAAGAGATGCTCCAACCAGAGAGGGGTCTAGGAAGAGTAGACTCCCTTTCTGTTAGGAGACTGTAGACTGTAGAAGGCTGAAGCAAAACTCTGTTTACAAACTACATGTTTCCCATCAGCAAAGTTCACAAGCGTTGAACAGGTCTAGATCCAGACCAAACCAGACAGGACCACCGTGAGATGTGGCTAGCTTCCTAGGTTGATCCCTTCTTGCCCTACACCTCACCCTGGCCTGCACTCTGGAGGAGCAGATGCCAAAGAAGGAGATGAGGCACAATGAAAGAGGGGACCATGTTCCTCCCCAGGACACCACCACAAGTCCCACTGGTAGTTTAGCATGGTGGGAGGTGAGGAGTGTTTGGATCAGATATGAGACCAGGCTGCGCTACACCGATTTGTAATAACCAAGATAGTTCCAAAAGTTGCCAACCAGTCTTTTTTACTTTATTCATAGTTCAGCTTTCCCATAAGGAAGATCAGTGATTTCCTGTGAACCTTTCCTTGTTCTATGCAATGCACTTGCTCAGGACTAGAGCAGGGGAAATCGCTGCACCCCAGCATTCTAGCACACAGCCAAGGCTCTGCTGAACATTCTGCACTCTGGCATTAACAAAGGAGCCATTTACATATTTCTAAGAAGTGAGAATCATATATGTGTGTTATTTTGTTTGATGTTATTCTTATTTCTAGGCTGTTTTGAATAAAATATGTTGATTAATGTAAATTTTCATAGTGCATCTAATAAGCCCTTTTATCAAAGTATGCAGAATTTAACACTCTACAGTCGACCACAAGCATATTAAGTAATGAACTTGGAAATGCAAGAATTTTGCCTGAAAAGGAAATACTTATGGGAACAGATTATTGTGGGCTTCAAACCCCAATCAAAGACTCCCATCCAAAATATGTCTTCTTAACATTTAATTTAAAGTGCTGTATTTATTTTTTGGGAATACCATTACTGACACAACTTCATGTGTACTCTAAAGTGAGACAAATAAAGAAATTTATAGTGGCCAGGCATGATAGCACATGCCTATAATCCCAGCTAGTCAGGAGGCTGAGGCAGGAGCATCTCCTGAGGCCAGCCTCAGCAACTTAGCAAGACCCTATCTCACAGTAAAAAATAAAAACGGCTGGGCAGAGGTGTTTGGCTCAGAGGTAAACACCTCTAGGTTCAATCCCAGTTTTAAAAGAAGAAGAAGAAGGAGGAGGAGGAGGAGGAGGAGGGAAAATAAACAAAGGAAAGAACTTTTACTAATAGAAAATAAGAGCCAGATTTCACACTATCAGAAGTTACAGATAACTGGAAAAATGCCAGAAAAGCCCTGTGATACTGGATTGGATAGAATATGCTAGGTACGTGCATGCATAAAGTAGTAGTATATTACGTACATGGTAGTACAAAATAACATACATGTATGATTCTCACTTCTTTGTGGTTATGTAAGAAACACACATAAATGTAGGTAAGTGTACGGAAACTAAATGCAGATGTGTGGTTCAGCTCCATAGGTACATGGCTGGCCCTATGTGTCGGGCAGGCCTAGGTGCAGTAATACAGTAGTTTCCCTTTTCTGAAGTTTCTCTTTCCTTGGTTTCAGTTACCCAAAGTCAACTGCAGTCTGAAAATATCAAATGCAAAATCCCAGAAACAAATACATCATCCATTTGAAATCATGTGCTGCTCTGTGTTGAAGTCTTGCCCATCTCCTGTGTCTCCTGTCCACCCGTCCTGTTGTACCTGGGACGTCATCCCTTTCAGATGGACTGTCAGGTGTCCCAGGGCTTGTATTCAGCTCATCCTTAATATTTACATAATGGCTGTAAAGCACAAGAGCAGTGAGACCAGCAATTCAGATATGCCAAAGAGAAGCCGTAGGGTGTCCTCTAAGTGGAGAAGTGGAAATTCAGAGAGGGCAAGACCATGTTTCTATAACTTTCATTACACTACATCGTTATGATTTTTCTATTGCATTACTAGTTATTGTTACTCATCCCTTACTGTACCTAATTAATAAATTAAAATTTTATCATGGATATGTGCATATAGGGAAAAAAACAGTCTATATCGGGTTTGGTACTATCTGTGGTTTTAGAAATCCATGGGAGTCTTGAGACACAGCTCCCATGACCGAAGGGAGATTGAGTATGAATAAACATGGAAAAAAACTAGCACTAAGCTTCTGGTCTCAGCATTTTGTAGTACCAGAAAGTAAGAAGGAGCAGAAGAAGAGATGGGGGAGGGGAGGAAAAGGGGGAGGGAGAGAGAATATAATACCTCTAAGGTAGAGGAGTCAACTGAAAGAGCCCCTGGTGCCCACAGCAGGATCACTTTGGGCAATAAAATAACTAATAGTACTAGCTTATCACCTAAATAATGAAATAAACAGCCACAAATCCGTTTATGTAAATGCATGATTGGAAAAAAATGAATAGAAGAGACAACTCTTTTTTCAAAGAATAGTTCCCAATAACAAAATTGAAGTGACAGAACACCATGCGGATACCACAGATAGAGTCACTGCAGGCGGGATCTACTAATGAATGCTAAAAATAGTGCACGCAACTTTAAGGAGAAATAGAATATTGACGTGGCCTCTAAGTATCCCCTCCAAGTGAATGCTTAAATGATTACAGCAGTTTTAACAAGTGTCTGTAAATTCTTTGATATTCCTCTCTCCAAAGGCAAAAGCTTAACTGGCCTCTCCCTAATATCAGCTGGGATTCATACTGGCTCTTAACTAATTAAGGAAGAAAGGGAAATTGCTATAATCTTATAGTGAAGGAAATCTGACAGATGACTCCTTGCTCAGGTGACTGTAGTTAGTATCACCAACAATTGGCATGTTGATGTCATATATGCTTTGATATGGTGGAAAAGGCTTATAATTCCAAAGTGTTCTTCCAGAAAGTTCCATAACTTCAATGTGGTCATTAGAAAGATCCAGGCAACACCAAGTTGAGGGATACTCTACATACTATCTGGCTGGTGCTTCTCAAAACCCAGTGGTTTTGAAAACATGGTCACTACATGGTCATTTTTTAAAAATGGTCATTCAAACAAGGGAAGTCTGAGTTGCTGTTAGCAGCCAAGGGGAACATAGGCAATGTGGCATGTGGTGTCCTGGTTGGAGTCCTGGAACAGAAAAAAAGCATGCATGGAAAAACTTAGGGATTCCAAACAAGTTCCATGCTACAGTTCAAAGTATTAGACCGAGGTAAATTTCTTAGTTTTGATAAATGTTCTGTGGTTATGTAAGATACTAACATAAGAAGAACAGGCTGGGTCAAGGGCATATAGGAACTCTCTGTACTTTTTGAAATTCTTATGTAAGTTTAATATTGCTTGAAAATAAAATGGGGTTTTTAATGGAAGAATAATTTTTATGATAAACTCTAATAACACAATATATAAATTGGCTTTGTTGCCTGGTTCAAAAATGCATACATCTATGAAGTTTGTTTTCATAATTACGTGCTACTGACTTGGTAGTTAATTATGCTCTTTGATCTTAAAAAGTTGGGAGCACAAACCTCTCTGGGAGCCAAACACTTTGTACGATCGTATTTTTAATAGAAAATTCAATGTGACTTGCCATTTCCCTTCTGTCATCTTTACCAGTAATACAACTCATCCAACATCAGAAGGACTGCTTTTGCTGGTTAAAACTGCTAATTCTACATTGTAAAGAACCTCAGGAAAGATTGACAGAGTGATGGCAGATGACACAGTGGCTCACTTCAGCTGGTTTATGGGTCATCATCTGTGTTGCCTTCTGTGTTCTTTATTGGTGCTGGGGATTGAACCCAGGGGCCCTTAATCACTGAACCACATCCCCAGCCCTTTTTCATTTTTTTATTTGGAGACAGGGTCTCGCTATATTGCTTAGGGTCTCACTAAATTGCTGAGGCTGGCTTTGAACTTACCGTCCTCCTGACTCAGCCTCCTGAGTCACTGGGATACAGGTGCGCACCAGCAACCCAGTACCTTCTCTGTTCTTCTACTCATTATCATTGTGTTATCACTGTCAATGTGTTGAAACATGATATGTGAGACCAAAGAGTTGCAAGGAGTCCTGCCCTTGATTAAAAATTTGCCATCGAGTTAGGGAAAGACGCGTGCCATTAGAAATTTAGAATGGAAAGCCCTGAGAGAAAAAGCAAGGTGCACAGCAAGAGTAATTCAGATGAGAGTCAGGTCCTGGAAGGTGTGTCAGAAATGATGAATCAACTTTTGTTAGGAAAGTGGGAGAAACTGTTTCAAATAAAAGTAATAGCAAGCATAAGATTGCAGGAGTAGAAGTACATTTATTATTTGCAAACTTGTTTTGATGAGGCAGTATGAAACAATTTGTAGAAACTCAAGCTCAGGAATCAAAAAGTTTGTGGTCAAATCCCAGTCCTCCCACATCTAGCTGCAAGACTTTAGGCAACTGACTTAAGCTCCTTGGACTTGAGTTTCCTCATCTACAACAGGACATAGCGTGGTGCTGTGCTTGGATCTTACATCAGAAAACTATTTTGTAAGTCTAGTAATATTAGCAATGCAAAGTGTGGAGCCCAGGGCCAGCATGCACACGTACTATTCAACTGCCAATTGTTCTGATAAAACATTCCTAGAGGAGGCGATTTGGGAAGGATATAAAAAGTTAAACGGGTTTAAACGAAAGTGTGTCACAAGCAAGATAACAGTACAGCCCTGTGAAGGACCTGAGAGGGAGACAGTCTATAAGGTCAGAGCATAGGGGTGAGGCATTGGAGGCACTCAGAAAATTAGCCTTTCCTCCACATGTTATTGAAAGTCCTTGAATTAATTTAAGAACCAGGGAAAATGATGGTACTTCTTTTATCTTTTGGTCTTCTGAAGGATGGATTAAAGCCGGTTAGAAGGGTTCACACAGGTTTTGAATCTCTGAAACAAAACCTGTGTGACCAAGTGGCCCCTGCAGTTAGCAACATGGGAGATATTGGTGCCTCAGGCACCAGAGACCAGAGAGGGCGGAAGACGAGCAGGTAGCAATGTAGATGGCAGCAGACATCTCTTGGTAGAAGTAAGTTGGACAAGGAAGGAGAAAAGATCCGGAGAAATGTTTTCCTCTATTTTCATTTTCATTTTTACCATCAAGCATCTTGAGAAAATAACCCGATCATCATAGTGAAAGGGAAGAAAGGGAGCAGAGGGGGAGGTGAGTGGGTCCAGACTAGGGGGAGAGGGCCACAGAGCAGCTACTCCACGTGCTCAGGTGAAGTCCCGCTGCTGCAGAGCTGGCCTTACTGTGGCCCAGTGATAGCTTTAATTGATACAGCACATTTCCGTGGAGTAATTCAAGTCACAGGCAATATGCTCTCTCACTTATAAATCTGGCCTTTATACATAAGAGTAAAAATCCTCATTTGTCATTTGAGAACACTGAAATCTAAAGTGCTTAAGAGACTATAAAGCCTAAACAAAACTTAAATCCAAGTGGTCTTATTTTACTGTTTTTCCTTAGATTATGCTTTTGCCTGTGTTTTCTAAATCAGAAAAGACAATGGTGTAAGTGGGCGCGTGCATACACACACACACACACACACACACACATACATACACACCCTGAATTGCTTTTGATATGGGCTTTTCCCCTATTACTGAATATTCATCTCATAACATGAACCAAGTAGCTAGTCTTCATGAAGCTCTGGTATAATTGCATCTGAAGTGGAACAAAAAAAATGCATTTTTTATCATAATGAGCATATTTCTATGACTCAGTAAAATCCCAAATGGAAACAACTGTCTCAGTTGAATAACGCAAGAGAGAGATGTAATGTAAAATAGAGGTGTTTGGGATCTAGAAGAAATGTACAAAAGCAATCTTTAGTCATCATTACTATCTCTAAAAATTAATTCATTCCATTAATGGGATTTTAAAAAATAATAAAATGTATCCATTCAATATAATTAGGCATTCTGGTTTTAATAGGCTGTTTCCTCATACCAGTGGTCGGAGTTGCCTGCTAGCTTAGTGTTGCTGCTGATGGTATTTACATTGTTGCCCAGAGTAACCTTCTGAAGGACATTGAAAGCTGGAAAGGTCTTACATTCAGTGTGCAGAGCATGGGCGAAGGCATTCCGTGCACTTTTTGAGGGGTGTCATGAGGTAGTGTCATTGCAGCACCCTTCCTAAACTCTCTGCTGGGCTCCCAGGCAGCCAGCACAGCTCTGCAGCTTGTTCCCAGCACCTAGCTCCCTTCCCTACTCACAGGGCCCGGCTACATGGAGAAGTAACAGATCCATGGAGAGATGTACAAAAGAAAGCACCCTGAGCGTTCCATCAGCTAATGTTCTAAAATGACTTTGAACATTTTGGGGTGCCAGCTGTCATACAAAATATAGCTGCTATGACCCAGAGGCCAACCAAGAAATGAGCCTTCCAATTACATCCATGGCTTTAGTAGATGCGCCAAAGTAATTAAAACCCCAGCTTGACCTTGGGAGGACTAGATTTAGTAAAGATTTTTGTACAAGGGGGGAAAATTAACTAAAAAAATTAGCTAAAAATATTATTTTTTAAAGGAGACATTTTTGAAAGTGTACAGCATTGCTGTCTTAATATGCGATTGTGAGAGCTAACTACCCTGTGCCTTCAGCAAAAAAATAAATAAATAAAAAGTCTTCCCCTTTAAGAAACTACTTATTAGATTTAACAGGCTAGTGAGGATATTCTTTATTTTTTATACCAAGAGTTTATAATAACACAGGGATATTATTAAAAACCACCGTTTAATAATTTCTCCAGATTATCCATCTGTTTTAACCCAGAAGCCATGTAATTTGGATTGTAAAATCACATAAAGAAATTGCTTTCAAAAAACTCCTTTGAAAAACAATAGTCTATGTTTCAGGAAGACTCTATATTCTGAATTGCTATGTCATGAATAGGTCCAGAAAAACCAGCAGACACCATTGTGTAAAGAAGTAAAGAAAATTCAGCCTTAATTTACTCAACAAATAACAAAAAAAAAAAAAAAAAAAAAAGGAGAAAGAAGCTCATTTTCCCTGATGGAACATCATCTTTCATATCCTGAAGCCAAAAACTGCTCTTCACTTATGTCCACCCACATATCTATTCACATTTCTCCAACTAGCGTGGACTTGATTTGAAAAGGGAAATCTTTCACAAGATGCTTTTTATATTGTTGTCTTTTAGGAATTCACACGAAAACAATTATATTAATGTTTTTTAATGTAATCCTTCAATTCGGTTTTTGTTGCAGCATTGAGAAAGGAAGTGAAAGTGAATAATGTTTGAATATCCTAACAGAGAAAGCACAGGCTGAAATGGGGAAGATTTAAGCGACGAGGCAGAACAGGGTGTGTGTCATGCACAGCAATTACTCCCGACTCTCTTGAGAAGTATAGGAAAGCAAACGGCTTTCAGGCATGTGGTGTGCAATGATATCTCCACAAGACAGATGCTGAGCCATACAACAGCACTGAGCTTAGATGATTTATATTTTTTTTTAAAGTTCAAGGTTTGAAATTTATTTCTTTGATTGTAATTTTTTTTAATGTGCCTTTTTTTCTAACCATGTGAGTCTGTTACAAAGCTGTCATCTGATCTATAGGGTACCATCAGACCTCCTGCTCGGTTGAAGCCACTATAAACTTCTCCTTTTGTACTTTTCTTTAATTCATTTTTTTCAACATAAAGATTTAAATCTTAGCATTCTATGTGTTGAATTCCTTTCCTTCAGGAATCATGATCTTTGAATTTTTTAATGGATATTTACAATTATAATTATGTTAAAAGGTCTACGTGTGGTGGGAGAATATAATGATCTTAGATTTGTATCCAGTTCTGATACTGGTATTATCGGCTCATTTGCATCGAAGTGGACTGAATCTTGGAGAATCTGTGCTTACATGCAAGAAGGAGAAATAATTTGGATATAAAGTAGAATATCATTGTATTACATTTTGAAGAAACTCTTGAGTGGCCTCGGAGTGCCGCGAAATGCTTCTGTGTGTCCGGATGACCCCCTGATCCCATCTTGCTGCCCCTCCTTTTTGTCTCTGTCTTGGTCAAGTTCAGGGACCTGGAAGGGAGAAGTGGTCTAGGTGGCAGTGAAGGACAGCAGTGAAGTGTGAATCAGAGGGTTTTGCTCAACTGCATCCTGTGCCCCCTTTTCCTGACTTTGTGCTGAACTAGAATATTCACCTAGAAAGAGGCATTTTGCTGACTTTTTATAAACAACAAATAAAGAAATGCCCGCCATGCCTCAGCGGCCCCAGCCCCAGCACCCTCTCAGCCAGCAATCCCCCCGCACCAGGACAGCCCCTCTGCTGACCCTGTGCAGCACAGATAGGCGCGTGCTGCTCTTTGAACTGATCTCAGTGGAGTCATTCAGTGTGCCCTTTTCTGCGCCCGCCCACCTTCACCAGCCTTATGCTGGGCAGTTCACCCATATTCTTGTGTTGCCATACAGCTCCCTCAAAATGTTTAAATCAACCATGATTTATTTTTTCATGTATCCCCATAGGCATTTGAATGGTTGGCAGTTGGGACTCTTACAAATGGCACTGTGGTGGGTGGGCACACAAGGGCCCAGCTGTGGCACAGGTATGCACGCTATTCCAGCACCTAGGGGCCCAGGGTGTGTGTGTGTGTGTGTGTGTGTGTGTGTGTGTATCTTAGTTGATGCTGCTTATCTGTTAAAAACAGAAGAAAGAAAGCATGGTGTGTGCACTGGCACTCAGGAAGAGGCCTGTGTGCAATTCACTGCCCTGCGGGGAGGGCCAGTGCGTCTGCAAGTCAAGCAGCCCTCACCTTGCCCTCTTCTGACTGGCCCTTCTGCACATCTGTGGAGCCAGTTAGACAGTAGTCAAGAAGAGAGAGAGTTTGCACGACTTGAAGGAGCTTCTGAGTCATGCAGAAGAGCTGCTTTTTTGCTCTTTGTAGGGTTACAGTGCAGGGGCCAACTTGTGCCGAGCTCTACTTCATTTCCAAACACTTATTCCATTTCTGCTCTCTAGAAGGTGATATGGAAGTAAATTTAAAAATGGAATATTGCCCCTAAGGTGTTTCCAGGCTCTAAGGAGTATAAATATCTCTAATGCAAATTAGGATGAGATGAGATCCATTTTGAAAACATGAAAGATTATCTTTTAATACTGGTAGTTTACATATGTTAAACAGTATATTCTAGAATATTTGATTAAATATAACTTGACATTTCCCCAATACATCCCTTTTTAAAATTGTATAAATCTGAACTTGGTCTAAACATTCATCAGCTTGTCAATGACAAACATCAGTTCAGATTAAATGCCGCAAAAATCAAATTTTTCCATTCCATAAATGCAGGGCACAAGTATCCACAGCGACACATTTATTCAGTCACTTAATAGATATCGTGTGCTTCTCCCTCCACCCTTTGGGATGTGCCTTAAAGCCTTTCTTTTGTTTCCCAACTGAAGGCTCTAGAGCTAGTTCTGCCACTAGTTAGTACAATTATTTAATCAGTGACGATTTGCGTAGCTTATTTTGTGACAACTGCTGTTCCCGGCACTAGATGTGGAATAATGAGGACCTCACGTGGTCCCAGTCCTCTCAAGAGTTCGCAATCATGGGTAAAAGAGATACATTGTTCATGTGGTCACACAATAGAATGGAAATGAATCTAACTAGAACCTCTGGATGAGAAGCTTACTTGCACGATTGGCCTTTGCAGAGGTAACTGTTGCGTTAATCACTCTGGATTAGGGCCCTGGGTCCCATGTTTGGCATCCTTTGCAGAGAAAGGACAGGCAGACACAGATACGGAGACAGACACACAGGAAGAACGATGTAGACCAGACCAGTACCGGGGTGATGCGCCACAAGCCCAGGAACCGAGGACTGCTGGGAATCACCAAACACTGGAATAGGCAAGGCAGGCTCTTCCTTGAGCCTCCTGTGGGAGCAGGGCCCAGGAGAAACCTTGGTCTCCGACTTGTAGCCCCAGAATGCTGAGAGTTGGCAGCATCTCTTGCTTTAAGGTACTGGCTCATGGTAACTGGTTACAGCAATCCTGGGCTCAGCAATTTTATGTGGTTCAGTTTAACATGTTATGGACTTGTAAGAGGAAGACTTTGTTGGTTGGAGGAAAATTCCCTAAGAACTGTGAGGGGAACTGGAAAACAAGTCGAGTTAATGAAATTTAAGAGAGAGGGTGTGGAAGAGGAGCTCAGCAGAGGGCATGGCAGGTGCAAAGGTCCACATACCTCTGAGGGACCTGCAAGATGTGGTTGGAACATAGGTTAAGCTGAGGCTGCACAGGTGTGAAGGAGCCAAAGCAGACCTCAGAGCCTAGAGTAAAAGAGTTAGGTGTTTGAAGAGCAGTATAATACCACCAGAATGTTTTAAGATGAAAATTGAGAAGATTTCTAAAACCACAGAATGGAGAACAGACTAGAAACAGCCAACACAGAGGGGGCCTTAATGGGGAGCACAGGGGCCAGGTGGTGTCTGTGGCCAGGCAGGTGCTGGTGGGGGTGGAAGAAGTGCACAGACTGGGAGATTTTTAGGGAAGAGCTCGGTGTTTTCATTTCTATAATGGGTCCCAACTCATGCAACATTTGTCCTCATACCTCTTTGAAGAGATTGAACACTCATAAAATATGCAATTCAGTCCTGGTACACTTGGGGCCCCGTGATGACAGCATAATCACATGTAGCCATTCTGCTGCCCAAGAAATCTAGGTCAAAGGAACGTCTTCAGTTTTCTTCTTGCTTTTCCCTTTGCTTCCTACCCTGTGCTCCGTTAACATCCCACCAGGAAGCCATGACACCTCATTGTCATCGTCTGTGATAGAGCCATCTACGTGGTTATCAAGTGGGCTGGGCCAAGGCAAGTGCAGTGACATTCACTTTAACACCCCCTAGAACTTAGCACAGGACCTGCAGCTGGGACAGGACTTAGCTCGGCAGCATGAACATATCAACACAAAATCAGCAGGTGCACGAATCAGCAAAAACCCCTCATTTCTGCTGGGTGGCATCAGCCTGTCTTTGGCCTGACAGAACTGCTGTGTGGTCTGCCTTAATTTGTTAGTGCCTCTCTCTTTTTCCAAGTGGTCTCCTTACCACTGACAAGTATATCTTACCAGTTGTGTCAGTGACCTTATAGAAAACAAGTCTCTTTCTCATAACAAGTCTCTTCATTTTTATCATTTTTCAAATTGTCCCCATCTCATGGAGATGCTTGCGGTTCTTGCCTGTGCCTTTGGGAGCTGAGTGTTGGCCATCATCATTGTGACCATCAGATCGTCAAGAACACACCCTCTGTGCACACGGCCATACTGAGGCTTCTCCTAGGGAGGGAGGGAAGTAGCCAGCAGCGGTGGCCCCTCCCCTAACTGAGATGAGCATCTAAGACAGAGAAGCAAAGGCTGCCGGCCAAACTAAATAGGAGCAACAGTGGCTGAGATAAAACGGGGATGTAATGCGAAACAAAGGTGGAAGAGCAGTATCTGCAACAGAGGGGAAAACCAGGAATCAGAACATGCAATCTCTCCATGAAGCCACAGCCAGACGGACAGCGGAGACATCAATCATGTTAGAGTTGGGCTCTCCCCTCAAAATGCAGCACCCCTGTTCCCTCTGGCCTGTTTGCATCTCCATGTGCTGCAGGTTAGAGGGAAGAGTTGCCCCCTCTCTTCCTGTTACCAGAGCTCCAGACCTTTCCTGCTAATCTTCCCTCAACCTGAGACAGATGGCAATTTTGAAGTAACAGGCTGATGGCTTTAGATGTCTTCCCAGCCCTTCCAGAAAGGACTATCTGAATTAAATATGCTCTCTGAAGGGGCCCAGTGTTTCAAGGTGCAGGTTGGAAAGCCAGAGCAGGGACAGGCAACCATGACAATAAATTCCCGTCTACGGAGAGGTGTCAGGAAAGGAGGAAAGAGAAGCAAAAAGGACCCCCAAGACAAGCCAGCACAGAAGGTGGAAAAGAATGAATTCCATCAGCTAAAATGGATCCTCTTAATTTCTCCTTAGTCCAGCGTCGGCACCTGCTGGTGAGGTTAAGCCTCAGCTGCCCGAAAAGCAATTTGTAGAAATGTAAATATATATCCTAAGCAGATGAATAGCTAGATAAGTGAATGTCATTTGCTTTCCATTTTTCACAAAGATGGTTTAAAGTCAGTCATTCCCAAGCATCTTTACAACCAAACAGAAAACACTTTTGTTTTATTGGTCAGTGTGTTATTTTTATGTTGAACTTTTAAATCTGCTAGATTGCATGACCAATTTTCTTGACATTTCCACTTTTCAAATATCACCACTCAGCATGATTCTGTAGCTCATATTGTCATCTTTTTATTCTTTCAATTTCCAATTCTAGTCTGAATACGGATCAGTCAAATTTTGTTGTTTAAGTACGTGAGGGATAAGTGAAAAGTTTTATGGACTATATGGAATGAAAGGAGGTTTATATTTGGGAATAGAATAACAAAGTTCTGTTCTACCTTTTTTGTTTATTTTTACCGTTTGTAAAATTTTGTTTGTTTCCCCAGAATTGAAAAGTTTCAACACACATAAAAAACCATCTATGGAAATAGTGTAGGTGACTGAGGAGAGGTTAGGCTTGGTGGGCTTTTGCTGCCACCTTCTGGTTCATTTTTGTAATTACTCATTGTCCCCTCAATTCTAAAACGGATTTTCTATAACAGTTCTATAGGTTCCCCCCTTTTTTCTTCTTTCTATTTTTTTTTAGTTAAAACAAAGTGAAGCAAATGCAGACACCAAAGAAAAGCTCCCTTTGCGCCTGCGAATCTTTGAAAAGTTTCCAAACAGACCGCAAATGGTGAAAATCTCAAAACTTCCTTCAGATTTTACAGTTCCTAAAATCAGGTATTCAAGTATTTCTTTAATTGTATATCTTGACTACATGGTAACAGGTTGATCTTAGATCAGATCCGGCTCTTCATTCAAACACACGTGGGTGGATTTTTTCCTCTCTCTAAATTTCCATTCTGCCTCAGTTTTAAAGCCCTTGACCCCTGTGAATAAGCAGCCTATTCAGAGAAGAGGCACTCTGTGCTGCAGGAGCCAGGCCACCAGGCCACCCCTGCTTCTCTCGAGACGGCTCCTCAGGGACCTGGCGTCCAGGTACATGGCACAGGTACTCAGTGTCACACATAGGAGAAAAGCACCCAGTGGAAGGGTCACAGAGTCTGAGGCTGGATATGGTGCCATATTTTTAAACTTAATCAGAAAACCATAGTTGTGCATGACTTAGTGACAGGGACGTGCTCTGATTTTCCTCATTGGGTGAACACCCTAAAGTACATTTATGCAAACCGAGAGGACTTGTGGTATCACTAAGCCATACAGTCCCAGGGAACCACCCAATACACAGACCATTGTTACCCAAAGTGTCTTTATGTGGCACGTCACCATATTGGCATTTCCAACTAAAAATATAAACAAAATTAATTAATTGAATTTTATTACTTGGAGAGATGTTACTTGAATTTCTTTTTTTTTTTTACCATGTTTTAGAGATCAGAGGAAGTCTGTTTCTTTTGAGTCTCTAAATGTAAAATTATCTTTCAAGGCTTTTTATGATGAATGGAAGTTTGGAGAGATGAATTAATTCTTTCAAGTCTTAGAGGAAAGATAAAGTATCCTATTACCATAATAGGATTCAAAAAATGCCATCAATTACTGAATATCCTTGCTCTAAAGTTGTTTCAGGGACGTTATTTTTTTTAAACAGGAGTCGGTGAGGAGGCTTTCTCTCAATTAAATGTTTTTGGTGATTAAATCTAAACACCACTCTCTGTGTGACATGTATTATTTTCTATGATCTTTTGTCACTGCTTTCTCTAGCCCATTGCAAAATGCCATCGCCTGCTCCATTTCATTAATAATGCTTGATGTGTGTGTACTTCATTTGCAAAGGGAAAGTTTTATGAAGCAGTTTATTGATCGCCAGCAACAGGATACTTGCTGTCTCTTCAGAATCCTCCCCTCGGCCTCTTCTTCATCCTGTGATCACTCCAAACGGTCAGCCATTGAAGACAACAAGTACATTGATCAAAAAGTAAGACTGCTGTCCCAAATGACCCAACTTTTTAAAGCCTATATATGTTAGAGAAAAGAACCACATAACTGTTTAGGTTTCTGGACGCCAGTGTGGCAAGAGAATAATGAAGAAACTATTTGGAGAAGAAATCATTAAGCCTTTTAACATTTTATGAGTTTAAATCTTGCATTTCCCTAAGTCGGCCTTGGAGCTGTGCACATGGCAGCCTGGTGACTTTGAATCCCTCGTAGCCTCCCATTCCTAGTGGACAGAATGGAGGGCTTCCACCCGCAAGGCACAGTCCAGGTTCAGCGGTATCCTGTGGGTTGCCATGTACAAGTGACCGTGCTTTGTACATTTATCAGATCAGGGGGCAGAACCAGAGCACCTGCCCTTAAAATCACCAAAATGTACTTATTTTATTACCATTTGTTGAGTGCTCACTATGCGGCAGGAATTATCTATGTGAGTTATCTTATTCATTTTCTGATTTACCTTTTTCTTTATCATTTGAAAAATAGAATTTTTTTTCTCAAATTCCACAGTAAAGTGTCAGTAGGGAACCACATGCACATAAGACAAATTTAGCTCATAATTTTTGAAGAAGTGTAATTTCCCATTCCTTTGCTTTTAAAAATGATGTAAGACATCCAGTGTGTCCTTCAGGTGCAACAGGTGAACTCATATACACTCACATGTGGACATGCTTATGTGTATGTACGCATGTATGTGTGTATATTATAGTAATGGTTTAATCACCTACTCCGAATAATAATTTCAGGAGTATGATTAGCCAGAAGATAAAGGAACAGTGAGAGAGTTCATAAGAGATGAGACAGTAGAGCTCACAAAAGCATCTAATTCACTTGCGAGTACTTCACTTTGGAATTCCCAGCTCATTGTATTCCCTTAAAGCCTTCCCACCTCTGTCTCTTGCTTATTATGAAATCTTACCGTTCTGTGGTGAAAGAGACGCCACTTCCTTCCTGCTTGGGATCTTCTTCCTCTCTGTTCCCCAGCACCACAGGGAGGAGCTATTTGGGGTGCCCTGGCCTTTGGCCTCACCTCTTCCTTGGCCCCAGTCCCTCCAAAAGAGGCACCACATTCTCCCCAGACTTCTCCCTGGTTGCTACCTTCTCTGTAGATGGGTCCTGGATTAATATGAGGGGCTGCCTTCTTTCCATTTATTTATTTTCTCTCAGTCAGCTACAGATGTTACCCATCTACCTTAAACAGCTCCAAATTATAGAAGACAGACCCATTGCCAATGTCTTTTTTTTTTTTTTGAAAGTAGTTAGATTTGTTTGCCACTTTCTTTGGAGAAGTTTCTAAGATGTTCTAAGCATTCCTGGAATTCAGAAACTTTTCCAAGAGACACCTGTATGTCTTTTGCCATCAGAAGTGACCAACGAGGGGGTCTCTTCACTTGGCAGGCTGTATGAACTCAGGGCAATGCTGTTGGCTCTTTGCCCAGCATTCCTTTCCAGGTTAGGGCTGCCTTTTCCTCCGGAGGACTGTCCTCTCTCCAGTTCTGTCCTGTACTTGGAGATATTTTTTCTGTTTGGTCTTCCTGGCCACTAATTTATCTCAGCTGAGATGCCACATTGCTTTTAACTTTCAGTGAAAGATCATGAAATAGGTGGGTATTGCTGTTAACCCTCTTTACAGGTTTTTTTTTAAGAGAGAGTGAAAAGAGAGAGAGTTCTTTAATATTTATTTTTCAGTTTTCAGTGGACACAACATCTTTATTTTATTTTTATGTGGTGCTGAGGATCGAACCCAGCGCCCCGCGCATGCCAGGCGAGTGCGCTACCGCTTGAGCCACATCCCCAGCCCCCTTACAGGTTTTTAATTTTCTTTTCTTTTTTTTAAATTAAATTTGTCGCTGCCCTTCACAGTTATAATTCACTCAGCACTGTAAGCAGGGCACAGAAGCCAAAGTTCATGTCCATGGAACAAAAAGTGACAAACAGTGGCTTGGTTCAGACAATCTGTCTGAAATTGCCTTTCATGTGCTAGAGAGCAGATCAGTTTGGTTTGGTTTCCAGGGTACATTACAATCCAGAGGTGGAATAACACCCAGTCTGGCCTTGGGTTGTACCCGCCTGTGTCCAGGAAGAGGACCAAGACCTGATATGCCTGCCCAGAGTCACAAAGCCACCACCTGCTTTTTAAATTACTAGGAATAATATCCCACAGGAAACATAAAATTGAACTGTCAGTCCATGAAAACTTATTTTCATTCTAAAAGGAAGCATGATGTTTCTCACATTTCTTGGATAGAATGATTTTTATTTGATGAGGAAAAAATAAAAAAGTGCTTAGCAGGGAGGGAGCCCGGGGAGATGCTGACGCATTCCTTTGTGCCCCCACATCCCTCTCTAGATGTTTTCTTGCTGGTTTAGGGTCAAAGAGCTTAAATGCCATTTCTAATTTTTTTAATGCCTGTTTATTTTAGGGCTTTTAAAAAATCTTTGCATTTAAGAGTTATTTGTAACCAACAGAAAATAGGGTAACAATTATAGTTTTATTCTGTAATCTTATACTTGAGTCTATCCCATAATCTCCTGAAATACAATGAGTTAGCAGAGACACTGCTTCGCAGGTGTTTTCCAATTTAATATTTAATAAAGAGACTAGGAAGTTTCTGAAGACTGCAGACAGTTCCCTATAAAGACAGTTGGTATAACCCACATTGTCTTAAACATAGACTATTGTAAGTGACAGTCACATTGCCCTTCATCTCGTCTATGCCTAGGTGACCCAAATGTTGGTAAAGTCCAGTTGGATCATGCAGCTCATCGCTTACGGCATTCCTTGTCGGGGTAAATGCTCCAGTTTGGAAAGGGAGACACAGACAACCTGCCCTTTCTGAGTCTAGGCGGCAGAGTGCCCTGTAGCAGGAGCAGTGGGAGCCTTACCCAGGTTGCCACCTGTCCCTTCTTAAAGCCTTGACTTGACCTAGGTGACCAGAAGGCAGACAGGCAGGTTGCTGGCCTTCCTCACCCAGGATGGCTCATCCCTGTTGAGACTCATTGGTTGGGGAAATTTGAAGTGGGGCCCCTTGCAGATGGATTTCAATGGTAAGAATTGAACAGAAACAGAAATCAGAGAAAGCAACCTGGGACTTGTGTTTTAACTATGGCAAGTCTTTTTCATTTTTATTAAGAAATCCCAAAGCCACCAAGAAACAAAAGAGCAAAACACAAGCCCAAAACCCTGAACATGGACCATACAACTTGTAGCTCCCCCTAAACAGCACTTTTCATCAACCACTAGGAAATTTCTGTTCAAATCCCAGTAGCCCTTGGAAATGCTGGTCAGTGTGAGATGGTGGGCCAGACCCTTCACTCTACATGGGAAAAAAAAAAAAAAACTGTCCACACCCTGCACAAATTGAGGCTGTTTTTCCTCTGTGAATGTTAAGAAAAAGAGAACGAAGAGGCCAGCTTATCAGTGCTTCTCACCACATGAACAAAGGAACAATACAATAAAAGTTTTTCCTTGAAGGTTACCTGTAAGGAGGAACTTCCGACTTCCGCCACACCAGGGAGAGCTACCTCTCTCTTGCCAGGGGAAACAGTAAGTCCCAGGAACCTGAAGATCACTAGTGAAGAGGGAAAAAAAGTAAATCTACAACTGACGATCACAAAAGGGCAGTGGAGTTGGATTAAGCATCGAGGAAAACGCAAAACACACATTAGGGGCGATTTTCTCCAAGTAATTACTTACCCTGCCTGGTTTGAGCAGTGATAAAAGATTCCCATGGCAACCTCCTTCTGCAGAAACCCTGGTTTTAAAAATAGCCCTGTTGTGATCCCTTTTATCACATAGTTTAAAACACCTGTCCTTCTCCCAGTAAACAAGGAGCCCACAAAAATGTCGAATGCTTAAGTGGTGGTTGGACCTGCCGAGGTCCGGAAGGCAAAGACTGGACAAGTGTCTTCCCTCCACTTCCTGACCAAAGGCTAAGCCTCCATATCCTGAGAAGGGTTTTCCAGTTTCCAAGTAGAAAGAAATCAGGCAACACTCACTCTTCATATCACTGTCATCCATCGGATCAGAGGTTCTGGAAGCAGAGTGCTTGCTAATCAGTTGGCTTTCTGGCACCCTGGAGATCACAGCCACCCCTGCGGTTGAGTCCGGGATTCTCTGGCCTGTGCTCCTGAGGTTTCCACCCTGTGCTCCTAGTGCCACTTGGGTCAGAACCTGCGGTGGCCTGGAAACATAGTGAGCCACATCCGCACAAGAAACATGGGGGCACGAGGGCTGTCCCCTGCCTCCCACTTTTTAGCAAGGCAAGAGAGCCCATATGATAAGGAGAGTGAAGACTTCTCCCATAGTAGGGCAACATCTGCCTCTCTCTGCTAAGTTCCTTAACGTGACCTTGAAATGAACAGCTAACACATATACATAAAGGGGAAAATCATAAGCTAATTACAATGTTTTGCTCTCCCCTTTTCATTTCCATTTGTCTTCCACATTCATTTATTCATTCAACAAACCACATGTATGGACTGCTCGCTACTCACCTGCCAATCTTCTGAGCCTAGGGAATTCTTCAGTGAGTAAGATGTGGACCACGTCTTTTAGAACCTGAGAGTCAAACCAATGAAAGCAAAAGGTGTTGCAGAATGTGGGACAGCCCCCCTTTCCCTCCCCTCAGGAGGAAGAAGGCTGGAGATACTGAGATGGGGCAGGGAGACCCCATAGAAAGGCGAGATGAGCTTGGTGCAGCTGTTGGGAGAAGTCGGAACCAAGCAGTGGCTAACTCTGGCAGGTTCCTGGTCTCATCTGTAGGGATGATTCTTATTTTCAAGGTTTCTTAGGAGAATTAAACAAGACAACATAAGTTAAATGCCAGCACTTACCTGGCACAGCATGCCACGGGCCTCTCAAAGTAGATAGGAAAGGCTACCATCAGTAACCCAAACCCTGATGTCAGGCTCAGCAAACAGACTCACATGGATCCATCAAGACAAATGACTTAAATTTAACCTTAAGATGTAACAGGTTAGTTGAGCACAATATATCAATTTGACATGGTCTGATGGTTGAGTTTTGTTTTTGATGATATCTCAGTTGCTACCCCCATGGCCTACCCAGTGTCTTGGACTCTCAAGAAGTAAGTTAAATTGTTTTGCAAGATTGACTCTTCACAAAGCCTCAGTCATTGCCATACAATATGTTTGTAATTTTCTAAGTGATTATAGAGTGTTTGATGGTTTGTTCCAGCACATAGCAAGTTACTCATCCTGATCTATAATTTCCAGAATGAACACTTATTAAGAGAGAGAAAGAGAGAGAGAGAGAGAGAGAGAGAGAGAGAGAGAGAGAGAGTCTGTTTTATTCTTTAGGGCTTTTGCTCTTCTGAAAGAATTTTCTAAAATAATAGCTTAGAAGCTCTTCAGGACCAATCAAGATATATCTCCAGGAATGGAGGGGATTATGTAATGCTACCACATAACCCTGTGCTGTATCTCAAAGACACAAGGCAGTGTGGTCCCAGGGGAAAGACACCAAATAGGAAGACCTCATACTCCTCTCTTTAGCTTCAAACTGCTTTAGTAGATAATTGACTTCCCTCTTAGTCACAATAATGAAGAGGAAATGCAGAAGTACATGGGATAAAATTAAAGCATTTTTTTCTCTTTTATTGATCTTTGCAGTAAATTATTGAGCTTGAAGATATGGCTATTTGAGTTCACAGTCTTACTAAAAAAATATGTTTTGAGGAGACCATTACATGCAAACAGTGTGCTGTGTTCAGGGTGAAAAAAATATTTTTCTACCTTCAATGAGTGAGAACAGGAATTCCCTATCTGTGATTTTTTTCTTTCTTTCTTTTTATTTATTTATTTATTATTTTTTGTAGAACATTGAGTTGTGCAATCATTTTTAGTTTGGAATTGTGTCACCTGTGTCCATTCCTTAGGTGTGTGTTCTTTGAGGGTGAAAGGAATATCAGGCTAGAATTAAGAATCTTCTTATATCCAAGGTGGAAGACTTTTAACAATTTGCAATACTATCTCAAAGACAGGTATCCAGATAAAGTCACTACATGAATCTCTGAAATATAAATTTATTCTTCTTTTTAAACTTTATTCTCTTTCAAATATGGTTTTTCCTGTAGGTACTTTTCATTAAGTGCCAGGCCAACCTTGGTGTGTTATAACTGTTGCTGATGCGTTCTTGTTATTTGTACCCTAAGTTCAAATGCAACTGAACCAGAATTAGAATTTGAAGTCTGCTTCCTTGCATCACCAAGTGTCATAATTTTAAAATTACAAACAGCTGCATCATTAAAAGCCTCTGACATTCTCTCCAGAATAATAAATCCACACATCTTTTTGATCTCTGCAGGTTTTGAATCTTTGTTTTTATGTTTACATGAGCTATGATCAGAAATCACTTTGTATTCTACTTCTGTAATTAAAACCTACCCGGCATACAGCCTTGGTTCTTATCATAAACACCATGTATTGGACATACCTCAGACTTCTTCAGCCACCCAAGGTGCTGCTTGCCTTCCCCTTGCACTGCAGTTACCATTATACCACTCTGGTTGGTATGGAAGTCGTGGGAGATTGGACCCACTCCACAGAGACCCAGACTAAAGCACTGTTATAAAATTCAAGAGCCAAAAAAAAAAAAATTAAGTCAAATGAGTTTCAGTTGTTTAGTCTCCAGTTTTAGAAGATTTTTCTATGTATAAAGTGAGTTGATTTAATTCAAAATAAGCATTACTCCCTCAGAATTTGTACCTCATTCACATTTGATATTTTAGGATTAAGTATTTTTTTTACAAAAAAAAAAAGCAAAACAGAAAAGGGAGTAAACATTAAAAGTCGCCTTTTAGTTATGAACTTGATTCATTTTTTAAAATATATTTGAAGCACCTAGACAATGGAGGAACATAAGCTAGACAAGGAAGGTACCGTCTTTATTGGGAACTGTCCATTAGGTGGCCTCCTCGGGAAGGTGATGCTTCTTACAGAGGAGAAATCAACTTGTGCTGGTGTCCTAGGGCCCAGAGGAAGAACGAAGTTTTAGGGTGTGTGTGTGTGTGTGTGTGTGTGTGTGTGTGTGTGTGCACGCGCGTGCGGGCCCATATTTTAACTCTTAGTGTTTTTGTAGGGTTCAGAATGAAGTTTTGGGGGGCGGTATGTGTGTTGTGTGTGCATGAATGTTTTAACTCTTATACTTGGTGTTTTGCAGGGGTCAGAATTTATAATTTTGAAATAAGTTAAGATCAAAAATCTTGACCCATTATTTAAAGTGCCTTTTCGCAAAATTCACATCTTAGACACATTTCAAAGCTTCCTAACATGACATTATAATGGAATTCACCTTTATATACATTGTAATAGGACTGTTTTAATCATGGTGCCACCTACATTAATCACCTTTTAAAATTCTTTCTTTCAAAGCATAATGTCACTTCCATAAAAAGTTTGTTTTATAGAAACGTCTTGCTATATACATGGTCTGTCATATGCACTTTGATATTAATTTTCAGTGCATAGGTGCATGAAAAAATTCAAGTAGAGTGAAATGCAGGGCCACCTTCAGCCTATGTAATTTTAAGTAATTGCCTCTTTCCAATTACTGTGTTTCCTGTGAGAGACTTACTCAATAGAGCAGCTCGTTAGAATAGTCACGCTACACCTTCCCAGCAGAAGTGGCCGTCAGCAGCCCCTATTCATTGGACCATGGTTCTGTGCTTCATGGGCATATTTTCTTATAACCCTGTTACCATTTATTATGAATCTGTTAATATTTCCAAAGAGAGAAAAGAAAAATAGAGTCACTCAAACTTTTTCCCTGTTAGAAACAGAAATATATTATTAACACTTAAAATCAAGACACTTAGTGCTTGTGTTGTTCTCTCCCAGGTAAACCTCGTGGCTTCGTCCTGCAGATGGTAGCTGGGGAGAAGTCATAGTTCTCTAGGTCTAAGCCTTGCAGGATCCCAGAGCAATCCAACATTCCCTGGAAGGTCATGGCTACTTCCAGGTGGCTGAATTACTTGAATTAATATTGTGATTGATTAAAAGTTGTGCTGGATCACTGATTTTAAGGAATCAGTAATGGAAAATATAACTACTATGATATAACCATGCTGTCCTTAATGGGCTAAAACATTTATAGACCTCTTTTGGTGCCTCAGGGTTATTATTCTGATAATCAATTATTTATCTGTAGAACAAAAGCAAACATTGGTTAATTTAGATTTTGAATTAGGATTTGGGATAAGTAAAAAGTTTTTAATATGCATAGACCAAGTATTTCAAGTTGAGCAGGCAATATTTTGTTATAGCATAGTTTAGAGAAACGTTTTAATGCTATGAAGCCTAGTGACATTTTACACAGACGTCATGATGCAGTGCAAAGCTTTGTACTCTGAAGTTGTACCATGCAGGATCATACTAATAATGCTGCAATTTTATCACACAGGACCTGAGACACCAATGTTTATGATTGTCAGATTTTTATTTGTAGAAAAGAGATAAAAATTCTTACCTATATAGATTATTTTGAAGATTAAGTTAAATTATGTAGATTAACATCTCAGCACAGATAAAGGAACCAATAAAAATAATAATGAAGAGGCTTTTGAAATACATATGTAATGGTTGTCTAGTTATTTGTTGTATCACTGGAGAATAGTGTTCTAATTCAAGAGCAGATAATCTAGCCAGGCACAATGGTGCACACCTGTAATCCCAGCGGCTTGGGAGGCTGAGGCAGTAGGATTGCGAGTTCAAAGCCAGCCTCAGCAACAGTGAGGTGCTAAGCGACTCAGTGAGAACCTGTCTCTAAATAAAATACAAAATAGGGCTGGGGATGTAGCTCAGTGGTCGAGTGCCCCTGAGTTCAATCAATGTACCAATAAAATAAAACAAAAACAGATAGTCTATACAACTTAACTATTTACTGTAGTGGGAAGGAATCCTAGACATACACCAAATCAAGATCTTAGAGCAGACATCATTTGACCAAAATGTGATGAAATTAGAAACCCAGTGACAAGAAAATAACAACCCCCCAAAACACCCACACATTTGGAAGTTGAAAAATTCTTTCAAATAATCCATAGAGAAGAAAAAGCAATGAAAGAAGAAAAATATCTACAATTGGAAAGTAATGAACATAATGTATATCCAACTTATGGGAAGTAGCTAATGGTATTTGTAGAGAGAATATTATAGATTTGAATGCACATCTAGTAAGGGAATAAAGGCATTCAACTCAATAATTGATCAAAATATCACCAAAAAAAAAAAAACACTAATATGGCAGAAGGGAATAAATAATAAAAAGTAGGTATTAATCAAATGAGAAGGAAAGAAGAAATAAACAATATCAACAAACTGGAATTTCCTTTGAAAATAAAAATAAAAGTGATAAACTACATCGAAATTCAAGATGAAGAAAGCAGAGTATCTTCTGGAATGACAGAGGGTTAGCTCAGGTTTTGAATCTCCTTGAATCTCCACATGAACAGACACAACTCCTAGGTGACAAAACCTAAATCCATTGATAGCAATTGCTACAGAACTAGGTCATCCACCAACCCCATATAAAAAAACAGATGCAAACAGACCACTAGCCAATGATCTGCATGGCATTGGGGTCCCCTGGGAGGAATCCCAGGTTAGATACAGAGCATCCAGTGCTTATGAAAAACAGCACAGCTTCTTAGTGTACTGGGGAGAACAACATCCAGGAGTGAAATCAGAATAGAACAGGTCAGGGCCAGAGTGGTGAGGAAAATAGGTCCTGATAAAATGGAGGGCGGGCAGGTGGAGGGATTGGGGAATAGAGTCAGGACTTCCTAGAAAAAAAGCTGCCATACTGGACTTGGAACACTGTGCTAAACCAACAGCAGAGGAAGCCCTGGGTTGGAGGAGAAATACAGAACTGTGTGGGAAACCTGACTGTGCACAGAAATGAGCAAGAAAAATATCAAAGTCAAGTTCCCTATAAAAGTTATTATAAGGAAAAAAAACCACCAAGCACACCATAAAGATGTGCTCATAAATAGCTCAACCTGTAGCATTCTGTTTCAAAATGAGTTAAGACATTAAGAACTGCATAAGGTTGAAAAGACAACCTGGAGAAGATTTGGAAAAACTCAGAAAATGAAGTGCTGAATGTAGGAAGAAATGATAAATAAAAATAATGGAGAAATATAAAAAGGACTGGGTACCGCAGATGATGCCCTTAGAGAAACAGAAAGAAGAAATTTCTGTAAAAAGTTAAACAGAAATGAAGAAACAGGTGAAAATAGTTTGCAAGAAAATGACAAAACAAAGAAAGTCATATGGGGCCACCATTTCTATCCAGGAGGCCCTAAGGGACACCACAGCACGAGAGCAGAACAGGTAGCAAACGTGAAATAAAACAGACCTGAACCTCCGTGTCAAAGGTGCTCCCCAGGAGCCTGAGAACCCCAAGGGCAAGACATGCCCCAGATGACCTCCAAGACTTCACATTTTAAAAAATTATTTTGATATCTGGCCCCAAACAACAACAAGGAGAGATCACTGGATTAACATCAGACTTCCCAATAGCAATGCTTTATATCAGAACAAACTAAAGTAATCTACACAGGATTCCCAGGGGAGCCGTACATGAGCTAGGCTTTTTACATCCAGGGAAACTGAGTTTCCAATTTCAAAGGACTGAGCTGTGATCACGATGTCACTATGGAAACGATGTGGTATGGAAGGAAGGCTGTTCCCTTGAGCCCCTCCTGGGAGGCGCTAGGACACATGCGTCAGACAGCCCAGAGAACTCCAGAAGTGACTCAGATGATGACATGAGGGGGGTGGGCGGTGTCTTATGTAAGAGCTGAGACCAAGGAGCACTGAGCTGAAAGTACGTCTGTCAGCTGCTCGCTGTCTCCATGTGGAATAGCACAGAGGTACCGATGAGGAGAATGGGAAGAAGGTACACAAACACTTCAGCGGTCACTCGTCATCTTGATTGTGTCAGATGTCATTGTTCCCAGACTATTGCCTGTGAAATGTGAAATAAAAATTGTAAATTATTAAGAAATAATCTAATTCTATCATCCCTTGTGTCCTTGATAATCAAGAGTGGTGATGGGAAGAGAAAGTGGCATAGATGTCATGTAGGAAAGCCTAGGGAAGGTCCCCATGTCTTAAATTTAAACTGAAACTATCAGAATCTGTTTGGACAAAGTCCTGGAAATGGGGACCAAATAAGTAGAAATGAGCCCTGTTGGATCTAGATGATGCTTTTGCAAAACCATTTTCCAATAAATACACCAGGACTTCTTGGAGAAAATCATTGATTTGGAATAGAAAGCATGCATGTGACCTTGGGGCATCTTGCCACACCTGACATCAGGGAAACTTCACCAACAACTACTAGGGTCATGTCGAAAGAAGCCCTGGGCCCACTTGAAAAGGCTTCCAGTGAGCACTTGAGATGATTGGACCTATGATAAGAACAGCAATCGCAATGGACTGAAGTCGGTCACATGAGTTTAAACTTGAAGTTCATAGTATTCTAAAAATAGTAATTAGCTAACTTAAGCAGACAACCAATTAAGTACATTAAAACTAACGTGAAGGTCAAGAGTCAAGCATTTATCTTGCCTTTCCCACTGGAAATGTACCATTTGGTAGCCAAACTCTACAGGAAAGAAAGTACATCACTAAAAGAAAACATCCAACTAATAAATGAAAATGAAACAACGGCTTTGCAGACTGAAGGAATTGATGGAACCAGGCAGTGTCCACTGGTTCTATTAATGTCAGGAAGAAAGACACCCAGCCAACAGGTGCCTCCTGGTGAGAAGACAGACTCCGCCTAAGGCCCTGCCAACCTCTGGACCCAATGGCATTTTGTGGAAAATGCAGAGAACAGGAGTGCATTCAGCTATATTAGATTATGCACTGGGGAAAATTCAGGTTCTAGAAGCTACAGATGAAATGTCCCAGGTTCTTTGATTTAACAGTCATTATTTAAAGATCACCAGGGCCAACCATCAGTGAGTCCTTCGAGTCAGGATTAATCAGTCACAAATAACTCTCTGCACATGGAGTTGAACTTCCTGGATCTTGAGTTCTGGGTTAAAGTGCATACTTCTGAGAACATGTTTATAATTAAAATTCAGACTTTAAAAACATCATCTGTGAATTATTTGAACTTAAATTTAATTTATTAGTTTTGATCATTAATTCAGTCAAGGAATTATTCTTTTGGCGAGTTGAGTGTTTTAGGTTTGTAAAACTAAAACATAAAATCTATATAAAATATATAAAATAAAAATAAAATCTATATTAAAAAGGTCTTTTAAAACTAATTTTTTGTCATTCTCAATGAAAACAGTATGTGTCATCCATCCCATTCTTTTTACTCCTACATCTCTGATATATTTAGATGCAAAGTGAGCAATTACTGACTCTTTTTAGCTGCAATTTACAATTTCAGATCTAAAATTGCTTTTTTCCTTTGTGAAATGAATCTGTTTAATGCTATGAGTATATATCTGCATATGGCTGTCAGTATCTCTTAGGGCCAGAAGAGGGCACTGCAGAGCAGTGTAGCCCTGAGTTCCTTGTATCAAGCAGAATCTGAGAATGTCCTTTGCTAAAAGATACACCCAAAACTTCATAACACCAAGAAAAACTGAAGGGATAATGAGATAATCACTATAGGCCTCATTCACCAAAAAAAAGGGCTGTTAAGACATCTATCTATGTAAATACATATCTAGTGTATCAAATATATGTCTATCAAGCACAATACACATATCTCTTCTTTCTTCCTTCAGGTACATTCCAAAGTTGAACCTGAAGCTTTTCTGTTTCTACTACCTCTGCCATCAGTTATAAAAGCAGTTCTCAAGCACTCCCTTGTACACATTAGTGCTGTATTTTGTTTTAATCAGCTCGAATTCAGGATAAAGTGGATGTGAGGCCTTTTAGTAATTTTATGTGGTGCAGGAATCATTTAGAAAGCACTGTACTAGATATTATCCCAAAGGCTCTTCCCCATGTGAAGAGCATGGTTTCAGCATCAGCTACTCTACCTGCAGTTAGGTCAGTAGGTTCAGGCAGGAAGAGACCTAGGCCTGTCCTTGACCTTGAGAATGAATGAAGAATGGTGGGATCTGCAATCCTCTCCTAAGGCTGCCTGTTACAGGACCTCAGTAGGGGACCTGTCTCCTCATTGTGTGGGTTTGTAGATGTCACCAGAGCAGAGGCTCCACCAGGAGGGGGCCTTATTGCTGTCCTGGGTCTCCGGAAGCCACTGTGAGCAGTAATCCTTAGGAAATGTCCAACCAGCTCAGGGAGATAGTAAATCAGTGCCCAAAGTCCCCTCTTGAGAAGAGGGGACAAGATGTATGACACATCACTGTGAATAGCCTTTTACATGCTACTGTGCAAATATAACTCCTAAATAAATGGCATCCACTCTTGTCTCCTTGTCTGCACATTACTTTATTCTCCTAGGGGTTCTAGTGAATAAGGAAACCAATTCAGTTTTCATGATTAAAAAATAAATAAATAACAAAACACTTTTTCTGCCTAGACATGTAAGGGAGAAATCACCAATGTGTTCAATGAGCCTGCTCTTCATTACAGATCTGCTAGGAAACAATGAAAATTGTATTGTAAATTATGGTATTACTTAGGCTCTCAGTTGTGATTGAAAAGGCCAGTTTGTGATCCTGGCTCTTTCCCAGCCATGGCTACATGGATGCATTGGCTGGATGTCATTGCATTTGTTTATAGGCTATTTTTAGGATTAGGCCTTGGTGGCTTTGTGTCTCAACTTAAATGGTGCTTGTGGTAAAGAAACCAGGTGGTCTGTTTTAGGTGAATGCAGAGTTTTCTTGTTTTCCCTCAAATTTACTGGAAACACAGTATGCCTTATAATGTTTTCCCTACTCACTTTGCTTAAAAGCCCACCTACCATAACACTCACATAGAGAATTTGCACCAAATTAATTTGCCTGGTACATACATCTATGAATTTAACCACTGCCACCTTTGCCTGTAGAAGTTATTCAAGGTCCGTTCCCACTTCTTCAGTAAAGTCATTGCTAACTCTATCAGACACTTGTTGTCCCCCAGCCAAAGTGCAAAGCTCCTCTCATCTTTTCTACTGTACTAATTGTCCAGTTCTTGGCCATCCACCATATTGTACTTTTCCCTAATGACATCAAGTGTCCTGCTCTGTCCTGCCTTACTGGGCTGTTCAATTCTAAAGTCCAAGAACTCTGGCTCCCATCCACCCTTTATCTCCACTGGTCACCAATATGGTGCAAAGTGCTGAGTAAACCTTATCCCTCCATGACAACGAGCAGGTCATTGTCTAGTCTGACTGCTGGAGTTACACTTTCAAGTTATTTGTTCTTGGG
This sequence comes from Marmota flaviventris, assembly GCF_047511675.1. Classification (NCBI taxonomy): domain Eukaryota; kingdom Metazoa; phylum Chordata; class Mammalia; order Rodentia; family Sciuridae; genus Marmota; species Marmota flaviventris. The sequence continues at coordinate 157,328,899 of NC_092501.1, read as the reverse complement.
AATCTACCCAAAGACGTGATGGTGTGCTTCTCGTTCTCTTTCTTCTCTGGAATAGTTTTACCAGCATTAGCATGGGGGAAACCTTGAACGCCTCCCTCATTTGCTCCTGTGCTAATAGACAAAGCAACTCCTAAACTAGTGTTCAGATTAGTATTGGATCCCAGGCTAAGCACTGGGATTGTGGACTGGAAAACATTTTTCTAAGTAATAATGAATGAGGAGTCCAACATTAGTCTCACATAAAGTTCTTTGGAAACCAAAGAACTTCTTCAGAGAAAGGGCAGCGTTATTACCAGTGACACACAGCCTGTGCATCATCCCACAGCTGTGGAAATGCAGCCCCACAAGATTCTTTACAGTTTTGCTCCAATGAAAACGAAAATAGAAAAGAATATGAAATTGTAGAATAATCACGTAATGAAGCTTTAGTGAAAAACATGTTTAATGTTTTGATAATGTCATCTCTCTAATGATTTTTCAGTATGTTATTCTTTTACATTCCGAAACTAAAATTATGATTTTATAATTTTCAGCTTCGCAAGTCTGTTTTCAGCATCAGAGCAAGGAACCTTCTGGAAAAGGAGACTGCAGTCACTAAAATCTTAAGGTAAAACCAATAAGTGTTGATATATGCTCAAACATACGTAGAATTAAGGGAAAAAGAGGTTTTTTTAAGTGAACCAATTTTCAATTTTCTGTGGATCAACAAACATACTTTCTGTTAGATAGTAGGTTTGAGCAAGTATACACTTATATACAATGTCAACAACATTACTAATGTCTTTCCTGAAAAAGTAGTATTTCATTAGCAAATTAGGCCATTTCTTTCTTTCATGTATTTAAACATAAATTATAAAAACGTTTATAAAAATATTTAAATAACCATTATTCTTATAGCCTCTTTTGTGATACATAAAGGAAAAATCATGATCTGGAAAAAAAATGGTAAGCAAGTCAGACTTTTAAAGCAATTATGATTTTTAATCTATTAATCAAGTTATTAAAAGTCTATTAAGAGTTGAAAGCATACCCATCTTAGAATGCTTATGAAAACATGTCATTTTAATGCCACTTCTAAAACTTGTCTTGAAGTGAAGTATCAATAAGGAAAATTAAACTTATTTAAACATATAAGGCTATGTGATAATACAGAGTATTATACATGATCAGTATAAAATCCATATGCATTTGGAATATCACTTATTGCTGCGTATATTATGTGGACACATGTAAATGGCACAACCAGATATTTGGAGTTGAAGGTAGGAGGGCTGACAAGGTGAACGGACATATCATACCAGGGCAGTCTCTGGGAACTCGTGGTGAGTGGAAGAAGCTAGACTCGTGTACTAGGTTCATTACTAGGAAAGGTCATGAAAGCATTTGCCTGGACTGTCTATTACTGTAACTCAGACGCCTGTAACGAGAAAATTAAGCTAAGTATATATGAGAACTATATTTGCATTTTAATGTTACCTGAAATTTGTGTGCAAAAAAACAAAAATTCTACCTAATGAAGACTGTGTCCTATGAATTCCCTCTCCATTGGTGAACATTCATGCACAGAGTTGCAGTAACTTTTACGAAATGAGAATAAATACTTAGGGTTTATCTCTTCACCACAAAATATGAAGAGATAAATGTGAAAGGTCTCATTGAAATATACAGTCTGGGTCCCAACCTGAGTTAGTCTGTCTGGCTGGTCACCCCACCCTGTTGTCACCATGGAGACATGCCATGAGGTCTGCCTTGACTGCTTCAATCTCCAGAATCATTACTCAAGCTCACCTGTTTATGATAGGGTTCTACAGAAAAATGTGCTGGTCCTCTCAGTAGGAAGAAACCCTCCCCAGGAATTGCAATATTCTGAGTCCGACAGAGGACCCACCTGACCTTCCCCAATGGTCCAGAACAACTGCCATCCAGAGATGGAGCTGTACCTAGGGTACCCGCGGCTTTCCCAGGCAGAGGCAGACACAGGTTCTTGTGAGAAACATGTCCCCAGGCTTCACTTCCCCGGGCACACTTCCTTATAACCAGTCTGCTGCTTTCCTTCTCCACCTGTCATGATTTGAGTCTGGGATGTCCCCAGAACTTTGATTGTTGAAGGCTTGTTTGCCAGAGAAGCAGTGAGCAGAGAGGGGATTTGGGCAGTCTTCAGCCTCACCAGTGGATTAACCCATGTGATGAATCAATGAATTGAATGGGCTACTGAGAGGAGGTGTTGACTGTAGGCAGCTGAGGTGTGGCTGGGGACATGCCTCTAAGGACTATCTCCTGTCCCTGGCCTTTTCCTCTTTGTCAATGTGTCTATCCATCATCTATCTATCCATCCATCCATCCATCTATCTTAGTTCCCAGCTCCATGAGCTGACAGCTTCCTCTTCCATGTCCTCCCTCACCATGTCGGCCTCACCTGAGGCCCAAAGCAGTGGAGCTAACTGATCATGGACTGAAACCTCTAAACCATGAGCCAAAATGAATCTTGCCCCCTCTAAGTTGTTCAGGTAATTTTGGTCACAGGGACAGAAAGTTGACAACAACCCCCTTTCTTTCTTTACCTCCATCAGTTTATAAGAGAATGGTGAAACTCACCCCTCCAGGAACTACGATATGGGACAGGGACTGAGGTTCTCTGGACAGCCACACAAGGGGCAGGCCCCTCGGGGCTGTCGCCAGGAGGCGTGGCCTTATTGTTTTCCAGGTGACCTTTAATTGGAAGCTTCCTTCCAGACTTCACCTACCTTAGAGTCAGGCATTTGAGATCACAGAGTTGTCACAAGGAACAGGTTAACATGTCATTTGCTTTGAAAAAAAAGTTAGACTTTTTCCAACAGGTTCTGTTGATTAGTTTGACAATGAAGAATGACTCAATAGGTGCCCAACGTCACACATTTGAATGAATTGTAAGGATGAAACTGGTCCATGTTTGCTTAAAAATCCTATTCAATACATCGTAATGCCAGAAATTACGTTCTTTACTTCTGTAAAGAAACTTAATAGGCAACTTTTAAAAATATTTTTTAGTTGTCGATGGACCTTTATTTTATTCATTTATTTATATGTGGTGCTGAGAATCGAACCCACTGCCTCACACATGTGAGGCAAACGCTCTACCACTGAGCCACAATCCCAGCCCTTAATAGTCCATTTTTAAAGGTACAGAAGTTTAGGAAATTGGGGGGGGGGGAATAAAATTATGGTGTATGTGAAGAAAACATTTAAAACACCCTAGGGAATATGGACCCCCCTCAAACCTGCCCAACAATTGTATGATTTGAGGGATACCCAGATACAAAGTACTTTAGGACATCCCACACACTTCAAAATGAGAAGAACTCCTTACGCTCTTGGCTACTTTGCCCTGTGAATTACCGGACATAAAAGGCTACAGTTTGAGGGGGGGGGGGAAAAAAAAACTAGAATCTATTCAAAATACAAATTTGATTCTTTAGAAAATTTCCTCCTGTTTCATTTGTAAAAATGGTTTCCTCGTTGCTGCCTCTGTAAACTGATACCTTTTTGGGGAATAGCTATCTTTTACCACTTCACTAGTTCTACTCCTAGTAGTAATGTTAGTAACAATGATGACGATACCTGCATCGTACCTGCCTCCTGGCGTAATCCCTTAGTTACAAAGTCATGAATAGATTGGGGCCCTGGGCATTGCTGTACGCTGTTTTCCCAGGAACAACAACAACTAATTAAAAAAAAAATAAGGGGAAAATTGAAAGAAGAAAAGAAAACATCTGTGACAGCCCCAGGGCCCTGACACGGATGCCTGCCACAGCGGGAAAGTAAGAAGTGCTTTCTTTCACTGTCTCCTTTGGCCCCTGGGCTCTCCTTTCCCTCCACCCGTTAAACCTTGCCAGGGCCCTTGGGGAACCTGGAAGTGGCCTCTTCTGGGACCATTTGCACTCTTAGAGGAAGGAAGGGCTGAGAGACAGGATGTAGTTTGGTCTTTTGGTGGATGAATCTGCCCTGGTTCACGTAAAGGAAGTCTGGCAGAGTCTAATGTTGTAGTGTCCTGTCCTCAACTTTCCTAGATGTTTTTTTTCCTTCATAGAATTATTGTCTTTAGTGTCTCTGAAGGTTTCTCACCAAGCGACAGGTAAGAAAAGTATAGGGAGACCTGGGAAAGGACTTGCCCTGAGTCATTCTGGTACAGCTGGGCACTTGTCCTGATTTGGGTGCAGATAAAGTAACTTTAAGCCAGTATGAGATGTTAGTGTCTTTAAAATAACTTCCACAAAATAACGAGGATTTGGGGAAAAATAAAACAAGGCAGATCCCTGCGGCGAGGTGTGCAGAGCCTGTCTGTGTGGACTGGTACTTTGTCTGTGAACTCTCAGTTCACTCAATGGAAGGTGGGAGACCAGGGTGCCTCCAGGCCTGACCCAGAGCCCTGGGCAGTGTCTCTCTTGCTCCTCTGTCACCTCAAGTAACTCCCTGATCTCACCCTCAGTTTTCCCATCTGCCCTTGTGGAGGAGACTTTCCAGAAAGTTCCACCTGACTAACCTGTTGAGTGGGCGGGGTGAGATTTAGCTCTTCCTGCAGTGCAGACCACTGCTCCAACAGCCGGATGCCTCTAGCTCGGGGCTGGGAATGTGTAAGGGCTTGGTAAGCTGCAGAGCTGGTGGCAGACTCTGGGGCTGTCCAGCACGCACACCAGGCAGCAGGTACCTGCTCCTGACACTTTTTTTTTTTCCTTTTGGGCCTTTTGGTCTTTAACTATGTATGTGCATTACCTTTAAAAAACAAGTACAACTGAGGCTTAGAAACAACCTCCAGAAGTGCCCAGCATTACTGGGCCCCAGGGAGAAGCACCTTGACGGGAGTCTTGATGATCCAGTTACTTTTAGGTGATGGGTTGACCAGGGGAATGAACGACTCACAGTCTAGAGGAGAGGCCTGCGCCAGCAGCTGTAGTTCAGACGAATGGATCTGGGGGACGCGCTTGCAGCTGACAGTGGAACAGCACCAGCAGTAGCAGGTCACCTTCCTCCACGTGAAGTCCCATTGATGTAGAGGCCTCGGTTCTCTCCCAGTGGTTAAGCTGTGGGGCTGCCAGGAGTTTCCGTCCTCAGGGGAATCACTGCCAATATCCATCTTCCAGTTGAAATAGGATTCATATTATTTCAGCAAAAAATGTCTATATACATTACCACAAGCAGGAAATTCCATCCACGAAGGAAAGTCTCAGAGAGAAAAGGCCCTGGAGTCTGAGAATGTATGTCACTCTTTGATGGAGTCACCTATTCCTATGCATAATAATCTTTAATTCATGTTCTTGCAGTTATAACTTTCAAAAAAATGGTGTTTCGAGAAATAGAATTTCTGCCTCTACTTGAGAACACTTTGATGAGAAAATGGTGAGCCATTTGTGCACATCTTGCGAATGCTGCAGGGCTTAGGTGAAGGTGACCCAGTGGCCAGACAGACATCTGTGCTGAACACTGTGAGAGGAAGGATGTTCCACTGTCTCAATTATAAAATCCAAAGTTGCTAGACTCTGCCGTTCAGCTCCACTGAAGAAGGCTCCCTTCACACAGCAATGACCTTTTCTCTGTATCAGAAGAAATCAAAAATAAATAGCAGTGTGTTTTCAATGCCCCACTACCTCCACGGAGACTTCCTCTAATTCAAAGCTCTGAAATGGAGCAAAAATGCATTATCATCCCTGCGAGGCTCAGTGAATAGGGAAATGTCAAAATAAAATAATTAAACGTGTACATTACTTTCCAAAGTTCCATCCAGCCATGAGAACCTCATTAGCTAGGGGTATCTTCATAACCTTGCTGAGTGTCCAGTCTCCGTGACACTGGCATTCTGGTATTTCCATTTACAGCATAATTTCCCTTGGCATGCACTTGTTGTGATAATTTTTGTAGATCTAAGGAATACTCTTTAATTGAGTGCTGTTGTTAAGGGTAATTAATATAATATGTGAGGTTAGTTTTTCTCTTATTTATCATTTGAACAGAATTATTATTATTGACCACAAAGGCTTCATATATATTATTTAAATATATTTGAAATCACTATACATTTTAAAAAATGAAATTTGCCAGATTTTCCTTAACTAGTATCTGAATTGCAGTAATCAAAATATTTTATATTTTATTGAGAGAGTATTTTATTTATAGATTATTTTTAAATAAACCCAAAAGTGAATATAATAGCCCTGTGGATTAGGAGGCCTACTATGAATTTTAGCAAAGAGATTCAAGGAAAAAAAACATTTGTGATAAACATTATTTTTTTAGAGCAGTTTTAGGTTCAGTGCAAAATTGAGTGACGATATAACGATTTCCCATATACCTCCCACCCCACACAGAAACACTCTCCCTACCATCAACAGTCCCTATCAAAGTGGTACATTTTTTATAATCAAGGGACCTGCTTTGATACACCAAGAACATTAGAGTCCATAATTTATATTAGCTAGTCCTCATGGAGTTGTACCTTCTACAGGTTTGAACAAATGCAAAATAGCATATAGCTACCACTGTAGTATTATATTGCCTGAAGACCTCCATCCCCCACCTATTCATCTCTCCCTCCTGACATACACTGATCTTTTAACTGTCCCCATAGACATGTACATAGATAAACACACGTAGAAATGTCTCCAGAGATATGCACAGATGTTTGTAGCAACTTCGTTCATGAATTCCCAGAACTGGAACATCCGAGATGTCCTTCAGTATGTGAATGAGTACACCAATTGTAGTGAGATGGTATCTAGGCAGTGGAATATTATTCACCACTGAAAAGAAAGGACTGATCAAGCCATGAAAAGACATGGTGGAAACATAGATGCCTACTACTAATGAAAGAAGTCCATCTGAAAAGGCCACGCGCTGAATAGTTCAACTCTGTGACATCCTGGAGAGACAGAGCTGTGGTGATGAGAAGATAGTTTAACAAGGTTCTTGCTTTTACTGTTGTATCACTGGATTATGAAGTGCTACGTCATTGAAAAATACAATACATATCCATCCAAATGTTGGTTAGTGTAGCTTCTGCAACATTGGCAAAAATTCACTTTTATTATAGTAAAAATTCAATCTTCGCATTTCCATTACACATTTCTGAGTCAGTTCTTGAGTTACTGAATGTGACCCCCAGTGAACAGTGTAGGGTTTCAGACATTGTATTTGCTGAATTTTAATAGGTAAAAGGCAAGGATTTCCCACAGATTGATTTTCTTTTTTGTTTATAGCATGTGCAAAAGATAAAATAGTCAAGGTTTATTTCCAGTATACAGTGCAGTCCTGGTCACCTGTGTATTTGCATATCTGTAGATAAAAATGTTTTGATGAATAATTTAAGATTAGGACGAACCGACCAGCCGGTGCCACTGAAGAGCCACATGCATGCACTCAGGACCCGGCATACTCAGGAAGGAGTGGGTGTTCACTCTGATAAAGATACAACTTTTTCCTCATCTCAGCAAGAGGCCATTACCTGGGGCTCACCCATTAGCACCCACCTTGTCTCTACTTTGGATGATCACAACGGAGTCAGGTAAGAGCCATTTCCAGGAAATACTCATCATCTATTCTCTCAATGGTTACACAGTCCTAGTTTACATAATGAGCACGGAAGGGCTATTTTCCTGTTGTCTGCTGATGTGATTACATTACCTTGACCAACATCCAACAATACTTCTAAGTATTTTACCTCGTGGGAGCTCAAGAATTAAGCAACTCCTCCTCCCAATGCAACGCTCTGCAAAGTTACCTTGTGATTCCCTTAGATGGTAATTGCATCTAATACCAGATGACATCCCGTAATCTAACTTTTCTATATAGTGAAACTAACTGGAGACTTGCAGGCCTCTCTCTTTCGTTTACAGACTGTGTGGGTTTTCCCACACCCTTGCTCTGGAACATTAAGAAAGAAGCCACGAAGACAAAGAAAGAAAGGAGGACCCCTGCTACTGCTTCTGTGAACAGCTAGTGGTGTTTAAGGGCTAATAAAGCTCCAAAGATCTCTCATAAACATCATCGTCGGACCAATTTAAAAATATTTTAGATGGAGAAATGTCAAGGAAAATAGAAACAATTTCTTAAGACATGATTCTCTTTCCTCAGCCTCCATAAAAGATTACATATATATATATATAGGGCTGTCATAGAAGGGGCAATTGAAATTCCATAGCACAAAGGCAATGGAAGGAGGAGGAGGAAAAAAAGAATCAATCTTTCATATGTTTTTTTCAAAGGCTTGGCAAGAAACCAGGGGTAATATTTTTGCAACTGGGAATGTGTGTTTGCTGAAGAATATTCCCACATTCGGATCATCATCAGGGGTCCTCATCTTGTTTTCCTTTCAAAGGTAGAGGGGGCATAACATTAACCCCAACTGGGAAAAGGAAAATGCCTGGCTGTAATTCTCCTCCTGGGAGCAGGAAGAAAGACATTACACAGGCCTGTGGGGTGGAGAATGTCCTCACGCACACAAGACAAAAGACTTCATTATTTTTCACCAGACACTCCGAGCCATGTGCCTCCCACTTCCAGGGGCCAAGCAGGTAGACCCTTTTTTCTTAAGCCACTAGATGGAGTTTCTAAGACACTGGCCTTCTGTCACTTGCCACTATGAAGAGATGGAGAGAAGACATTGACGGCCTTGGAGCTCACACTACAGTGTCCTTCCCAGAGAAGACCAAGATGGCCCCCAGAGGACCACAGCATGCCTTTGCAATACCATTAGCTTTGCTTTTTCTTGGAGCAGAAAATAAATGACTATTTTCTTCCTGGATCTGTGCTTTTTTTAAATCCTTCTGTGAGACCAAAAGGCATCTAAATACTAATGAAAGTTTAAAGTGGCAAAATATAACTTAAGTGAATATTCAAGTGCTTCTTCTGGGTAGTCTATGACTGTGTGGTTCTAATGATGTGTGCATCTCATTTGTTGGGTAAAATACGAAAAGTCTCAAGTCCTGAGTCACTCACCATTTCAGCTTGCCAGCAGATTCCTGTAAGAAGAGATACATGGAGACCACATTCTCAGCGATGGATCGAATCTCCAATGTAGAAAATTGGAAGGAATTCATCTGCTTGAGGCTCTGCTCCATGTTGGTTTCACATTCTCCCAACAGCTTTGACAGACAGCACAGATAAAGATTTACACATTTTCTAGTTGCAAGAAGCAATGTCTGACTTTTTTTCCTTTCTGTCTTGGGCTCTGATCTCTTGTAGGCACACAGCCTGTTAATCTTGAGTGGCACAGTATTCTAACTAGAGACAAAATTAAGATCATTCAACTTCCCTTTTAAGCAGCGTACTCTAGACACAAGCTGTTTTCTTTGCAATTATTTTCATACTTCCTAAGCATAAAGTGATAAGAAAGAAATTAAAATATTTGATTTTCATAGCATTTCAAGGTTCATTCATTCAACAGATATTTATTGAGCGCCTATTGTGTACAAGAGCTGGGAAATAATAGTGAGCAATTTTAAAGATAGCGTCTGCTCCCTTAAGCTCTTTTGAGCATGGTATATGTGAAGAATGAAAGGCCCGGAGGATGGCCTGAAGAAGATGAGGGGCCTTCTTGTAAAAGAAGAGACTAGAAGTGGGATTAGAGGGTGACAAAGAGAGCTTTACAAGCCACACTGAGCTTGTCTTTCTCTTTCTGAAGAGCATTAGGAAGTTGATGGGTTTGAGACCATGATAATAATTGCTTCATTTACCCATCAACGTATAACAAATGACTCAAAAACTTAAGTGATTTAAACACCATTCAAACACCTTTTCCATCTCAGACTGTGGTCAGGAGTCTGGGTATCGTGTACGGCTTCTCTAGCTTTGGATCTCCTATGAAGCTGCTTGATTTTGTATCCCTGAGTCGTTGGATTCAGTTCTTCATGGGCTGTTAGATTAAGGCCTCGGTTCCTCCTAAGCTCTTAGTTGGAGACCTCTAACAAGTGGCTCTCTCCATGGAGCCCCTCAAAATGTGGTGGCTTGCTTCCTAGAGCAAGCAAGAAGATGAGAGAGCAGGGTTCCGTGGCACAGGCCTGTAAACCCAGGGCTCAGGAGGCTGAGGCAGGAGGATCTCAAATTCAAAGCCAGCCTCAGCAACTTAGCAAGGCCCTAAGCTACTTAGTGAGACCCTGGCTCAAATAAAAAATAAAAAGGACTGGAGATGTGGCTCAGTGGTCAAGTACCCCTGGATTCAACCCCTAGTATCATTAAAAAAAATAAAGGACAAGGGAGCGTCAATGACAGAGACCCAGATATCCCAGTGTTCCCTAACCTGTCCCATCATGGTTGCCCTCTGTTTCTTAGAAGCAAGTCACTAAATCCTGTGCAAGGGAAGGGAATTACACAAAAGCATGAAAACCAAGAGGTGGAGGTCACTGGAGGGAGTCTCAGAAACCTGCCTACCAGGATAGTATTGGGCTGTTCATCTCAGAAAACAGTGTGTTTACCGAAAGTGGCTGCAGCACCTGCTCCAGCAACCATCACTGTGGATCAGAGAGCAGGAAGACTGGCCTTCCGGAGCACCCCTCTGTCAAACCTGCTTGCTCAGTCCTCAAAGCTCTGTAAAGGTGTCATCATCAACCACGACGTGGGGCCAAGCAGAGAAGGAAATCCCAGCACCTGAACATTTAGATGAAGCACCAGCATTTCCAAAATATTGTGATCCACAATGACCTTGCTTCTCCCAATTCCCTGTGAAGTTGGTAAGAAAGGAATCACTGTTCTCGGCATTTTACACACGAGAGAGGAGACTTAGAGAATGCACAATACGTGCCTAAGGTCCACAGCTAAGCCAGGTCAGAAAGCGCGGTTCTAAACCTTTGGTCTCTCAACTCTTCTTCTCCATTAGGCTTCCAGACAAAGGCAGAACATTCCATCAGCAGCTACACTGCAAACGTACTGTGTGCTTTGAACCATGGGACCTGCAAGTTTCCAGGGGTCTGCCGAGCCCCCTCCTGCCCTCTCCTCTCCTTAACACCTTCCTTAGCCTTTTTGCCTCTTCAGTCTTCCCATCAGCAGCTGGAGTGCCAGGAACTGGATTTCCTAGGAGTTCGAGGATGAGTGATAGACAGGTCCCTCAAGAACTCACAGACTATTAAGGGGTTTGACTGATGATGACAAAATACTGGAAGCATTAGACAAGCATGGTTACCAGCGCGCTGCAGGAACATGGAATATCGCACATCATTTTTTTAGTGCTTCCATGCAGGGGAAATATTCATCCCTCCCTTATGTCACCTATCAGAACCCATTTGTATCAAACTTTATAATTTGGATTACTATATATACTTGTATATAATAAATCATATTTACTTCCAAAAATCCTAAAGCAAACTTTTAGCATGCATCTGAGCCTTGGCACATTAGAATATATGTAACCCCTTAGGAAATCTGACTGTGTCCAATTGAAGTCAACAACTTTCTAACAACTCTGCTATTTTCCAAAATAACAACATATTTTTCATGACCAAAAAGTGTGACAATGGCTTAGGTGTGAGGCTGCTTCTTGTGGCAGAAACGTGCTGATGTGGCAGTCATTCTGCCCTTTTCCGTGCAGTATTATAAGGGGCCAAAGGGTTGCAAAGCCACCTTCTCAACACTGTGCTCCTGCTCCCAGCCAAGCCCAGACTTACCTCCCCACCTGCGGAATCTCCTCATCCATCAGGGAACTGGTCTTCTCTATATGGAAGTAGGTTTTCCCACATGTTTTTAGAGGCATTTATATTTCTATACAAAGTGGTCTCACCTGTATCATCACTGGTTCTTTTATGGGAAAATTATTAAAGATAAATAGAAAGAGAGTGCATAGTGCCTTTTTAGTTTTAATACTATCCCTCCATTGTACCAAGAAAACAGTCTTCAGGACCTTCAAATGCAGTTCCTTTCATATGCACCCCACTTCCTTCACTCAATTGTTTAGTTAGCAATTTGCTAATTAGTTTTCTGCTAAAGAACCCCAGCATTTATCTGTGGAGTTTCTTGTTTTGAAAGCCCCAGCACGCTCAGTGGGAAAATCCGTATCAGAGCATTTGTCCTGTACTCAACAAGAGACTGATGAAGGTAGACGGAGACTGTTTACCTCTGATTTTGCATGCATGTGGAGGCAGCACACTGGGTGGGGGCCAGATAGGTGATCAGAGAGAGTCAGGGGCAGCCATGAAGGAAGCCTATAGTGCCCAGTTGATTTCCAACATGGAGACTGGGGTGGGGTGTGATGGGCCTGACTTCACTGTGCTCAGAATCCAGGTTGCCTTCGGAGCTCCAGGGGACAAGAAGGTGGACAAGCAGCTCTGCTCAGGACAAGACCCTCCTACTGAGTAAGCAGTGGTGGAGCTGATGCTGGGCTCCAAGAGAGTTCCAATGTCACTGGTTACAGGATTTAGCTGGATGCTCATGAAAACACCTAGAGTTAGTGGGCGTTTTATTCCTGCATCCCCCATTAACCATTCAGAAATCATTCTAGCAAATGGTAGTTTGAACATAGAAGAAAGTGGTAGGAAAGAAAGTTAAAGTGAATGTGTCTGCCATAACTCATTTCAGGAGGCCTTAGTCGGCTGAAGCTCAGGCTTTCTGATTGCAGGATAGAGCTAAAAACCAGACCCTCCACACCCTCAATGAATGAGTCTTCCAGAGAACAGACTGTGTGATTCACATGTACGTGAAACTCCAGCACTTTTTATACTATTTTCTGAATTCTGTAGATGCAGAAGGAATGAACTGAATCAAAAGAGGAAAAGGGTGACTTTCTTAGCACACTTTACCATGCTGTTGTGGAAAGAGATGGAAGGGGCTCATGGTGAGGCTGTGGTCTCTACAGAGGGCCTTCCCTGTTTAATCAGAGAGGAGCAGGCCCTCTCTAAGGGGTCTCTACAGGTTTCATAGAGGCCACTCAGGGACACCAAAAATGCCAGGTGTTCTCAGACTAGGCTGTTGGGCAGACGACCAGCAGCTCTTAAACCATGCTGCCCCAAACCAGTCACCCTCCTCTATTTCCCGTATAGCAGAGGTCCTTGCACCCAAACAGGTGTGTTACAATAGAGTTGGATGTGTTTATATTTGAGGCCTAATGGTCTTACCTGCTTTGGGGGAGATTCTTGTGATCCAAGAATGACAAGTTCCCAAGACCAAGGCTGAAGGATAAGTCTTGATGGTTCACACAGATGGCAGGGGATGCCACAATAACAGGTCCTCCAAATAGATTTCCTCAAAATAGCTTCACAATTTTCAGTCCCTTGGTCAAGAAATAGCTAAATATACATAAACACGAGATTGTGTTTTACTTTTTCACCTCAACTTACAAATGCATCCTCTTACACAGCGTCGTTCTAGTCCTTAAAATAAGCACAATCTCTTCTTGTCAATGTCTAAGTTCTGTTTTTCAATGAAGTGTTGACTTGGACTTTATCCCAAAGTGGTCTCTGCTGTTTCCTAAGCTTGGGGTTTGTTTCCACTAATGCATTTACATTCATTGAATTTGACTGATTTTTCATGGACGTTCGCCACAATTACCTTCATCTACATTTTTAAGTACTTAAGTACATACTTGGTATCATAAAAGCTGCTGTTTTAGTTACAGGAAGCAGATACACAGTCTTTTCCCCAAAAGCTTAATTCTGAGAAGACAGTAAGAATTTCAAGTCATTCTAGAAGTGTGCTGGAATCCTCTGGAAGACAAGGGCTGAAAGGACCTGAGCTGAGGTGTTGAACAAATATGGCATCATAAGATCTGCATGTCACAAAACCATTGCTTTTGACATTAGTGAGTTATCTTTGAGGTCAACCTTGTCCTGATTCTACCAATAAGGAAAAACTGAGCCCAAAGTTATCCCACTCGTTAGTGACAGTGTATGTCTGTTACACAGGTCTTAACTCCCTGGGTTATTTTCTTTCCACTTGACCCAACCTCATTCCTGTCATTCCCCACTGGGGAGAGCTTTCTGAAGAAGAAATTTTATTTTGTCACCAAAATCATTGACACCACAAGTGTTAGGTCACAACTGTCTTTGTTAGTTAGAAAATCTGAAATTAATACCAGTCTAGTTGTGGTCTAAGGAAAAATACATTTTCAAAGTCTTCAGGCTTTTGAGAATACAAAGAAAGTGGTAACTGGTTACCAGGAAGCCAGAGGCTTTACATTAAGATTTTTCTGAGTTATAATTTCAGCTTTTTTATGATTGTTGGGAAAAAGCCACATGACATAAACTTCACCATCTCTACCACTTCTGAGTGCACAGTTCAGGAATGTTAAGTAAACTCACATTTTTGTGCATAATTCCAGATTTACTTTTCTTTATAATTCATTTTTGCCCCTAACTTGATGCTTGCCTGCTTTTCTAAGTTTCTGTCAAATACTTTGGAACATGTGTTTCATCATTCCAGTGGCCTGGCTGGCCAAATCCTTCCCTAAGGGCTTTTATTAGAAACCTCCTTGTTTAAATTCAAAACCTACACCATGCTTGCCTGTGGGTAGACTGGCCTTGCCGCTCACAGAATCCTGATAGAAGCCCTGCCATTCTTTTTTATTGGGGGATGGAAGGAAGAGGGGCCAGAGAGGGAGCTTTCTATTTATCTTCCAGATCCTCTTTATAGCTGGGAAGCTTCTGCTTTGTGAGTGGTCCTGACACGAGCCTAGAGGTCATTTCCTCTTATATGTAGTTTGCTGCATTTTGCATTATCATTGGTGTTGCCTCAAAATTAACAAGAGCAATGAGCATTTATGTATTATTCATTTCAAGCGTACAAATCCTGAATGTATCTCAGGCTCCTTTTTCTTCCTAGAGCTTGCACTCGACAGCGCATGCTGAGTGGATCATTCGAGGGGCAACCGGCAAAGGAAAGGTCGATTCTCAGCGTGCAGCATCACATCCGCCAAGAGCGCAGGTAAATGCTCCGGGAAGACGGGCTTCAGAGACCCGAAGGAAAGGGGCTTTGCAGGAGTGAGCATTGTGTAGCTTCAGCCCTGGGTAGCAGGCGGGCGACGGGCCAGGAACTGAATTCTATCTGCTGGTGGTCACAACAATGAAATTGGCAATCTCATTCGAGATTCAAACAAACAAAAACACCTTTACTCAAAAACCTTTTCCTTGGTGATAGCCAAATTCTGACTTTTAAGATCAGAAGGAGAAATTCTGAAATCTTGTTAGAGGGGATCACAGGCATTTGGATAGACTATAAGCTTTTGCTATAAAATAGAAGTGAGGCATTATTGATGGTGTGTCAGAAAAATTGTTGTTGTTGTTCTTGTTGTTGTTGTTGTTGTTGTTTAATCCTGGTCTTTGCTTAAAACTCCAGATTTGATCTTGAGATCCACTGACCAGTTGATTGTGGTTGTTTCAGGTCACTAAGACATGGATCGAACAGCCAGAGGATCAGCAGGGGGAAGTCTCTTGAAACCTTGACTCAAGATGTAAGTTCTAAGCAATGCTGTGGATTTGGGAAGCAGGGATATGTCCGTGTATCTAAATAACTGCTGACAGGATTCTAGGGCCTGGATCTGTCTACCATCTTGCCATGTCTCCCTAAGACTTCATACAAGAGGAACTCAGGGAGCTCAGAAAACAAATGACATGACCAGGCACTGAAAAGTGACCACTGACGTAGAAGAATCTAGATATCTCACACGGGGCACATGTTTTGGTTAACACAGACAAAAGTGATGGATCAGTTATCTTTGACTAAAATTAAAAACATTTAAAGCATTTTGTATAAATAATTTGCATTATTATCTCTGAATATTTACCAAGTTCCAACTATTCTAGAATCTAGATCCAGTGTTTATAATTTCAAGGGTTTACCCAGGAGGAGATAATTTTTTTTCTATGATCATGTTTTATGTCAAAGATTACACAGAATTTCCCAAGAATTTCTTTACTTTTAGACTCTAGGTCTCTTGTGTGTGTATTGACTGACATAATAAATCCTGACTGAGTATTTACTTCATGTGGGATCCGGTTCCAAGTGATAAGAATAGTGGGGAGGGAAGACAGACTCAGGACCTTCCTGGAACCCACATTCTAGTCAAGGTCACAGATAATAAGCAAGTGAACAGTTCATGGGATTTCTGAGAGTGATCTTAATTTCCTCCATCTGCCTAGTGCAACGACAGGTTTGCTTTCTTCTGTAAAGTAATATAAAGAAGTCAAAGGTGGAGATTTGATCTCAGGGGACTTTAGATAAAATGGTTAGTGCAGACCGCCTGCACCATCCCAGAGACCTAAACAGAGGAGTGAGACATCTAGAGAAGCCCAGGAGCAAGCCATCCAGCTGCTGGCTATGCTGAGATGACCATAAAAGACACAGTGAAGCTCTGACTCTTGAGTTGGAGTCTGGGAACCGGGTTGAGAAGGCAGAGTCAGGAACATTCAGAGCCAAGCATGGCACTGAAGAAAGGCGAGCTCACCCAGAGAGCCAGCCAAGCATGGGGTCTTGATTCTCTGATCCTCGTTTTGCTTTTTCTCCACTGATCTCCTGTTTCTTCAGAGGTTCTGTGATGTTGAGTTACTGCTTTCACTCCCTAGAAGATGCTACTTTAGCATCTTAGACTGTCCTCATTAAGCATCCCAGGTAAAAGAGAGAACTAAAAGTAGGAGACGAGAACCCCTGTCTCTGTCCTATTGGCACAACTGGAATTGGCGCAGGGCTCTGTTTCCGCATATCCAGGGCTCTCTCTGATGGACGACCATGTTGACACAGAGTTGTGGTCAGATCCAGCCCGTGGCCTGTGCCCTCGGCACTTCAGATTCAGTCCCATTGCCTGGAGAAAGTTGCCTCGGGAAAATTCAGAGGCAACACTCTTCAGAGCAGTTTCCTTTGACATGATTCAGTGGAAATGTACAGACTACAGAAGCATCGATTAGAACGTGTCTTTGAAAATATGTGCTGAAATACACATAACAGAGGTCCTGCTTGAAAAGTGCTAATTCCAGAGGCTGGTTTCTTCCTCAGTGACCTTTTCTTGTTGAGACCTGTAACAAAATGCATCCCCCATCTTCTCCATGGCAAAATGTCGTGGGGTTCAGTTATTGCATAAGATGGCCTTAGCATGTCTTTTCTCCCACGAGAGCAGACATTAAAATGAGAAAGTTTAACCTTTTCCACCTATTCTAAGTGATAGTAGACACGGATGATTAAATCTAAGGAATGCTTTCTATGGGGTCTACTCTCCAGGTGTTTGAACAGTGGCTCCCCACCTCCTGCCGCGTCCATATAGGGACCGTCCAGGCCCTGCCTGACCTGCTCCCACACCCTCAGGACTGTCTCTTCCTATTAGCTCCTTGCTCTCTGGGCTCTTCCCCAACTGGCGTCCTGGGTCTTCCATGCCCACACACCAGGCCTTTTCCCCCTAGGAGAACAGGGTTCTGCAGCTGTCCACAGCCTGCACCCTGAGGGAGAACCACCCTTACTCCAACAAGCCACTGTTCATCCTGGGGATGAGCACCCCCACTTCCCTCTGGTCTTTCCCTCAAATAGCACCTTTATATTGACTCCACTGTGACCTATTTTAGGTTACAGCTTCCAGCACTCTCTACCTCTTACCTACTTTGTGTTTTTATTAGAGCACTAAGCATCCTCTAACATACTTATTTTTATTTTTTTTAATCTGTCTCCCCTGACTAGACAATCAATCCCACAAGAACAGGGATTTTGTATGTGTTTTTTCCTCCTCCTGACAGATCCTCAGCACTGGAACATCACACTTGGCACATGACGGGATTTGTGATAAATATGTGCTGAATGCTTTATTTTTTAGGGGAAAAATAACTTTGCTAAAATGATTGTGACCATTTAACTATATAAATGTGTGTGTGTGTGTGTGTACCTCATGCTATATATTTATTATATACAGTAGTTACATACATGCCATATATTATAGTTATACATAACATGATTATATATATGAAGATGCTGACTTCAATGTTTAAGCATAATAATAATTTTTGGCCTTCAAGAAAAGTCTTTCGTAGTGACATGCCTGCCCTGGATTTATTCCTAGCACTCCAATACAGTGAGATACAGAAATGCACAAAGAGAAGACAGCGAAATAAAGATGATTCAGGAAAAAAAGGAGCAAGCGGAGATGAAAAGGTACAGCGCGCTACAGTGATCCGTGGCCGTCGCTTGAGCGCTGACATGTGCCCTTCACCATCCTCTCCCCCCGTGTCCCCTCCAGGAAAGTGCAGGAAGAGGAGCTGAGAGAGAACCACCCGTACTTCGACAAGCCGCTGTTCATCGTGGGGCGCGAGCACAGGTTCAGGAACCTGTGCCGCGTGGTGGTCCGTGCCCGCTTCAACGCGTGAGTACACTGTTCCAGCCAGGTGTGTGGCCTGGGTCGCGCGAACAGCAGGGGTGTTGTCACAGGAGGAGAAGAGACTTGTAATCCTAATGGGGTCACAAAATAAACTGTGGGCTAATTAATCACACTGCTCCTCTTTGCCCAGCGCCTGACCGGGTGGCAAACAAAGGTTGCGAGTAGTTAGCATTTGTAGGAAGCGCACGTTGATAAAGCCCTTGACAGCCATTTTTATTTGTGCCTTTTCACAGTTGTCCAAGACGTTTAGATCGATGTTATTAACTCTGGGTCTTATTTTGAAAATGCTGAAACAAAGGGAGATTCACGGATGGGGGGGTCGTTGTCCACATCTTTTGTCAGACTTGTAGTTTCTTGGTGATCAAAATATACCAACCAGTTTATTCTAGGATAATGTAAAACAGAAAGTTAACTAGTACTTCCATTACCAATTGTTATGAGAAGAAAACCACTGGCCACGGCCTCGACCCCACCAACCAGGAGAAAAGGAGAAGAGGCTATCAGGAGGGTAGAAGCAGACGGCACTGTATTTGTGGAGCCCTAAGCCAAGTTGCTCAGGCAGCCAATGCATAAAATGAATTTTTGTCAGTAAATATCCTGAAGACATTAAGAACTCTGCAGGAAGCTTTCCCCATGCCATCATTTGAGGAAACTGACCACCTTTATTGACAATCAGCAGCATATAGTACTTATTCTCTGTTATAGACTGAATTATTACTCCCCAAAATCCACATGTTGGAGTCCCAACCTCCAGTACCTCAGAATGTTTTTATTTGGAGATAGGAAATTTAAAGAGGAATAAAGTTAAAATGAGGTCATAAGGTGGGTCCCAATCCAATATGACTAGTGTCCTTATTCTAAGAGGAAGTTTGGACATGGGCCCAGGTGGGGGAAGATCATGTGAAGCCCTGAAGGAGAAGATGACTACTGCAGGTCCAGGGTGCAATTCCCGAACAGATCCTGCCCTCGTTGCCCTTGGGAGAAACCAGCCCTCCTGAGACCTTGATCTTGGATTTCCAGCCTCCGGAACAATGAGAAAATAAATTTCTTAATTTCTTAAGAATTGCTTAAGCCACCCAGTGTGTGGTGCTTTGTTACACAGCTCTAGGAAACCAACACACACTACCCCAACACATCAGGGCTGGAGACCTCAGGGACCTCCTCATAGCGGGAAGCGGAGGCTTTGTCTCAAGGACATGGACTCATTGCCACTTCATGGTTCTTTCTGACATTCTAGAAAGACATTCACAATTTAAAGCATCTGAGTAATAATCACTAAAACTCCCCTGAGTTTCCACAGAGTAAAGGAAGAAGATGGCAATGTAGGCATTGCTTTGATGAGAGCCGGGTGGGTTTTTCATCTTGAATTATCCTGTTGGCAGCAAACACGTTAACATCTAATTGCTAATTCTCCACCTCATTGAGTGTGATGCACATTCTCCTTTGTCAGCAGCGCAGATGAATAGACTGACAAAGTCTCAATTGTAATTGGGAACACGCACACAAAGACCATCAGCCTTCCTAAAAGTCAAAGTTAGAAATCCCCCTCCCAGGAAATTCTATATGAATTATTCCACAAGATCACAGTTAAAATCAGGGTGGAGAACGCTTGTTTAATTTATAGAGTATCTAACTAAATAATTATAAAGAACATCCTTGAACAACTAAAGCAAAGATTTTAAGTGAGCATTTTAAAATGGAAGTCAAAATTTAATTTTGTAATACTCAGAAATTTTTTAATCAAGTCTCCATTCCTAAAATCAAGTACTCTGAGAAATGTAAGATTTTACTTTCATAAGCTTCAATAGCAAATTTGATGTTTTCAATTTAATGTTCTGTTTCTTCAGAAGTCACATGCAGTTAACATGTTTTATAAAGGGCATTTTAGGAGATTTTAAGTAGAGGAGATGTTTGTAAATACCATGCTGCCAAGATGCAGCATGCTTGCTATGTAGCAGAATTTCATATGCTTGTTCTCTCTTACAGATCCAAAACCGACCCTGTCACAGGAGCTGTGAAAAACACAAAGTACCACCAACTTTAGTAAGTTCCATTTTCGTGTACAATTGAAGTTTTCCTGAGTTATTTTATGCCACATGAAAAAAAAAATAGAAATTCTCTTTTATTTTCTTGCTAGAATGACATTGATAAGTGGGGACTTATTTTTTTAAATGCCAGTCATGTTAATAGTCACAGAAGCCATTGTCTCTGAATCTTGGCAGCCTGTTCTGGAGCATTTGTGTTGTTTCTCAGTTCTGTTTGGCCTTTGACAGTGATTTGCTGGGACTGGTCACTTACCTGGACTGGGTCATGATCATCGTAACCATCTGCTCTTGCATTTCCATGATGTTCGAATCCCCCTTTCGAAGGGTCATGCACGCACCTACTTTGCAGGTACTGCTACTAAATCTCAGCTCCCAGCTAGGTGGTAAAACATTGACCTGCAATTTTTCTGCTCATTGTGACCTAACTGCATCTTGGCCATTTCAGATTGCCGAGTATGTATTTGTGATATTCATGAGCATTGAGCTTAATCTGAAGATTATGGCAGATGGCTTGTTTTTCACTCCAACCGCTGTCATCAGGGACTTTGGTGGTGTAATGGACATATTTATTTATCTCGTAAGTTTTTGCTTTTTCCTAAATGTAAAATGTCATGGTTTTGTAAAGATCTCCTGCATTTCATGGTGCAAAGATGAGATGTGTGAGGTCTAGTTGCCATAACGGATTCTTAAATGGATTATAGAATAGTCCATTAATATGCAAATAAGATGCATGCATTTACTATCTAAATTAAAAACCATTAAAATATTTGTGGATAGCTGCATTGTTAAAATAAATCAACCACAATTTTATGTATGAATGTGGCATACGTTAATAAGGTCTAAAATGGCAAATCTCATTTCTATCTCACAATTCATGTGGCTCCTATAATACAAGAAAGTTTGCATCACATAAAGCATGTTGTTGATTAATGAGCCCCTTGTTATTAAAAGCAAACTGAAGTCATTTGAGTTGGGACTCTCGTCTGGAATACTGGGCCATGACAGGTGCCTCCTCAATGGTCAGTTAAACTGAGAACTCACAAGTGGATTCAAAGAAATTTTATTTTTCTACCTGCACAAGAAGCCATGAAATCAATGTCTTTGCAGGAACAAGAACTGTGACCAGTAACAGGTAGCATGTTGCGATCATTAATAAAATAGTAGTAACCTTGTTAAAAAAGAATTTGGATCATGTTAGGTCAGCAGAACTCCCAGTGCAGTAAGTTAGAAAGAGCAGGATGCACCGAGGTACCCACACAGAAAGCACCCTCATGCATTTCTATATACATGTGAGGCTCCTTGGAGAGAGACCTCTAACAGGCCCAGATTGGGCTCGCTGTTTAAAATCAGCTGGCTGCACACACACCTTTGAGTGCCTGTCGCATATCACACATGGAATCCTTGCTAAATAAAAAGTCGGGGCCAGATGGCTCCCAGAAAATGTGGATGGTAGAGGAGCAATTGCCTAAGTCCCAGAGGTTGTTCTTTCCCTGTAGGTGAGCTTGATATTTCTTTGTTGGATGCCTCAAAATGTGCCCGCTGAGTCAGGAGCTCAGCTGCTAATGGTTCTTCGGTGCCTGAGGCCTCTGCGGATATTCAAACTGGTGCCCCAGATGAGGAAAGTTGTTCGAGAGCTTTTCAGCGGCTTCAAGGAAATCTTCTTGGTATGTTAGAGGTGCCTTTTGCTTCCAGTTCGCCAGTCTAACTCTGCCATGTTGCTGATGGGGGGAAAAGTGAGTCTTGCCAATCAAAGTCAAGTCTATGGTTCTGTTCATTGCCAAGGGATTGTAAAGGCAACAGCAAAACAAGATACACAAGCAGAAACTGTACCATGAATGCATCTGTTCTGTCAATTTACTTAATTCAATGAACATTTTTAGTAAACCAATGAGAAGCACTCTGGAAAGTATAACAAATGGCAAATCCAAAATGGTAGCATCCACTAACCCCTTAATCCTTAAATTGACTTCAATTTCTACTCTGGGTTTTAGTTTTCCCATCTAGAAATTAAGAATAAGAAGATTCCACCTCTCTAGTTCATAAACATTAATGAATGTGGGCATATAATCTTATTCTATGTGTCCCCTTAAAGCACATGGCATAGAATTTGTCTCTAGATCCTGGGAGTGTTAATGTAAAACAACTTTAAAAAATATAACACACAGGTATGCCATGCTTTAAGAAACCCCTGTATAAAGTGAAGAATACTCACCAATGTGATCATAGGGGGAACATTCTTTTTAATTAGGCAAATATTGCTTTGGGGTCTTCTTAGAACAGAGCTGGAGACAAAATGAGAAGTAAGAGACCCATTACCCGCAATCTGTTGCAGAAGGATCTTTGCCTTCCAAAAAGAATGATCAAGAGCTCTTTTTATCATGGATGAGTGCTGCTTGTGCATGAAAAACATGAATTGATTTACATAAGCTCATTTGTATCTTGCTTTCTAGAAGCATACCTATGGTGGGAGATCATCTGTAGTTGTATTTGATTTGAAAGTATTTTAAGGATAGACTGTGATGTTACTAGGGGCATATAATTGTGCGCGCGCGCTGCGCTTAAAAGTTCTTATTTATTTTCTTTACACAAAGCCATAAAGCTGTGGCTTTTTACACAGTGGACGTGAAGGGAAACAGATCTCACCTGTTGGTATATGAATCTTTTGACCTCTGATGGAGTTCAGAAGGGAATCTAGTTTGTATCTGTCTGCTGAGGAGGCTTCTGTGCAGCTGTAGAGCAGAACAGGTCCATGGTTTCTCCCGTTTTGCCCTTTAACCACTTTTGTCTGCTGAGACCCAAGGATCCTGCCAGCAGAGGGAGCACGAGTTGATGAACAAATCTGCTTCCCAGGACTGAATTATCCTGCATCCTCAGGGCACAGCTCCCTCATGCCTACAGGAAAAGGAAGCCACTGTCTCTCCAATTTATGCTCTGCCAAGAAGGATATGAACCCATTAATTGGGCACAATGGAGTTATTTAAACATTTTTCTTTGTTTCATTAAATAAAATATATCAAAGTGATGATTTTCAAGTCAGAAAAGCCCAATCATCTTTAAAAACTTCTGCCCCAGCTTCTTACATGAAAGTCACGTTTTTATTTTTAAGATTAATATTCTATTTTTAATAATATTCTATTATTCTATTATTACATAATTTCCTTCTGTTCACATTTCAGTAAGTTAATTGAATGACCTATGGTGGAGAAATGGAAAGATATTATCCAAACCCAGGAATTTTACACAATGTGATCTAGAAAGTTCTATTTATATCACTATTTGAACCAAACTAAATGTTTAATTTTTACCGCGAGGTTTGATATTTCATCAATTTCTTTCAGGTCTCCATACTCTTGCTGACATTAATGCTTGTTTTCGCAAGCTTTGGAGTTCAGCTTTTTGCTGGAAAGCTAGCCAAGTGCAACGATCCCAACATTATCAGAAGGGTAAGATGCTCCTCTCTGAACTTTGAAATAAAAGCGAAGGTAGCTTGCCCTGCCTTGGAAAGCATGTGGAATCAGTGGCTCTAGAGCTGCTTAGAGATTCCCCCTGATAAAACTGAGAATTCTCTCCTTGAACCTGCAGTATATCTCTGCTGGCTGGTAAAGGTTCGTATGATTAAATGCACATCTCAGAAAATTCTGCTCCTCCCTTCTATTTCTGCACCTATTCACTGCTGATGTCTTGCCCATAGTCACTCGAGACTCCTGATGTTTATGGCTGAGAACCTCAGGAACTTTCCTTTTAGGTCTTACCTAACATGAACCTGTTGACACCCATATCAGCAAACAGCCCCCGCCCTGCAAAAATAGGCCCGAGGAAAGTCCCTCCCACACCCTTTTCCCACTCTCAGCATTTGGAAGCAGCTTCACTCAGCTCTTAGCTGCCCAGAAGCTCCCCTTCATGACAGCCAACAAGGACCCCACCTAGGACCCAAACCTGAATTCCTTCCCTTTAGCATCTCCTGCTTGTTCAGTGGGTGTGAGTAAGAGGAAGTTGGCTTCAGGAACAGCCCCAGGGTTTCTGCACCTCCAACGTTATGACATGCAGGTCCTGCATCTTGGGCATGTTGGCCAGTTAACCTCCAAATGACCACTCAGGGACTCCGGGTCCTTCTGTCTGGTGTATCCACCCTTTGCTTTGTCTCTAGGGTCTTCTCAGTTTAGGTGGGAGACTAGAATGAGAAACAGTTCTACCACAAATTGATGCAGGCAAAGCTGCCAGTGGCACATATCACTTCAACTCACTTTCCCCGGGAAAGAACAATGGCCCTGCCATACTGGAAGGGAGGCTGGGAAAGGCAAGGAAAAAGGGACACAGTCTGGTTAATAATCAGCTAATTTCTGCTGTACCATCCAGATTACAAATAAATAATAAAGTCAATAATTAATGAAGTAAACCAAGTGCTGCTGATGCATAAACTAACAAAATCATTTCATCTTCCATCCAAATACAATAATATCTTAATTCCATTAAAATGTGTATCTCCAGAATGCCTAAAAGAATTGAACTACAACATAATATATATTTCTAGCAACAGCTAGATTTCATATTATAAAATCCACAAAATATTAGTTCTCTGTTATACAGAAAAATCTTTGTTCATTCAAGTACATTGTGAAATATATTAATAAGAGGACTTTAGAAGTGCAAGACTGGGAGAAAAGTTCCAGAAATTTCCACATACCTGAGAAGACATCAAGGAACATGGTATGAAGGTCATGATGTACCCAACCAACAAATGAAGGAAGTAATAAAGCGTTGATGTCTTCGTCCACGAGCTTGTGTAAGGAAGAAGTTATTTTAGACTCATACTGAATAGAGGCCAGAAAGATAATAACAGCATTTCAAGATGAAGCCTCCTAGGAATCCTAGATGACTCAGTTATTAATGATGGTCTAAGAGCATGGTGACTTCACATCATGTGCTTACACCCAGGCCAGGCTAGAGATGGATGGCTCCTGTGGGAGGTGGGGAGCACAGCAATGAGGTCTGGAGATGGTGCAGAAGGAAGGCCTAGGCAGACAGACAGCCATTCAGAGGACCACGCTGGAACATGGAAACTGGCACAGTTTGGCTGGGTCTCTCTGTTCCTCTAATCCCAGTACACGAGACCAAGGCCAACAATGTCATGCAGAGGACATCAGTTCTATCTCAGAGTCTCAGACCACCTCTCTAAAACAAAAGACAAACTCAGCCATGAATGGAAACTAGATTCACCAACATTTGGCTCACACATCTCATGTTCAAAGGCAAAGAGGCTTGACTTGTCGGGCCGTTTTCCAATGGGGCGAACACAGTATTTACTCGTATCTGCTTGAAGACTTCCATCCTTTGCCCATTTTCTTAAACCTGGGCAAAGATATCTTGAAGTCAACATAGATAGAGATATGGAACCCAAAGCTTAGTTACCAGACCACTGTAAACCAACTCGGATGCCACCGTTTTACAAATAGATATTAAATATCAGTTATGTCCAAGGGAACAAGAGAGGTGAAATGAAGAACTGGAAAGAGGAGGAGGTGACTGTCTAATTTTCTAGACAGCACTTTCTGTCCAATCAGAACGTGTGTTTCATGTTCTAGCAACTGTAACATGGTCAGCAGTCAAAAGAGCATCCAGAAGCCAAAACAGCATTCCACCTGATTCCCTACAGAAAGCTGAACCTCCCCAGGAAACTGTACTGGGAAGAAGGGAGGATTCAAGATGGCCAGGGCAGTTCCTCCCAAGCAGAGCAAGCGGGATGAGGAAAGACACCAAGCAGGCAAAGAAGAGTCAGGTGCAGAGGTGAGACAAAAGGAGGGAAGCAGCCTTGGAATCAGCTTCCAGATCAAAATCCGACTTTAGTTGATGGGATGGCTCAGTTCGGTTACTTCATCCCTGAGAATCTACTTCCCCCTCTATCACGTGTCTCACCCAGCAACGTTTTGAAGACAGATTAGTTCCCTTTTGGAGAGAGCCTCACCCAGTCCCCAGTAGTCAGTCACTTCCCTCCCATGTGGAAAAGGACTGAAAAACACAGCCAGAAATCTGAGTCTGGGAAAGACCCTCAAGACTCTGAATACCAGACTTGGGGGGTCCCAAGAGGAAGATTTCTTTGATGAGAAATTGAAGGGCACCCCCTTTCTCCACCGAAAAGCCCTCTTCACCATGGCTGATTTTAGGATTGTCAGCAAAAAAAAAAAATCTCTGCAAAAGAGTCCAATGTAGATAAACTTCCTATTTTCATGTCACCCTGTTTACTTGGCCACTGGCCGAGAAGATACCAGCACTCCAGGTGCTGGACACCCCCTTACTAGTTATCACAAATGCATCCAGTATAGTACTTTGAAGAAATGTGCAAACAAGGCCTCTGGCCTTGAGCTGGGGCTTCACAGAGATGTCTACATTTTTAAGATAAGTTACAATTGGGCTCCATGGTAACAGCTGGCAGGGGGAGGAAAGAAAGGGGAGAAGAAGCTCTCCCCTTCTCAGGTGTTGTCCTTGAAGAGTTAACTTGCCCAGAACAGTGAAAGAAAAAGCTGCTTTTATGTGAACTTCTGCAGACTATGAACTTCTGAGCCCCTCCCCTTACACGCTGGGTATAAAACTCTGAAACTTCCTGAACTCGGGGTTCAGGGGATTGATTGATTACAGCAAAGGCTGTACCCTCTAAACCTGGCTGCAGCCAAATTAAACTGTTTCCTGCTGTCTTTGGTGCCTTGCCTCGTTTGTCCCTACAACAAAATGAGAAGCCATTAAAGGTTTTTGGGAAGAAGAATCAGATACTTCTTAATGCTCATGAAGCACAAAGCTTTGTCCCTAGTACTCTTTTGGTTACCTGCATCCTACTAATAAGGAAAACAGGTATAAACTGATTAATAACTTGTAGAAGGTCACCTACCTAGTAAGTGGGGAAGCTGGGATTCCTGTCCAGGCTGCCTGGGCCCATGTGCTGTGCGTTAACCAGGGTACCAGGCAGCCTCATGCAATCAAAGGTGGGCCTTTGATTAATCAAGTATATCATGGGGCTTCTGGATGATTTCTTGCAATATAGCTCTTCCAAATAGTGTTGTAGATGAAGAGATATGGTTATGAAAAGATAATTACAATATATTTTAACCAAAAAACATATGAAAGGATAAAAACGGTATGATCTCATATATGCATAGGAAAAAAGATGGGAAGGATACACGCCAAAAAGTTAATTGTGTGTGTCTCTGGTAATTAGGGGTCAGTTTTCCTTTCTGGTACTACTCATTCTTTATAAGTAAAAGATATATTATTTGTGTCATATGTGTTTTTTTTTTTTAATGTTATTGGCAATCCAGACAGAGGTAATGTTGTCATTAGCTAAACTAGTTGAAATAGGAATGGAGACCTGGACCGTGAGGCACGAGAAGAAGCAGGACAACTCTGAGGTCTTCATTCTCACAGCTGATGGCATGTTGGTTCACAGACAGAGGGGACATTTCGTAGGGTCAAAGTTGACTTTAAACAGGTTAAAATTCTGTCGATATATTCAAGTGATGCTCAAGAATTTTACCAGATGCACCTCAAACCTAGATTAGGCTCAGAATATGATAATTATAGCCAAAGAGACAAAGATAACCAACCAGAGGGCAAGGAGACAGAAAATGAGTCAGAACTTCTAACTGGGTCAGGTGCAGTGGCACACACCTGTAATCCCAGTGGCTCGGGAGGCTGAGGCAGGAGGATCACAAGTTCAAAACCAGCCTCAGCAATTTAATGAGGCACTAAGTAACTCAGTGAGACCCTGTCTCTAAATAAAATACAAAATAGGGCTGGGGATGTAGCTCAGGGGTCAAGTGCCCCTGAGTTCAATCCCCAGTACCCCCTCCAAAAACAACAACAACAAAACCTTCTTACTGATGTTTTATGTTTAAATATTTTTAAAAGGCTTTATTTGGAAATAATTCACACGCTATACGATCCATCCCCTTCAAGTGTACAGTTCAGTGGCTTTTAGCATATTCAGAACTCTATAATCATCACAGTGGCCACTTTGGGAACATTCACATCTTTGAAAAGAACCTGGTATCAGTTAACTGTCACTCCCTTTCCCTTTATCCCTCTATACGTCTAGCCCTAAATAACTACTAACTACTTTGTATCTCTGTAGAGTTCGCTGTTCTGGACTTTCGTATGAGTGAAATCATACAATAGGTGCTCTTTTATGACTAGCTATTTGATTTAGCCTACTATTTCCAAGGGTCATCCATATGTCACATGTGCCAGTCAGTGCTTTAGCCCTTTCTGTGGCTACATTATATTCCACGGTTTGAATATACCATTTTGTTTATCTATTTTTCCAATGATGGACGTTTGAGTTGGTTCCACCATTTAACTACTATGAGTATTTCCAATTTAACATTCAGGTACAAGTTTCTCTGTTGACATACATTTATCGTGTCTCTTGGATAGATAAATACCTAGGAGTAGAATCATTAAGTTATATGGTGTAATAGTCTTATTATTTCCATTGCTATAACAAAATACCTGAGGCTGGGTATTTTGTAATGAAAAGGGGTATATTTAACTTACAGTTTTGGTGGCTGAAAGTCCAAGATTGCGTGGCCCCATCTGTTCAACTTCCAGTAAAGAGGCCCCTTTGGCTATATTACATGATGGCAGATGGCATCATTGTGGGTGTAAGAGCAAGAGGGAGGGATCACACAGTGAGACAGGAACCCAAATACCAGAGACTCGAAGAAAGTCACCTCTCTTAGGACACTTTTAAGAGAAGCACCCCCACTAACCAAATCACCCCCACTGGGCTCACTCTTAAAAAGATTTCGCCACCTTCTACATCCGTGGGCCAAGCTGCCAGCACATGACACCAGGAAACATAGTCAAACCATGTCCAAACCATGGCATGGGCATGTGGTAACTCCATGCTTAGATGTTTGAGGAACTGCCAGACTGTTCTCCAAAGGGGTTACGCCATTCTGCCTCTCTGCTCGGTGGTGTATGGGGTTCCAGGTCTGGGACTCCCGTTTCTCCACAGCCCTTCCAGGGCTGGCTGTTATTTGACTTTATTATTTATTTGTTTTTAAATATTTATTTTTTGGCTAGACACAATACCTTTGTTTATTTATGTTTATGTGGTGCTGAGGATCGAACCCAGGGCCTTGCGCATGCTAGGCGAGTGCTCTATCACTGAGCCACAATCCCAGCCCTGTTTGACTTTTTACAATGGCTTCTCGGTGCCTGTGGAAAGGCGTCTCATGTTGGCCTTGACCTGCACGTCCCTGATGGCGGATGGTGCCGAGCACCTTTTCCTGCTTACCGGCCCTTTGTAGATCTTCCTAGGAGAAATGTCTGTTCTGGCCCTTTGCCCACTTGGTAGTATTTCCAGCACCTCCTTCCCCTGCCTGTCTCTGTGGTCTTTGTCACTGTTTTCTGGACAGCTGTCCTCATCACTGCTATTGGATAGAGACCTTTGCTGCCTATGTGAGAAAACGTTTCCTGTCTCTCGCCTTCTCTGAGCTCTCTGTCTCACCAGGCTCCCTACCTCCTTTGTTTTTCCTACTCTAGGAGGATTGTAACGGCATATTCAGAATCAATGTAAGCGTGTCCAAGAACTTAAATTTAAAATTGAGACCTGGAGAGAAAAAACCTGGATTCTGGGTGCCCCGTGTTTGGTAAGCATATCAGAAAAATATCTTGAAGCTGACTATGTTTCTTGGTATGAGGACTTAAAACTGTATAATATGCCATGAAACTAAAAGTCACTCTGCTAGAGACTTTGAAATAATGAAAACTAATCAAATACCACCTTACTATTTTCCCAACACTTTAAAAGTTATGTATCTGAATTCAAATGGTTTTCAAAGTTAATGAGGCTTCAAAACAAAGATTTTTCTATCACATCGAATGGAAATTCATTCCAAGTTTAAATCTTTAAGGGAAGATCTGATATCCTTATAACACTGGTGAGAACCCTAAATCATAAAGCCATTTCAATTTTAAAACCCACTTATACTGGTGGATTTCCGTGATTGAAATACCGGAGAGGAATAATCAGTGACAATGTTAATCATATCTAATTCTCTCTTTAAAAATTATTTTTCAAAATGTGGATGTGTAACCGATGTGATTCTGCAACTTGTATTTGGGGCCAAAAGGGGAGTTCATAACCCACTTGAATCAAATGTATGAAAGATGATATGTCATGAGCTTTGTAATGTTTTGAACAACCAATTAAAAAAAAATTATTTTTCTTCAAAATGAGTTTTCAAAGTATTTACATCAAAGCTGGAAGTACCAAGCACCTTCAGGAAGTACTGAGTGTCTTCTTTCTCTGCCATCTTACTAATGACTGTGAATGTAGTCCCTCTGCCTCATTGATGAGCCGAGTGTTCCATTAACTTCATTTGTCCCCTTAATTTTTTTAAATTTCTTTTTCTTAACGTCTTAGAATAAGGAGTGAACCACAGGAACTCTGCTCCTGTCACGACGGTGTGCTCTCAACGTCAGAGCTCTTTAAGAGGAACGGCACTTCACCCAGCTGTAGCCTAGGACTCCTTGTTACCTCACTGTGGCCTTTCTCTACTATGAAATCCACATTTATAAACAATTCAATATAATTTATATTGGGGTTTTATTTTTTAAATACTCAAGAAGTGTGGGGGAAAAAAAGATTCATTTTGGATGTGTGGGACTTGAGCAGGAGTAGAGAGGAATATAACCCACAGGGATCTCCTTATTCCAGTGTGCGCAGTCTAATTTGCATTAAAATAAAAAAAATTAAAGCATAGAAAGTGTATTTGGTGAGATAAAAGTTTGTCAGACCGTAAAGAACTTATTTATATCAGGACATAAAATGGGGATTCTTTTCCTTGCTGTTTTGTATTTGGACTAAAACCTCATACCACGGGGGATGAAGCATTCTTACGTTCTAAAGAGAGCGACTAGACCCATCCAGCAGAAAAGACCAAGACGTTTTCTCACTCCATCACCCAGCATTAGTCTATGTGACAGAAAACTCTGCTTTCATGGAGAACATCATGGGAGTATAGGAGGTCAAGGTAGAGCACTGTGGCGTTCCTGCCCTTGACCCTGGGGGAAAGGTCCAGGTGCTCCCGTCCCTGGCTGAGGGAGGTCCTGAAGGAGGACATTCATACCAGAGCTTGGCCAGGCAGGGGGAGGCTCCGTGGGGGGGCTGCTCTTCACCTCCTGGCACAGGAAGGTTACCTAGTCTTCCTGGAGGACCACATCGTGGTCGCCTAAGCCACTAGGTCTGAGCCACCTTGAAAGGAACCCTGCTGCAGAGGGCATCCCCATCAAAGAGGCCTGTGTGCAAGAGCAGACCAGGATGCCTGGAGACCGGCCCTCCCAGCAGGGAAGGTGCAATGGTTGCTCTTGTTGTAAACTATGGTGCATTCATAGAAAACTGGAGGTAGAGTAGACCAAACAGACCAGGCAACAGCTGCCAATGAAAGGGAGTTTCTAACTCACAGTCCCAAGAGGAGGGGGCAGGCCACACCATGGGGGGCACTGGGGAGTGCCAGGGTTGGTCACAAGGCAGAAGGAGAACTACAGAAGGCCTGAACCAGGGTTTCATGGTGGGGAAGAGGGAGGCCAGGCAGGAGACTTGGACTGGCTAGCTTGAATCATTTCTGTAGGCTCCAAGACAGAGGGGCTGTCCCCAGGCGGCTGGTCCTGGGGGGTTAGGGCAGTGCTCTGGAGGTGAAAACTCAAGAAAGGAGGTGGTTGGGGTGTGGACTCCGGGTTGGTTACTTTGTATTTGAAAACTACACGAAAGGAAAAGGACTCCGATCCTTTAAGGTCATCTTCAAAGATGACTGGTCTCATGGCCGAAAGTGACCAAAAACTTTGGAACCCTCCAAGATGTCAGGAGAGGAGCTGAAACGCACCACACGGCAGTGTTCAGAGAAAAGCAAAACCTGCCCCAAGTTGTACCCGGTGGCATTCAGTCTGTCCCATAAAACCAGTTACAAGTATCTGAAAAATCAAATTTAACCAAAATGCAATATTTTATGTAATTTATTATTAGTGGTTTCAAGTTCAATGACATTTTAAAAGCATAAACAAATAGAGGCACTTCCCTCAAACATCATCACAATTGCTTTTGTCCATTTTCCTGATATATTATGATTTGGATTAGTTGTAATGAAATAAAAATCTTTGCCCTAAAAATATGTCAAGTGTAACCATGAATTTTTTTTACCTTTTTTTTTCTTTTAAATAATCCAATCTAGAGTTAGAAGCTAAAAAAAATATTTTTATAATCTTTATATTGGCTAAATTATGATTAAGAAAATAACATATCTGGGAATAGCCCTAGAGGAATGCTTAGGTAATTATAATTAGGACATAAATATGCACAGTCTAATTCAAGAGATGGTCTGGTTTCTATATTTTCTCTTCAGATGAATAAGTTCATTTTCCTCTGAATCAGACTTGATGAGATAAAAATTGCCTCAGTAAGAAGGATTAAACACATCTTCTATTATAAATACTGTGTGATTTATTTTAGGAAGAGGTCAGTATACAGGAAAATGGCCTGAATGAGAACAAAAACAACAAAGTGTTCAGTTCTGTGATAATGTACTTACCGAGTGCTAGAATCCACCAGGCTTTCCACTTGCCACAGATTCAGCTATGGATCAGTTACGGCCCTCGCCCCTTACAAGCTTGAAATCTGGTGGAGAACAGAACTGTGTGCAGGGAGGGTTCTCAAGAGACTTAGGTTTCTTAATTTCATGGAATATCAGCCTCTGATACCTGCAGAAAGATAAAAGGTGCTGGGAATTGTACTCACGCAGGAGAAGCTCTTAACCCAGAGTATGAAGGACCAGGCAGAGAGGAGAAGTACTGGTAACTTTCTTTGTGGGCAGTATTGGAGGTTGAATCCAAGGCCTCCTACATGCTAGGCAAACTCGTTACCGCTCCACTATGCCCCCAGCCCACATTGGTTAACTTTTAAAGGACAACAGCTGGAAATAGGCAGGGGAAAGAAAGACAGCAAAGGGCAGGTGGGAAGGAAGGATGAGGCCAAGCTCAGGTGCTTCCAGTGGAAGAAGCTCTGCTGCCAAAGCTCAAGGCAAAAGGAGAGTTGGTGCATTCTTAAAAGCACAAAAAGTTTCTGATTTCTTTAGGAAAGATGGCTAGAATGCAGGCGACACAGGATACCATTTTGGAAAGTGTTGTTCCCTGGGTTTCCATATCCAAAGGCAGGGGCTGATTGCCTTCCCCATGTGCCCCATCTTCTCCAGAGGAGGAGTGACTGGCTCCCTTTATTGTGATTTAGGGGGCCTTGGAGCACTTTCCCCTGGGAAATCCAAAGATCGACCAGATTATGAGGTCAGAACCAATGTCTTAGTATTTTTTTAATTGGATAGGCAAGATTATAATCTTTTTTAAAAATAACAGAAAAGATAATATTTAAGCAGCCTTCCAATTCAAGGAAGGGAAACAGGGAAGATAACAATAAGGATTAGGGTTGGTATCTATTTAATCTCTAGATATTGTAGGTGAGACGCACTTTCCAATTTGCTAGCATAAACAAAGCACAAATAAACAGTCATATAATTAAAACTGAAGAAGTCTTGTTTTTTAAAATATGATAAATCCTTTAACTTATTTAAGCCTATAATACTACATTTTATTTTTCATGGTTTAGCCTAAAAGTGTATTTTCAACATATTCTAACTTTAAAGTATATGGAACATGAAAGTGTTTAAGTTGCTGCAAATTTAGCTGAAAAAGCACTTTTTACATAAAGGAAATGGATGAGTAAGAAAGTTCAACATCAGATCTGAGAACTGGCTCACTTGGTTTTAAAAAGTCCTTATTCAAGCAAACTGCAGCATCTGTAGAATCCTTACAACTGCTGTCTACTATAAAAG
Organism: Marmota flaviventris; assembly: GCF_047511675.1. Lineage (NCBI taxonomy): Eukaryota > Metazoa > Chordata > Mammalia > Rodentia > Sciuridae > Marmota > Marmota flaviventris. The sequence continues at coordinate 157,294,685 of NC_092501.1, read as the reverse complement.
ACCTGGAATTTAATTGAAACACCACCACCATCCCAAGTAAGGTTGTTGGAAAAATTCAAAAGAATTTATATGTACTTTCATGCAGAAGAAAATATAAATCAGAAGTCCAAAATGTAAATTTCTTAGTGAAGCTTTTGTACTATATAGAAAACATCTCTGTCAATCATCCTTAAACCCTAAAAGAGCAAGCCACTTTCATTTTATGCTTTCTTATTAGATATTCATCTATTCAGTATTCTAAAAAAAACAACAACAACAAAACTTACAAAGGTAAATCTCATGACTGTTTCTATAGTTTAAAAAACATAAAGAATTGTAACAAAATCTGAGCCAGATTCCCCTCAGAGTATGCCTTTCATGAGGGTTCAATTCTGATAAACGAAAAAGTAGGGAAAGTAATTAAAATTATGATGTAGATAGGCTCCAGGAGACCTTCCCAACTCAGCAGTTCAGAGCCAATTTATCGTCAAATTCAGATTCAGCAAGGGTAGTGATAGTGCCTGGTTTTCAAGTGTGCAGTTGTTGAAACCTTTATTTAAAATAGCCTCTAATAAGAAAGAAAAGGAAAAAATTAAAGTTTCTTTTTTCTGTTTATAACCACAACAAAAGTTAGCTAAACCCACAATAATGAAAGAAGATGCAATATAGTGAAAGGGATCACTTTTTAATTGAGAAGGAAAAAAGTATAACTTGTGTCAGAAAACAAGGAAGGAGATAGCCCATCCCCCAAACAAAATAAATAATAATGTGGCCCAAGTGTTTTGGGAATTAGGAATCCACTGCAGGTATAGAGCGCAAACTGTGAATTGGGCATCATGAGAAGGTCTACTGAGACTTCTCAAGAGTTAATGAGAGGAAAAATCCAACCAGGAGGGAGTAACTTGACGTATATCCGCACAACCCTCAGCCTCTGGAATCAACAGCCCCTCAAAGCCTCAGTATGTTAAGGCACAAAGTGAAATTAAGTAACCAAATTCTGCTCTTCTTCCACTTTCTTTTAATAGAGCCAATTGTGATTTATGCCTTTAGAAGTTTCAATGATAAAACTCTCAAAATTCACACCCAGAGTCCGATGCCCCTTTGTGCAAATCTATAAAATCTCATTTTCAGCAAGTTCCTCCATGTCGTCAGTACAGAGGCAGCAGGGACTTCAGAACCTCAGGCTGGATCTAGAGCTGTTGTGCCCTTTGCTTTAAATTGAGGCCACCTGATGAATCTATGTTATGTTAACACATAACAACACATAGGACAGCCAACGAATCCCAGGTACCCCAATCTTCCCCAAAGCTGAAGACACCCTATACTCGGAATTAGAAAGAGCTATAGGCATTTGCTGTAAAATGTCCCTTTCTCCTTGGAATTTTACAGAACTGTTCCTCTTTCGGAATTGCAGGGCAAATCCTCGGAACTTTAATTTCGACAATGTGGGGAATGCTATGCTGGCATTGTTTGAAGTTCTCTCCTTGAAAGGCTGGGTAGAAGTGAGGGACGTTATTATTCATCGCGTGGGGCCGGTGAGCAAGCACATCGAATCTTTTGAACATTTCCAGAGCAGCTTTGATTTGCTTTGATGAATAACCATATTTTTCATTTATGCAGATCCATGGAATCTATATTCATGTTTTTGTTTTCCTGGGTTGCATGATTGGACTGACACTTTTTGTTGGAGTAGTTATTGCTAATTTTAATGAAAACAAGGTAAGAATCCTTGGTTGACTACCACAGGCTTTATTCTTTACTTGCCCCCCACTTTGAACTGTTTTTTCCCCCCACACCACAGCATGAAGTAGCATTAAACTGTAATGTGACTGGTGGAAATAATCTGTATAACAATTTTACAAAGTACCTCATCGCTGCCTTTCAGGCACATTATTTAGAAGTACAATTCTCTTGCTAAATTTACCCTCTTGGCTACAGTGTCATTAATTCCCCCACAATTGAGAAGCGCATCTCCTATTGTTTGGATTGAAAGGATGTACAGCAAGTTATTAAAATACAGTAGCTGAAAGTGGGGAGCTGATTGCAGGTAATATCATTTCACAAAATGTAAATTGCAGTCTCCTTTGTCACTCAGTAGGCGGACTTGGAATTCTGATGGGCTAGGGAGGTACCGTACAAATTTTTAAATTCTACATCAAAGAACAAAAAGAAGATTTTCTAATTTCATGTAAACTTTACATACTTCACAAACCCCACGTAACATGCTGAGTTCTCAACAGCTCTGATGATCAGTACAAGGCTCACAAATGGGAAAACAGCAATGTACAATGTAGTTTCCTATCAATAAATGAGTTGGGAAGAACATTCCGTTAGCACTCGGGGGAGAGGTGATTGTTCTTCTGAGCATGGCTGATGAGCTTTCCATTATGGAAAAACAATTTTTGGAATCACAATAATCAAAATACACTCATTGTTGAGCCCTTCATCTATATTGAGATTTCATACATGCCACTGTCAGATCTCACAACTCCCATGCATGGTAGAAGAAAAACCAATAACTTTGGGATTTATAGAGAGCAGAAAATTGGGACGAGAAGTCAGATTTGGTGCCCATTACTACAGAGTTTGTGATTCTTCAAATGCAAAAGTATAAAACCTGTCCCCCAAAGCTAGATTTGTCTGCACAGCTCCGTGCTGCTCGATGTCATCCATGGCTAGGACTGGTTCTCTTGCATTCACATCAGAGGTCTTTGGTTTGTGTAGCTGCACCTAGGACTCAATCATTCAGTGTCCCCAGGCTTAATACGCAGGGAACTGCTTACTCAGTCAATTGCTACCTTTGATGTGTGCTTAGTGAGTATGTCCCTTCATTCAGGCTTTCAAAGGGTGCCATTTGAAAATCCCTCCTTTGGGTCCCAATGTTATTTCACCTAAAGAAACATGGAATCATAAAGTTAGAAAGAACAGTAGTGATCAGGTCACCTGGCCCCTCTATCTTACTTTCTAACATGTTGAGTTTCTCTGAGCCCTAAGGTGCATTCATAGTTTGATACCAAGCATAAAGAAGAAGGAGGATCTCTTCCAGCCATGTGGTGGTGCAGACACTGGGAATTCCATAATGTGAGCAGAAGTGAATCAGTCTATTAGCGGAGAGTGTAGGCACCAACAGCTCAGAACAACACATGAGCTCTGAGCAGGCTCCTGACTACATGAGAATTGGGTTCTGTGGCAGCTCACAATTCAGCAATGTAAATGGAACAACATAAGATATTCAGTAACTGAAAACACATGTATAATTAATATAAGTCTTGAACTTGAGAAACTGAGAAATGGCCGCGCAAGCAGAATTACCAGCAGGTCCACTTCCACTGCTGTTCTTTATGTTCTGCCTCTGGGGGAGTGGTACATCAGCCCAAATAGGTGCTGAGGGAAAGAGGAATCTGAGAAGAAGTCATTTTACAGAACATTACAAAATTCACTAGTAACCTTAATATAGAAACTTATAATTTATGTGAACCTTTTCTGCAAGATTTTTAGAAGTTAGCGCCTAAGTGCTTATAGAACAACATTTACTCATTTATTATTCATTCACCAGATTTATTTGTGTATGTACTGGGTGGTAGACACCACTGATCCCTGAAGACCTAGCAAACTAAACTGAACCGTAAACACAGAAATTTCCACCTTCGGGAACACACATCTTAAAGGTCATACCAAAGGAATATAAATAGGCAGTATTTTTAGAGTTTGGAATTGTGTAAAATAGGTCTTCCCTAGAAAATGGTAGTGTCTTTACAATGCTCCACGTGTATTCCAATAATATGCCTTTATTTCTGATTTCCTTACCATGAGACCATGCATTTAATACACTTTTATTGACAATAACAAACTTTCAGAGATTCTTATGTATTAATGGGCAGATGAGAATTCCCTGTTTATTATTCTTTTGGATGCCTTTGAAATTTCACTTTTCAAAAAATTAGTTGTTTTGATCAACAAAAGAATAATGAAATCTATGTTTGTCTAGAGAACAAGTATTTGTTTGCAATTAATGAGAAAAGTGGTTTAGCAATACCAATATCAGAAAAAAAAATCACTTAAAACAAATACCATGATTAGGTAAGGGGGATAATTAATAATGACAAAAAACTAATTATCAGAAAGATACAGAATTCTTGCATCTCAAAATATATAAAGCAAAAGCTAACCAAATTCAAAAAGAAGCTAGCAAATCCAAAATCATAATAAAAGATATTAACATAGTTCTCTAGGAAACTCATAAATCAGATAAATGAAAGGACATGAGATTTGACACAATTAAAAATATTTTACTTGATGAAAATAAAAAGAGCCTTGATCCCCCAAATTTGAGAATATGCATTATTTTCAAATACAAAATGAAAACTTTAGATGTCCAATTACCAATAATTACCAAAAAACAGATAATGTATAGTATATGTTCTCTGTCACAGAAAAAATAGTTTAAAAAAAGAACCCTCATAATTTAGAACTACTAGGACAACATCCCAAATTATTTATGAGTTATAGAAGAAATCATAGTACAAAACCACAAAACATTTAGAGATAAATTACTTTAAATATCTAAAAACATGCAAGAGCTGGGAATGGTGGCATATACCTGTAATCCCAGCAGCTCAGGAGACTGAGACAGAAGGATCACAAGTTCAAAGCCAGCCTCAGTAACTTAGTGAGACACTGAGCAACATAGTGAGACTCTGTCTCAAAATAATAAATAAAAAGGGTTGGGAATGTGGCTCAGGGGTTAAGTACCCCTGTGTTCAATCCCCAGCACCAAAAAAACAAAAAACACAAGGTGTAGATAAAACAGTAGAGAGAAATTTATCACTTTAAGTGTATAATTAGAGAAAAAGTCAAAGTTTAAATATTCATATGTCAAGTACCTAAATCAACAAATTATAGTAACTACAAGGTAAAACTGAAGAGTAAGAAAAACAAGGCCATCAAGATTTTGACAGAAATTAATGATATGGAAACTTCAATAGTTTCTATCAGGTTCAAGAATACAAAAGCTGGTTCTAGAAGAAAATTAAGTCCAAAAGCCTCCAGGAAGGTTGAGCAAGAACAAAAAACATGGAGGAGGAAAGTGAGCAAACCACAGTAATGACAGCAACGGGGCGCTGGTGCAGTGACCCTGGGTCACATGTGTGCAGAATTGAAGCAACGCCGCCCATCAGCCCAGAGGCAGGGGATCAGCGATACTATGCTGGGGGCTCCCACTGCTTCAGTGTAAGAATCCCTCTGAGCTCCCCACCCCATGGCACCCTCTAAAATAATTTCAGATAAATTAAAGATCTGGATAAGAAAAGCAAACTTTGAGCCACTTTTAATCCATGTAAGCATTTCTATTTGACCCCAGAGTAGTTGTGCTTTTTTAGACATCAGCCCTAAAGTAAGATCTATAAAGAAAAAAACTTGTAAGTTGGATTCCATTAAAACTACAAAAATCTAAATGAAAAAAGGCACTATAAGCAAAATTAAATGCAAACCGAGGAAACACTGTATTTACAACTCACATAACTGACAAAAAGATCCATAATATATAAAGAATATATTTGGATTATTTATGATCCATAACTATGATAGTCAGCGTTTTGCTGCTGTGTCCAAAATACCTGGCAAGAACAACTTAGAGGGGGAATGTTTATGCTGGCTCATGGTTTCAGAGGCTTAGTCTATGGTGTGCGGCTCCATTGCCCTGGGCCTGAGAAATCATGGCCGAAGGGCTTGGTGGAGGAGTGCTGCTCCATTCATGCCAGCATGGAAGCAAAAAATGAAGCAGAGAGGAAGGGGCAAAGGGACGATCAATCCTTCCAGGGCACAACTCCCAACGACCAACCTTCTGCAGCCATGCCCCACCTGCCTAGAGTTACCACCCATTTAAACTAGGACGGACCCATTCCATTAGAGCTCTCACCAATCATCCCACCTCTGAATATTCCTGCATTAATACAGGAGTTTTTGGGGACACCTCATATCCAAACTGTAACCATAATATATAGAGAATTTCTAGAAACATTCGGAGTAAGAAAATACAAAAGTGAATAAGGAATATGAATGGCAATTCATATAGGAAGATGGAGGAATTGCCACTTATATACATAAAAATGCTTCATCTTGTTAGTATTAAAATTGAATTAGGCATATTTCATAGCCATCAAAATGACCAAATCAAAATTTCTAATAATGTCAAATATTGGCAAGAAAATAAGGAAAGGGAAACACATATATTGCTGATGGGAAAGTGTTTTGGTTATTTCTCTTTGACAATATCTGATCAACGTGATAATGTTTAAATTCCCAGATACCAATGATTGTCTAGAGATTTACAGTGCAGACACTCACAGTGAGACAGTAGCTATGTGTTACCTATAGCATTGATTATAGTCCATAAACCTACAGTGAGTAACTTCTGATATATTTGTGTAGAGGACCGCTATATGACCTGTTAAAATGAGCCAATTCGATCCAAGAATCCAGTTGTATGGAAAACATACAATAAATGAAGATAAAGACAAACTGCATAAATATGCGTACATATTGATTTTAAAGTTTAAATGAATACATCATTCTGTCTCTATAAATACATAAAAGCCCCAAATTCTGAAAATCGTATGAAAACATGGACCCTGGAAGGACCGTCATTAGCTCTAGGAAGGAAGGGAAGATGGAAGTGAGGTTAGGTATTTTCCCCCCAGTTTCTGAAATCACACTTCTGCTTCCTGTGGAATGATACTGTTCATGTGTGTTTTATCGAATATTATATCACCCAGAATATCTAAGTCCATTTAGTAAGTCTTCACAGCCCTGATTCCTTAAAGAAGCAAATTCTGTGGTTTCATCTCTTTAAAAAACACCTTAACTAGAAGCAGCAGCATTGGCAAACTGGAATTTTGCCCCTGTGAAAAGAAACTAACCCTTATTGGTTAGTATGCCTTTTTCACAATGTAACCTTATAGGAGACCTTCATAAAATTTTCCCAGACCTAAGTATTACCGTCAGAGACAATGGCGGAAGGCTGCTGGTTGTTCTCTGAAGGTCTCTTCCTGCCTTTGGGGCCTCCTCTCAAGGCAGAGTGAGAATTCTGTCCGTGTTTCTTTAACCAGCACAGAACTTGGAGAATATCTTTATTGTGAGCAGACACCGGCCCTGTTTGTAAAACCCCCCCATCTGCAACCTTCTTTCCCTCTTCCTTTTGCTGCTTTCTTTGTTTGTCAAGGGGACGGCTCTGCTGACTGTAGATCAGAGGAGATGGGAAGATCTCAAGAGCAGACTGAAGATCGCGCAGCCGCTTCATCTCCCACCCCGCCCGGGTATCAAAGATGCTCTGATTTTATTCATGTTGGGCCCTAGTGTTCATGATTCCCCAGGAGTCTCAGATTTAAATTAAAATAATAATTGTGAGGCCACTGGGAGGTTGTGCATAAGTTAATATAGAAACAGGCTCCAAACTACAGAGCTGTTCATAGGCTATTAAAATCAACCACCCAAACGCTGTGCTTCAGTGCTCTCAGAATAAGCCTTAATGAAAAAATGATTTTTTAAATAAAATATATTTGTGCTTGCCTTTAAAAAATATGAGTGAAATGTATTAAACTGACAGAAATTGGATGATGTGCTTCTCCTTCCAATACGGACCGCGTCATGCACTGTCATTTTAAATATCGAGAGCCAGGCATTCCTGCAAAACGCTTCACAATAGATTGAACTGGAGGAGGGGGATGTAATGGGCTTTAAGGTGGGCATTAAAGAAAACCAGAGCAAGAAATTTAAATGTGACCCCCGTCTGAAGTGCCCTTGCCTAAACCTTTCTTTTCCAGATAATGATGGTTTTAGAGCTAAAATGTATGACATAACCCAGCACCCGTTTTTTAAGAGGACAATCGCGTTACTTGTTCTGGCCCAGTCCGTGCTGCTGTCTGTCAAGGTACTTGGTTTCACCTTGAGACGGTGGGAGGGAATTCTATATTCACTGGTACATCCAGGAATGTCACAAGCTGCCACAGCCATTTGCCATCTCTGTCCTCTAGTAAAACATTAAGATTCACAGTCGCGTTAACATGGACCGCAGAGGGGGGACTTGGTGTCCAGTAGATGTGGCAATGACCTGTGTGTTCTTCCTGTTGCAGTGGGACGTGGAGGATCCCGTGACCGTCCCTTTGGCAACAATGTCGGTTGTGTTCACCTTCATCTTTGTGCTGGAGGTAATCCTAAGGAGTCTGCCAGCTCTGGGGGGAACGGGGGAGTTGTGGGCAGTTTTAAAGTAAGTCAGTGTGCCCTTTTGATGGCGCTGACTTTCGCCTCCGTGTCTCATCACCTTTGATGGCTCTGGAGGCAGCGGGGCTGGCGGCAGGAGGAGCGTGCTTGTGGGGTACCTCCTCTTCTGGCTGTTCCGCTGAACTTGAACAAAGACTTCACTTCGGACTCCCAGTCTCTCTAACTACCATAGCTTGTTGGGTCTGGATGTTTGTCTGTCCAGCTCTGTGAGCTCAACTATGTAGAGCTAACCATCCAAGCCACTGTAGTTCAAGGCTTCAAATTGCAGTGTGGTGGCAAAGTGAACACTGGCTCAGCCAGGATTATTTTAACACATGGTCCATACGAGATCACTTTCCAACCCCATCCACGGTCTTTGAAAGACAGAAGCACCCTGCACTGGCTGGTGCTTCTGAAATATCTATGTTCTTTTACTTGAGAAAGAAGAATGTCCTGCTGTAACAAATCGTCGAATGAGGAGAAAAGAGGAGAATATATATTTGTAACCTACTTAGCTTTGAAAATAAAAACGTATACATTATTAATTAACTGTTTATTACATCTTTAAAAAATAGAATGCGACTCAAGTTAAGAGATTTAAATATGGGCGGAACACTCATCCTGTGCTTATTCTCCTCATTATTTTTCTCCAGGTTACAATGAAGATCATAGCCATGTCACCTGCAGGCTTCTGGCAGAGCAGGAGAAATCGATACGACCTCCTAGTGACATCCCTCGGAGTGGTGTGGGTGGTGCTCCACTTCGCCCTCCTGGTAGGTGCACACTTGGGCTTTGAGCTGGTGTTTCCAGCTCAGCTTGGGGCAGAGCTGTTCCCAGTCTCTCTTCCCTCCATGCCGTCCACTCTCACGTGTTAGATTAACTACAATCCAACTTTGGTTGTGATCAACCCTCAGGCATGCTTGCACACACAAACACACATATGCTTGTGTGCACATGCCCACACTCTTCACATGGGCAGAACTTGGCCCTTCAAAGCCTGGAGTGTGCAAGCCAAAAAGAAAGACCTAAAGAGACTCTTCATTGAAAACTTCATTTTACCACAGGATCAAACCAAAGGGAGAGAGCAAAGGAAACTGAAAAAGAAATTAAGGCGCCTGTCCAAATTCACACAGCTGGTGGCAGAAGCCTCAGACTCTGTATTCTGAGCCTAAGTGTAGACTCCAACCCACTCCGTTACAAGCAATATTTTGCTATGTAATTCACAGGTACTTCCACATTCCTATTTCCTCCCAGAACCTAGTTGACATTTCTCCAAAGCACCCCATTCTCCAGCTCTATGCCTAGGCCCTCACTATCTGCCCAAAATGCTTTCATCTTTCATTTCAGTCTGAGTTTCAGCTCAAAATCTGCAGTCATGGGTATGCTTGACCACGATCTAGAGTGATCTTGTCCAGTAGGGAATAAAATGTGGCCACAGATGCCACTTAAATTTTTCTAGGAGAAACTGAAGAAGAATCAGATTTTGACTAGAGTTTAATATTTTCTAACTTACTCATATCCCATTTACAAAAGATCATCATTTCAGCAGGTGAGCAACGAGCAGAACTGATTAAATCAGTTATGTCCTTTTTCTTGGCATGAAGTCTTGACGGTGGATTGCACATTCACAGCACACCCTCATACGCACCCGCCACATTTCCCATGTGTAATAACCACACGTGACTGGTTGTGCCCATATTAGGCAGTGTGGATTTATTAGCTCTACCACTTTCCTGGCTTCATCCCGTTACATGTCTTTGGTGATCCTTTGTTCCTGCTCTCTGAGCTGGAGGGAGGGATGTCACTTTACCATCCACTTATTCCATAGAGGTGTTATGCAGATCACATGAAATCATGCAAGGGAAGCTTTTTCAAACTGTCAGGACTGCACCAACCCAGAAGGTGTTACTGTAAATACCTTTTTTCTTGTTGTTCTCCTTGACCCCAGCTGAAAGTCATATTATCAGTCGTCTCATTCCCCCATCCCCTTTAACACTGGGGGCCTGTCAAGACAGACTGACAACTCATAGAACCCAGGTACCCCTCAGGCAGGGCTTGCCTTGGTATGACATCATGGTGCCTTTGGCAGCAGGGACTGCTTGAGCCCTCAGTCACCTGGATTCATTTTTTTTCAAACAATAGAGTTTTGAGCACACAGATGTGTACGGCACTGTGCTAGGACTGAGCAGAATGTAATGAGCAAAACAATGTCAGTTGCTGTCCTTGTAAAGCTCATACCCTAGAAAGCTAGGTAGCCACCGCATGCTCAGTGAGAATCACAATGATGCCCCGGTGGGGTGGGGGGTTGGGGTGGGGGCTTGGGGTGGGGGGCAGCCTGTGTTCCTGGGACAGCAGGAGTGGGAGACAGCTGCATGGGAGAGGTCTGGAGCGTAGGGCGATGGGCGCCATCTGGAGGAGGGAGAACATTTTGGGCAGCCGGGCCTGTGATGAGGGTGCAGGAGCTGGAAGAAGGAAAGCTTGTGTGGGGGGAGGTTAGAAGGAGCAGGAACGGCCTGGTAAGATTTTCATGGGCAGGAAGGAGTCAGTCTGCCCAGGACCTTGTGCTCCAGGTGAGGAAGCACCAGTTGTCATCCTGGAAGCTGTTAGTGGTCATGAATTTTGGAACAAGAGGAAGACAGCAGACCCTGAGCTAGCATGGAAGGAAGAGGCAGCAAAGCCCATGGTTTTGCCTCTCTAGTCAGATTTGAAACTAAAAGCTTGTCAGTCCCAGAAGAATGGAGTAGGCTCCCTAATCCCAGATGTCTGCAGAGAGGAAATCTGAGCCACAAAGACCAACTTGCCTGTTCTGCTTGACTGCTTTTGTTCTTGTCCAGGAACCTCTGGCCCTGGGAGGTGCCCTTTCCCTGCCACAGCTTGTAGGGGACTTCTGGGAAGGAAGGTGCAGTCCTTGTCCACCGTCCAAAAATGCTGTGTGCACATTCCTTGGCATGCACCTCCCCAGGACTCTCACTGGACCCCCTTCCCGAGGACCCATCTGTGACTGTTGTCACTTGGCTGGGCAGCCTCCTGGAGAACAGTCATGCTTTGGCACCAGATGAATGTCAAGGTTGTTATCACAGTGGCAGCCAGCGGGATCTTAGCTCTTCAGATGCAGCCTTCTTAGTCATAAGGCAGAGTCATCTCCTGCTCTCATCATACCCTTGGAGGAAGAGCAGGGTGTGTTTCTGAGCTGGGGACTTCTCTAAGTCAACTTGGACTGGTGAATGTGTGGCTGGTCTTCAGAGAGGACTGTGCCTGCGGTCACCTTTCCAACATCAGTCTTCTCTCTTTGCTGGGACCTTTTTATGTCATGTCCCACTTGGCTATCTTGTGTTGCATGGTTACCCTCTGTTTCTTACACCCTGTCCTCAAAAGAGCCAGTCACTGTTTTATGAACAATAAATTTTGAAATACGGAAATTAGCTGAGCGAAACAGACCTCCAAGTTTCATTTGAGATTTGATTTCACATCTAATACTTATTCATGAGTTGTGGGTGGCGACCTTTTCTGCACCTTTTTTAGATAAATTTCTTAGGAGAATTTTCACCTTCTATTAAACTAATTATTCAGTAGGCTTCACAGAAGACTTAAAATGAAAAATGGAATGGAAACAAGATCTTTTGTGCAAATGACGAAAGCTGTCTTCTGCTTCCATTTCAGAACGCCTATACCTACATGATGGGTGCCTGTGTCATCGTCTTCAGGTTTTTCTCCATCTGTGGAAAGCATGTGAGTATGTCACAGAGAATGCTGGCAAGGGACGGGTGCAGCTCAGTTGTAGAGCACTTGCCTAGCACACGTGAGGCCCTCGTTCTTCCCCGGCACCCCAGAGGGGGAAAAAAATCCTCGCAAAAATCACATAGGCAATGAAGAAAAAGTGGCCCCCTGGCTTCAGCTGTCCTGGGTGATAGGGCTGCAGTCAACAAATGACTAGAAATCACAAAGTCAAGGTTAACAGTTAAATGTTAAATCAGTAGCTTAATTATCTTGTGATGTCTCTTGCCGTTTATATTGCTTAATTTATTCTTCATATTTGCTAAGTAAACTCGATAATCAATTAAAAATGTCAGCCATAAACACAAAAACCAATGGTCATTAAAATGTCTTTATTTTATTTTTTTTATTTTAAATTGAGTAACTTTGCTGCGGAGAAAACTAATATTTAATGACAGCCATGACTCCACAGTTCTAAATCTCTTTATATTCTTTGTTCCTGATTGTGCATACATTCAATTTGTAAGTTTTCATTTTTTAGAGAAAATTTTGCTTCTAACATTATTTTATATACGCATTCTGTAAATCCACGTAATCAATATACTTAATATTTGATGATTATTTAGTATTATACCACTATTTAGGTTTGCTTTTGTGAAAGCAAGCCAAGTCTACTTGCTATAGACCAAAAACGCATCGTCCTTATAGAGAGAGAACAGGGGCTCAAGAGAAGAGAAATGCAAGACGGGAACGTTTGGGTTGTTACTTTTATTAACCTGGCAGAAGAGACTTTAACCGTTTGAAATATGAATGGAATTCTCAGTGCCTGACAGGTTTTGAATAACTTTTAGAGTTCACACCCACTAGGAAGCCAGGCACAGTGGCACATGCCTATCATCCCAGTGGCTCAAGAGGCTGAGGCAGGAGGATCACAAATTCAAAGTCAAACTCAGCAACTTATTGAGGCCTTACGTAACTCAGGGAGACCCTGTCTCTAAATAAAATATAAAGAGGGGGATGGGGATGTGGCTCCATTGTTAAGTGTCCCTGGGTTCAATCCCTGATACCAAATAAATAAGTAAATAAATAATACCTGCGAGGAAGCCACTTTCCTGTGATTCTCCTGGAGTTGCTCAGGAGCCAGCTGCCCTCACACTGCTCTCCCGCAGGTCCTGCTGGGCTTCCCGGTTAACTGCTCTCTCTTCCTTCTCTCCGGCCCCCATCAAGGTGACTCTGAAGATGCTGCTCCTGACGGTGGTGGTCAGCATGTACAAAAGCTTCTTCATCATCGTGGGGATGTTCCTCCTGCTGCTCTGCTACGCCTTTGCCGGAGTCGTTCTGTTTGGTACCGTGAAATACGGAGAGAACATTAACAGGTTGATTTGCAGCTATCTTTCTGTTCGTTTATCAAGCAAACGTGTTTTGTCTATTAAAGACCTGGGGGTGGTAGGGAAGGAAAGCAATCAGTTGGAAATCAAAATAAAATAATAGCCAAGATAATAGCCAAAATGACATTTTCCCAATTGAACAAGGTATGCATGTTTAGTTTAGAAATCTTACAAAATTCAGAATAAAAGCAGTCGAAATGAACCCATAATCCTACCAACATGAAGGAATAACCAGTCCTAATCCCAGCCCTTTTTCTATCCATGTATTGTGAAAAAATTCTGTGTTTTGGATGAAACTATCTTAAGGTGGTGGATTTCTTTTTTAGCAAAATATGGCAAATTAGAAACCCCAAGATGGTTTTTATGTATTAAAAGTGATCTTGAATTTTATGGGAGCATGTCATTTTTTTTTTAAGGTCCTTACCCAGCAAAGTATATACAAACATGCTTTTGGTTTGTTTTTGGTTTTGGTACTAGGGATTCAACCCAGGAGTGCTTAATCATGGAGCCACATCCCAGACCTTTTTATTTATTTATTATTTTTTATTTTGAGACAGGGTCTCACCAAGTTACTCAGGGCCTCAAAGTCAAACTCAGCAACTTATTGAGGCTGGCTTTGAACTTGCAATCCTCCTGCCTCAGCTTCCCGAGCTGCTAGGATCACAGGCGTGCACCATGGTGTCCAGCACAAATATGCTCTGGTGAAGAAATCGTTATTTGATTCATCAGTGCTCCCCCCTTTTATACCATAGTCCAAGTGAAAGAAGGACTCACTGGTAGTAGCTAAAGCTGCTCACTCGGTCGTTCTAGATGAAAGTCAGGAAATCAGTGGCCATGCTGGTGTTGGTGTATTCACATGGCTATACTTGCAGGCAAGTATAAATGGCAACAAGAGGGTATGACCTGTTTTGGTGGTGACAAACCATACTACTTCATGACAAACCAAAATAATATGGTTTAATAATAATAATAACATTCTGTTATTGTTGTTTTCCTAAATTAGGCATGCAAATTTTTCTTCAGCTGGCAAAGCTATTACTGTACTATTCCGAATTGTCACAGGTGAAGACTGGAACAAAATCATGCATGATTGTATGGTAAATATCTCCTCATCGTTATCTGAACCTGCACTAGAATCAGCGTAGTACCTTTGGCAATGCAACATTGGTGGTATGGTCCTTGTTAAGACCTTGTATAATTCTACATATCCTGGCCTTTTGGTCCATAAATTGCATTCTTTTACATTGCAATGTAAATACAGGGGTAAATAATCAACTGAACTCGAACTTGTAGTTCCAGTCAACAAATATTCCTTATATGAACATTGTTCTGTCCCTCCTACCTTTAACATCTTGGCAGTCCACGAGGCGAGTGCCACTTCTTTAATATAATGCATCAACAGATATTGAATTCACTGAGCCCCTAGTTCATCCTGGGCCATGGGGTAGGTGCTAGGTCTTCACCAAGTCCAGGGTGTCTTCAAGCAGCCGAGGTCAATGGCTCTGATCACTCTTCCTTTGGTATCCTGCCTCATCTGGGATAGTTCGCCATCATTTGCTGGTCTCAGTTTATGCCTCGGTTCCTTTAGATATTTTGCCCCCAAAGTTGCATATGGTCTTACAACACTATTTCTCCATTGCAGCAAATATCACAACTCTAGAAAATTATTGGATGGAATTATTTAATTTCACCTCCCTCTTACCTTCCAGATCAATGCTATCCTGTAGAAATTTCTGCAGTGTTAGAAATCTGTACTGTCCCATTCAGCAAACCATTAGCAGTATGTCTACTGAGCAATTGAAATAGGACTAGTGTAACCTAGAAATTAAATTTTATATTTAATTTTATTTTATGTAAATTAGCATAAATTTATTCAAATTACCATATGGAGCTGGTGGTCCTGATGTTACACCATTCCATGAAGACTGTCGGTAGCATCAAGGGACAGGGCTTATGTCTTTCTTACTAGTCTATCTCCAACATTTGATACAAGCCTAGCATACAATAAAAACTAGAGAACTTCATGCATTTATAATGGAGACAGGATTTACCAAATCAAATATAACCCAAGGCAGAATTGAATAAATTCTAAATAAAAGTGCCAGCAGGATGCAGTGGGAATATAGAAGAAAAAGCTGAAAGACACCAGGATCATTTCTCAGGGGTGCTGGCATTTTAATGGGCCCCTAAATATGATAACCTGAATCTTAGGGCATACCCTGTAAAGATGCCCCAGGAAGGTGGATTACTCCTTATGCAATTTGAATGTGAACTTGCTATAGATAGTCTACCTTCTTAGATCTTAACCCATTACTTAAGTCAGGAACTTTTCAAATGCATTTTTATTTGACTTTCTGTGATTCAGTTACAGTGTCTACTGACCACTTGGATCCAGTGGAGGTAGCAGAAAGAATATCTAGTGGAGGAAACTGGTTCATTTTTATTGAGCTCCTAACAATGACAATGAACTTGAGATTCCCCAAGACTGAAAGCATAGTGCAAGTGAAATATTCTTTCAGTCTGCTGTGGATGATGTACCCAGTGTACATGACTTTTGCACAATGACTTTGTAACTTATTACAAATAAGTTAGAAATATGTTCACTAACTCCTGTCAGCAGACATTAGGATCCTCTTCTCTCACTCTCCTCCTCCTCCCCACAGGTTCAGCCCCCATTTTGCACTCCAGATGAGTTCACCTACTGGGCAACGGACTGTGGGAATTATGCGGGAGCACTTATGTACTTCTGTTCATTTTATGTCATCATCGCCTACATCATGCTAAACCTGCTTGTAGGTAGGTGACGTCCACTGAGTGTTTTTCATCTACTTCAACTCAGGTACTTACATAATTAGGTACAATTTTCAAGTAATTATCCTGGATTGCTTGGGGAGGGTGTTTTATGGCATTAATTATAATTTGGTGCCTCTCAATCCAGAAGCTGGAAAGACCTTTCAAAGGCATGTAATGACAGTTGATTGCAATTTCAAGGATTAGATTTGTTATGATCACTGATTTCAAAAGAGCTCTCCCCATGAATTGAGTTGAACAAATATTGGGAACAAATGAAAGGAGGCTACCTTCATGGCCTCGAAATATCACACTTTTGTTTTTAAAAATACATGTTGTTCACCTAGCTTTGGGGCCACCCAGACCCCAAAATGGCCTTTAAGAACCACCCTGGAACGCTCAACTCAGAGTGGCAGCCAGCTGGCTCAAAGGTCCATATGCACAGAAGTGTGTTTGTACCCAGGACCCTCGTGTTTTGGAAAGGCAAGAGCTGGATAAATAGCTCAATCCAAGTGTGAAACATGCCAACTTGGAAAACCTTACTAAAAGCACTTTCAAGTTTTGGCTTTATTATGTGGGTGATAAGAGTCATTATTTAGAATAGCGGTTTGACTTTTTCTAAAAAAAAAAAAAAAACAAAACACATAATTGTGTCATTGTCAGACTTCTGAATTTTTTTTTTTACTTTTTTTTTAGCCATAATTGTAGAGAACTTCTCCTTGTTTTATTCCACCGAGGAGGATCAGCTTCTGAGTTATAATGATCTTCGCCACTTTCAAATCATATGGAATATGGTGGATGATAAAAGGGAGGTAAGAGGGTGGGTTTGACCTCAGGTCCCACCCCACAGAGGCCTGCTGATGTGTCACAGATGTTTAAGTTGTCCTGTGGTTGGCCGTTGACACAGGTTGGATTCTGAATGGCCGTTGGCAGCCTGCAGAAAGCTGTCACTGACCATTCAGCCCAGTATGCCAGGAGGGAAGAGGGGAAGAATAGTAGTTTCTCCTCATGTCCTTTCCAAGCATGGGCCTCCTCTTTAAACTTTCAAGAGGTTGTCAAGGGAGGATCAGCCTTGGGCTCAGGGCAGGAGAAGGGGTGGCACTGAAACCACCAAAAGCACATATATTACAGACTCACAATCACCTCAGCCCCCAGCCACCACCTTGATTAAAAATACAAAGGAGTTACATGTGGAATCCAGAAGTGTTCTTTTGAGCTACTTCTGAGTTGTTATGTGACTGTTTTAACCATAAGACATAGACAAAGTTTCAGCCTTAGCCAAAGCGGCAGCAGGTTCTTCTTCTTCCTCCTGGACTGAGTTGAACAAAGATTCTTCTTTCCTTCTTCCTCTTCCCACTTCTCTTCCCTTTCATCTTAGCAAATGCTCAGGCACAGACCTAGGCACTGATGGAAGGCCCTGTGCTTACAGAGGTTCTGTTTTCCCAGTGAGAAGCAAAGAAGAAAAATATATTATGTATTTAGACTTGAGTCTAATTCCCAAGATATCTATCTCATTGCACAGGTTATACTGATATTTCCGAATCTGAAAAAAAAAATCCAAAATTTGAAACCCTTGTGGTATCAAGCACTTTAGATAAGTGATACTCAATCTGTGTTATTTCAGGAAGTCATAAGTACTTGGAAGAAGGTAAAATGGCACAGTGGCAGAGCCAGGGCAGATAATTTAGCAGGGATGGTCAAGCAGGCCCATCTGAGGAGCTAAAATGTAACCTCTAAAAACCAAGGGATAGGAAAATCTGAGGAAGATACAAAAATAGTTTCAGAAATAGTTGATGGAGAGCGCAATGACCAACGAGGCAAGCAGGCCTTATAAATGAGGGGTTCTGGACTCTGGCCAGGGCCTGCCTGGGCAGTGCACAGCCCTCTCCACCCCTGTTTGTTCTCGTCATTCTTTGGTAGCCCCCCATCCTGGGCTCCAGTCCCTTGGGATTTTCTTCTAAAAGAGTGACATATGCATGGGGCACCTGGCCCACCTCTGCGTCCTCTGGTACCTCCATGACAGCTGGTCATCTACAGAAGCCTGCTTTCATCTAATTCACTTAGGGAAGACTACACCCCATTCACACTGAGATGCCACCTACTGACAGGAAGCCACGGGTTACCAGTGTTCATCCAAAGACAGAGCCAGGGCTGGTGTGGTACGGTGTGGAGCCCAGAAGGTAGCCATACTTTTAGAGTCTCAGGGTCCAGATCTGTTCTGACCGGAAGGAGGGCAGAGCTGGGAGCTACCTTATCTTGAATGTAGGTGTTTCAGTCATGGAGAAATCCCTGATTTCAATGCAAGAACAACTAGTAATAAATGTTAACAAGTCCAGCAACTTGATCGTGCATGTGTGCACTGCCCCAGTGTTTGGTGGGAGGGCGTTACTGGGTGTGGGTCGGGGGCCAGGTTTGGCTGAGTCAGGAGTCCTAAGCGTTGGCTCCAGGGGAAGAGAGGGGGGCTTTCCTCCCTCCTGGGCTGCGAAGGCTGCGATGGGATCCTACAGGACTGGAGAAACCCCTGCTCAGGTGTTCATCCCGGGCTCTCCTCAGTGCCCCACGCCACCCAGCCTCCAAGGAGGCCCGCAGCTTTCTTCCTTCCTGGTGGTAATTATGCCACGTTTTGAGGAATAGCTCCTGCCTCTTGCTTTTTGACAACTGTATTCACAAGCCCGTGAAGAGACCCCACGGACCCCCGGGGCCTGCCCATGACTCACCGGCACTGTGCTCTGCCACCCAGGGCGTGATCCCCACGTTCCGCGTGAAGTTCCTGCTGCGGCTGCTGCGCGGGCGGCTGGAGGTGGACCTTGACAAGGACAAGCTCCTGTTTAAGCACATGTGCTACGAGATGGAGCGGCTGCACAACGGTGGCGACGTCACTTTCCACGACGTCCTGAGGTACCAGGCGGGTTTCAAAGCGCAGGGCCACAGCACTGAGCCCAGTCCAAGACCCAGCTGTAACTCTCAGGGCACTTGTGAATGCAATCATCAAGGACGTACAAAGCCTGGCATGCCACACTGCCAGGGTTATAAAGTAGGGTGACTCTTCCCAGGTGTGAAGTGCACCTCACAAGGGAGAGGGGGGAAGCCGTGGCCTGACATCCCAGAAGGGACAGGGAGAGGGACCTGGGAGAGTACAGTCCCACCTTCATTCTGCAGTGAGGGAGGTGTCCTGAAAGTTATGGGACTTGCTCGTGGTCACCTGGCTCCATGGCAGAGCAAGTGCTAGAGTGCAGCTCTTCTCGCTCAGTGCTAGGGTCACTTCCTCCTGGCCTGCTCCATAGTGATTGCCCATGGCTGGTTGCACATTGCCCTTGGCCAGTTGAAACACTCCATTTTCCAGGCATTTAATGAGCACCCAGTCAAAGGGCCAAACTGAGATCTTGTCTTTCCTGCTCATCTCTGAGAGGTGTCCTGTTGGTTTCCTGGGCTGCTGTAACAACATAGCATCAATCAAGTGGCTTAAAGCATACAGTTTATTGTCTCATGTTCTGGAGGCTGGAAGTCTGAGATCAAGCTGTTGGCAGGGCTGGTGGGGGGAATCTGTTCCAGAACTCCCCCTGAGCTTCCGGTGGTTTCCTGCCAAGTTTTAGTTTGTGGAAGCAGCACCCCAATCTCCACCTTGATGTTAAAATGGTGTTCTCCGTGTGTGTGTGTGTGTTTGTGTGTGTGTGTGTGTGTGTGTGTGTGTGTCTCATTTTATAAGGACCTAGTCACATTGGATTAAGTGCTCAGCCTGCCCTAGTATAATCTCACCTTAGCTCAGTGCATCTCTTGTGACTCTTTGCTTAGTACCTCTTGAGGTACTAGGGATTAAGGCCCCAACATACCTATCTTGGGGAGAAACATTCAACCCATAGCAGCTTCTTAAATAGGATCCCATAAATAAAAATTCGGAAGCCTACAACTTGCAGGAGAAAGCAAATATGTTTTTATTTTCAACACTCACTCTCTGAAATATAGCATTTTCTTCATGATGAATGTAGGCAAAAAACCACGGCAGCATTAACAATACCTGCATCTTTGTCATCAGTAGAAATCATTGAAATTTTCAGGGCATGTTATGACTGCCTTGGCTGGCTTCTTAAAATATCCTAATACTTCTAAGTTACAGTAGTCATTTGACCTCAGCTAGGTTTTACTATTTAATGGAGAAATAAAGACAGATTTATGTGACTATACCACCACCTTTGTAAAGAAGCTAATTCGAGAAATGTATTTCAGTACAGTTGGTTTCCTTGTAATACTGTGTTTGACTCGCAGTAGCTATGTAGGTCACGTTGAAGTACTGACAAATTAGATGGGTGCAGTGTCACAAATTTGGAGAGCACCCTGTGATACAGAAATACACTTGTGGCTCGAAGATGCAAAGAGTTCAGATCAGAACAGGAAGGGCCTGGGGAAAGTTCTCTCCATTTTACCATTCACTCTTCAGATCTCCCAGGAACAAGTTAAAAAGGCAGGAAAAAAAAAAGGATAGAAAATAGGTGTGAATAACAGGCTGTCATCTCTCTCAGAATGTCACTTATTCTTTCCTCCTACTGACAAATTGTTTTTAGGTTGAACGTGAAGCACGTAGACATACTGTTGCCATTAATATTAGCATTCAACCTGTGTTCGTCAGCTCTTCATGGCTGTGACAAAATATCTGACTTAAGTTGAGGGAGAAAGATTTTTGGGGCTCATGGTTTACGACCAAATCAGTAGTGGTGGTGGCCTCCCTGTCCTCTAGCCCGGTGTCTGACACAGTCAAGCAATGCTGGGTTCTCAATCCATCCTCCTTGGTGGGAAAAGACTTTGCAAAGAAGACAAGGCCAATGACCCGTGCTTGTGAGGACCTCCATTCTGTGATCTGAGCTCCCAGCAGGGCAGTGAGTTGCACCAGGGCCTGCTGCATGACAGGGCTGTGTTCTCCTTGAGTCGTGGACCCCGGTCCTGATGCTGTGATTGCCTTCTTGCCCTCAGGCCCCAGTGGAACACGTCAGCCCTGTTGGCCTCACTTACTACTCTTTGGGCACAGCCAGCCGAGGGCTAAATGGGGGTGAACACTGCCCTGCTGTGTATTCTCTAAAATCCATAAAGAAGATACAGAGGGATGTGCGAGATTGATAACGAGGGAAATGGGGTGGGGCGTGCACGAGGCACAGCCGAGGTATTAACCAGCTCTGATAGAGCCAACGTGAAGGAAGTATGGAGAGAGCAGGCCTCCTTAGGAAACGTTCTGGAGTCTGATTCCCCCGCTGGGGAGCCAGACCGTCACCTACCCTGTGTCTTCGTTGTATAAGCTCTTAGATGGCACTTGCTACTACAGAGATCACACATTTGAACTCACAGCCTCACTCAGTAAGGTGGGTACCATGACCGTCCTCATTTAGAGACAGGGGAAGGGAGATGCAGAAGTGACATCACCAGCCCAAGCTACCCAGCTGTCAAGGGGTGGCATCCCACACAACCCCCGTGGGCTTGGTGACGTGCTGTCTGGGTCTGCAGACCTCTGAGGAGACCTGTGCTGCTCTCGTGCTCCCCCAGCATGCTGTCCTACCGCTCAGTGGACATCCGCAAGAGCCTGCAGCTGGAGGAGCTCCTGGCGCGGGAGCAGCTGGAGTACACCATCGAGGAGGAGGTGGCCAAGCAGACCATCCGCATGTGGCTGAAGAAGTGTCTAAAGCGCATCCGGGCTGTGAGTGAGCCACAGCGCCTGGGTTGGGTCCCCGTCCTGGCAGAGAAGGAGGGGTCAGAGGCAAGAGCTCCATGAGTCACGGGCACTCCTGTGACTAGCCTGCCGCTCCTTGAGGACATGTCACTTGCAGCCACCTCAGCTCCAGTCCAAGCTCAGCCTCATTCCCTTCAGTGGTCCCTAACACGTTTCAAATGAACCCCATTTTCATAATGTAACATGAAGATTGAAATAGCAGTTTATAGGTATTCAAATATTTATAAACTCAACTGCACAAAACTCCAAAATATCGACTGAGTTTACTACTTTCAAATTGCTGCTAAAAATCCCAACATACCCTTGGTGGTGGTGTTAGGTCTATAAAGATCACCTCTTGTGGACACTTACTGGTCCGTTTATAGCTGCCCAGAATATAAGCTTATGCAAGTCTCTAACTCATAAATGAATGAACATATACTGCGTGAGCATACGCTGTGTTTTTGTTTTTGTTTTTTGTGGTACTAGGGATTGAACCTTGGACTGCTCTACCACTGAGCTACATCCACAACTCTTTCATCTTTTATTTTGAGACAGGGTCTTGCTAAGTTGTTGAGGCTGGCCTCAAATTTGTGTGGTCCTCTGGCCTCAGACTCCTGAATCATTGGGATTTCAGGCATGCACCAATATACCTGGCCATATAAGACTTTTTTTTTAAATCCTGCTCTTCAGAACAACATCAACTGCAGAAACACGCATTTCTATTGGAGGAGAAAAGGTCCCCAGAGAAAAGAAATCATCACTTCCTTGGGCGAGGCCAACTGCCCCCTGCCACTCTGGCACAGCTGGCCAGTGATGTGGGAGGCAGGAAGTCCTGGCTTCAGTGTAGGCCAAGACAGACAGGCCTGCAGGATTGCTACTGGCAGGTCTGCGGAATCCAGAACCAAAACAGGGGCAGAGGTTTCCTCCCCCACCCAAGTTCTCAGCTGCTTACAACTTGCAGGAAAGGGAGAGCTGGCACCAGTTTAATGAGCACAGAATAAAATCAGAAGGGAAAAATCGGAGCACAAAGAAAACATAAGCTAGTGTCAATGAACATAACAGGTCAATTGTCATGCAAATGAAAAGGCAGGCAAAGCATTTCCTCAGTATCAAAGCCCTCCTTTCTATTAGTCTACCTGGTCCTTGAAACAACTTCATGGTTTGGAAGTTCTTAGGAGGTCACCCACCCTACAGATCTTTGGAGAGGGGAGGAGAGAGGGACTGGCATGTGGGGCAGGGACGCTGGGCTCATTTTTCTGTTACTGAAGGAACGTTTCTTCCCACAGAAACAGCAGCAGTCCTGCAGCATCATCCACAGCCTGAGAGAGAGCCAGCAGCAAGAGCTGAGCCGCTTCCTGAACCCTCCCAGCATCGAGACCACCCAGCCAAGTGAGGACACCACTGCCAACAGCCAGGATCCTAACATGCCACCCAAGGTAGGAGCTGTGGACCAGATGAGGTTTGTGGCTTTGCCATTCAGGAGTCTGTGGTGGCTATTCAAAAGGTTCTTTTTGTCCAATAGGTTAGTTCGATTCCTGTCACTATGACAAGGTACCTGAGATAATCAACTTAGAAAAAGCGAAGGTTTCTTTTGACTCACAGGTTTGGAGATTTTAACCCACGGGGTAGTTGGCTCTATCTCTTTGGGCAGCACATCCTGGTGGAGGATGGGAGTTCATAGCAGCTAGGAAGAGGAGGCCATAGTCCCAAGTGACATCCCCCATGACCTGACTTCCCTCCACTAGGCCCCCTCCTAGAGGTTCCACCACCTCTGGACAGCGCCACAGGCTGGGAGGTTGGGGACCAAGCCTTCCCCACCTAGGGGGCATTCAAGACCTGAACTGTAGCATGTAGATACTAAAAAATGCGAATGCCCTGAATTTAATAATGCTGGGCTTTTAGATTTGTTTTCTGGGTTTTGTTTCTATTTTGCCTAAAGAGTTAGTTTCATCTCAGGGCTGAGTTTGAGCCTGGAGAGGTCACGTGCCTCAGAGGAGCATGGTTTACCTGGGCTGCAGCCTGAAGGTTTTCTTCCCCTTGTTAAGTCATAGAAATTTGCATTCCAGTCAGTATAAATGTTTGCACGTGTCTTTCAACCTCCTTCGCTGCTGATCAGACATCGAGGGTTTGTTCTTCTTAGCTGGGTATCTGAGAAGCACCTGCCACTCAGGAAGATGGCTTGAGGAGCTTATCTCCTAAAATACCAGATATTTTCATTTCTACACTCAAATCTACACGTGTATAAAACATCACAGGCATCATCAGTATCCTGGAAAGCCCTGTCTGTGTGAGACACAGCTGGCAGGGGCTTCCTGCTCCTTTATGAGGTCCCAATTATGATTTGCAGTTAACCACATGGAGTCTGTTCAGCCTTCTGCACAGAGACCCCCAGCTTGTGGTGTGTAGCGGCACAATCCCGGGCCAAGATCTGACCTGAAGCCTAAGGCCCCAGGGCCTGGCAGGAGGCTCCAAGAGACTCTCTCTGACCCTAGCTGTGTCATGTGGATTTCATATTGTTGGCTCCCTCATGTATTCCAAAATAGCAAGAAGGTCCAGAGATTCCCAACACATAGAGATGAGAAATCCTTGAGCAGATTAGACAGAAATGCCTATTACCCTGATTCACCATCACACCCTGTACACATGAACTGAATTATCATACGCATCCCATATGTATGTACAAATATCGTCAACCAAACATGCTTTAAAAAATAAGAGCCATAACTTCCTTTTTAGTACCCCATAAATATGCATGAATATTGTGTGTCAAGTGAAAATATATTTTGAAAAAGTCACGACTGCTGGATTCCTCTCCCACACAGACGAGCAGCCAGCAGCAGCTCCTGAGCCCCACTCTGTCTGATAGAGGAGGAAGTCGGCAGGATGCATCAGAGGCTGAGAAGCCCCAAAGGAAGGTTGGGCAGTGGTGTCGGCCCTCTGGTAGGTACATCAGTCACTTTGCCATCGATGGGGACCTTTAACAGGCATTTACTCTCTTTGTGTGCTTTGGGTCTTGAATTTGAAAATATGGGTTTGTATTAGTCAGCTCGCTCTTACTATAACCAATAACAGAGATAATCAACTTAAAAAGAAGAACAGTATATCTTGTCTTAGTTTTGGAGGTCTCATTCCATGACTAGTTGGCCCATTGCTTTGGGAGCTGTGGCAAGACCCCACATCATTGTGGGGACATGCATGCCGGGTGGAGGAAGTCATACACCCCATCCCAGCCAAGCAGGAAGGGGTGGGGGTGTGGCTCAGTGGCAGAGCACTTAGCTAGCATGTGCAAGGCCCTGGATTTGTCCTTTAGCACTAAAAAGGGAAAAAGAGAGAGAAAGAAAAAAAGAGAGAGCTAAAGAGGAAGAGGTTGGTGTCCCACAATCTCCTCCCAGGGCATGCTTCCAATTACATAAGAGTCCCACTGGGGCCCACCGTTAAAGATTCCACCACCTTTCAATAGCGCCCAGCTGAGGACTCAGCCTTTAGCCCATGGGCCTTTGTGGAACATTCCGGATCCAAACTATAGCAAAACCTGTGCCTGATTATTTTCAAACAGTAAAACAATAAAAAAAATGCATCCCCTTATCAAAAACAGTCTTCTCAAAATAACTTCCCTAAATGTAGTGCCTTGGCTGTCCTCTTTACTGCCGTGGCTGAGAAGGCAGCTCCTGTTCGCAAACTGAGATGGGTGGCAGCCAGGACCCAGAAAGGAAGGAGAAAGAGGTGTCCAGGGGCTGCCTGCATGCGCTCAAGACATCTCACAGAGGGCGAGATGCGTTTTCTCTTAGAGGGAATGGGCAGAGCTGATCACTCAGAAAATGACACGAAGTTCTCAAAAAAGACACAGGCCCTGCTTTACCTCGCTGGCACGGGTAGCCGTGCAGCTCACCGTCTTCACGCAGTCTGCCTTGCCTCAGTGGTAGCAGTAATGCTGACCACCACAGCACTCATGTAGTGCTTACTGCAGGCCTGGCACTGTCCCAGTGTGCTCCTTAGTTTCCCTCCTGGAATCTCACAATTCTATTATTTCCAAATGTTTTGCCGATTAAGTGAAGGAATTTTCTTTTAAAGGAAGATGGAAAACCAGTATAATTGATTCAGGACAGGGATGTCAGGAGAGCACTGCTAGGCACAGCCCAGTGTCCTCGGCACACGGTTGTCACTTTAGAGAACTGAGCCCAGTAAAGTAGGGCTTCCTCCTGCCCTTTAACTCTGCCCAACTTCAGCCCATCCCAGGTGAGGAGGTGCAGGATGTAGGAAAGTCCTCACAGCGTAGAGATTCCACCAAGCGATGACAGTGAAACACCTTTTGGGGCTAGAGGTGTTCAGTGGCTCTTCACTAAAGTTGCTGCCAAAGACAACGTCCCGTTTCATATCCAGGAGTCTCTTACTCAGGGATCAGAGATGACCTCGCTGTTCCAGGAAAGCCAGTGATGGGAACAAGCCTGAGCGGGTGGTGGGGCCAGGACAGGCAAAGCCTGAAATCACAAGCTGAGTAGTTCCACTTCCTCCTCCGGGCAGGTAGCAGCCTCTGAGCAAGATGTACCCTCAAGTCTGTGCTTATGGAGGTTGATGTGGCCGCAGTCCAGAGCAAATTGTCCCGGGCAGCACCCAGAGCAGGTTACAAGCTGGAGACTGTAACTGTAATCTGGCCATGGTGTGATAGGACTGTGCTGAGGCCTGGGCACTCCAGGGACAGATTGGAAAGCAGCTCTGGGGGAGAATGTGCCATCTCCCATATTCACTTAATGTCAAAAATGCCTCCCTCCAGTGGTCTGTGCCCACAAGACCCCAAAGACAAATGGTGATGCAAGAGCCACTGGGGACATGCTGATTTTGTGAAGTGGAAGAGAAAGCCATGAGCATTTTAAGGGGACGCTATCAATGCACGAGGTCATCCCACATCATCTGTTTGAATCTTCACATAGTGCAAGGGGGCATTTGCATTCTCTTCCTTTTACAAAGGAGGAAACTGTTGGAGGTGTGCACTTGACTGTGGGGACCCTAAGTGACATCTCTCCTTGCACACCCTCACCATGTCCCTCCTTACCATCCACGACACTGTCCTTTCTTTTCCTTTATTTATTTTTTCTTTACAGGCATATGCTAATGAGCACCAGCTCACACATTTCTATGACACTCCTGTTTACCCAGATTGGAACTCTTAGTGATTTTCTGGTTTTCATAATTATTCTGAAGTGACGGGGCAAGCCCCATATTTTTTTAAGTGCGATTATTAGTCGTCCATGAGTACAATTTACAAATAAGAGTATAAAGAATCAAATGCTGAAAAGGTTTCTCTCTCAACATCTGGGGACAGGACTTAGGAGCCGAAAGCATTGCAGAGGGAATGTTGTGTGTTCCAGGAAGGGCTGCCGCAGTGAAGCTGTCCCAAGTTGCTCACGGGACTCTTTGCTAATTCCACAGACCCCAGTCTACCAAGCCAGCCACCACCTGCTGTCACCTTCCCGTGTGGAGAGAGGATCAAAATGAAATCTGTAGTGTGCAAGATGAATCCCGTGACGGATGCAGCATCCTGTGGCTCTGAGGTGAAGAAGTGGTGGACGAGGCAGCTGACGGTGGAGAGTGACGAGAGCGGAGATGACCTTCTGGATGTCTAGGTGCAAAGTAGTACAGAAGGAGTTCTGGCAGACAGAGGGGAAGACTGCCTTCTCGTATTTTCATGTCGTGTCCAGTGGGCAGCCCATATTTGATATATAATTTAATTCCAACTGGGCGGAAGATATTCTTAATTGGTTTTCTTCCTGCCATACGAAGGCATAAAAATCAGTCTGTCAAAGCTGTGTTTGATGGATTATCATCATATATCCAAGAAAAATTGGGGCTGGGAGTATAGCTCAGTGGTAGAGCACTCGCCTAGGATTCATGAGGCCGTAGGCTAGATCTCCGGCACTACAAAAAGTAAAAAAAGAGGAAAGAAAATCTGTATAATGACAGTATTGATAATATTAGAAACTATACGAACAACAGATGTAGATATTTAAAAATGTCATATATTGTCTCTGTAAACTAAGGCGTATCTTCATGTGTGCTCTTAGGCATCATTACCCCCCTCCAAGAGTGCTAAGCCCAACGTGGCGGTGTTTATGCTACAGGAGCCGCGGCTTCCTTCACCTTTTTCCTCATTTCCACTAGAAGTACTTCTCTTGGGAGAATTTCTTACCAATGATTGATCTGAAAAGGTCAGCACCAAGCTCATGCCTAAATGATAGTAGTTTCACAAACTACAGATTCTGAATTTTAAAAAGACTCTTCTTTCTCTCATGTTATTTTTTTTAATATGCACAATATATTTGGAGGTCAGATCGGAAATTGATTTCTGTCTTCAGTTATTCTAAGATGATGTTGTCTGCTTCCAAGAAGACTGCATGTGCAGGTCCCGGGCAAACAAAGTGACCCTGATGCTAAGTGGTTTAAAACAAACCAGTCGGCAAATCACTTGAGAGACACAGGGATGCAGAAATACCATGGTTCTTAAAAAGCCCTTAGGAACTGAGTTTCACAAAAAAAAGAGGAAATATCTGCATGCATGACTTCATCATTGGCTTCACTTCTCTGTTTTGCCATAAATCAACAGGGACATTCTGATGTGATCCCAACACATCGGTACTACGTTAGATTCCAAGTGAGTCCCCTGCTATCAAACCTCCTGTGGAAATAACGGTGCCATGCAAAATCTTACTCTGAATCCCCAGTTTTGGTACCCCACGAATTAACTGCATTTTTCTTCAGCCATCAGTGGTCCATGTCCTCTGGGAAAACTAGAAATGCAAAACGATTACAAAGTGCTATTGGGTTCTCGTGCTGGGCCAACCAAGTAGACATGAATTGGGGCCTTGATATTATTGATTGAAGATTTGCTGTTTAGGTTAATTTTAACAGACTTATTATCTAAGAATCCTTTTACTCCCACATTGTTTTATGATCTCTTTCTCTTTGTTGAACACTCTTCATGTAGCCAAATATCACATTCCTTCTGAACCACAAATGTAACTTCGTGGTGACAGTGTATTGTTTATATGGTTCTTTGTGTGTGTGAGATAATGGGCAGCTAAGTCAGTGCAGCCACAAGGATTTTATTTGGTTTTATGTTCATTTGGAGTTTCCTTTTTGTACATAAAGAGATAAAATAAATATTGGATTTGTAAAAGAATTTACACTAAATTGATCTTTTTTAAATCCTTTTCTTGTGTGTGGTGGGGAGCACTTGGTAGCTGGCACTTTGCAAAACCTGTCTTGAATATTCAGTCCATAATTGGTTGGCAAAAACTCTGACCCTGGTAGTCATTTCAGCTCAATTCCCTGAGCCAGAATGTCCCTTTTATGTTTGTGCTGATAAGGCCTAGTGTGTGCCATGGGCCTTCCAAACTCACAGTGACGCTGGGAAGGCAGGACCATGGCCAGGGCACAGGGCTGTGCTAGTGCTGGATAAAAACAAGGGTTTTCTCCTCAGTTCATCACACTTGAGTGATACAGCTTCATTCTCACCAAACTGCTGAGCCTTCCTGTAGTAATTGATGTTCAGGAGAACACCATTCATACCGCAGAGAATCGAGCACAGAATAGCAATGTACTTAAAGCCACAGCACCCTCTACATTTAGTTAGATGGAGCAGTGAAGGACTTCCTGCAGGGCCTCACCTCTGCAAATTTCCTGAAGCAGCAGAGCAGACGGCAAGCCAGAGGAGAGAGGTGCCACCTGTTTAAAGTTTACCCCTCGATATGTGAACATGTGAATGCTTCAGTGATGCAGCAGGAGAGCTGAGGCCACAATGTTCCCTGGGCCTTAGGGAAGCCTCCTGTCATCTTGCCACCCATTGCCTTTAATTAAGGAAATGTCAGTTCTGAGGGCACCAAAAAGCCTAAGGAGTGGAATACTTGAGGCTAAGCTCCCAAGAGAGAAGAGACCACACATACGGTGCCCATATGGCAATTCAAGGGCGCTCAAAGGAACGGGCAGTACATAATGGCTGGGCTGGTGCCACTCACTCTGTTCTTGGTGGTGGTTCCAGACCAATTCCCATCAGCAGTGACTGGCTGTTTATGTCCTGCGCATGCTGAATAAGAAAGGGCACACAGGAGAGAAACCACTATTCGATGCCTTGCACAAAAGCAGTTTCTAAGGCAGTCCATGGTGTGTTTGCCTGTTTCTTTGTTGGAAGCAGCACAATGTAGATCCATGGGTTTTAATACATTGTCCCGCAATGGCACTCTTTCTCTAATAAACTCTTTCAAAGGATCCCAACGCTCTAACCGAACCAAAGCAGAATATCTCTTGTGGAAGTTGGGGTAAAGAACCCCATTCACATGGCATCTTCTCACCTACTGTTATGAATTGTGTCCCCCAATGATATGGGGAAGTCCTAACCCCTGGCACGTGTGACTGTGACTTGGAAATAGGGTATTTGCAGAGGTGATGGGTCAAGTTATGATGAGGTCATAATGGAGTAGGGGGTCCTTAGTCCAATAATCCTGATGTCCATGTAAGAAGAGACACACAGGAAAAGAAGGCGCTGTGAACTCACAGGGAAGGCGAGGCAGAGACTGAGGAGCTGCTGGGGCGAGCAGGACCTGGGGAAGGCCAGGAAGGGTCTGACCCGCAGGACGCAGAGGGAGCACGGCCCTGCACAGCCTTGATTTTGGCCTGAAGACCTACAGAATCAGGACAGAAGGAATTTCCATGATTTCAAGCCACCCAGTTTTGTGACTCTTTATATAGTAGTCTTAGGAAACTAATGCACACTCCCAACTCACACCTGTCCCCAAAGATGGCCCAAACCATCCAGTACTCCAAGGAACACAGTTTGGAAACCACCCATCCGTATAGATCAAAGATCGTGAGTTGGCAGTACGACAGATTTTTCAAATCCCAGATTTACTGGTTACTTTTTTTGTAATCTTGGATGCGTTTCATGCCCTCCTCTCTGAGTCCAAATTCATCAGCTTGCTTAAAAAATAAAAAGACCAGAGAAGGAATTTACTCCTTTCACTTACCGGACAGGCCCGCAGAGTCTGCTGGATGAGTTGGTTCTGAGCTGCTTGGGCCACATCCTCCGAATCATTAACTAGCTGTCCAACCTGCCAACCAGAATCACCAGCTGGCCCAGCGTCAGCCCTCTGCCTTCCCTGCTCAGGTCACAGTCAGGCTTGGAGTCTGCCTCAGTCTGATATTTTAAACAATGAGTTGATTTGGGGCCACTTTTTTTTATAAACGCAGTTCAACCTCCACAGAGAGAATTTTTATAAAACGCCTTTTTGGCTCCACTCCTAAGATACACCCCAAAATTATCTGTATGAGCTCTCTTTCCTCTTTCCTTTTCCTCTTCTTCTTTCAGCTTTTACAGAGGGTGACATCTGGGTAAAGAGATGGGGTTTGGTTTGGTTTGGTTTTAAAAAAGGGTCCTGAAACCTTAGTGTTCAGTGTACTGCGAGTCGTTCAAGTCTCTCCTAGTGAATCTGAGTCAGAAAAGGGTCTGACTTGGGTCCCTTGAGGGATGGAGGAACAGAAATACAGATGACAAGTCACGCACATCAGCTTGTGCTGGAAGGGGCTGCAGGAAGTGCTCACCGCACCCTCCTCAGCGTTCCCTCTTGGCTGGGCTGGTTGATCTTCCTAGGTCCTGCCAACCTTGAGACACAGTCCTTGACCGGTGGCTTCTGTGCTCACATCCTGCCTAGGCCTTTGCCTCAGAAGTTCCTCTCCGTGATGCCAACACGCCGAGGGCACTGGGGCTGCAAAGGAGGACCCCAAATACAGCAAATGATGCTGGTCGTGGTGAGCTGCCTTACTTTCCCTCACCTTCCCATCAGTATAGCTCCGCCTTCCCGTCTCCCTGTTATGCATCCCCTGACTCAGAGAAGCAGATGTCCCTTCTCATGCTAAACTGCCACCTGCCATTCAGGCTCCATCCTTCCCCACTCCTGTTAGGAACTCCTCCCCACAGACTTCTCCTTCCTTGGGTCTTTGCTGAGCTGAATGCCTCCCTCTTCAGAATCCCTGACAAGGTCTGTTACTCCCTGGACCGGTCCCACTACTCACTACCCACTACCCTTTCTGCTTGGTCCATTCCAGATCCCTTGGCCGCCTTTGATCTTCTCCAACTGCAAGTTATTTCTAATCCTGAAGACCTCATATTTCCTGGATCCCACCCTCCTCACTCCCCCATCTCTGATTAACAATGGGGAAGCAGCTTATCAAATGATGTTTGGAATCTTTGTCGGGGGAAGAGTATGGAAGAGGGAGTCAGTCTACTAATTTAATGAATTCCAAGTCTTCTGAGCAGGCATTCAAAGGGAAGGCCACAGTATTGGATTTGGTCAAGGGCATGAAGAAACGACTTCCCACCACTTCACAGGTCTGTAATCAGTACAGTCAGCAGAGCAGGGGAGGGAGTGACATTATCGTAATAATGCAAGAATGGCCTGTGTCTTAGGAGGACTGCACTGGAGGCAATGTGTAATGTAGAATATAGGAGGGAGCGAGAAGGCAGGATGAATAGAGTCAGCCCTCCAGATCCACGGGTTTGCCATTGATTCACTCAGAATCATTCAGAAAAAAATAATATGTCTGTATTTAAAGAAGGCCCAACCACATACCTTATTTTACTTGAATGACTTCTTTAAAGACCCTGTCTTTGAATAGTCACATTCTGGAGTGCTGGGTATCGGGGTTTCAATGTATAAATCTGGGGAAGGACAAAATTCAACCCCTAGCAGGAACCCTGGCAATTGTCCCTGGCAAAAGCCATTAGACTGGCCTTTCAGGAAACAGAAAAGTGACCCGCAGCCTGCCCAAGCCCTAGGAAGACATTCAACCCTGAGCCCTTTCCACTTTCCCAGAAGCCCAGAAACACAAGATCCACATTCTCAGAGTTAACAAGGAAGTCCACTCTTGGGAGTCATATGCAGAAGGCAAACAGCCATCACACCCTGGGTTATGGTTTAGATAATGCTCATGTTTCCCCCAAACCATTGTCTCACACGTGTGAGACAATGCAAGAAGCTGCAGAGATGAAATGATTACATTATGAGAGGTGTAACCTACTCAGTGGATTAATCCACTGATATGGATTAACTGGACCATAAGTGTAGGCAAATAGGGTATGGCTGGAGGAAGTGGGTCCTGGGGATATGCCTTGGGATTCATATTTTGTCTTTGGTGAGCAGAGTTCTCTCTTGCTTCCTGAGTACCATGTCCTGATCTGCTTTCCTGCACCACACCCGTCCACCATGGTGTTCTGCCTCATCTTGTGTGTGTGTGTGTGTGTGAGAGAGAGAGAGAGAGGTTGATTTTGAGGAATTGGCTTATGCCATTTGTGGGAGATGAAAACAAGTCCAAACCCTGTAAGGCAGGCCAGCAGACAGGGTATCTGTGTTAGAGCCTCGAGGCAGAATCCCTTCCTCCAGAAGCCCCAGTCATGCTCTCAAGGCCAACAGTGAATTGGACAAGGAACACTCCCAGTATGGGGGGTAGCCTCC
Source organism: Marmota flaviventris (assembly GCF_047511675.1). Taxonomy (NCBI): domain Eukaryota; kingdom Metazoa; phylum Chordata; class Mammalia; order Rodentia; family Sciuridae; genus Marmota; species Marmota flaviventris. The sequence continues at coordinate 157,261,365 of NC_092501.1, read as the reverse complement.
TTCACTCAAAGCCTATGGATTTAAGTGTTAATCATATCTAAAACATTCCTTCCCAGCAACAAAGGGAACCGCAGCCTCTCCGAGCTGTAACACAAAAAGCCATCACAATGACTGTGATTTTATCCCCTGTAGAGGTTACTGACTGCAACCTTAGATGTGCTCACTGTTCCCTCTGGAATCCAGACAGCTGTCTTTTGCTAGGAACAGGAATTAAAGACGCCCACTCTAGTCACTGGACTTCTTGCGTTTCTCCTCTCCAAGGAAGAAGGGAAAGCAGCCTGGGAGGAGAGGAGCTGGGCTTTGTCTTTCACTGTGTGTCTGTTGCCAGGGGGGGGGGTCCTGTCCACAAGGCTGTGTCACCATGGACACTTCAGGGTCACATTACCTCCACAAGCCATAGCCTTGAGCTCCTTAGTCTCCTGGACCCCAGGAGTGAGGGCAGTCGTCTGGGGATTCATCAGGCCCTCTTCTCTTTCACAGTCTTCAGTTCACATGAAAAACATGTAGGGGGCTGGGTGTGGTGGCCACAGCTGGGATCCCAGCGGCTCTGGGGGCTGAGGCAGGAGGATCACGAGTTCAGAGGCAGCCTCAGCAACTCAGTGGGGCCCTGTCTCAAAGTTAAAACATAAAAAGGGGCTGGGGAAATGTCTCAGAGGTTAAGGGCTGGGGGTTCAATCCCTGGTACCAACCAAGGAAATGCTGAGAACACAAAAATGAAAGAGTCAGCCGGGAAGCATCGGATGAGCCCAGTTCTCTGACACCAGGGAACACTCCCTCAAGGGCTCCCTTGGCTTCAGGGGAGAGGAGTGAGTCTCTTTCTGTTCCTGTTTGAGCCAAGAGATGTGTATGGGAAGGAGTCGAGACACTTGGCTCTCTGGATGCCATTGATGGGACTTGCAGATAACTGAAACTTCACTCAGGGACCCCCCCTTGGGGTGCATTGGCCTCTTTCCACAAACTGACTCTCCCCGGCCTTTGTTCAGGGCATCGTACAGCCCATCTCAAAAGCCTGCCTCGTCTTCATGATGGTGGACACTTGGGGTACCCCAGACCCTTTCTGCAGACATCACTGGCTGCAGAGAACGCCTCGTTTCTGAGTTCTGCCGGCTCCGCTTCAGAGCCAAATCCACGTGGGAAGCCAGAATGAGTGTTCTTTTGGATCCATTGATTCTTTTCTTGGGGCAATGGAAAAGGGCCCTGCTTGGGGCCAGGTCAAAAGATAATTGGGAATTTTGTAAAGCCCTAATGAGCACAGCCTGAAGGTCCTGGCCATGTTCTCACTTCTAACAGCCACTACTCGACAACATGTCACACTACCAGCCCTGATTCTCCTATCCAGGGGTTTCCCAGCCCAGGCAGGGTCTCCATCCCCTTCTGCAATTGCCTCACACCCCTGTCTAACTGTTAATTAGATGCCTCATTTCTTGGCATGTGTATGGGCTTGAGCCATCTGCTTATTGATCACATCCTTCAGAATATATTGGATTTCAAGGAAGCCAGCCACAAAAACAGGTTATGTTGCAGGTGGTCCATTGAGAAGGTTTCTCCAGAGTAAACTTGTGAGTGTAAAATGTGGGGCGACCTGTGGCCACGCACATGAATCAACAAGCTGCAGACATGCTGGCTGCAAAGCTCACAGATTGTCATCATTTTAAACTGATATGAAAACAAAATTCAAAATCTCTACCAGAAATCCTTTCATTAGAGTTGGTACTGAACAAAAGGAAAATGTCCGAAGGAGGCCAACAGGCTGCACAGTTACTGCGACCCTGACCCAAGTCCTAAACAGCTGGTTCCCCAGCTTGCTTCCCCCACCCAGGTCAGGGGTCTGAATCTTCCAGAGCCTGTGGGCCAGGGCATCCCATCTGCCTCTGTTCCTCCAGCATCTCTAAACAGCACATTGCATATGTGTGACCCTTAATGCTGCTCTTCAAACTGAAAAGAGTGGAAAGGCTTCCAATTTTTTTAAACTCACATGTGATTAAGAATATCTGGCATTCCTGGCATCCATCAAAAACAAAGTCTTGACCATTGGGAAGACTCTCCATGTTTCCATGCTGAGTTCCTGCTCCATTCCTCTGACTCTCTTCCTCGAGGACCGCAGGCAACAGCTTCCTTTCTGCCTGGGGGAAAACACGAGGACAAACAAAGCAACATGCACCTTCCTGGAGCACCTTCTGGCTTGTTCTTCAGTTCCAGCTTTGTTCCAGGAACTTCAACAGGGCTCAGTGTTGTGAGGACCGAGAGTGAGCATTGAGCCAAACCTGGAACAAGTAGAAGGACCTGGAGCTGAGGCCACCGTGACAATATTGCAGCCAATGCAAAACATATTAGCCTACTTTTTACCCCAGGGGACACCTGCCCAACCACCCAGGCCTGGCGGATGTGGCCATCAGGCCATGGGGGTGACCATGGCTAGGTGACAGGAGACCAGCTTTGATCCCTGGCTTATGCCTCTTGTCAGAGAAAAATCAAATCCCCAAGTGAAGTAAGGAGGGACTTTCTTTGAAAAGTTGACTGCAATATCTTGACGAAAGCAGGACACTTTCAACTTTGCAACAAGTCAAGTCTTCAGGCCTTTTGTCCAGATTGGTTGGTAGGTCCGGACCGTTCAGCTAATCATTCATTAGACAGGTAGGGGACGAGGAGAACCTGCATCTGGCCCCATCAGAGGCAAGTAAGGGCTCACCATGAGTTCTTCCTAGTCTTTGCAGTTTCCATTTCCTGGAACACAAATAGCCCAGGGATCTGTGACCAGTGCTCTTGTCCAGGATCAGGGGACTCGGGAAATGCTGAACCCTGTCCAACCTCCCACCAGAACCTCCATCTCTCAGGGCTCCTCTTTTCTCTTCTGTAACATGAGATTGGCCATAGCCCCCGCCCCACGTGCTTCACAGGGAGATTGTGCAGATGGAGAGAGAGTGTGTGAAAGCATTTCATAGCTTGTTGTGAACCATATTCATAATGCCGGCTGTTCTTGTTATCTCTGAACACAGCCACTGGCCCCCAGGTTCACATTGGTTCCAGAGATAGCCCTGGTTGTCATTATCTTACGAAATCTTCAGAATTCAAGGTGGAGGCCATGAGTTAGCTATGTGTAAGGCTGCGGTGGGAATCCTGAAGGCTTCTTAGTAAACTTCATGGCAACCAGGTGTGCTATCAAAAGCCTGTAATCCCAGCATCATGGGAGGCTGAGGCAGGAGGACTGCAAATTCAAAGTTGGTCTCAGTAACTGATTGAGATTCTGTCACAGAATACAAAAATAAAAAATGCTGGGGATGTGGCTCAGTGGTTAAGCATCCCTGGGTTCAATCCCCAGTGCCCAAAAAAAAAAAAAAAAAAAAAGTCAACCTCAGGACAGGGTGCCATTCACCTCTGAGCCCACTTTCCTGTCAGCAAAACTGGCCTAAAGAGGTTGACCTGGGCATGTAACTGGAAAAGTGCTGTTTCAGTCTGAAGATACTTAGCTGCTCATGTGAGCGCAGGACCTCAGAGGAAGCTGCCTCCTCCCACATTAGAGCAAGCACCTGAGAAAGCCCTTATGCTGCTGCAGATCACAGTCCTTAAGTCATATTTTTTCAATGACTTTTCCATAGCTCACGTCAGAAATTCCGACCATTGTAGGCAGAGGTGGGAACCAAGGGGCACTGGGCAGCAGCTATGGCATTGGCATGGCAGCGGGAGAGGTGGGAACGATGCTTGGTCAGCAAACCCAATAAAGACGCCTGGGGAGCAAACCTTTTTCTGAAACCCAAGGAAGAAAATCAATGTTCCTAGAAGGGAGAAGGGGGAAATCTATAGGAAAGGGAAAGGAGTGGCATGTGATGCAATTTGGAGGTTTCTTTTTCTACCTCCATGCAATTGACTCTAAAGACAGCAAAACCTACAAACCTTGTTGGGCGGGGAAGGTTCACCCAGATACAGCCACCCTGCTCTCCTATGACAGGCCGCTGGCTCACGGGGCCAGTGTCTACGCCTGTTTTTGTCTCCTTATTTGTTTTTTTCTGATTTACCAAATGGAACTGATATGGACAATCCAAAATTAGGACATCATTTTAAATTTGGAAAGAATTCCACATTAGTCTATTAATTATTACCCCCGCTATAAATAGAACCCAAATAAGCATGACAATTTTTGAATTGGATTTCATGAGTGGACCCAGGACATTTTTCAACAAGGTCTTGCACACCAGTCTGAACTATTCTAGAGAGAATATCTAGTTTTGCATCTGTTTAAATGACTGTGTTCAAGGTAGGCATGGCCTCGCCTAAATGATCAAATCTAGAATATTCATCTGTCATTATTATACTATTGGTGGTGGGGACCATGTTTTCTACCTTTCCATGTCTACTATTAGGAATGGATACATTCAACTTCAAATAAGAAAATCAGCATCAGTGTCAGCTGCACTGCCAACCACTCTAGCTCCCTCTGTCTGTCCATCAACGTTTGCACTGCTCTTCCAACTGATTCTCATCAAATAAATGGTTGAAAAAGATAATATACTCTCAAACCAAAATAAAGAGCGCAAAACGACTCACTCTTCCAGATCTTCCTGATATTTGTCTCCTTTTTCTGCCTGTGAGAACACAGCAGTCAATAAAAGAGATGGACAGACAGTGTTTTCTATGAAACTTGCTGCAAATACTCTCCTAGGAAAGACCATTAGAAATGGCAGATTGGATATCAACTGTTGTTACCAGCATTTATTATTAAAATAATTCACCCCGTGAGAAATAGAGGGCTATAGTCCCTAAGTGGATGCAATGGAGAGTTCCAAGTTTGTCACCTGCTCCACTGGTTTATCACCCCTCATCTCTGCAAATCAACCAAATATGACAAAGTCAGAGACTGACCAAAAAAACAGTGGCTTTTAACTCTGCTTTCACTTGGATGTGTCTGTTCCCAACCAGGAACCCTGGGGATTAACCTTCCTCTGGAATTTATTGATCCTCAAAGATCTAAAGATTTTTAATAAAAATTGACAGGCCCAAGCCTAATTTTTTAAAATATGATTTGTTTAAATCATAGATGGCAACCTAGATTGTTATAGAACCTCTTACATCTATAAAGGATGACAGGAAAACAGGCCTGGGATATGATTGAATTTCTAGCTGTTTTGTATTTAAACAAATGGCCAGGCCATCTTTTAAACATACAATAACTTCTGAAATGGCAGAGTAAGGATAGTTTCTCACTAGGTAAGACCTCTGCTCCGAGAAGAGGGGAAAGGTGTTATTATCAGGGGAATCATGTTAAGGCCTGATTAGCCAGTCTTCTAGCAGATCTTGCCAGCAAACCCTGCCCTCTAGAAGAGTCTAAACTTCTCAATTGCCAGTATATTCATTAAGCTCCCCCACAACCCCGATCCCTGTTGGTTTTGTATGTTTGTTTTGTTTTGTTTGCATTAGAAACAAAAAAGAGAATAAATTGAAAGACAGTCACTGGCACTAGGAGTTCCTAGGATCTTTTCTTAACTTTCATCTGTGCAAGTGGACTAGGTCTCTAATTGCAAATGTGAGCTGTATCCACACACATTTCCTGACACTTCTGAAAATAATGACATGATTAGGAGTTGATCAACTCCTAATTCAGCAAAAAGTATTTGCTTTATGAATCAATTGTTTTCTAAATCATGTTTAAAGTTTCAGTGACTGCCTTCTCTAGGAACAATGATTTTAAAAACCTGAATGGGGCGTTTCTCTGCATTTGAGCAGCTTTCCTCACAATTAGCATAAGGGGTTAGCCAAGGCTTCTGCCCACGGCCCACAGTAGCACCAGACATGCACATTCTGTCTGTGACTACTCCCCTAGTTCCTTTATTCTACCCTAGTAAATTTGTTTCCAATTATATAACAAAAATGTCCTAAATAAGAAATTAGTGAATCGTGGTACTGCAAAGGGGTTTGAAATCAGCAGAACTATTCTTCAGTCCTGAATTTGCTACTTTTTACCTAAAGGATCTTGAACAAATAATTAAACATGGTCAATCCCAGTCTCATCATACATCAAATAATAATATTAATAATAATAACAATAATAATAATAATACTAGTACTTCTTAGGGTTGGTTTGTTTATGAAGCCAAAGAATACAATAAATATGAAATCTCTTTGATAATTATATGGTTCTGTGTAACATGTTTATGTTTACCATTGACAGGCAAGTTTTTTAAATGTGTTAATATGCACCCTGGAGTAGGACAGACCTAGGATCAAAATCTGGCTGCAAGACCAACATGTGAGCTGAGTGGTCTTGGCATTGAGGTAAACAGAATTCTAAATGGCCCTCAAGGTCTTAGCCCTAATCCCCAGACTGGGAATATTATGGGATATCACACTCATGGCAAAAGAGATTTTACAGATGTTGTTAAGGTCACTAATTAGTTGATCCTGAATTAGTAAAAATGGGGATTTTGGAGATGATTTAATGTAGTAACCCAAGCTCTTTAATAGCAAGTTTTCTTTAGCAGGTGGCAGAGGGGAAGCCAGAGAGAACCAATGATGAGAAGCATTTGAGACATTGTTATCTTTTAGGATGAAGGTCAATGTTTAAAAAAAAAAAATCAGAGTGACCTCTAGAAGCTGAGACAGGATCTTCAATCTGAGAACCGCAAGAAGTTCGTTTGCCTACTGTGGATGAGCTTGGAAGTGAATTCACTCTCCTGCCCCCAGATTTGGGCCTGTGAGATGCTGGGCAGAGATCCCCACAAGTCTGTAGACTTCCAACCTACAGACCTGTGAGACAGTAAGTGGGTGTGTTTTAAACTGCTGTGGTTTTGTTAATTTATTAGGGCAGCAGTAGAAAACTTAGATAGTTGAGGCCTCCCAGTACCTTGATGTGCAATAGGAAAAGAGGAACCTGTAAATGTGAATCCCACTCCTTCTTTTGGAACCCCATTTCCTGAACTTGAAAATGTGTATTTGGATCACCTGGGGACCTGGTTACAATGAGGATTCTGATTCAGTAGGTGGGATGGAGCCTGACATGCTGTTTCTCACAAGCTCCCAGCTGCTGCTGCTGGGGCCCAGAAACCACACCTGGAGGGCAGAGTGTGGAGCTCCCTTCTCAGTGGATCTGGATCCTGACTCTACAAGACCATCCTTTGCAGAACTTCTGACATGCTCAGAAGCCTGGGATCTCCTAATCTAATTAATCTCAGGTAGAGCAGAGACACTTTTTTCAAGTGCTGTAGCCAGTCTCCTCTGCACTTGGGGATGCAAAGCATTGCCTCTGACTTCTCGTTCTCAAGGTGTGGTCCCCGGACCAGCAGGACCAATGTCACCTGGCATCAGGGAGCTGTTAGAAATGCAAATCCCCATTCCAGAACTATCAGCTGAATGGAATGCTCATAAAGTCTAGTACTGAAAATTTCCAGTTAAAACTCTCACTCCCCACCCCAGCTCCTGTCCATGACTCTACATCTTCAGGTCTGCTGTGGGAACTCCTGTCTTACAGGAAGTCCTGGGAGTAAAACCCTCTCTCCTAGTAACAGTGGATCAGGCAGAGAGTCTACTGACCCCTTGTGACCTCCCCATGTGCAACTGAGGCCCATTATGTGTCTTTACCTTAAGAAGTACTTATTGCCATGGGTCCTTATATAATCTGAAAACTTTTCAAAGGAATGCATTTAAAGGTAATGTGGAAAATGTAACAACCAATTACTGCAAAAAACTCCATTCTCTTTTCCCCTTTTGACTTATCTCATTAAATAGGCAGCTGATACACAGAATCTTCCAACTTTTTAAAAATTAATTATTAGTGCCTGAAGGTACGGAAGGCCTGATATTTTACAGGACTCCATGACCAGACAAAAACAGAAGGCCTGCTGACTCCCCAGCCAGGCAATTTAATTTCCCAATTATCTTTCCTAGGCAAATTATGGATCTAAATATAACATATTGTAACCTTTGTCATTTTTTCCGCAGGGCTGATGCATCGACACCTTGATCTCTTGTTTTCTCTCTTCTCAAGAAAACAAGGATGGGGAAGGGCGATCTAGATGCTTGTCAAATGCGACACTGTTAAATTAAGAGGGAAACCCGCACGACATTACCCAGCCAGTATCAATGAGGGGAAATGGGAGGGTTTCAGCGCCCCTTGCCCCGGACACAGGGAACGAATTAATAGTTCTGATTTTAGACCCTTCAGGCAGCAGCTCCCAGTGAAGTGACTGTGGCTGACTCACAGGAAGTCCTTGCTTGTTATTTCAGGGTGATACTAATTGACAGACAGTGGGGTCTCCAATTAGCATAATGTTGGTGGCAGCTGATGGGCTCCCATGGGGCAGGCCAGTAGTGGCCCACTTCCCTGCTGGGGTGAGGGTGGGACGACTTCTAATCTGTGCCCTGTGGTCAAATTCTCTTCTGGGCTCAAACCCTGACCTCCAACAGCTTCTTGGAACTCTCCAGATGCAAGTCCTAAAGACACCGCTCCCTTAACAAAAGCCAGCAGGCCTAGCCTGACTCCTCCTCTGTTGTTCCATGCTCAAATAGTTTTTGACCCTCTGCACTCAGGGAGACCCTTCAGGGTGTGACAAATCTGACTGTGTGCTACTGCAGCCCCCCGAGTCACCTCGACAGTGCAAGCTCCCCAGGTTTGCTCCCCTTGGCTGACGCTTGGGTGGCGTATTTTGGCTTTGAGCCTGTTTTGCCAACATCATTTGAATTTACATTCTAGTCTTGACTCATGTTATGATCTGCATGGTGGCCCACCACCTCCACCAACAAAATTCACTTGCTGAAGTCCTCGCCACTCCCTAGTGCCTTAGAAGTTGCCTTTATTTGGAGTGGTGTCTTTAAAGAAGTAATTAAGGTTCCACGAGGTCATTAGCAAGGGCTTTAGTACGACATGACTTGTGTCCATACAAGAGGAGAAATGAGGACTCATAGAGGAAGGTGGCCGTCTGCAAGCTGTGGAGAGAACCAGTCCTGCAGACACCTTGAAATCTGATTTCTAGCCTCAAAAACTGTGAGGAAACAAATTCCTGTCGTTGAAGTCTCCTGCTCTGTGGAACTTCGTCACAGCAGCCCAGGCAAGCCAGCATACCTCAATGCCTTTTTAGGAGATAACTTCGGTTTTGTTTTGTTCTTTCCTGTCTTTACTTGAACCATATATGAGGTACAACACCCCATCTTTGGGACCAAAATGATATTCAGAATATTTTGAGACAGCCATAGCATGGGAACTGACCAGTCAGAATGGATTCCTGTTAGTGGGATGGAGCCACCACTACCTGTTAGTACACTAGCAAACCCAGGGATCCAGAGGAGACGATGGGGTGGGAGATTCACGGCCAAGACTGATTGAAGCCATTCACCACAGTAATATTTAGCATGTTCATAACCTGAAGACCATCTCGCCAAACCACCTGAGCTTCAGCCTCCTTAATTCAGGCCCTGAGCAGTCATGGCTACCAGTACTCTATCCTCCCCGGATGGGAAAGAGGCATCATTACTCATTTCAGTAGACACTAAAAACCCCCTTATCACCCTGGGTTCTTCCCTCTCCCTCAGGCTATTGGGACCACTTCTTAGTGATCCTGTCTGAACCCTCCCCATCACCCTCATCCAGCTCAGTTCAGCGTGGCTTGCCTGCACCATGCAGTGGCTCACTAACTGGTTCTCTCAACATCCCATCCCATCCAATCTTGTCACTCACTATGGAGCTGTCATGCCAAAGCACAATTCCAATATAATCACCCCTTCCCCACCCAAACAACAAGTAGTTCCCTGTTGCCACAGAAGGTGAAAACACGTTTATCTATTTTTCAGGATCATCCATTAGCTACACCCAGATCATCTCTTATTCAATTTATTCACTCCATAAATATGCAGAGTTCCCTGCATGCTAAAACAGTAGACAGGAAACCACAATTGGCATGAGAAGTGTTGTACTGGGTAAGCACAGTGTGACGGAGCTCAGGGGTGACACCTGAGCTTGTTCCCAAGGGACCAGAAAAATGGGACACTTCACAAGAGGGAAGTAAGTAACAATCCCAAAAGAAATCGAGAGAGATAGGCTCTATAAAAGAGCAACAACAACAAAAAAAGTGTATTCAGGAGTGATAGAAGTTTGCAATCTCAGATACACATACCATACCAAACCATGAGGGTCCATAAGTGCATCTGAGGAGGCATAAAGAAATCAGGGGTTTTTAAGGCAAAATGAAGATTACATAAGTTGTTTTGAAACAGCAGGAACATGGGCCACAAAGGGTTATTGCAGGATTTGACATCAGTTCATTAGTGGAGACTGAGTGTCAGGCAAGGGTTCAGGGACACGTTGAGTCTGAATTGGAAATGTCCAGTGGGCAGTCATAGATCTAGAGCATCAGGAAGAGATGTGAGCTATATTATATATTACAGTTATATTGAAGAGTCTTCAACAGACAGCAATACCCACCAGCCTTACCCCCGCTACAACTCCCCAACACCTACAGTCCAGCCACAGACCATTGACACATCCCCAGACACAATAGGCACTGCCCCAGGCCCTTCATCTACCTATGCAGCTCTTCCACCTTCCTGCATCTTCACTTGCCAAAGTGCTACTCCTCCTTTTAAAGTTGCCTTCTCTATGAAGCCTTTATACAATTCCACTAATCACTTTTTACTTATCAGAAAATTATATCCATCTCACTAGGAATATCTGTTCCTTGAAAATGCTTATGTATCTTTCCGTCTCCTCCCAAGAGAGAGCAGATGGACAATACATTTTAGTGCAATGCCAGGACAAACCTGTGGAAAGCTGTAACTGGTGATGAAGTCAGGGTGTCCTCAGAAAAAGAAAAGGCACTCTGGGAAATTCCGGCACAGGGAATTAGCAAAATGAGTAAAGGAAAAATTAAGAAGACAAGAGGCAGCAACCCAGAAATTATCTACTACTGCAGGAAGTCTCTGTCATTCTTCAGTCTTAGGGACAAAAACAGTGTTACCCAGTGCCAATAACTGGGCTCAGCTGGGAGATGCTGGAACTATGAAGGACCTTGGAGACCATGGCAGAAGCTGGGCCCAACCAGAGCCACAGAGAAGATACTGAGATTGCCGGAGCAGTCACCCAGGCGCAGCGAGGAACAGAAATTTCCTGACTTTTCCCTTTCTCCCACTTCCTCCCTCCCACTAATATCTCCCTTTGGCCAAACCAGATGGAAACCAGGTCTGCATGGGACCTTGGGAAACACACCTTGCAGGATCTGCAGAGAGGATAAAGAACAGAGAAGAGAGGATGAGCTGGAAAGGACCAGAGAGCAGAGGGATCACTGGCCAGCCCAGCTGGGAGCCAGACGCTGCCAGTTCATCCTATAAGCATAAGGAGTTTAAGGAGCTTATTGCCTAATAAGGAAAAGAGATAAGGACACAAAGGAGTACCAGGGAAATGTTTGCTATCTAAGACTAAGCTGGAGCCCAAGAGGCAGGAGGAGATAAATCCCATTTTAGTATCTTACGCCCCGTAACAGGACATGTGGAAATAGAAACATGGGATAAGCAAATGCCTACTGATGAAGGGATATTTGAAACCAGTTTTGAAGATACCCAGGAATTCTCAGGTGGGCAAAACACAAGGACCATTACAAATAACCAAATGTGGAAGGACTTCAGAAAAAAGTAGAGAAATATTTCTAGCTGGAGAATACAAGAAAAAAAAAAACTCTTCATAAAGGAGTTACAATGTTGATCTAATCTATTTTAAGATTTGGAAAATGAGGTAAAAGAGGAAGCAAGAGCTAAGAAGTAAATAAGAAAGTTTACATTCAGAGATATGCTGACTTGTTCAGTGGAAAGAGTGGCCTTCAAACTGAGCAAGCAGCTCTCCTCTGGTGCCATCTAGAAACAGATCTTTGGGCTCCCTGGTGTGCTTTGCTGAGAAACTGGTCCCAGCTACTGAAATTTGGTAAAAACTGTAATATGGAGTCATGGTTGCCTTAACAGAAGTCTCCTTGTCCACATGCCTCACCTCCTGAGTCTAGATTACCTGGTAGTGAAGCCAGATTTAAAGTTAGGTAGTCAGTGTAGTTAGATAAATCGGGTCTAATGCCAAGTGAAATCTAAAATGGAGGCCATGCTGGCAATGATTCCGGGAAACGCAGGACAACTCAAGGAATGTTAATGAAGTCCTGAAAAGGCCCTAGGCCAAAGTCCACCTCAAAGAAATGTTAATGAACAGCCCCCAGCAAAAAGGTGCTGACTCAAGTCCTTTCTGACCAGATTACTTCTTTGGCCCACCTGTGTCCCACCCCTCGGTCCTTCCCACCTACATTCCATCACTGAAAGAACTATAAAACGGGGAGACAACATCCCTTCCATGGATTCCACCTCTTGGGTCCCCTTCTTCCTCCGGGAGAAGTCTTTTCTGCTGTCCTTTAATAAACTTCTAATTTCTACTCTGACCTTGCCTCGGCGTGCTTCTTTGGTGTTATTCTTCAACATTGGGGAAGCAAGGACTCGTCACCAGTCAACAGCGGTAACAGTAGAACAGACCCCAAAACATAACACAATGTCCCCATGAGAGAGTGGTGGGAGGCAGAAGGACAGTGGTCAGTGAGGCGTCCCCATCTATCTCCTTAGATGAAAAAAAAAGTGACCCTTAGTATGGAGCAGTGGGTTCAAACAGTTCCCCTATAGCTGTTTGGGAATGATGGTTTTATTCTTCTGGAAGCTTTCAAACTTGCTTTAGTCCTATGTCCACACACAACAAACTCCCTACGTCTAACAGCCAGAGAAAAAAAATGCAGTTATTATGGGCACCTTAGCAAAACCTTAGCAAGAGGCTTTAAATTCACAAGTGGAGAGAGATGGACTTTCGAGCACACTGGGTCACTGTCCTCTTCTGATCAGAAGTCTTCCTCTTCAAATGTGTGTGCTGTGCGGGCCCTTCCCTGGGCCAAAGTAATGATCACAGAGACCCTTCGGTCTCCATGGTCCCTCTGAACTATGGGAAGCAGAGTTTCTCCTTTCAGTTTGAGGATAGAGAGGCAACAGAAGGATATGGGTGGCAGAAAGTGTTTTGTAATATCCTAGAGAAAACACGAAGACATACAAAACTAGCCTGCCAGCTTGCACTCCTGTTCTAGGATGGCCTCAGTAACACCTCTTCCTGGTGTTTTGTGAGCACACGGTGATGGGGGGCGCTGCTTGAGCAAGTTGATCCTCCTTTACTCCAAGCCAGCCTCAATCACACTCCGCGGCAGCCAGAGTTAGTCCCTGTTGGAGCTTGGGCTCCTCCCTTGGAGAGCAGAGCATTATGGCCATTTCCACCCTATGGGGCAATTTCCCAGCCTTCATCCTGGATCCCCATCCCACTAATGCCTAATTACCAAGATTAGATATTATTGCTGTATTCCACCTGCCATCTTTTGAACTATTTTGTACATTCAGCCACCATTCCCTATTTTAGCCCCCAGGACCTAGCATTTTCATAAATCTCTTACCTTCCTGAGATGAGGGGAACATCAAAGCCCCCCCTCCTTGCAAAGAGCCAGCCTGCCAGCCAGTTGCTTCTCACTTGCAGGTTCTGGGCAGGTGAGCTGACAGGCAGGGACTCCAGTTTCACATGGGAGACTACTGAGGTCTCACCAAGCTTGAGAAGTTAGTTGCAGAAGGTTGGGGGGGGGGGAGACAAAGGTGAGAGCTTTTGGTTGTTGTTTCGCCAGTTCTTCTTCACCCCCTGAGAAGCAGGATTTGAATGTTCTCAGACATCCATGAACAAACTAGCATCCTGCCTCTTAGTTGTTGTTTAAGCACAACATGACATCTGCTTTGGAAATGGTATGGGCTTTGGCTACAGCCAGACCCTAGAGTGTTACATAGAGGACACCAACTAATTGGGTAGCATAGTTTCGGTCTTGACCTCAACAACTGTAGAGAAAGGAATAATACATTAACATACTTTTTTCATGAGAGAAAAAAAGAAATTGGTCTGTTTTTATTGCCTTTTCTGTACCTTTGAGGGATGGCTATTGCTGTTATTCTTTGGTTATGATTGTTCCTTCTTAGATTTGTGATTCTGATTCAGTACGTATCTGTTGGCAGTTGATTCCATGATTTTTTAGTGAAACTCTCAGGCAGAATTAGTGTGTTTGCAAAATACCTTTATGTATGCAGAGATCTCATTTGGGAAGAGAGCAGCAGAAAGCCCCAAGTTTCCTGATTTTTCTCTGTGACTCTCAGGAACGGAAGTTCTAATGTCCTGAAAATGTAATCTGAAGGCTCTGTCATCATAGCAGCATTATGAATGCAGGCAATAAAAATAATTTTTGTACATTCTACACCTGCCACTCATTTCCTGAGTAACACTATTTCTAATACTTTATTCTTACTGAAGAGCTTCAGTCATGCAACAGAAAATGTTTCAGTCAGCCATTGACTGCATGTACAAGGTGGCTCCATAAGCTCATAGGGGAGCTGAAACATTCCTGTCACCTAGTGACTTGGTAGCTGCAATAATAGCATGACACGTTCCTTGTGTGTGCAACGATCTGGTGTAGGCACACTTATTGCACTGCCAGTCACATAAAAGCCCAGCAATACAGTTTTATACAGCCTACCACACTAGATAACATAGACAACTGTTACTGGTTTGTGTATTTACTGTACCATACTTTTTATTGTTGCTTTAGGGTGTACTCGTACTTAAACATGAAAAAAAAATTAACCATAAAATAGCATGCCATGTTACTCAGGCAACAGTTTTGCACATCTACTTACCAAATCTCTCATGCATTGTTTTCTCTTGTGCTTGATTTAATCTTGTTTCTTGAGTTCATCATGGCCTTAGGAGTCACAGGCTATAACACACACACACACACACACACACACAATCAAAATGTGTAGTAGGTCATACCATCTATGTTTGTGCAAGCACATTTTATGGTGTTTGAATAGTGACCAAGTCACATAAAGACTTATCTCTCAAGATATGGCCCCTTTGCTATAATTCCTTCCATTTCCCAACAGAAAAAAAAACATCTGTAGTTCTATTAGTTAGTTCTATTAGTTATGGACTCAAAAATGCACTTGTATATATTTTCTGGGATGCTGACTCTAAGCGTAATATGTCAGAGACAACAGAAGAATCACATGTGAAATGGCAGCGGGGGGATTCAGGGCTTCCAGTGAAGGTACTATGGAGTCAGGAGGCAGTTGAAAGAGCAACTGCAGAATGTAATGGTGTGGCAACTCCCTGCCTGGTGACAGTTCCACAGGAAATTAGTCAGGCACCTGGAGCCGCACTTCCTATTGAGGCATAGAATGGATTTAAATTAAGGAAAGTTACATTGGAGGAATATGCAGGATTTTTCTTTTCTTATTGGTGGCGACTAGACTTCTCTCTCTCTCTCTCTCTCTCTCTCTCTCTCTCTCTTTCTTTCTTTCTTATGAATTGGAAAGTCCACTGAAGTGCAATCAAGGTAAAAATATTGAAGAATGTGAAAGGAATTTCAAATGCAGACTAGGATTTTAAAAGTTCCCAAACATAGAGCATTTCTTTGGTCCAACAAAGCTACAGACGACATCTGTAGAGAATGCTTGCTGACCGTAATTCAGTCCCTGGTTTGATTTTAGTTTGGCAGATGTTGGTCGTGGAGGATGGAGTTTGTGTATAAGTCAGCCTGTTCAAGATCGATGTCACAGCGAGTTTTACATACCACAGAGTCGTCGGTTCCAGCAGAGACAGCAGGAAAACGGATTAAATTATACCCCAAACATGCCATTCAGCGGAGACAGAGCTCCCCATGGTCGCTGAGACGAGAACCTTCCTCTTTCTTCACTTTCCCGCTTCCGTGTCAAGCTCTTCTCTCATCTTTCTGTAATTCTAACCCAGATTCTGTGCACGTAAGAGCCGGTTTCTTGAGGTCTCTGTAGAATCACCTCCATGGGAAAAGCTGCAGCTCACTTACTCTTATCACATGGAGCTGAGTTTGGCCCAAGCAGAGCTCAAATCCAGTGGCCCCACACAGGGATGTCCTTTGCCCTCTCACTCTGCAGCAAAGCCCCGCTCACCCTTCTCATCTTGAGAGACCCTCTACCACCATAAGCAGCCAATACTCTCACTTTGAACTCCACGGGAGCTTCCTCCAGCCCTGTGCTATGTAGGAGGCATGAAGATACAGGTCTTTAACACTCTGGAAACATGCATTCACATTTATTACGCTCAATGAAAAGCAACAATTTATCAGTTGTTTTGTCTTCTGATTTGATCTACTAGGCTGTAACTAGTTTTTAAATGCTCATAGAAAACTGTAACCCCACAAGTGACACTATGGTGAGCAGACAAAATGCATGACCACAGTTTTACATAATGTTCATATGCAAGAAGATGGAGGCACTGCTTACCAACCCATAATTTAACAGACGGTTCTAATAGTGCACTGGGGGATTTAAATGTATTATACGAACGAGAGCGATTCCAAATTCAAGAAGATATGAAAAGTGGATACACTCTCTTGAACTAATAAGCAAAATAGAATTTAAAATTTTGAGTGTAGTTTTATACAAAACAAGACGTTTTTTTCTTCATCTTTCACAGCAGGGTCCAAAGAGTGCTAAATTGATTCTGTATAAGATTGTAAATAGAGTATTAGTCCTAGATTAATGTAAGAGACATAATATAAAGGAACCTGCTGTAGATAAGAGATGGAACTGTATATGCTTAGAATTCTGAATACCTACGTAATGTTAGGGTCACAGAGTCCTGAATGGGACCAGTGAGTCATGTTATTTTCCTTTCCCAGTCACATGAAAATTCATTTTGCAGGAAATGTTAATATATGGCCCCAAATGCGTCCAGACATAACCAAACACCCAATCTTTGCTGTTTCGGAGTTTATTTCAACTTTGTTTGCTTTTATTGTGAAATATTTCCTCTGGGTATCATTCTTTAAATAATTATTATTATCCTCATTATCAACACACAGTAATTATGCAAGTAAGCTGCTTGATACCTAGAATCACTTGAATACCCATGTGGAAGAAAACATTAATATTGACCCCCAACATCATAAATGAAAATCAATCCCTGTGCAATTGCAGACCCAAATGTGAAAGGAAAAGTTGTAAACTTCTAGAAGATATCATAAGAGATTATATCATGATTTGTGGTAACCAAGTTTTCCTATACAGGGGCTTAAACCACTTCTCAGAAAGAAAAATATTGATTAAAGTCATTATATTAAAATTAGGAATCTCTGTACATCGGAACTCCACGCTGAATAAATAAAAAGACAGAGACAAGTGAGAGAAGATATCTGCAATATGTGTAACTGACAAATGAGTTAAATCCTGACTATTTAAAATGTTATTACCAGAAAAGAGATAAATAATAGGAAAGTGGATAAAAGACTTAAATAAGCTCTTCACAATAGAGGGGAGCTAAATGAGCAACAAACAGGAAAAGGTAAGTGCTCAACCTCATCCATCATCAAGAAAATTAAAACTATAGTGGTTGACTGTCTGCACACTTGCTAGAATGAGTAAATTCTAAAACACCAAGAACATAAAATGTTGGCCAGAACACAGAGCAAACAGAGCTGTCCCAGGATGCTGGTGGAAGGCTAGGCTGCAGCTGCTTTGGAAAACTCATGGGAACCATCCACTAGAGCTCAGTGCATGTGACTCTGGGACCCACGGATTGCACTTTAGGGCATCTACCAACAGAAAGGTGTAAATAAATAAAAGAAAGAACAGTGTATGCAGGTACATAAATGGCATGTCCCTCAGTATTACAATGAATTTTAAAAACTGTGTATCCATGGCAATGAAAACACGCTGCATTCAACTACACAGATGACCCCAAAACAAAAATAGATGCAAACATGCAGTCACATTCTGTATGATTCCATCAGATCACTGTGAAAATAAGCCAAGTAATAACTGGTGTTAGAAATCAGGATAATGTTAGCTTTGAGAAAATAGCCACTAAAAGGGAATACGAAGAAAGCTCTGCTGGCTGACATTCTTTTTTCTTTATATAAAATGTGGGCAATAGATGTGTGTGCTTTGTAAAAATTCCTCAAACTATGTTCTCACACCACAGATACTGTTCTATATGTACTCTATACTTAAGGAAAAGCAAACTTTTATTTGAAAGAAATGCTTGGCAACTGCTTGTCCATATTTAAAATGAAGATAGGTTTCCACAGTTCAGCAAACATCAATTTCAGAAGGAAGAAAAGTAGTAAATTGAAGTGAAAATCACTTCTATATTGCAAAATGCCTTTAACTCAAGCTATGTACTGATGGAATTTGCATATGTTCCTATAGACCGCCCCATTTTAACAGTATTATGAAGCCAAAAACTAGCTGACTTTTTTCTTTTTTGGAGTGCTGGGAATCAAACCCAGAACCTTGTGCATGCCCGTCAAGTGCTCTACTGCTGAGCTATGCCCCAGCCCTACTAGCTAATTTTAAGAAAAAGAAGTAAATTATTTTAATTAATACAACAGGGTGCAATTAACTCTAACCTCTTATCATCATATCTTAACTTACCAGAGTCAACACCAGGAGGGAGCCAGATCTGCTGAGGCATCTACAGGCCAGAGAAACTAGAGGACTCAGAACAACACAGCCTGCTCTATGCCCTCAAGTCTGTGTCATTGCTAATGAAATGCAAATAGAGTTACTTTGCATATCTGTTACATTCTCTTTATATCTCTTTCTTTTATTAGTTGCAGAATAAGTAATAAAAGACAGATGCAGGTGCACATGAAACATCTGATACCCTTTGTGATGTGAAACTGAAGGAAAAATTAAGATGTATTACACAGGACACTTGATTGCCCTAGACTGGAGATAAGGGGGCTCCATAACCTCACCCCTCTCTTTATTACAAAGAAAAAGACGGATAACTAGTAGAATGTTGAACAGGAGGCTTAAATAGGCAATTCACAAAAGATATGGGTGAGAGATCTTTGTACTTCAAATGTTCAAGTATTCCCAGGGGCGACATGAGAGAAAGGCCCACTCACTGGAGTCCTTTGAGTCTTCACAAGCTAGTCTTGAGAACTCTGGGTCATACAGGGGACAGAGGGACTTCTCCATCATGTAGGACAGAAACTCACATTTGACTATCCACAGAAAATGGGCGGGGGTTGGGGACAAGAGGTCTACATATGTAAAGAATCTTGCACACAGTAGGTCCTCAAAAGCAAGTAGTTATTATTTTTCCTCTAGTTCAAGCTACATGAATGTCAGAAAAGCCTTCTCCACAGGCTTCCAAATGGAATAGTCCATAGACGTGCACAATCTGTTCAAAAAGAACTTGAATTAGAGAAAGGCCTCTTATAGTAAAGAACTCGTGACATCATAACCAAGGAAAGTCACTGCTTGAAAAATAAGACATTACTGCAGAAATAATGACTTCCAAGAAAAGTTTGGAAGATTTTGTCAATAAGTAAAACGGAAGGGAGAGACTGGAGAGAATTTCAGATGCAGCTTCACCTACAAACTGTCAGAGTGGTGGGAAATTACATGTCACCATGGAGATGTAGCTCTGTGACTTTTCTTTCCTGCTAGTTCTCCTTTGAAAAGGAGGGTGCGGGTGTCAAATAAAACATCTAGTACCTTGTACAATGCGAAACTGTCAGGAAGGAAAATGTAAGATATGTTGCCAAAGGGCATAACATTCAAGCTTTTCATAGCTTTACTCAATTACCAAATTTCATCCATGCTAATACAAGCACCCTGTTCCAGCCCTGGTGTCTTGTTGAGTGTTACAGGGTGGAATAGGCTTATTAAGTGAGGCAAGGCCATGGGCACAGGTTGCATGGGAATACACACAACGCACTGTGGATGCTAAGAGGTAAGCTCTGCGTTGGATGCACAGCAAGAGGGCAGCGGGTGCTGGAGGGACAACCTGGTGAGCATGCTCCCTGTGTTCAGATGAGCTCCACGAGACAGCAGAGGCACGAGAGGCAAATGGCCAAACCCTGGAGGAACTGAGCTCATGAGGGTGGTGCACTTATAATCTGAAAACACACATGTGAAAGCTTAACACATCCGGGACAGGGCCACGTGAGTGGGTCTAGGGGAGTTGGCTGGAGGTACCATCCAAGTGAGGAACATCCACCTTAAAGGTGAGCTCTGCTCCTCTCCTCCACTACTTGATCTGTGATAGCATCGTGAAGTTACAAAGTAAAACAAACCCAACAACCTATTTATATAGCATAAGTTTTCAAGTGTACCTGTGCTATCTGATGCCACTGGAAGCATCATTTTGGGGGTAAGGGGCAATGCTCTAACAGCATGGGTGATGGGCATTCCACTGAGATTTCCCCTGATGGGAGACCCAGGAGAAGCTGAGCTTCAGGCAATGCCATGTCCATACCACAGGTTCCAACGTCTAGCCTGCCCCACGCATGGCCTTCTGTACCTGGAATTGTCAGCTGTTACCCAGTGAGATGCTCCGTGGGTGACCAACAGTCCTTATCAGTAGCTTCAGTGCCCAGTTTTCCACGACTATGACTGCCCTCACTGCATCCCTAATGGGAGGGCCACCATGGCTCCTGGAATCAGCATCACTCTGAAGAAATGACTTGGGATAAGCCAATCTCTTGAATTGCTTCCTTATGAATATGCTCAGGTATTAGCCAGCTAATATAAGTCCCTCACTAGCTCATTATTACAATAGTAATTATTGTTACTCCTCTGTTATGGCTTCTTAGACAATTTTAGTTGTGATAATTCTATTATGATTAACACCTAACAACTACCATCATCATTAATGATCATTGCACATGATATCAAGCAGATCTAAAAATTTTTAAAGACAAACTGAAAACATTCCTTTAAATTGCAAAACAATCTACATATGAAGGAGAGAGAGAGAGAGAGAGAGAGAGAGAGAGAGAGAGAGAGAGAGAGAGAGAGAGATGACTCTGCCTTCAAGGTAACTATTAAAAAAGGAGTTCTAAAAAGTTTGAGATAGAAAGGTAGCATAGCAGTAATTAATGATAATTAAGAGTTAAAACAAAGCAGTGTTGGACTGCTACTTAGACTTTGCTCTGTTTCATTCAACAAGTATTTCCTGGAAATCTTTGTGTCACGAAGACTTCAAAATGGATCAAGTATAGACCCAACCTCCAGTGACGAACAGAAGTAGGGGGTGGGGAAGGAGCAGCATACTCAAGATACTGCTGCTGCGTGGGGACCCTGAGTGCACATATAAAATACTCAGTGTGAATTAAATGTATGCAAAGAGCATAGAGCAAAGAGAAGCAAAATTCCATGGCATGGACTTAGATTTTTATTAAATAGCCGTAACCTGTGCTTACTAACAGCATGCTCCAGCTGCTTAAATAAGATTCCATTCAAGATGGCAGACTGACTGTGGACATTTAAGTCCATGTCCTGCCAAGACTTCATGAAGATTTCAAGGAAGTATTGTGGTTTCTTAAGTGTTTACCCAACAAAATAAAAACGGGAGAAGGAAAAAGTGCAGAGCAAGTTCTGGAAGACAGCAAACCCAAACGTGCAGAGAAGGTCTCTGGGTAAGCAGGGAGCCAGCCTTCCCAGGACTCAGGGCAGCTCCACAGCCAGGATGGCAGGAGTGGGCAGGGGTGTTGACTCCCGCTCAGGTGTTGAGTCTGAGATGGATGAGACCCAATGCCACATGCAGACCATCCTGCTGGCCAGATAGTCACCCAGAAAGACAACAGCACTTGTTCTTCTGTATAGAGGAGATAGACTATCAGGGGATGAGTGAAACGGTGAGCCTGGGCTGTGTTGTCCTAGAGCAAAGTCCCCTAAAACATTCCTGCCACTTGACCAACCCCTGCAGGCACACGGAGAACTAGTCAGTATAGCCTCCATCTGAAAGGATCCAGGAAGCCAGGGTCCCCGGACAGGTGAGGGAAGCTGCAGCAGGAGGTGAATCACCATAACATGTCCTGTAGAAAGCTGGCCCAGGCAAGAGAAGGTGAGCATAAAAATTCCTCATTAACATCACAGTTAATACTGACATGAGCATTGGTCTGAGAATCTGTTGCATCCAGAGAAGAATGAAGAGGAGATGGGGAGGGAAAGACGAAAGAGAAAGCATGGAGGAGAGAAGAAAGGGACATTCTTGGGGATTTGCCTTGTACTGGGACCATCCCTACTTCTGTTTCATTTGCTTTGATAAAGAAGAAAGCAGAATTAATTTGAACATTCTTCCTTGAGGAAGAATAAGGATCGTGACGTCAGAGCCAGAGAGGGAAATGTAATCAAAAGACACTTGATTCTCAAGTCTCAGTAAGCAATGCTTTGTAATAATAACAAATTCTGCATATTCTTCCAACAAATGTTCATTGGGTCTTTACTGTGTGCCAGACACTTTTAGAAGCCTGGACTGCATCAGTGGGTGAGATAGGAAACAGAACACACCAGCCCCCCGCCCCTTGTGAGGTTCTGAGAAGACTCGATGCATTATGGATAATCTCTGAGCAGGTTGTCTAAGGTCAAGTACCAGGGAAACGATAGAACAGGCAGAGGATACTGGGTGGGTTTTGGAGCAAGCCACATAGAGCCCGATAAAATTCAATGAGAAGATGTCATTTGGGGAAGACTTAAATCCGGTGAGCAGTTTGCCATCTGAAAGCAAATGAACAGCCCTTGATGAGAAGCCTTTGTTTGCCAAGCAAAGAAGTCCGAGTAGCTGCCCCAGAGCAAATGCCGGGCAGGGGAAGGGGAGGGAGGGAAGCTGTATGGGGGAGGGGGGATGTGGAGCTTTATAGGTCTTGACAAGAACTTTGGTTTTCACTTTGAGTGAACGGAGGCCATTGCAAGGAATGCAGCTGAGGAGTGACATGGTCTTTAACAAGATCATTCAGGCTGCTGCACCGGGAACAGACTAGAAAGGGCAAAGGTGGCAGCAGAGAGACCCATTAGGAAGTTATTCAATGCATCATTTTCAAGCATTCCATATCCCAAGCACGGAGATTTAGAGATGGTTAATACCCTGATTGTTGCCACTAGCAACCTGGCAATATTAAAACAAATGCAGTGGTCCCAAAGTTGACGGTTAGCTGGGGAAGAGAAGTCCGTGATCGGGGACAGATATTTTCATTATAAGCTTTCATGTACTCCAGTTTTTAAACTGCATATTTAGATAATTGATTTTATCCATATATGGATAACTGATTTAACCTACTGATGTAGGTTAAAGATGCCAACTGCAGTCTAGAAAGTAGATAAGGTAAATGCCATATCACTTACACTCAAATTGCTTCTTTTTAGCATTTGGGGCACAGCTCACTCCCTACAGTGGCTTTTCAAATGATTTTAAGACATTTGTTTTATCATCTCCTTGCAGTAACAGGAGCATTTTCTGCCCATTTTGATCTGCACATCTACAATACCCAGTATTAAACAGCAGATATTATAAAGTAAGGAGATTGCCAGATGCCATCAGCAGCAAGACATGGCAGGAAAAACACAGGGGATTAAGTACTACCACTTCAGAACAACAGGTTTTGAAATGCCTGCCTAAATATCCCTGAGCACTGGGGAAATGGGCATAAGATAAATGTCAAGTCTGAGGGTTGCTTTGAGTATTCAATAAGCTAATAGATGCAAAACACTTTGCAAAGGAAAAAGGTGCTAAACATTTTCTATGTTTATACAGTTGATGTTTCACACGCCACTGATTGTTAATGCACAGTGCTTCATAAATTCTCTATGTTACTCTTCCTTAATTCTCCCAAAGAATAACTGGCGAAGCTATGCTGTTAAGTAAAAGTGCAATTACCCTGAACTTTGATCCAGGCATTAGAGGCAGCTGGTCCCTCTGTCACTTTGTGATGCTTCAAATCCAATTTCATCCTCTTCTAGTTTTAGGTAAATATAATTTCTATAATGAGTTCTTCATAGTCAAAGGAAACATTTGAAAGGAATTCATCCTGATTCCATGCAAAATCATTCTTATGAAGATGACTTTACTTTTATTGTATGACTTGGGTGTTGGGCTTTATGACATGATATTTTGACATATAGTTAAAGTTTAAAGGAAACCATTTCAATCATCATGAAACTTCTCTGCATACATTTTATATAAGACGTTCCCTACAGTCAGAATGTATTGTAAAAAGAATAATTCAGTTTTCCAGTCATTCAGGTCACTGAATGCTTAGAAACTAAGCTTTTACTACTTGCAATCATATAATCTTTGACTTGACTGACAACAAGACTTTTAACTACACATACTTACAAGAAAGATGGTCTCCTGTATTCTCTGAAACTTTGCTACGGTGCTAACCTTTCAACAAGGAATGGCATTTTAGAAATGC
This sequence comes from Marmota flaviventris, assembly GCF_047511675.1. NCBI lineage: Eukaryota > Metazoa > Chordata > Mammalia > Rodentia > Sciuridae > Marmota > Marmota flaviventris. Next base: position 157,237,108 of record NC_092501.1, on the reverse strand, counting down.
CACATGCATTTTAACTCTTGTTCCAGTTACTAATGGCAGAGATGACCTATCAACAAAGAAAAGGGATGGAGTCTCTCCTCATTAACCACATGGTAACTTCAGTCCTTCAGGGTCATTGTGACCCCGTTTTTCACCCAGGCCAGTGCCATTTCATTTGTTAATTCACCTCAAGAAACATTACTTTCCATCAGTATCAGGGAACTGGAGTGTCCTGGGAGACTTAAAGTTATGAAGTCCTACAGAGACCTCACTGCCAATATCTTCCTGTCTCTTTTCTTAAACTTGCTCTTGTCCGTGTTGGCCACAGCAACTGCTCTGATCATCATTTTCCAAGCCCAAATTCACATACCAGAGAGGGAAAGGTGGAGAAATTTTTTTCTTATCCACAAACATCCCTTCAATACATTTTCAGAGATTATAAAAAGATAATCTTCTTGTCTATTCTCATCTGAAGAACATCCAGGCAGGATAATCCACCCTGTTGGACTGTGCAAATTAGGAAAGATGTCATTAGGGCAAAGAATAGGTAAGAACGTTTCCGGCTGAATCATGCACATTATTAGCCAGTCAACCTTGATCACTAAACCAGTGAGAGTTGAAGCTTCCAGGGAGGTTAATAGGTGGAACTTCCAGAGGCTCAAGTCCAAGGAACCAATTTTTATAAGTACTCAAACATCCATTTTTCTTCATTCATCAAATATCGATTAAGACCTAAATATTTAAATCACAACAACCTCAGGGGGTAGGAACAGCAGTGACAAGGAACCAAGTCCTTGCCTTCAGGAGCTCCTCCTCCTGACAGGGCCGAGGCTAATGAGAGTGAGAGGGCTTTGCAGAGCCTGGTGTTGGGGGATGTTGCCATTTGATACGGTGGCCTCTGATAAAATGACATCTTAGTAAAGACCAAAGGCCAGGGGAGTCAGCCACGTGCATGATGAATTCAGAGCAGACCTCCTGGCTCCTCGCGGCTCCTCAATGGCCTTTCAATTAAATTTTCTGCCATACGTTTTGCTTCGGGAAGTAGAGGTTAAGCAAAACTGATTTGCGTTTTCCTTGTATATCATCAATTTTTAACTTTCAGAGACTGATTAGATGATGTGTGCCTTCTCACTTCTGTGGTCTGAGTCACCTCATCGTCCATCATAGGAAGAAAAAATAGCCAACAGTGTCAGCCTTGAAGAACGTGCAGTCCAAGCCAACTGGGGATCACACTGTGCCGTGACTGGAAGGCGGGTGAGGAGTGGGGGACTAGGGATGGGTCACGATGAGACACCAGTCCATGATGACCACGGAGCAGAAGCCCAGGGTGCACGGGCACTATAGAAGGACAACAGCCCACGGTCCTTCTAGAGGCCAACAAAATGTTTTAACATTTTTTTAAATCAGAAGAAGACAATGAAACTTTAGTTTGAAGAATATTAATATGTAAAATTGATGTATTTGTCTTCATACTCATATGGTGGTAAGCTATAATTTTTAATATTTTTGTGGAGGAAGAAGCTAATGAAAACAAATGCATCTACAACCCATGAAAGTCAGAATCTTACCCCAAGGCCAGCCTCCTGGGTGTGTGGTCCACCCAGGGTCCACCCTCAGAAGGAACCACACTTGGTTTAACTCTTGCCATGGGCAAAGCATTAGCAAAAGTCATAACTGTTTATCAATGAAAAACAAGGAACAATGCTGTCACCCAGGATGCCAGCATACTGGGTAAGGGGAAGGGAGTGTTTTGCTATGACAAGTCAACTGTGTCCTTTGAAAATAAATGAACTTTGCCTCATTTGGGTGACTTCTAATTTGCGGCTCTAATCTCCACACACTTCTGTGGGAATGGAAGGACCATTTATTAAGTGCTTATGAAGTTTAATGCCTAGAACCATGGTAGGTGCCTGACCTACAATTCTCGCAATAGTCATGAGAGATAACTGCTTGTGCCCCTATTTCATGAGGAAAATGTCTCAATGACAGGAGGCCAGGCAGCACTAACAGTAGATGACAGAGTTCTAGTTCAGAGGGACTCCAACGTCCATATTTTTTGTGCTTTTTCCGTCAAATAGCAAAAAGGAAAGAATCTACTATAATGACGCTAACCAAACCCCTCCCTCATCAGCCGCCGTCTCTGCCATCGCCCGCCATCGCCTGGTGCACTGGCTCACCTCACTTCCCTGGCGACTGTCCCCCGATACCTGTTTACTGCAGATAAAGGGGCAGCTGTTGACCAGAGCTGAGGCCCGGTTGCCCTGGCCCTGTCACAGGCTGGTTTCAGCTCACTTATTCTGGTTCTGGTGCCCTGGTCCTCTTGCTCAGAGGGGAGGAAGATGGCCTTCTCCAGCCCGGGGTTTACTCTATCTGCAGCACCCACCCCCATACTTCTGAGTGGCCCATATCCTCTCTTGATTTGGGTTTCCACCCTAATGCCGTCCTCAGAAAGACCTTCCACGGCCCTCCTTTGAAGAGACCAGCACAGGTATTCTGCATCGGGTTTCATTGCTATCCTTACCAGCCCTTGTCCCCATCTGGTAGCAAAGTATACATGTTTGTTCTCACCCACAAGCAGAAGCCCCAGGAAGGCAGGGCCTTGCTTCTCTGGTCCACAGCTGTCCCTGGACCCTGGAGGTGCAAGTGAATGTCTGCTGGCTTCACACCTGCTGTCCAGGGAGTGTCAGGATGCTCTTGAGGACTCACACTTCCACCTCAGCCCCGTTTTTCCCGAGGAGGTTGTTAATTCTTTCATGTGCTACCAGGATCTTGAGGCTTAAAAAAAAAAAAAAAAGAAAGAAAGCACCAGCCAGCATCTGCTTTGTGTCTTCTCCTTCTTGTGGCTGTCACCGCCCACAGAGGCCACCTCCCTGAGGATATGCACTTTGACTGAAGTATTACTTTAGCATTCTTTTTCAAGTTCACCAGGCACTCACAGAATCTTGTTATTTCTGGATCAAAGGAAGAGACTTTGGTTGGGGGTTTTCTGATGCTATTTCACATTCAGAATTTCGACATGATTCATTCCACAATTAACTTTTTTGAAAAAGTAAATAGCAATTGATTCTTAGATTCATTACTTATTCTTAAAATTGTTTCAGAATGGCACACAGGACCTGAAGAATCCCATAAGTTATCACTTTGTCTTTAAATTATCCTTGTCAGACTGACGCAGAACATAAAAACTGGATACAGAAACTGAGATCAGGAACTCAGGGATCAGATGGCTTGGAAGGATTTTTTAAGCTCAGCACCATTGACTTTTGTTCCAGATAATTCTTTATTGTAGCAGGGCATCCAGGTTATTTTAGGATGATCAGCAATCTCCCTGGAATCCACTCATGAGTTACCAGTAACACATGCATCCTCAATCCTGAGTGTGACAACCAAAACTGTCCCCAGGCATTATCAAAGGCCCCTGCAAAAGTGCAGTCAGGCTCACTGAAGAAGTGGAAGTCCCAGGCCCACTATGACCTCACTATGCCTCAGCTTTCTCATTGGTAACATTAGAATAACGGTACTCCCTTTTCATGTGGTTATTGTGAGCATTTAGTGAATAATGCATATTATAATGAATAATATAAAGAACAGTACCTGGCTTGCCATACCACTTAGTAACAGACAGCTCTTCCTGAGGTGAGTACACCAAGATCCACTTGGAGCTGCCTGGCTGTGTCTGATGAAGAAGCCAAGTCCCCACCAGAACTGAGACTGTAGCATTTCTATGTTCACAGTGCATCACACAAAGGAACTAAGCAGGTACAGAGTAGGAGAACCATGTGAGTCCACAAATGGAATCATGATAGGGAACAGAGGTTTTGAGTTCTTGCTAGGTATCAAATACACTGCTAAAGGCATCATGTTTATTTTCTCATTTTTATCCTGAAAACAAAGCAGGAAGTAGATCATTTGGGGCCCATTTTTACAAGAGGGAGAACTGGGTTTCATGAAGATAGAGCCACTTGCCCAAATTTGCTCAGCCTGAGACTGGCAGAGCCAGCACTTGAATCCAAGTCTGTCTAACATCAAAGCTATGATCTTGGACATGATTTTATAGAATCTTTAAGTGGATAGAAGCACATTTTGAGAAGTGGAAACTGAGGCCTAGAAACATTAATGACATGTCCAATTGCACAGTTTGCCAGAGGGCCCCAAGTTAATGGTAATATTCCAAGTTAATGGTGATCTATCACCCCTGTCATGCTACTGTGTTGACATGGGTTCACTTCCTAGTAACTGTGCCAGAACATCACATTAATATGCCTCCCTGGTCTGTCTGAACTGCAGGGCCATAGAATCTTAGTGTTCTGTCTATATGCAGAAATCGCCAAGGGGCAGAGGGACCTGTGATTTCCCTCCAGTTACTCACATTGTAAGGACAAGACTAGGTGTCCCCTTCTTTGTGGGCTCAAATATTATCCTCAAAGATTTCCCAAAGCAGACACATTTGGGGAACTTGAACAAAAATGAAACACAATTCTGACTGGTCACAATTCTGAATGTGAAAACCATTTCAAAGGAACCTGTTAAATTCCAGATCTCAAAGCAAGAAAGAACCAACAAGCTGTAATGCCAGGATTCCCCCTTGCCATTTTATCAAACTTAGTCATAACAAGCTGCCTGAGGTAGGAATCATTCGACTCGTACCAGCTAACACTGCATTTGTTTGTGGAACGTGCCCCCCTCCCTCAAACTTGATCCTGGTGATATCTATCCCAATGAATTGGAAACTTGCAGGACAACACAAAAATCACTAGCCAAGTTTCTGAAACACTTGCTTACCCATGTGCCCTGAGATAACATAAGCTACCACTGACAACTGAAAACATTGTAAATAATATTGCTTCATGAGATCCATGCTATCATAGAAAACACATATTTGTCAATTGCCTCTGGACTGCATAGGAGAGGTAGAGCAAGAACTCAGCTCTGGTACACTCTGCTATTTCCAATGTCCATTCTTTCTTTTCCTCCTTGCTACCAAAACCGAAATTTTATCATGTTTGCAAGGATCCTAACTAAAAATGTTGCCATATTTCTGGCCATGGAGACATAGTGAGGGTTCTGGAAGGCAGATGCTGAGCTGGTCTAGACACCATTCCTGTTCTTTCCCCTTCCATCTTTCCTTTTACCTGGAATGCTGACACCAAGACTGGAGCAGCAGTTCTCACGATGTGTCCAGGAAGAACAAACCACACACTAAAAATGAGGGTGTAAAAAAATAGGAGGAAGTTACAGTAAAGGACAAAAAAATCCAGCCTACCACCTCTGTTTATATAGCCTGCAAGTAAAACGGTTTTGCATTTTAAAATAGCTCAGAGAAAAATCAAAGGAACGATGTTTCATAACACATAAAAACTATATGAAATTCAAATTTTATTGTACCTAAATGAAGTTTCCCCAGCACACAGTCATGGTCATTGGTTTACATGTTGTCTGTGGCTGCTTTTGTGCTACAAGGGAGAATTGAACAGCTGTCACAGAATCTGTAGGTCCCACAAAGCTCAAAGTATTTACCCTGGCTTTTTACAAAGTAGGCCAACTCTTATCAAATAATATCCTTGAACACCCAACTCCAGACATTTTGTTGTTTGAGAAAAATAAACCCTTGGCTTATCTAATCTACTATCATCCAGGCTTTACGTCTCTTGTAGCTTAGCTGGTGCACAGCTAAATGAGACGTGATGGACCAAAGACCCAAGGTGGGAGTCAGGACAGTGGGGGGCATTCTGCAAATGTCAGCGTTCTTAATCTAGTTTTATCCAACTTCCCAGAAATGTTAGAGCTTTTGCTGGAATAGGCAGAGGCTATAGGACTAGAGAGGAGGGAAGAGAGGAAAACTTGGAAGGGCACACCTCTGAAGGACCCGGCGGTCAAGTGATGGGCAGAACAGGGAAGCAGGAATGCAGGGGAACCTCCCTCCTGTGTTCTCCGCTGCTGCAGAACCACTGCTCCCCAACATTTATCTCCCCCATTGCTTGTAATTCAAGAAGCTGGGCGTGGCTTAGCTGGCCCTCTGCTTTAGGCATTGCCTGAGCTAAAATCAAGGTGAAGGTGCGCTGCAGCCTCCCGCAGGCCCAGCAGGGAGAGGAGCCACTCAGGAGCCAACGCTTTGCAGTCCGTTGGCCTGAGAGCCTCTGGCCCCTGCCGGCTGTTGGCCAGAGGCTGCCCTCGGTTCCCTGCCATGTGGGGTAGTTCATCACATGGCAAGGACTTCACCAGTGCAGGCAAGCAAGAAGACGGGAGGCGCCTATGAGTCAGCAGGAAGTCACAATCTCTGTCACATTCTCTAGAAGTGAAGTCCCCCACTTTTGACATGTTCTGTTTATTAGAAGTGAATCCCTAAGTCCAGCCCACACTTAGAAGGGTGTGGGTACCAGAAGGGGGTATCACTGGCTGCCCACTGCACTTGCCACTGTCCTCAAAACATCAGGGATTATGATCATGTGACTCACCACTGCTGTTGGTCTTGGGATCTGCAGTCAAAAGCAAAGGAAGTGAACCCAGGGCACATCAGGTGGCTGGCTCTCCCCTTAGGGAGGTTCTCCCTGCCAGCTGGACGCTGGCCTAACCCACCGCACCCTCTTCCTCCCCACCTTCAGAGTTCCTGGTCTTAGCAATGACCTGTCTCCTATAACCTAGATTCCTTAGGAAAAGAGTTTCCCTGTGGTCACAGAGCCTTTGTCTTACCATCACGTTTGAGTTTGGAAACACAGGCTCTGGAGCACTCCCTGCCAATCAAAGCAATCCGGGCATTTGCTGGCTTGCTTCGTCTTCTTGACCTGTGGGCCTTCCCTCTCCCTCACTTTCCTTTCTAGCTTTCCTTCTCCAAAAGAGGGCTCCCTCACTTCACATTCTCTTCTCCCAGTGGGAAGTGCTTTCTGAAACAAAGAAGCCCTTGCCCAGCCAGAGACTGAGACTGCTTAAGTGGCCACTTCTGATCAAATGGGCTTCAAGTTGGCGCTACAACTATGGAGGGTCTTCAAATTAGACTCTTTAAAATGTGCGGCACTGTTCTGATCTTGGCAGACAACAGGCCTCATTTGAATGCCCCCGAACTCTTCTGGGCAGACACTTCAGCTTCTCTTTGCTGAGGTGAACCAAAGAGTTAATCAGACTCCTGAAATGAGTCTCAGGGAGTTGGAAACGTGGCATCATGCCCTGCCTGCCTGCTTTGCAAATTTAAGGACACTAGGCATCCGTAGAGCTGGTACTTGAGGGTCTATTAAATGCCTAGAATACTAAATGGCTCAGGACTTCCTGTCATTGACTAGAGCAGCTGAAAGGGAAACATGGGAAGGAAATGTAAGATACTTGATTTCTGCCTTTTGGACAGATCCATTTCTGTTTCAAAAATGACCAAAAAAAAAAAAAAAGCTAACAAGTTCGAAAGGAAAATATGAATACATTTATACCCAAAGGTGCACCCAATTATTTGCAGAGATTTTTATTTAATTCATCTTTTTTTTTTTTAATGCAACACAATGGAACCCTATCCTTCCTGGCCACCGAGGTACAGAACACAGGGTTGGTCACCAACTTTCATGAGGACATCAGGGCCAACAGCAAACACAGAAATAGGAGGAAAGATTTTGAGAACCCCTACAAAAAAAATAATAATAAAATAAGACTTTCGGGGGGGGTAAGATAAGATAGACAAATTTGCTCCCAAAATTCTTGCAAAGGTATCTAAGGAGGGCAGAGGCCTTGTTTCTGGGTAAGAAGGATGTCACCTTTCCTCATACCCATCCTCAGCGCCAAGTTAAAGCAAAGAAGGAGGATTTATAATATGATGCGGGTGGGGACAAGGGAGCCAGCTGTCAGTAAAATAAATGAATGAGAGAAGGAGTATGCAAATGGGCAGTGGCCAGACCACACAAGAAAACGGAACTGGGGCCCACACTGTGCAGCCACCTGCAAATGTGGGGACACAGACATGCCTTAGAGTCTGCCAAATGCAAGTGATAGTGGCCAAGCTCATGCCACAGCAAGTCTGAATCAGTAGCCTTTGCTTTTCTCATTTGGACGGTCTTTGATCATTTCAAGACAGGCAACCTCGAAGGGCTAAGGTGTATTTCAGGAAGTTAAGATCTCTGTCCAGAGAATCTCTGGATAAGACCTTGTATGCAAAACACCATCTCACTGTCACTGTAAAGCATGTCCTTGTCCATGTCCTCCAGCCTGAGGCAGCTTTCAAAGGAAACGGAAATCAATTCACACTCAGGAGCTCCAGGGCTGGTCCTTCACCTTCGAACAACTCCTTGTGCATCTTTGGCAAGTCTCCAAACTCCCTAGCCCTTCTCCAACGGCTCCTTTTGAGTTCTCAACATTTACCCACACGGTTCACTCACTGGTCTTTGTGTGTTGCTTTACTATCGTAGTCCTACCAGTTTACTCCTCCACACCCACCCATTTTTGTCTGTGACTGTCATCCCTACTTAATATTTTGTGATTGCTCTTGCATTAAAGTCTCCTGATCATGAATATTAACCAACTTTTAGAAATCTCTTGTCTTTCAAAGATTTGAAATAAATGACCCTTGCAAATGCATAGACATTTGTTTTTACAAAGGTAGATTGGAAACTGCTTGCCACAGTGGATCAAAATATTTTCAAAATGTATTAAATTTAGGCATATGCTGTTTTGATGTTTACATTAAGGAAGAACTAACGAAGGATACAAAAGATAAAATGTTAAATCTTAGGAGCTTCAGAGAGTAGATGTTTATTTTGTTCACATAAAGATTATTCCAAATCTGAAGGTCAATGCCTTCCAAGCAATGACTCAGGGACCCAGGATCCATCTATCTTGTGGCTCCATCTTCTTTGAGCCTAGATTTCCCATGTTTACTTGCACCAGGCTGGGGAAAGACCATGGAGCATCATATGTGGGAGCTTTTCATGGGCCAGATCTACATTCCTACAGAGATGTGAAGGTGACTTTTAGCACATTCCATGGGCCAGATTTCAGTCATGTGACCACTTGGAACATCAAGGGGTCTGAAAATGTGATCTAACCCTGATCTTGGGGGTAAGGGAAAATGAGTTCCATTAAAAGCGAACCAGTTCCTTCCCTGCTTATCAAGGGAAAAAAAAAAATCTCTTCTGTGAAGTCCTCCTTACAAATACCACTCCTCTGCCCTAAATGCCTGGCTCAGTCTCTGGAAAATGTGCACAGACTAAGTCCTAAATTAGATTCTTCATACATCAAAAGATACAGCAAAGCTCCTGATAGCCCTGGCTTCCCAAACATGAAGGACACTGAACAAGGATAGCAGCAACACCCCAAGTCCTGCCAACTGTCCCCACCTCTTAAAAAGAATGCTGTGGTGCTTCCAAGAGCATTGAAGCTTTCGTGAGCCAGTGAACTAGCTAATTGGCTACTGAAATAACTGGGTTTTGGAAGGTGGCGCTTAACCAAATAAATAGGCAGAAACTGATTCTCCAGAGTAGAAGCCTTCAAGGGTGAAGGGTCTGTCATGAGTAGACATGATGTCACATGTGACCGTTAAGGACAAGGGAGAAATGGGATTAGGGAAAGGGGAAAAACTCTATGGGAACGCGTACAGTTGTCTCACACTCAGAATCTTAGTAAAGCTCTAAATTTCTAGGTAGCTAATTATTTGACTACAAAGAAAGATAATTTTTTTTTTATTGGACATTATGTGTCTGCTCTCTTTTCCCACACATTTATGTACAGCTCAAGCAAATCTGATACAAAAAGGAATGGAGATTTCAGTTTTAATGCAGATCTTGATTTATTCTGACTCGTTCCCAGGGGCCAGCAAAATGATCTGCACTTTCCTACAGAAATGAGATGTCAAGATGCGAAGAGGACTGTGTGCCATTGACAGACTGACACGGCCTGTCTCCCAGCAACCTCAAGGGCATCCTTCAAGAGCAGGCAAGATCCAAGCCCCTCCATCAGACTGACATCTGCCAAGTCTCATGTCCATTTCTAGAGTAAACGTTGAGAGCCATACTGATTTGTAGTTTTTCCTGGAGCTCAGCAAAAAAGGCAGATCTACTTTCAGATGATTCATAGAAAAAAAATAAGTTGGAGAATTAAATGTGGCAATTTTGCAAATGAGAAAATAAACAGGATCTGTGAACATGGCTCAGAAAGACCCGTCTGCTCTCAACTGTAAGTGACTACAAATCAGCTCACAATTTTCTGCTCCTTGGGTTTCCTAATGCAGCTTTCCTCCATCTGCCAGACACCAACATGTGCACCGTTCCTGGGTGATCTTGTTCTGCAACTTTCCCTGCCCCAGGCCACAGGACATTCTGGTTGAATTGCAAAATTATTAGGGCAAATAGTTTTTCTAATAGCTAAAAAATATGTATGAATATGTTGTCTTTTTCCTACATTTATCCCTCATTATTGGCTATCTTATATTGCCAGTAACTCTTCTCCCCTCCATTAGCACTGATAAATTACAGTTGATTATAGTTCAGTTCCTTTTCTAGTGGGTTAAGTGAAGTAAAATGAGCAGAAAAGTAGCAAACAAGGCCTTGGCCTGACATCAACACCCCATAATAGCTGATTTTTACCTCTGATGTTTTCACAGATGATTCTGCCTGAAATTCTCCAATTTTGAGTAATGGTGCTGAAAGTGTGTAATATGAGAATTTGGGGTAGAAGCAACAGATGACGGTGGTGGTGGTGACTGGAAGGTTATGTGTGGTTACAAAGGCAGCTCTGTGTGACAGACTGGTCAGGGCTAATAGCCCAAGCGCTGGGATCCATCCCATCTTAGTGGTTCCATTAGTAAAAAAAAAAAAAAAAAGTTTTGAAGTTTACTTTTTAAAGGACAAAAAAATAAAATAAAAAGCATCTCTGACCGTGTCTTTAGGAACGAGGGAGCTGGCACCTGGTGAAGAACACCTTCCTACCCATGGCTCTCAGTGGCACGGGGGTCTGTCACTGTGCTAGAGTCATCGACCTTTTTAAGAATCCCCCTATCTTTTGAGGGGCATTCAAATATTAGACCCGACATCTCGAACCTCTTGGGACTAAAGGGATTCCTGCCTAGATGTGACTCCTTGTGTCTACCATGGGCACCACTTCTGTACAGTAGGAAGGGCTCGTCTTTTTATTGGAAAAGAAAATGTTTATCCCAAGTTTTTGCTTCTTAAGGAGCTTTATGTAGAGAAATTTTGGCTACAATGAAATACTCACTCTGGGATGAGAGGAGAAGACAGTTGGGACTTAGGAAGGACCTGAATTCTACACCAGCTTGGCCTGACATCTCTCCCTCCCCTACACACACAAACGTGGTCCCCACTGACACCAGACCTTAGCCCCTTGGACAGACATGTCTGTCATCCCAGTCTCCCCTGACCACTCTACTTCAGTTACTTCCTGCCAATGACTCTGGACCCTGGCAGGGCTGTTGTGTAAAGATCCTTCACCACCCTGGAGCCGCTCTCCCTGACAGATCCACTGTGCCCAACCTGTCTGTCCACCCCACTTTCCTTCCATTTCGTCCTGTACCCCAAAGCCTTGCATCATGGCACCTGCCAAGGGCGCCCCCCACAGACTGTTATTAGGCTGTCTCCCCGCTATGGTCCCTGGGAACCTCGCTGCTCATTTTTCACTCTTTTCAAGACTTGGCTCTACTGCCACCTCCCACGCTTTAACCTGGATAGACTTGGACACCCACAAGAGCCTCAGCCTCCTCCCTCCCACCGGCCCTGCACTCTAAGGAAGGGAGCTTGATCCTCTTCTGACCTTGGCCCTGATCCCATCCTCATTCCTTCTCTCAGACTTGGCTTCATCCTTTCTCTCCCTTCTTGAGACTACAAGCCCTGGATGTATCTGCCTTAAAGGGGACAAAATGAGATGAAATACTAGCTCTTTTCCTGACCCAGGTATGCTTACCTGTGTTTTGTTATTTTTTTAATTCCTCCTCTAAAGCGGGACACAAACCCTCATCTCTCCTCCCTCATCCCACTAGAGTTTTCCTTTGTGCTGAAATTGTCTGTCAAACATCAATACTTAAAAAAAAAAAAAGTCTACTTTGATCATCAGGATACTATTTCATGCCATTCCTTAACTGAATTTTGATTGTGTCTTAGAATTTGTACTGAAAGCCATGTGCATACAGCAAAGCGGATGAGGTATCAGTGAAAGGCCCAGTGGGTGTGTGCAAACTGAGCACCCGCTCTGTATCAGCCCCTACACCCAGGAAAGAGACCTTCCCCAAATTCCAGATTCCTTGGAGCATACCCCCACCTACACCCACCATGGGCTCACTCACTACTATCCTGACTCCTGAAATCATAACTTAGTGTTGCTTGTTATGCTTTTTGAGGGTCTGTCTTCTTCCATCAAACATTGGATCAGGTTTATTCATGTTGCTGTGGACATTTGTAGGTCATTCATTCTTGCTCCTGTAAGTTTTCTATTGTGTGAATATACTACGCTTTATTCATTTATTCACTGTTGATGGCATTTGAATAGCTTCCAGCCCAGTGCTTTTATTAATAGTGGTGCTACACACACACACACACACACACACACACAATCTTTCAATAAAAATATGTGTATATTTCTGTTGGCCTGCATCTGGAGGTGGAATTTGGGGAGACCATAAAGTATTCACTTCTTTAGCTTTAATATTACAGATACTGCCAGTTTCCAGGCTTATGCCAATTTACATTTCTGCTGGTGGTGTATGAGAATTCTGATTGCTCCAGAGCCTCACCAATACTATTTTTTTTTAAATCTGTTCACTTTTGTCATCCTGGTGATTATGCATCAATACTTCTAATGCAGAGAATTCAAATGCCTCATTCTTCTCCAGATTTCACACTGGGGCTCCCTGGCCCTACATCAGAAACTCACTCCTTCCTGAGGTGAGATGCACACTGATCTCCACCTCTCCTTCCATGACTCTGCCTTCCTTACCCTTCCTAATCTGCAGCAGTTTTCTTCTTTTCTTTTCCTTTGCAAATGCTCGCTCCACAATCATGTCATTGCCTATAGCCTCACTTGCCAACTCTCTGAATATTTTCCCTGCAGTCCTGATTCCTTCAAGACTTCATAATTAGAGCAGGCTGCCATCATTTTATTCATTTATTCACCTAATTGTTACTTGATCTTTAATATGTGTGGGACTGTCTAGGGTTGCAAGCATTCTGGTAAGAAGGCAGAGATCCGAGTTCTAATAAGAAATAGACCTGGACCTCAAACAGCTCACTGCCTCAGGGAGATGATGACAAACGAATCAAAATTGACAGGACTTGTGAAACACACCGTGATGGAGGTGTGCAGAGACAACAGGAGGCACGGGAGAGGCACCAAGATCAAACACAAGGTAAGAAGTGATGTAAGAAGTCTTCCCCTCGCCCTTGGTAGCTAAGGTAAAGTCTACAAGAAAAAGCAGAGGTTGTCTGGGCAGAGCGCAGGGAAGGGTGTTCCGTGAGAAGAGAGCTTCATGTGCCCAAGCATGGAGTACCCAGCATGGAAGTGGAACTGAGCAGTTCTGAATGGATAAAAGTAGGCTGTGGGGAGCAAAGAATCAAGAGGCAGCTGGAAACCCACCCTGAAGGGCTCCAATACCTTGCCAGGAAGTGACTGAACCCATAAATCAAGGACACCATAAATGTACTGGGATGATGCTATTTAATTGACTGAAAAGATCATGTCTGAGTAAGGGATCTTATTTTAGTACCCAAACTAAGGCAGCCATATGTCCTGGATTTTCTAGGACTCTACTGATTTAAAATATTTTGCCTTATCAGAACATGTGTCAGAACACAACCCAATTTGGGATCCTGAAAATTCTGTTACTATAACCTCATTCCAGCCCACACACCATATTGTTTTTCCAAACAAAGGGTGACATTATTTCTGGTTGGTGTTCTAGACAAAAAAATAATCCTGATTTGTGAGCTTGCAATTCATACTTATGACTATTCAAATGCACAACTTCAATTAAAACCAGAGCTGAAAGCCTGGGCTACAGGCGATGGAAACACTACATTCACTTTACTAATAGGTTGTAGCCAAAAGGCCTAAGAAGAAACAATTAATATTTTGTTATTACCTTGCTATCTTGCCTCTAATTAAGCATTTGGTTTTTGATTTTCATTTACTGAAATGTTAGGGACTCGGCTAATACACTCGCAGGCGTTGGTAGCTGCTCTGGCCAGGTGGGACGCAGCTTCCCCCACCCAGGGTCTGTAGGGAGTCAAATGCCGGGAAGCCCAATCCAGTGGGGGAATTCCAAACAGAACAATTCGCAGGTCCTGAACACAGCCCACAGCAGCAACCCTGGAAAGCCCTCTGTCCTGCACCCTGCTGGCCTACACCTGCTCCAGCACCTCTGCTCCTCTGCCCTGCCCCGGCTCTTCATCTGGAAGATCATAGCAGCCCTTGACCTCATTTCCACTTGCTTTGCCCATTACCTGAGTTCTCCAGTACAACAGACGCCTGGAGTCTGACAGACAACTGGGAGCCTTTCCGTTTCCTTCCCCCGTCCTGGTCTTTCCTCTACCCCAAAATATGGCACCACGGCATATGAGGAGACAGCAGCAGAGGCCATAGACACCAGAAAGAAGTCCTCTCGCTCCTCCACTACGGAAGCAGGCCATAAAACTAGCTAAGCTTCCCCTCACCCTGGGTCATAAGACCTTCATCTCAGGGGACACACAGGACCTGCTAAGTTCCCCACTGTCACCCTTAGCACATACATTTTTGCCACAGTCCGGCTGCAGCAAAATAACTGGGGGGGTGACAAGCAACTTGTGTAGATTGATACAGCAGGAGTGGGAGCCGTTTATTGTAGGACAACAGAGGTATTTATACATTCCACACAGCTTATCTTAATTAACATAAACTAGATACAACAGTCAACCAATAAGGAATCTCCACACTTAATGGCTCGCTGGCACCACCTCACAAACCACTCCCCCTGGCAAAATGCCAGGCGCCATCCTGACTTGTTTACAGACTCTAACAGAGAGAGAGAGAGAGAATGAACTGCAATGTACTTTGTTTTTTTCTACTGAAATCACACAAGTCCTATTGGTGGATGCAAACATCCACATTCATAAATGTGAGACAATGCAAGAAGGCTCAGGGAAGAAATGATTTTGTTATGGGAACCTTGACCCAATTAGTGGATTAATCACATCATGGGAATAATTGAGTGGTAACTGAAGGCAGGTGGGGTGTAGCTGGAGGAGGTGGGGCATTGGGGATATGGCTTTGGGGTATATATTTGTATCTGGCAAATGGAATTAATCTCTCTCTCTCTCTCTCTCTCTCTCTCTCTCTCTCTCTCTCTCTCCTTCTGAGCTGCTTTCCTCTGCAAGCTTTTCGGCCATGATATTCAGCCTCACCTGGAGCTCTGAGGAGTGGAGCCCCTGTCTATGGACACAGACCTCTGAGCCTTCAAATAAACTTTTCCTCTCCTAAAATTGTTCTGGGTGGGCCTTTTCGTCACAGCAGTGGAAAAGGTGACTAACACAGTAGATATCAGTATTCTGGAAATTAGCATACACACACTTCCTTTGAATCCTCAAGAAGCTCCAGAAAATGCCAAGAATGAAACCTTTGAGGAAGAGGACAGACACAAAATCAGCAGTCAGTGAGAAGTCAGCCTGAGAAGTTCCCACATCTGAGTAAAGCCAAAATCTTTTTGAAAAAATCATAATTTGGACATTGGCCAAATTATACTATTATATTGTGTGCTTGAATATGTAATATCAAATCCCAGCACTATGTACACCTATAAAGTACCAATAACAATATGGAAGACAATAGTAATTTGGGCTTACCTGGACGTTTCTTAGTCTCATCACTTAACACTCTGTGGTAGCCAAGGTCAGTGGGTGTTGGTCTGGAAAGACCATGAGCTTTGGCATCAGACAGACCTGGATTCTCATTCTGGACCTAAATGAGTAAATAACTTTGTGAATTTAATTAAATTTTAAGAATTAATTTAGGAATCCATAGGAAGATAAATAATATTTACTTAAAAGGATTATTGAAAGTTTTAAATGAAACCAAATATGCTCATTTTCTAAAATAGGTCTCAGTACGTACGAAGTAGACCCTCATTACACCCATTTTATTTAGTCTTTCCCTCCACTGTGGCCCCTTATAGGAATGTTATTGGGAATCCCATGCCTTTTAGAACCTCATAACTTCTTAGGGCTGCAATGTGGCAAGCAGGAGAGATTCGTGGCCAGTGAAAGGCCACATTTCATAAAACTTTAGAGAAAATTTAATGCATCCACAGTGAAGGATTTGAAAAAGAAAGTTTAAGAAATCAATTCTACTTACAATAACATCCAAAGAGTAAAATACCCAGAAAGAAATTTAACCAATGAGATGAAAGACTTGTCCACTGGACCTAAAAATTATTGTTCAAAAAAATTAAAGAAAATTTAACCATATTAAAAGACATCCCACGCTCAAGGATTGAAGGGCTTAACCCATTTTGTCCCACTGCCTCCAAACAACTATGAACACTTGGAGTATATGATACACAGTACAATTATATAATTAAGATAAAAAGTACTCTAAATTATGGTTTCTAATCTGTGTTGGAATGCACCTGGGTCAATGTCATTAAAATATTCACATGATTGGAAACTTGGGACTTAATGTATTAATAACTGTAAGATTGCAATACTTTCCAAAGGGATCTATAGATTCAATGCAATTCTGTTCAAAATTTCAAGTTTTTTTGCATAATGAAAAAAGTAATATTCAAATTCATATGGAATTTCAAAACCCTGAACAGCCAAAATAGTCTCCATAAAAAAAGATGGAATACTCATGCTTGCTAATTTCAAAACGTATTACAAAGTCATGGTAATCAAAATGGTGTGATACTGGCATATGAATAGAGGAAACAATAGAATCATTGTTAGTCCAGAGATAAACCCTCTATCTATGGCCAATTCATTTTGACAAGAATGCCAAAAAGCAATCAATAGATAAGAATAGTCTCTTCAACAAATGGTTCTTTGTCAACTGTATAACCATATGCAAAATATTCAAGTTTTGCTACTACTTTAACCCATAGACAAAAACTAATTTCCAAATGGATCAAAACATAAAAGCTAAGCCAGGTGTGGTGGCACACATCTGTGATCTCTATGACTTGGGAAACTGAGGCAGGAGGATTGCAAATTCAAAGCTAGCCTCATTAAAACCCTATTTCAAAATGGGGATGAAGCTCAGTAATTAACCACCCCTGGGTTTAATCCCTAGAACCAAAAAAACTAAAACTAAAATAAAAGCTAAAGTTATTAGAAGGAAACATAGGGGTAAATATTTATGGTCTCAGATTTGGCAATGATTCTTAGATTTGAGCCCTAAGTAAAACAACAACCAAATAAAAGCAGAAACTACAAAAAAAAATGATACTAGCATATCAGAAGATAACTGTATGCCCATGTTTATTACTATATTACTCACAATGGCTAAGATAGTCAATCCCATAGACAGATGCCCATAGACAGATGAATAAATAAAGAAAATGTGGTATATACACACAATAGAATATTATTTAACCATAAAAATTTATATATAATCTATTAAGAATGTGCAATCCATGCAAAGCAACATTTCTCCAAAAAGTTATATAAATGGCCGCCGGGCACATGAAAAGATGTTCAACTTAATTGGTCATTAAGGAAAATCAAAACCATAATGAGCTACCTCTTGACCCACACAGAGATGGTTTATATTAAAACAAACCGAAAATAAGTCTTGGCAAGAATGTTCAGAAACAGATACCTTCATGGCTTCTAGTGAGAATGAAAACTGGTGCAGCCATTGTGGAAAACAGTTTAACAGTTTCTTAAGAAGTTAAACACAGAATTATCTAGGATTCAGCAATCCCAATCCTAAGCATTTACCCTAGAGCAATGAAAATCACAGCAACAAGAGCCATGAGGTGAATGTCACTCAAATGTCTATCAACCAGTGAATGGCCTGCCCCTGACCTGCATACTTAAAAAAGGCTTATTGTAATTTGTGTGAATTTCACCTCGATAAAAAATACTGATGGGTCTGGATATGGTATTAAGGTGGTGTCATTAAGGAGATGAAGTCACTCCTAAAGATTGTTAAAAGAAATACAAACAGGTAGCCTGGTGACTAGGACATGTGGGGAGGGGAAATCTGTGGTAGGAGACTACAGCTTCTTACTGTAAATCTTCCCATATGCTGTCTCTTGTTTTAGTTTATGTGCATGTAATACTCTGACGAGAAAGTGTTTACTTATTTTTTACAGGTCAAATTCCAGGATACTGGAGGTGTTCGCAGCTCTCTGTGGATTCTCTGAGAACAAAGAATGAGCCCATTTTGACACAGAGAAGATAATCACTCTGCAGACACAGTCCAAGGGTGGCAGTGGGCAGGCAGGGTATGTAAGCACCACCTCATGAGCTGAACAGCAAGTGACCCATGCAGTTAGAACTCAGGCCTCTGTTCTATGGTCACCACACAGCTCTGAGTTCAAGACCATCATCACCTAGACCTGAGTCTGGACTCCTTCCTGGTGCTCCTCCGGGCATCCATGTAAAGAGTCTTTTGACAACTGTTCCAAAATTCAGCTCAACAGCTTCTGAATAACACATGGTGCCTAGCTGCAAGGCTGGTCAGTTCTACTTCCAAAATGTGTGTCCAGCAGGTTCTTTTCTCAGCTTGTTCACTACCAGTAATCCCCCAAGACCATCACAAATTAACACTCATTTTTATCTGGACAAGGGCAGGTCCCTCCCCATGGCTGCCACCCATCCCCACCCACTCCCAGCCAGGTGACTTTAACCAGAACCAATCATGTCACTCTCTTGCTTGAACAGTTTCAGTGGAGTCCTCTTACTCTTCCAATATTCCAAAACTCTTCACGCATCCTCAAGTCCTCTCAAGATCCAGCCCTCTACAGTTTAGGGTTCTTCTGCCTCTTGGTCTTCCTCAATCCTTCCCTCTCCAGGATCCTCACCTGTACTCTTTGACCCTCCAGAGTACTCATCCAGCCCACAAGCACCCAGCCCTGCCGGACGATTCCTTCAGGCCCCGGGTGTGAGGGTACCCCTCTTGGGAAGACCTGCAACCCCTCCCCTCACCCGCCAGAACTCTGCCTTTCCTGCATAACATTTAGCCCCCTTTCAAGTCTTTTGTGTTTGATGTCCGTTTGATCGGTCTCTCCCACTAGTCTGTCTACTTCATGAGTGAGGAAAGGCCTGCAGGCATCTGTGAGCTGCGTGGCTCCATCTCTCATCACAGCCTTCGGCACAGAGTAGACATGCGTCCTAGCTGTTGAATGGAGAATGAGGAAAAATCCCTTCTCTCTCTCCTAGAAAAAAAGCTTATACTCACAGCCGCGTGTCTACTACAGTTGCAAGTAAAATTAAAAGGTGCCCCTATGCGGCATGCAAATCTTAGTTAGGATGCACAAAGGTATAGATGATGATGCCCAAAGGAAGGACACTCTTTTAAAAAGGAGGAAGGACACTCTAAAATAGAAGTCGCACAATTCCATGCATCAGCGCGTCAACTCTAATCACAAATCACCAGCATAAGAAACTGACAAGTGATTCTGATGCAAGTGTTTTTAATAAAGAGCTAGGTAAAAATTTCAGACCCTGAGGCAGTGATGCTGTTTAACTCGAGGGCTCGATCACATCATTGAGTCACAGCACCCACAAGGATTCGACGCGTGATTTTAAACAGCCCATAGAGTCAGCCTCATCCTTCTGGTCAGTCACTCCCAGGAGGCTGCACACTAAAGCAGAGTGGAGCGTTTCCCCAGCAATGGCTCTTGACCAAGACCGTTTTCCGTTGTGGGTCCCCAGGCCTTCCAGGTCCATGTTGTTCCTGGCCCCGTCAGATGACAGCTAAAGGTTAGCCCCAAGCTAGTTGCAGTGATGGTTTCTCAGAGGAATAATCCCGAGCCCATGGGTTGTCTGCCAGGGCACTGCAGGGCTGGCACAAGCCCCTTGGGCCACCCATGACCTCTGCCGGGTGTGCCAACTACCACATTACACTTGCATAGTGACCTCTGTTTCCTGGCACGTTTTCATGACAGTCTTCGAGTGGCCCCAAAGTCAGGAAGCAGGAGATGTGGACTCCGTCTCTCCATGTGTGAAGAAACCAGACTTCAGGAGGGCCAAGAGTCTTTGAAAATGTCCAATCCAGGCCCAGAACCTGGACTTTCCAGCTTCCTTATTCATTAAACTAATTTGTGAAGAGTGCCTACTATTGCCAGGCACAAAGTTCTTAGGAATATGTCACTTTACAAACAGAAAAATATTTCTGTTCTCATGGAGCTTACACTCTAACAGAAAAATATGCAGGTTGTAGTTTAAAATCAAGGGGTCAAGGTAGACCTCTGGAGAGGAGGGCGTGTGAATGAAGAGGTGGGAGAACTGCTCTGCAGATGTCTCTGGCGGGTGCCCAGGCAGAGGTGTAAGGCGCTGGCTTGGTAACCCAGTGGGAGGGGAGGGGGTTGTGACATTGGGAATGGTGGTGAAAGAACCCAGCAGGCCCATATTTTGGAAGTGCGACTGGCTTGCCTCACTGACTGATTGGATGGCTTACTCTTTCTCCAGAAGGCGTTGAGAAGATTTTTGAAAAAGGGTCAATAGATATTAGATGAGGACAGTAAGAGGATGTAGGTAAGGAACCCAGACTCAGGCTGATGTCCAGCTGTGGCTGCGAGGAAGGTCAAGAGAGCTGTGGGGCTGCAGTGGAGGAAGAGAGGGAGAGGGGAGCCACAGGGGAGACAAGAGAGGGGCTAAGCTGCCTGTGGATCACTGGAAAGACCAGTGGCTTTCATTCCAAGGGAGATGAGCCAGGGCAGAGTTTGATAGAAGAGGGGGCAGATCTAGGATGGGATGGAGCAGGAGCTACACTAGGGTGCACTGCAGAAATCCAGGCTTTTGATGGTGTTTCCCTGGGCCAATGTGTCAGCAAAGAAGGCAAGAAGTGATCCAAATTGGGGGGCTGGTGGCCTGTGAGGTCAAAGTCAACAGAACATGCTGATGCGAGAGAAGAGGAATCAGGTTCTGCCTGAGCAACTAGAAGCTTGACATTGCTAAGCTCCAAGGGAGATAAAATGAGTAGACGGGTTTCGGGAAGAGAAAGGGGAGATCAATTTTAGGCCAGTTTAAGTTGCCTACTTAAGAGGAAATGTCAAGGACACACAAGTGTGCTCAGTGGACGTTCTTTGGCTGAGATACAAGCTCCTGATAGAGTGCTCATCCCAGCACTCTGTACCCCTCCACAGCCATAGCCCGGACTCCTTCAGAATGAGAAGCTCCACAGTGAAGCTAAATTCTCCTGCTGGTTCTACTTCCAAGAAAAATAACCAGTGACCCAACATTTTATCTAAAAGGCCCTCAGTCAAGGGCTCCCTGCCCAATTTACCATGGCAGAAAACCTAGTCCTGAACATCAGATGGCAGGCAAGACAGAATCTGATAAACTGGGATCATGATTGATTAAATATGGAGTCGTGTCTCCAATATCCACAGTATATTTAATGACTTTTCCTACTTTATCATAAAGATGAAATTTTTTTTAAATTTCCTCATTGGAGGAAAAGCCAGGAGAAGATCTCATGTTGCTGAGATGTTCCACAAGAGCCACGCTCAATGCATCTAAATAACCCAGGGCTTGAATCGATGCCAGTGGAATGATCATATTTTAAAACTTTCCCTATAAGTGTGACATATGCATCCCCATGTGTCAGCATAATCTCTGCTGAAAGCGGCTCAGTGAATGACAAGTTGATTGGCCCCAATTTGAAAAGCATAGTGTATAAAAACATAATTTCAGGGTGGCCAACATTGTGACAGATTCTATATTCTGCTCATACACAGAACTAGTTTGAACTCTTTAGGGAATTGTGAGAGTCTGCAAATGCTTATGGCAATGAAAATTGGCCAGATAGGCAAAGAAGGGAAGGGGAGGAATGAAATTAACAACTGTTTAGGCAACTATTATCAACCAAGCATTGTCTGAGAGAAAACGGAGGGACAGGGCACTGATTGATAATCATTGTTTTTACTACCAAGTGAACAGCATGAGGGAGAGGGAAAGAATATAGGTTTTGCAACTGGAGATCCTCAGTGCACGTCCCAGCTCCGTCACTTAATGTCAAACAAATACTGACAATTCTCACACCTTCAGATTTTATATCCATGAGGAAGAATAGCAGTAGGTATCGGTAAGAATCGAACTAGATTTATTTTTGTACACACACACACACACACACACACACGATGAGCTTGACTTTTCTCTCATTTCACTCCATTACGAATGGCGTATTGAAAAGTCTGCAATTTCCTGTGCAAAGCTTCTGAACCACTCAGGCTGGGACACACCACTGTTTTAGACAACCCAGGAAACACGCTGGTCATTTCCACGTAGATCCCACATGGAGTCTTGTTGATCCGGCAGCTTAGAGATTGGAAAAGATAAACAGAACCCAGAACAGGTGCCTCTCATCTGTCCACTGTGTAACATCAGCCACCGTGGGACCATCTCCTGCAGTCTCCTCATGCATTTTAATGAGTTTATCTCAAAAACTGTGGCCTCATCATCAGTTGAAATCCTCCAACAGAAATTCTAGAAACTAAGATAGAGTAGTGAAAAAGTTTCTGGGTTATTTTGAGAAGAACGGCGCAGAAAGAACCCTTTAAACATTTCCCCAGAGTGTTCTATCAATGTACACTTTGCCCTGTGTTGAGGAGAAGCATCCACAACAGAAGCTTGACTCTGAATTTTTTGTTGTTGTTTTCATTTTCTCTGACCTGCTATGAGTAACAGTAAGGATGAGGGGACAAGTCCAAATCCTGGATCCCAAGCAGAAGGCCCAGAAAAATGAAAGGACCGTGGAGGTCGGGGCTCAAGAGGCATGTTGAGATGGCAACCAGACAAGAGCCTGGGAAAGGAGGTGGGGCAGAGAGAAGGAAGCTCGCTTTCCAGTCCAGTCCCAAGGGGCCTTTAACTTTCAGAAGAGAATGGTGTCTCTAATTCGCCCTTTCAGCAGATATTGATTGGGTTTTTCAGACTGGCTCTAATGTGAGAAATTCTGCGGCTCTGTTAGAAGCAAGAGTGGATAGATCAGCTCTTTTTCAATTGAATTTGCTGTCAAGCCAGACAAAGATATAAACGATAACAAGTGAGGGGCGATAGCAATTGCATGACTTTTCTTCATTTTTTTTTTTTAATTTTTATTTTTTTTTTAACACTAGTCTTCTCTTGCATACCAAAATCATCTCAAGAAACAGCATCTGCTATGGAGGAATTGAAGAACTACTCCCAAAATGCCAAACTGCAGCGCTGGCTGAATAGGAAGCGCTTTCATTTGCAAATTATGTGCTGCACAAGATGCACTCCAGGGGAAAGATGGGACACATCGTGTAGGACAGGGAGGGGGTCCACTGTGACCCAAGTGGCACAAGGTGAGCACAGTGAGGGCAAAGGCTCGTGCAGGCACACCCAGGACAAAGTGCATGCAACAGCAAGGTCAAGGACAGAGAGCTACTGTGCTGGGTGCTGCAGCTTAAGACAGATGCGCAAAACCAAGCGGAGGTTGGGGGGGGGGGCGCGAGGGGGGGAATCTCTCTGTCCCTGGAGAAGGCCTGAAGCTGCCTCCCACCCAGAGGAGGGAAGGAGAGCTCTGCTGGGGGTCTTGGCAGACAAGACTCATCCTTGGTGTGCTTTCCTGGGGCTCATCTTTTCCCCAGCCAGAGGGCTAAAGGTCAAGGGTAAGATGTGTGTGAACTGGAGCAGGGGGCACATTGAGGCTAGGTTCTGTGTCAGAGGCAAGAGTAATCCTTGTGACTTCTGTGCCTTCCCGCCCAGTTCCCCAGGACTCCATGCGCACGGACAACCCAAGAGGGAAATGGGAGAGAGGCTCAGTCCGGGGAGGACTTCTCTTAGTAAGGATGGGATGCGGACTTCTCTCCTAGCAAGCTGGGGGCATGCACGCGCGGACACACATGCGTGCGCACACACTTGTGCTTCCAAGGTTTCTACCCAAAACATTTATTTTGACATCATAAAACTACAATAAGTTTTACAAATTGAAGATTATGACCCCAAACACTTAAACCTGAAGTGTACTTACTCAACTAACCGCACTCCACAATTTTTCAGCTTAATCTCTCACCTGCTGCTTCAGAGGTTTGAACTGAATGGTTCAATAAATATTGCTCAGTTCACTATGAAATATAGTCATTTATTAGGATGAATAAGTGTGTTCTGTCCACAACCCATCTTAATATTAGTAATTGATCCCTTACTGTGGATCAATTGAAAAACACCTCTAGTTGCTTTCCTCACATTCTACTTAAACATTCTTCAGCCAGTATCAAAACGGTGGTTTTCAATTTAAATAGATACAGATGAACCAAAAATATTTGAAAGCAAGTTCTTTAAGAGAGATGTTTTAGACACATGAAAATATCAGCACCATTCACAAAAACCGAAAGGTGGAAACAACTCAAGTGTCCATCAAATAATGAGTGACTTGGTATAAATGAACAATGCAAATTATTCAGCTTCACCGAGAAAAGAATTCTGAAACATGCCACGGCTCATTTCCATTACGCTCAGGGGGTGGGGGGGTGGGAAGCCAGTCACAAAAAGACAAACACGTGATTCTGAGGTGCTTGGGTTTGGGCGTGATTTCCCTGCCTAGGCTCATGTGCTGCAAGCCTGGTCCCCAGTGTGGCGGTGTTGAGGTGGTCGAGTCTTTAAGAGATGGGGCCTTGGGGAAGAGAATTAGGTCATGGAAGCCCCACCTCAAGAACACACCAGTGTTCTCCCACAGTAGGGAGCAGGTCCGGTAGCACCTTAGATGAAGAGACAGATGAAGAGACAGCCTGATCCCCTTGAAGTCCTGCCTTCCTGATTCCCCATCCAATCTCTTCCACAACCACTCCCTCCATCATGATGCTATTCACCATGCGGCCCTCAGTAGAGCCAGGAAGATGCTGGCACCATGCTCTTGAACCTCCAGAACTGTGAGCTAAATAAACCTTTTTTTCCTGCATAAAGTTCCAAGCCCATGTATTTTGTTATAGCTACACAAAACACACTAACCCATGAAGTACAAAGAGTAATGAAGTTCATAATACCAAAGGCAGAATGATGGCTGCCAGGCACTGGCAGGGGGATCAGGAGTTTTGTATAATGGGGCAGTTTCAGTTTTACAAGATGAAAAAGAATTCTGGAGTTGAGTCTCACAGCAATGTAAAGGTGCTTAACACTACTTAAAACATTTAATAAATGTTCTGTGCATGTTACCACCTTTAAAAATCTAACAATTAATGCACAGAATACAATGTATCATTCTGCTAAATGACAAAGGCTTTGGAGATTTCATCGGGTAATCCTTGAAAAATGGAACTGGGGGCCTGGAAGACCTGGGAAGGGATTTGGAGGCAAAGAGAACAACCTCAGGAAATCCAGCTGGAGGTGGTGGTTATTTTCCCTTGGATTCCTGAAGGACTGAAGACTCTGGGCCTGGGGACATCATCCTAATGTGAAGTTGAGTTGGAGGAGGTTGGAAGACTCTTTTTTTTTATATATATATATATTTTTTATTTTATTTTATTTTTTTTTTTTAATTTTTTATTGTGGGTTGTTCAAAACATTACAAATTTCTTGACATATCATATTCCACACTTTGATTCAAGTGGGTTATGAACTCCCACCTTCACCCCATACACAGATTGCAGAATCACATCAGTTACACATCCATTGATTTACAAATTGCCATACTAGTGTCTGTTGTGCTCCACTGCCTTTCCCATCCTCCACCCTCCCCCCTCCCCACCTCTCCCCTCCCCTCCCCTCCTCTCTCTCTACCTCCTCCACTGTATAACCCTGAGGGTCTCCTTCCATTACCATGCAATTTTCCTTCTCTCTCCCTTTCCCTCCCACCTCTCATCCCTGTTAAATGTTAATCTTCTTCTCCTGTTCTTCGTCCCTACACTGTTCTTAGTTACTCTCCTTATATCAAAGAAGACATTTGGCATTTGTTTTTTAGGGATTGGCTAGCTTCACTTAGAATAATCTGCTCTAATGCCATCCATTTCCCTGTAAATTCTATGATTTTGTCATTTTTTAATGCAGAGTAATACTCCATTGTGTATAAATGCCACATTTTTTTTATCCATTCGTCTATTGAAGGGCATCTAGGTTGGTTCCACAGTCTTGCTATTGTGAACTGTGCTGCAGTGTCCCTGTAGCATGCTCTTTTTAGGTCTTTAGGGAATAGACCAAGAAGGGGAATAGCTGGGTCAAATGGTGGCTCCATTCCCAGCTTGGTTGGAAGACTCTTGAGAGAAGCAAGGTTTTGAACCCAGGGAGATGGCTCAGGGAACGGCTAAGGCACACCAGGGGGGTTGATGGGAGAGGTGACACTGTCTGAGCAGCGGGGACAAGGACGAGCTTGGCAGTTGCAGGGCAGCCACACCAGGCCCAGCATGGCCGGTGAGGATGGGTCATGGTGACTGCTCTTGGAATAGAAGCATCTCCTTGCCCTCACACTGATCTTACCCCCCTCCGTCCCCGGGTCTGCGCCGTCTCATAATTCAATGGCCCAGTGTTTCACAGTCACAGGTCTCCAAGGGAATCCCAATATCTAAGTCCCAGCAGTTGCAAAATATGGAAGGAAGGCCAGAAAGAGGGGCATGGAGGAGACGCGCAGAGTCCTGCCTTAGGGAGAGAACTTGACACTAAGTGCTTTGTGGAGGGGAACCAACGTTCCTTTCTTCAAAGTTAGCTGACGATGTGAGAGCAGCCAAAGGCGACTTACTAACATTTCTCTCACCCATCAGTGCTTCTTTTTTCTTAATTTTATTTTGTATTGGTGCATTATAATTATACATAACAGTGGGATACATTACGCATATTTGAACATGGACATGACATAAGCCAAACCTTCAATTAGTGCATTATCATTTATATAAAAACAGGATCCAGCCAGGCTTGGTAGAGCACTCCCGTAATCCCAGGGGCTCAGGAGACTGAGCAGGAGGATTGCAAATCTGAGACCAACCCTAGCAATTTAATGAGGCCCTAAGCAACTAAGGGAGACCCTGTCTCAAAATAAAATTTAAAAAAGTTAAAGGGGGCTGGGGATGTTGCTTAGTGGTTAAGCACCTCTGGGTTCAATCCCCAGCGCCAACAAAACAAAACAAAAAGCAAAAGCAGGACTCACTGTAGGACAGTCCTCCATGGACACAGCATAATTTGGTGGATTTTGTTTTCCAGTGCTTCCCCGGACCCCCTCCGCCCCCTTGATCCCTGTCCTCTACTTTATTGGTCTCCCTTTGACTTTCATGTGATTCCCTCTCTTTTATTCCTTTTTGTGTCTTTTCACATGGATGAAACTTTCTTAAGATGATTGAATAACCAAAAAAACTAGAAAAGCGCACACATGTGCGCGCACACACACACACACACACACACACACCTCAGAAGAAAGAAAGATCCAGATATCTTACCACATGGTGAGGGCCCATTCCCAATGGAGCATGAAGCATGAGTGAGGTCGAGGAAGTGTGTGTGTGTGTGTGTGTGTGTGTGTGTGCGTGCGCGCGCGCGCGCGTCGCACATGTGCACACCTCGGGCTGGTGGTGCATCTGGCATAGAGCATGGAGGAGCACCAGGAGGGTGTGCAGCTGCTGACCCACTTGTCGACATCTTTGTCAAAGATCTTAGGGGGCAAGGAGGCGTTCCTGAAAGAGCATGGATGCTTAAATAAACACATTTAAACCCCAGGAAGGACACTTTGGGTATGTCTTGCACAGGAACTACCTCATGAAGTCTGGCTAAATACAAGTTTAAAACAGGATGGGCACCCTTAACGAAGGCATGGAGAGGATTAGAAGTAGGGTGTGTGGAATTCCTGGAATAGTGCCTGACCAGCATAGGTCCCCCCGAAGCACCCCAGTAACTACAATGAAAATAATACTGCATGATTTATTCATGGAAGCATAGACAATTATCGTTATGTATGATTCCAAGGAGATGTCTCTATTCACACACCTTTAAAATAACATGTTTACTGAGCATCTATTATAAGCTGGGTATTAGGTACTGAAAGAATAAAGAAAAGCCTCTGTCAAGCTTAGAACTGCTTGACCGTGTTATGAACTTCCCAGAGCCTCCTATATGGATATCAAGGTCAAGTGCATGGGCGAAAACCTCAGGTGATGGAGGCGGCGAGCCAAGGTGCCAGTCACCCCTGGAAGTACAGCACTGCCCCCTCCTGGGTGGAGGACTTGAAGACCAAGAGCCAGAGGTACCTCTTCCTAAGATGGTACAGTCCAGGTGCCTCAGAAGGTGGAAAAGAAGAGCGATGTGGGAAGGTGTCATCAGATGAGGTCAGGGGCAGCCCACTGACCCATAGGAAGGACATCTGCTAGGTGTCCCCTGGCAGCAGGTATACCCCAGACCTGCAGGGATTCCTGGCCAAAGCAAAGGGCCAGAGCCTGGAGGGCGTCCTTCCAAGAAGGGGGTCCATGTGTGGACAGAGGAGCCTCCCACCCCCCCCCACGCACCTGACTGTGCCCTTTTTCTGTGAGCACATCCTCCAGTGGCCTCCTGCATGTCCACTTGGCCATCTGCCAGCCATGTTCACGTCCACCCCATCCTGTTGGGCCTCCCCACGGTCAGCGAGGGAGGCAGACACGGTCAGTGAGGAGGCAGACGCAGACAGAGCCCCGCAGGCAATGCCACACCATGCTCGGGCATTCAGTGAAGTGGGGTGCACGGGAGTCCATTGGGATGGACTGGAAATAGGCCTCGATGAGGGAGATGAGAGGAGAGGGCAGGGGACCAGCCGGGCTGTGGAGGAGGAGGAGGCGGAGGCCAGGAGGACAGGTCGGGTGGGCTCTCAAAGGACAGTAAATGCGGGGTCCCCCGGGGGGCTGAGTTCTGTCCTGCAATTCCAACTCGAGGGGCCCCCGTGGGGTTCTTCTCAGCCCTCAGCCCAGACCCCTTCTGCTTCCTGAACCCCTATCCCTCCTAACACCAGCGCCTGGCCAGCACCCGCCAGGGACTCCCACGAGTCCTCCTTCACTCCTGCTGAGCCTCTCCTGCAGCTGTGCAGACGGCTCTCCACCCTGCTTCCCCGACAGCTCTCAACTCCATCCTCTCACCCTGCGCCACGCCCACAATCCAGGTCCCACCCCCGCCCCTGTGTCATTATGCCTCTTACGGTGATGCCCTTTGCTTTATGTCTGCGTTGCCACCGAGCTGAGGGCTGTCAAGTTCAAATACAACCCCACTGCCACCCATTCAGTTTGGCCAACTCACCCATATCCCCAGCCAATCAACCTGTCCTCCAGCTTTATCTAAGGTGCTGTCCCTGCACCTTAGAATGGGCCAGGCCATTACCCACCTCAGCACCTTTGGGCACGCTGCTCTGTCTTCTGGGGATGCCATTCCATTCCTTCCATGAGCTGACCCACCTAAGCACATCACTTATTTCTAGGACAGGAAGCAGGCACACACATGCCACCTGTGTGAGTCTCCTGAAGCTCAGGCTGACTGCGTCCCCTCTTCTCTCTCTGCACGCACCCCAGGCCCTTCCTCATACCACAAACCACCCGCTGGGCTGGGAACGTCCTGAGAGCAGGGGCTGTTCTATCTAGCCCTGTGCCCCAGCACTTACCAGAGTGCTGGATTCATGCTGATTGGTAAATAATCGTGTTGTGTTTAACATAAAAAATGACAAAAATATGTGCCAGAGGGCAAAGGCTTGACGTCTTCAGACCTGAGCTTCCCTCTGAATGGAAACTTCCAGAAGCAAAGCGGAGCCATAACCTGAAGGGAAGTGTCACTGACGCCCAGGTGCCTTGGATGTTGCATACAACCACATAATCTGCGCCCACACACAGATGCGAGTGGCTTTTATTCTAATCACGCTCAGTATTACTGGGGTGGTGTCGCCCCAAGGACTTCACTTAGACATATCTGAAGCTGTCTTTCAAGTAGCCCCGTGTGGCTTCTAGCATCTTCCATCTGGCCACACTGGCACCAGGGGGCACTTGCTCCCACCACCACCCTCCAGTGCCCTTCCCCTCCTCAGATGTGGAAAAGCACCAGAATGTGGGGGCAGGTCTCTGCCATG
Organism: Marmota flaviventris; assembly: GCF_047511675.1. NCBI lineage: Eukaryota > Metazoa > Chordata > Mammalia > Rodentia > Sciuridae > Marmota > Marmota flaviventris. The sequence goes on along the minus strand of NC_092501.1, from coordinate 157,207,003 downwards.
CCAGGCCCCGAGCCATCCTGCTGTCCTCACAGAGCCATGGGGCTCCCTGGATTGCCTCGAGCGCTTCCAAATGAGCCCAGAAAGACGAGTGGAGGACAGACCTGCACAAATGTGCACCTGCAAAAATAGCCCTGCACTAACAGCCGCCCACGGGCAAGGTGGAAGCCGGAGCAGATGGCCACGCATCTGACTCTGCGGTCCCCGAGGTTGCGCCTCTCCGCTTCCCTTCCGTCTCTTCTCCTGGAGCACAGCCTTGGCAGGCCGCGGGTCCCTTGGAATCAACAGTATCCTTCAAAGTCATTCCAGAACCTACAGCAAGTGGGCCAACCTCCATGCCTCGCAGAACTGGAAACCCAGAGCTATAAACAGGAGCCGCGTCCAAAACAAGCCAGTGACCTTGTTAGGCTGCTCCTGAGTCTTAACAAAGTGCCTGTCAATGACCGACGTCCCCTCCAACCTGAAGACTGGAAAGTGGACTCGCCTGAAAGTCAAGACATACTCGGGCAGTGCTATTTGCAGATTCCCAGCCGAGCCACTGGGCTCCATCTGGGTGCTGTGCTAATTAGAGCTGCAGCTCGGACACCTGTGTGGCCCCACCTGTGGCCCCACCTGTGTGTCCGTCAGTCTCTTCACCAGGAAAACAGTCTGAACTCAGCTAAGCATTGACTAGAGCTGCTCTTCCTAATTAGCGTTTCCCAGAACAGACACCCAGTGTCCTGGGTGTTGTTAATGTTTGTAAATATTTTATGGAGGTTAAAAAAGTGCAATGATTTCAAAATCACTTAAACTTACTTTGAATTCTATTTTTTATAGCTTCCTCCGTAAACCTCCTGGATTTACTAATTTAAAGAGATGGTGTTTTAAAGTAATATACAAAATATTTTCACGTATTTCTCAATCTTATTTTCCTTGTCATAATCACATAATATAAAGAAAAGGCATTTCCCATTTTCCAGTAAGCCCCACATCCATGGTCTCAAATCCCCTTCAGATGATCCAGGATTCCATACAAATATTACGGCTTTCATGAGCTCTAGGAGGTAAGCAAATTTGGGAGATAATAGGTTGAAGAAATTGGATTTAATCGGTTGAACTTCTATTAAGCACTCACTGGTCATTGTGTGAGGCTCTTTAGGAGCATATTATATTGAACACTTTCCACCTAACAAAGGAAATAAATAACCAGATGTAATGTCTAGCAGGATACAGGGATGCGCACAGACATAAGAGGTCTGAATGGACTCAAAACATTTGCTATTCTTCTACTCAATCCTCACCACAGCCTTCTAATTTGGATATTATCACCATTCCACAAATGGGGAAATTGAGACTTGGAGAGGTTAAGTGACTTAGCCAAGGTCACACAGCCTAACTCATGTCTTCAATGAGGCCCATTGATTCTATACTGCCCATGTTAGCACTCTTAACTAAGTGAATCATGCCACTTCTGAATAAAAATATAAATAAAATGCTGGGGGAGCTAAGCAAGAAGGAGAAACCCACCCCACTCCAGTGGGTATCAGAGAAGGCTTCATGGAGGAGGTGGCATTTGAGCTGAGCCTTGAACAGGTCTGAGTTCAATGGGGAACCCAAGAGGAAGAGAATTTCAGGCTAAGGAAGCCGGAGGGATGCCAAGTCAGTGATCTGGCACAGTGAATGGGACCTGGGGAGATGGCGCAGCAGACAGGAAGACCATGGTGCCAGCAAAAGGCGCCAACCACGGTGCGTGCTTTCCCATGGAACGGGCACGGCCCACCCACCTGCACCCTGGGTTTTCCTCCAGCTCTTTACTCCTCCTCTTTGCCAAATGTTCACCTCTGGTTCTTTCTTCCATTCTAAGCAGACTTAATGAATGTGGAAATCAGAAACCTTTGAAAAGGAACCCAGTTGAGTTTACACAGCATTTTATCTCCAGTCTGTCCCTCACCATCTGCAGCAGCTCCGTCCAAACTCCTGGAGCAGCATCTTGGGACCTGCGACCTTCTGCTCTTTGCAGGAGACACCCGCAGAGCCCAGACTACCTGGGACACCCACCCAAGAAGTAAGATCCGGAGTCGGCCGTGCAGTTACACAGAACATGTGGATCAGGCACCAGGGGAGACTGCCCTCCTAGGGCACAACTTAGTGGGAATCCTGTGTGTGGGGGGGCACAACCACCTGCACCCTCTCCTAGGTCTCTGCTGAGTCGAGATCACCCCCCGGGACAGGTTCAGAAAACCACACTGCGAGCTTCAGAGGAAAACAGCTAAGGGAAGAGGGAGCAGGTGTAGAAATAAAAGGCATCTATGGAGAGTGACCGTAAAAGTACAAGAGGAGGAAAGAGGGGCCACTTGCTGGCCTTGGAGAACTCCGGTCTTTATTCATATCACTCAGTTCTTAGGAGAAACCTTGTGGCACTAATAAGTGGAGGAAGCCACTTGCCCCTCCCCCCACAGAGAGAATGGGGCTGGGGGCCGAGGCCGGGGCCCACGCTGACTGGAGCCCAGGCCAAAAATCATCCAGCTTTAGAAGGACCTAGAGAAGAGGGGCTCTTCGTGCAGTGGGGTGGGATGAGATTGCAGAGGCCACGGCATGGATCAACAAGACGGGATTCAATGAAAAATGTGTAGAAAACGGAAACAAACAAGGTAAGGCAGAATCTGAAAAAACAACATGGGTGGGAGCATGGGTTTGGAGGTTGGCTTTGCTTTTTTCCCTCCAGTACTGGAGAGATTTTTACTAGTTTATTTTAAGCACTGATAAAGAGCCCACAAGACAAAAAGATGCTGAAGCCGCCGTAGCAAGGCTGTAGGAGGGAAGGAGGCCCCTGAGGAGGTGGGAGAGGGCAGCGAGGCTGAGGTCCTGCAGGAGAAGGAAGGGAAGCCTGCGCCATATTGAAGTGCATCAGGAATGGACCAAGGCAGGCGCTGGGGACGGGACAGTTGAGACGGTTCCATTGACCAAGACTGGCCTTCTTGTGGGAGGATAGGAAAGAAGTTGGGAGGCAAGGATGTCAAGGGTACGGACAAGAGTTTATTCGCCCATTTCAAGCAAGAGAATGTATCCATTCCTCCAACAAATATTTGCTGAGCACCTGATGTACGTCAAGCATTATTCTGAGCATGAGAGACCATGGTGAACAAGACAGGCCGGGATCGCTGGTGGTGAACCCCAGAGGCAAACCAGAGTGAAGCAGGTGAAGGAGGAAGTCAGCATTTTCGATAGTGGGTTTGGACTGTTAAAGACAAGGTGTCATGAAGAGGTGCCTGTGGGTGTGCGGTAGACAACTCTCTGCGGCGGAGGGAGTGATCACGCCAAGGTCCAGGCAGGGCGGGCAGTGGAGGGAGACTCCAGAAGCTGGGAGGGCAGGAGGCTCATCATCTGGAAAGGGCCAAAGAAAGCAAGAATCTGGAGGACAGGAGAGTGGGGCCAGAACAGTGTGTCGGTTGCGTGCTCCAGAGGCTGAGCAGTCCTGGCCATCACTGGGTGGAAAGATGATTCTGTGGCTCCGCGAGCCTTTTCTGCTTTTCTCGGCATTGCAACCGCAGTCCAGAGCTGGGTCCCGTGTTTCAGAGCCCGACAACTGAAGTTCAGAGAAACTTCCAGCTACTGGACAGCCACGCTCATCGGGCTTGCTGAGGGGTGTCCTTGCCCTTAGGAGGATAACGGGGCACAGAGATGCCCACAACATTAACACTCCCTGGCCATCCAGCAGGAAACTGCCTTCCACCCTCATGGGAGAGGGTCATCTGTCCCTGCCCTGTGGTGGGGACAGAGAGAACAGCCCCCTCTGTTCCAAACAGGAGTGAGAGGCATCAGCTGGCCTGTCCTAGGTAAGAAGGAGGCTTGTGGGAAGCCATTCTCGCACGTGATTGGGCACCTCCCTGATTGGGTGTGAGGCGTTCTGGCCAAACTGTGTCGGAGCTAATCCCTACCCTCTCCAGGTGCGAGAGCCTGTCCGTGTGGGGGTGTGACTGACCATTGACCCTGAGACCAATCACTGACCCTGACCTTGGAATGCTGCCCCCCTCGACCTTCATATTGGATGGAATTTTCCCCTGAGTTTCTTGTTCCCCAATAAAAGGCCACTCCCTGGCGTGCTCTCTCTCTCTCCTGCTAGTCCTGAGTAAGCCTTGCTGCCCCACCGGGTGGTTCGAGGTGAGAGCCACAGGGGAGAGCCGTCTCGGACCTGGTCATAGAAAAAGGTAATTGAGTCTGTGTGTTTATTTCGATCTCACTGTTAACATCTATGCTACGAATCTCTGAAATGAAACCAGCATGCTGGTCGTGTGGTGGAGAGGCTGTCACACCAGACACAAAAGTGTAGCAAGAGCAGGACTGGAAAGAGCCTACTCTAGACCCAAGAGGGACTCTATGCTGTGAAAGTCATGCTGAGAAGAGGCAGAAAGAGTCCCCTCTTCTGGGTGTGCTTTGAGAGGAACTGCTATTCTGTGTCTTCCCTCCGACAGCTAAAACTTGACATCATCCCATTCTAAGATTTTGAGACATAGTGACTGAAGAAGTCAGTGAGGGGCTCTCACCTTGCTCCATCCTACACGTTTACTTGGGACCCTGGACATGCACAGCTCAGCCCCAGGTGCTGAGGATGTGGCAGTGAGCAACACAGGCAAATCCCTGCCTTCGCGGCACCTGATGCAGGAAGGGAAGGACATTCTACGATATGCTCAGCGTCAGGATGGAGCGTGGCGGGGGACAGGGAAGGAAGGACCGTTGTAGATAAAGTGACCTAGGAGGGCTCTCTGGGGAGGTGACATCTGAGCAGGAAGCTGAATGGATTGAGGCACAAGTTGTGTGCATACCTGAGAGGGATGCTCTTGACCATGAGCTAGAGGTGGAGTGGGGGACACTGGCGTGCCAGGTGCAGCCCGGCAAGGTGGACATGGCAGGAGAGGCATCAGAGAAATGGGCAGAGGCCACCCAGAGGGGGTTCCCTGCCATGATAGGGCTCAGTCTCAGTGTGATGAGGAGTCCCACGGGGGGTTGTTTTGAGTGGGGACATGCCATGTGTGCTGTTTTTAAAAGAGTCCTCTGGTGGCCATACGGAAGATTGAGTGTAGGGCAGGAGGAGAGATGGGGAGCTGTTCTAGGAGGCGGGAGAAGACCTGATAAGAGAGTGTGGCAGCCCAGGCAGGAGGAATCCGGGGCAGCAGGCAGTGGTGAGGTGGGGATCTGTTGGGAGGTAGGACCAGGCTCCTGAGAAGTTAAGAGCCGAATTGGAGGGTGGTTATACATCCCTGAGATAAGGAGGATGGAAGTCAGTCTTAGGGCTTCAGAAAGAGGGGCGACCAGAACGTGCTGTGGGCAGTAATCTGCAAATGACTTTGAGAGCAGGGTCCCCAAACCAAATGAGGTGTCCACTCGAAAGGTTTCAGTGAGAGCCTGGAAGTGGGTAGAGAATATCAGGTGGCGAGATTAAGGGTGCGTGTGAGGGGGTTTGCCAGCAAGGAGGGGAGCACAGGGGACTCAGGAGGGCAGCGTCACATCTGGTCAGGCAGAAGGAAGCCGCGCCCCACGGAGAGGCTGATGACCAGAGAAACTTCTGTCGATTTGGATGGAAAAACATGAATGAGCTCCAGGGGAAAGAACAGGCCTGGAAATTTCCACAAAACTGGACCCGGAAGCCTCTGGTGATGGCAGGACTGGGCCTCTCTGGAGAAGCCAGCTGCTCGTGGACATCCTCGGCCAGGTGGGCTGGCAGCACGACTGCTGGGTTCCCAGGAGCCAGGCTGAGCGCTGGAAATGATGTCAGCCCAGATGGGTAGGAGGCCCTTCTGCACGGAATCCTTCACCGCCTGTCTGAACTGAGACGAGAGGGAATCAGTGGAAAATCACCACCAAGTCTCAGCGAGATTGCTGCCCCTACTTAAGTTTCCCCTGTACTCAACGACTCCCTCCTCAGCCCACAGAGATCTGACATCTGCCCACTTCACTGCACCAAAAAACTTTCACGTGTGGCCTCCTGATTGCTTGCTCCAACTGACATCTCAGGCCAGTGGCCACATCCTCCTCTGTGACACTTCCCTCCCTTGGGTTCCCTGGCACCACCTCCCTCCCCTGATTTGGTTCTTACCCCTCTGGCTACGTAGCCTGCCAATGTTGGGGTGCCTTAGTCCTTGACTGTGGGCCCTCTGCCCTGTATCTCTCGTCCGTAGCTGGCTCATTCAGACCTGCGCTTTACATAACAGAGGCACGTTAGCACCACTGCAGTCGTGTTCAGGGTGCAAGACAGTGACATGCGGGAGGCTGCTTGAGTCAGGTCATTGCTACCAAAATGGTAAATGTCGCCACAGGGTGGACAGTGAAGTCCAAGGAGACTACATGAGAGGAAGAAAAGAGACTGCAGGTGGGAAAGCTCTTTGTCAGATTGGAAGATGAATAGGCACCAATATATTCAAAGCAATTGCTGTTATTGTTCATCCCACTGACCATTATTCTACAAGGTCACTGCCTATCTGCACATTCCAGCTCCATGTTTCCATGTGTTAACTTATATTAGCATCTCCTGCTTTCCATCCACTCCCCTTATCCAAAATATTCTATTCTTGCTTACCTTCACTCAGTATACCAGCAGGTTTGGTTCATCAATTTACATCCATCCTGTAATTTTTATTGATTGCCTTTAGGATGTATGGGAATGTTTGAAGCACTTTGATCCATCTCTATCCTCAGAGATCTTGGTTCAATGCTGTAAAAACACCACTACTGATTGTTGTCAGCTTTTCCATCAGTGTCAATTAGAAGAGGCACAAAGGAACCATATGTTTATCCATTATTTTATCAAGGGACCAAGAACAGAAGTATTACTTGCAAGTGATCAACCATCAGTATTGTATGCAACTAAAAGGAGTATATTCCACTTATTTTCAAATCCATAGCAAAACCAACTCTCATGTATACACAAAACAGTCATCTGCAGTGTATCTCATGGAGTCCCTTGTTTAGCTTATTGATCTGCTCTAATGAATTACCTGCTCTGTTGACATCTGTACTCTGCAATAGCGGCCAATCCTGCCTTAGTAGCCTAGTCCTCATTTCCACTTATTTTGCATAGTGTCTTCAGGAACAATCAGCTAGAAAGGAGGGAGCCCCCACTTCAGATCAGAAGTCCTGGGTCCAAATTTGGACTTGTAATTCTTTCAGTCATGCATAAAATCTTATTGCTTCATTTCTACATCTGTGAATAACCCTATATCCCATGTGCCTCACCCCAAAATAAGGCAGAGGGTAAGAGTGTTACTACCTAGGAAAAGTTTGGGAAAGCCAGATACTCACCAGTGCCCTGGCTGAGTGTGAAGTTTAAGAGTGGTTAGTTCTCAGTAGCAGGGGCTGCAAGGAACGGTCCCTAGGAGCCACCAGTAACTTATCACAGTGTCTTTACAGAATCTTGTCCGCTCCCAGCTTCAGATCTAACTGAAGACTCATTCTCTCCAATCAGATCCTCAGAATTACCCTGTGAGATGAGCAGCCAGGCTTCCACTTCGTAAAGGAGGAAAGGGAGGCTCAAAGGTTAACAAAATGACCAAGAGACACGGCCAGAAAACTGCCAAACCTGGAGTCACTTTCTAATTCCATTCCGCACCTTTCAGTGCCTCCAAAGGGAAGGGAGGCGGCCAAGCTCACGTCCCTCCTAGTGCAAGGAATGGCCTAGGGAGTCACTGTGCCTCCTGAAAGATGCGTCTCTCCTTGCTCACACCCAGACTCAGGTTTATCTTAAATTTTCACAAATTGATTTATAATCATTAAGGGAATGTGGATTAAGCTTACTTATGTGACAAAAATAATAATACTGGGCATTCACCCGAACTTCATACATAATTTGTAATTATTAGCAATAAACAAGTAAAACTTTATTTCATAGATGTTTTTGCATGGTTATTATAATTGTTTTAAAATACAAAACACCTATTAGGCTTGCTTTTCATTGGATAGAGATGTTTTAAAAACCTTTTTAACATCTATTTAAAAACCTTTTTAACATCTACTGGGGATTGAACCTACAGGCTTTTCCCCACTTAGTCACATCCCCAGCCCTTTTTATTTATTTATTTTTTTTATTTTGAGACAGGGTCTCAGTAAGTTGCTTAGGGTATCAATAAGTTATTGAGGCTGGCCTCAAACTTGTGATCCTCCTGCCTCAGCCTCCTAAGTCACTGGGATTACTGGCATGTGCCACTAAACCTGGCTCCTTACTACTTTGAAAACAGATGCCTTCTCGAAGTCTTGCCCATTTAACATGTAATTCAATAAATTCTTTTTAAACAACTCATGTGACCAGAGATCACATACATGTGCTGCAGCCTAACCAACCACACAGTGTGTGTTGCCAGCCTGAGGCACAGAAGACTCCAAATTCATGATTAGAGAGGGTGAAAAGTTTCTCTGACCCAGTGAAGTGAAATGCTGTGGACCCCGGTTTAAATTCTCCATGAGTTTTCAGAGGGAGAAAGCAATTCCAGCGCCGCCTCTTGCAGGGGTTTGCCTGCCGAGGCAAAACCTTAGACAACCTGACACTCGTGCTTACAAGGGGAAGGGTGGGTTTCAGACAAGAGGATTCTGTGCTTGCAAAGCATGTGGGCCCAAAGAGCCACAAATGTCAGTTCTTTACACCTGGCTTCCCGGATCCTTGCTCGGCTGCAGATAGCAGATTTTTATGAATGTTAAATTCATCCAGAAATGAATACAAGATCCAAGCCCACCTTTTTAATTACAAAATGCTTTTTTCTTCCCCCACAATCAGATTCATTTCAGCACTGGAAAAAAAAAAAAGTCATCATCATTTCTAGTAGCTTGCTTCTGTTTCCGCTTCAATAGATACCCTGTAGATGGGAAGTCACAGAACAGCTCTGTCCTATCAAGTTGCCTCCACCCAAAAACAGCTGCAATGCTTATCTAATTAAACCTCAGCGCCAAACTGTGAGCTTCAGCATCAATCATTAATATTGCATTTTGGATCACTTTAAATTCTGACTGGGGGTAGGTGGCTTCCCGCACTCTGGTCTCTGAAGGAGATTTTTCAAATAATCTTTAAGCAGCACTGAAAAAATAAAACAAGCTGCCTGCTGTTCGTCAAGGGCTCCGCTATCCTGCTGCACCCTGATTAGCTGTTAACACTAATTGAGAGATGGATATTATTTATTCAGAAAATGCTAAAGATTTTTTTATTATTATTATGAAAAAACCACACACAGTCCTTCTCACCTCAAAAATATGTCTGTGGCTTCTCGCCTACATTGTAAACACTGCCGGAAGAATGGTGGCTTCTGGGTCTCTTGTCTCCAGTTTGCAGAGTCATTATTCAGAATCCCTGCCTTCCTCTAGGTGGCCATTGACAAGTCAGCAAACTGTGATCTCCGTGTGGGCTCTGCACAAGCACGCCCCGCATCTGGAACACAGAAGTGCTCTTCACAGAGCTCTGATGGCCCAGAAATGTTTATGTCAACCTCCATCTTGGTTTAATCTCATAAACCAAGAGGAAGCATTTACTATATCCCCATTCTAATAGATGAAAGCCAAGGGGCCCAGCCAAATGGGACAATTTAGACAAAGAAAAACTAGCCAACACCAAATGAATGCGTGCTTTCTTCCAGCATTCTAGGAAGATACCAAGCAGCTGTGCCAAAGCACACTGCTCTTCTTTGTTAGGAAAATCCTCTGATCGACTCAAAATCAGGAGCATCAGTCAGCACCAGCTTCAAAAGAGATGTGTGCAAGACAGACTCCCCACGGATGCATCATCGACTGCAGAAACACAGCACGCAACCAGCTCGCCACAAATGCAGCTTAAAAATCACGAGGAAACAGAACAAAGCATCTGAACCATGAGGTTCTCCTTCTCCTAAGCCAAGATCAGCTGAGCCTTTGCCAGGGGACTGCCTGGCACTAAGCCACATCAGCTAAAGAGAGATGGAGAACCCAAGAGAATACAAATAAGAGAAAGGAATTGTTCAAGAGGAGCAAGAAGAAGGAACAGATAGAGGAACAGTTGGAAAGCCCACATGAGAGATCCTTGCTCAGGAAGAAAGTAATGAGAGTCCAGAGTCCACTGAAGAGCTCAAAATAGGTCAGGATATGGGGATTTGGATTGCACCACTCTAGCTTAGCAGAAACTACATTTCCCAGAATTCCTTGCCTATATCATCCCATGACACTGTGTGGGCAATTTAGAAGGTGAAAAGTGGCAGCCATATTGCTTTCCAGGTTTGAAGGTTGGGGCAGGGCTGGAGGCTGCTGTTCATCTTCCTTGCTTCCCTGGCTGGCCTGCAGCAACTTCAGCTCCTGCTGAATCCTCTCCTTCAATTCCTCTGATTGCAAGGCCAGGAGAGTGTTCATCTCCAAAAAAAAAGTACTAACTTCTGGTAGTGAAGCTGGAGGTGAGGAGGCCATCCCCACAGATTCCAGTTAGTATCTTGGGCTCCAGTTTGTCCTGGTTTCCTCCTTTCACATCCATCTTCCCTCAAAGCCCCTACTCCCACACTCAATTTGATTGGTGGGGGTTTTCTTGACCATAATTGGAAAGGAGAGCAATTTTCCTTGGACTACAATGATTTAATTATGGCATTCCAGGTAACTCATTATGACATTCTTGATAACTCATGATGTATATCTCTGGGATTGGAGCTGGAAAGTGGAGATGGGATGCTCTGTGAGTAATAAAGTTTCTGGTCCAGAGATGTCATGTTTGTTTCTTATTAGAACATAGAAAGGTACATACGTAACTATATATAAATGATGTGCACATAAACATTCCTACATACAAATAACACGCATATGGATAATATATAGCCATGCTTTGCTTGACAACAGAGATACATTCTGAGAAATGCTTACTTAGGCACTTTCACCATTGTGGTAATGTCATAGAGGGAATATCATTCCCTTATATAATCTTATGGTGATATGGTCTTATGGAACCACCATTGTATATGTAGTTGATCCTTGATCAAAATGTAATTATGTGATTGTACAAACACACACACACCCTCAATAAGTATATACAAATCTGTGGCAGGCTAACTTGTTAGCTGGTGAAGTAAGGAAATACCTCACTTCTTCACTCTTTCAAACTTAATATCTTCTACTTGAATTCCCATTGTGTCTGTATCCTCAACCCATTCTTGAATAATTATATTAAATCTAGTGAAGCAATTGACCCCTGCACCTTGGTTTCCCTACTTGCTAAACAAAGCAAGACAAAACTGTGTCAAATTCTCTGCTTTCTCTAGAACAAGTTTCCTAGAGGCATCTTAAGAGGTAAAGACTCCCATCAGGGCTTTACTTTCCCTCTGGGCCTTTTCTACCATCTGTATGAGGAAGGGCCCATGTGTTCTTTCAGGAAAGATCTCTCAGCACCCAGCCAGTGACATCACTCCTCACTAGGTACGGGGATCACCAGAGAGAAGGTCTGGACTGTTGCACCACAGTTATCACCAACCAGCTCATCGAACTCAGGCAAGTCACTTCACGTTTCTGAACCCTCCTTTTTTTCTAATGAAAATTTGAGATAATGGTGCTTGTTCCACCTACCTTCCCAGGTAATTATATATATGTGAAAATATTTCATAAATGTAAGAAACTTTAGGACCCAATTCACTCCAATTACTAGGGGGAAAAAAATGAATCGATTTAGTTACCCAATTGATTGGGAGCCTCTACGCCATCATCACTGGTACACCTGGCGCCTGTGTGCCAGAGATGAGCTTCTCAGCTGGGACAGTCCCTCCCCCTCTGCCTCCTGATTTCCAGAATCCACTTATTTCCTGGTGTTCTCATTCCCCCCACCTTGAACTTCAATCTGCATGGCTAGACCTTAAGACCTACTAGCTCTTGTCTGTCCTTTCTCTAGAAGACTGAGTTCTACTCTTAATTTCCTGTCTCCACAGAATAAACTATTTTCCATGAAGAGATGAATTGCCCAGAATCATGACATCACATACCTCCTTACTTTCATGCTGCTGTCGAGCCTGTGCCCGTTGTAGATGGGAATTCAATTCTTACTTTCTCTCCTGATATCAAAAGAAGGAAATCTTCTGGGGAAGGAAGGAAGGAAGAGGGTGGGAGAGAGGAAAAAGAAAAAAGTACTGGCAATGAGAAAAACAAAATCTGTAAGTCTACAATAGGAAGAAATCTACACCAAATTTATTACTCTTGGAATTGAGGAAAATTTTTACATTTGGCAGTAAATCTGATAATATTCCTGGAATGTAATACCCTTGGGAGATGTAATATGAATGGCCTTGCTCCTTGCTCGTAAGTGATTATTTTCTGGGAATAAGGGATTTTGCCTCTGGGTTGTTTTTTCCCGCCACTAATAATTGAAACTCTGAAGTTAGCAAACAATTCCTTGCTACCAAGCATTGCTCTTTTATTTGATTGTTCCATCAACAAAAACATCCCTTGCCCTGTGTCTAGGTGCCAGGCATTGTGCACCGTTTGCCAGGCACGCGGGCAGAGCCAGACAGTCTGGATCGGAGTTTTTAAGGCCAAGAATCAAATGCTTAAGTCTGGCATTTTTCTAATTAGGTAAAACATTTTTTTTTTCACAATCATTTCAGGGTCTCAGATACAATGCACTTGGTGACAAGCTGATGGAACTCAAAGAGAAGTTGCTGTGGGATTTCCACAGCAGTGTTGGAGGAGATGGCTGCCCAGGCTGAATTTTTCAGTCTGGTGAGGTGAAACATCCCTGCACAGCCTGACCCACAGCAGGCTCTCAGCCCTACCCCTGGTGTGCATTCTGAATCTCCTAGGGAACTCTTAAAACAGGTGCCCAATGGGTACCCCTGCTCCTCAGAGATGCTCCTACAGTAGGTGGGAGAGGAAATAGTTGTCTGTTTTTTAAAACTCCACAGGTGATTCTTATACACGGCCAGAAGTAAGAAGCACTCAGTGTGAGCTCTATGCATATTTTTCAATGTATGAAAAATGAATGAACAAATATTAGTGGAGTAAATGGGTGTCATACTTTTAAAAAACATTTGCTACACTGCTGGGAATAAACTCTAAAAGCAGGAGAGGGATAAGAGGAAGTTCTGGGTTAACGTTACAAGTGAGGATAACCACACATACTAAAATAAATAAGGTGAAAATCTTACTGGATGAGGGAAGTAACATGGAGCCTTTTAGGCTGAAAATGAGGGCCCTCTTGACACTTTTGCCCATTAAAATGCTTCTTAAATCTTTAAACACATTTCTATATACTTTTATTATCTTCTTACTAAAATAGTTTCTTCTTACTAAGTTAGTTTTGTTCAGTGCTGGGGTTGTGTGTGCTAGGAGAGCACTCTACCACTGAGCTGTATCCCTGCCCTCATCTTACCAAGAAAATACATTAAAAACACACTAATTCCAGAAACCTGGGAGTCTGAGACAAGAGGATCCCAAGTTCAAGTTCAGTGTCAGTAACTTATTGAGGCCCTCAGCCACTAAGTGAAACCCTGCACAAAATAATAATAATAATAATGGCTGGGGATGTAGCTCAGTGTTAAAGCACCCCTGGGTTAAATCCTCAGGAAAGGAAGGAAGGAAGGAAGGAAGGAAGGAAGGAAGGAAGGAAGGAAGGAAGGAAGGAAGGAAGGAAGGAAGGGACCACACTTGTAGGAATTTGATAATGCTTTCAAGTAGTTTAAATGTTAATAATCTTCAGTGTCTTGTTACAGTTTTAAAAATGCTAATGGACACCTATGTTTCAGCCTAGCGACAATGTTGAGTGGACATGCGGACTCAGGAAGTTCACTCAGTGAATTCCTGGAGCTTATGGCCTCATATCATGGGCCACAACGTAAGACCATCTAATGAGACTAGAAGGAAACATTGAATCAAACTGAGTACGTGGTAAAATTAGACCATGATCTTTAAGGAACATTTGTTATTTCCATGTAGTGGCAAAATAATTCACAAGGATCAAATGCAAAAACTTGTATTGGTTACAAGTCATCCATCCATGTAACAAGCACTTTTAGAATACACGAAAGTAAAAGAAATAGGGCTGGGGATGTGGCTCAAGCGGTAGCGCGCTCGCCTGGCATGCGTGCGGCCCGGGTTTGATGCTCAGCACCACATACAAACAAAGATGTTGTGTCCGCCGAAAATTAAAAAATAAATATTAAAATTCTCTCTCTCTCTCTCTCTCTCTCTCTCTCTTAAAAAAAAGAAAGTAAAAGAAATAAAGTGGACTGGACTCTGAACCACAAAAAAACGAAGCACAGAAAATCTGATGTAGAGCCACTCTAACATTTTCTCAGATTAAGATAAGATTTAACATAATACCATTTGGAGGGACATAACCAGTAGAGAAAAATGATTTGATTATTCAATTTTGGGAGAAGTACTCCAGGTTGTATATCCCTTATCCAAAATACTTGGGACCAGAAGTGATTTGGATTTCAGACTTTGGAATATTTGAGTATACATAATGAGACATCTTGAGGATGGGACTTATGTCTAAGCACACAATTTTTTTTCAGCTTATATACATAATCTGGTAGTAATTTTACATAGTACTTTCAATAATTTTGTGCATAAAATAAACTTTCATGGTGTAGAATTTTCCACTTGGGGAGTCATGACAGCACCCAAACATTTGAGATGTTAGAGAATTTTGAATTTTAGACTTTGGGATTACAGATGTACAACCTATATTATGAAAACAGTGACATTGGTTAGGGAAGTAATATCAAATAGTGGAAAATGTAAAAAAAAAAAATCCATTCGTCAAAATATTATTCTCTAAAAACTAATTGGAAGTTCAGGAGGAAGATGTACACCCAAGATCAAAATCAAACACATTCTTCAGTAGAAGCCATTTGTGATTCACAGTAAAAGAGTCTATCACTGAAAAAAAAAAAGTGGGGGATGTCTTAGTATGGAACAGATATGCTCCTGACACATGGAGTCATAGGTCAAGGGGTAGGAACAGAATTGTGGCTTAGACTTCCTGCTGCTGCATGCTTTGTGATAAAGCCTTGGGCTGTTCTGGGAAAATGACTAGGACAGAGAAATGACCAGCTGGAAGTTCATTCGCTCTGTGGACACCAAAATTGTTCTCCCCGCAACTCTCCTCCAACCGGACGCCCGGAAATAACCACAGCATCACCCAAGGCTCTCATATCCAGTGACACCACTTCCATACACACCTCACAATATTACTGGCCACTTACCATGGTCTACCTCAGCTAAGGGTGCATATAAAATCTCCTGTAACATAGTCCAAATCACCAAAAATCCCATACAACCAGAATTGTTTTCATTGTCTATTCAGCAACATTTTCTGAAGTCTGTTCCTCTGAATGTTAATCAAGATGTTTCTCAATAAAAAAAGCGGGTAGGGGAACTATGTGATCAAATAATTAGCATCTAAAAAAAAGAGCATCTGGGTTCTAAACTTTCTGTTCAGTTTTTTTTTTATCCCATTATTTCACATATTTATTTGACCACTGCCTCTTATTGTGTAATAGTTGTTAAGATTCCACAGAAAGAATCTTTCATGGCATGAGGATGGGAAACCTTACTAGTCAGGAATCTAAGACACTGAAAAAAAAATTATTCTTCAGGGAAACCAATGGAGACATGCATGTTTCAAAAATAAAGACACATTCTGAGAAATGCACACTAGGCTATTGTAATTGTAGGAACATCGCAGAGTATATGTACTCAAGCCCCAATAGCATAGCCTGCTATACCTCTGGGCTGCATGGAGATACTGTCCTACATGCAGTGTGTCATCAGCAGACATGTTGTTACGCAGCATATGACTGTATGTACATACCAAGCTCCACTCTCTGCCAGGAATTGGTCTAGCTGCTGGAGATACAGCTTTGAACAAGGCCGAATCCCCAGACCCCCACAGGCTCAGTTTCTAGCATGCAATGGAATAAATCCACAAGATAGTTTTAGATGGTGTTTGGAATAGAGCGATTCAAATGGAGATAGAAGTGCCTTTCAGAGACGCCGGGAAGGCTTCTTCCAGAGGTGATGTATGAGATCAGATCTGAATGATCATCACTGTCACTTCAACAGCAAATATATTTTTCTAATTGTTTGAAAACTAACAATTAAAAAGTACTAAGGCAAGATTCGTGTTTTAGTGATTTCCTGTTAATGAAAAAAGAAAATCAAATAAAATGCTCATTGTCCATCCATTCCATATACAAGCATGTCCTGACCCTGGGTTAAAAACTCATGTCTATTGGGATCGAACATTCAGTTCTCAAAGCTGTTCTGGGAACATCTCTGAGTCACAGTCTTAAGTGGTGAAACAGGGCTTCTGACACAAGCCAGTAATCTTGGTGTGGACACCGAAACAATACTCCCCTAAATCTCCTCTGAAACACACACACACGCAATTGTCCCCAGGAAACTCCAGTGTGCGGAGTGGACATAGGAATCATCCTCAGGGCTTGGACCTTGGGAGAATAACAAGGCCAGGAAGTTAATTTTGGTTATACTTAGCCCTGAAACTCTTCATCGCCTCAATTCCTGAGGATTGCTTATTAAAATGACACCCAAAAGTCTTGGGAAATCAACATAAAAATGTTGTGTAAATGCTTTGTATTGTTAACTGAAAGATTTCTTTCCCACAGCTATGGATCTTCTCTACAATCCAGCAAGATTCTTCTAATAAAAATTTTGGTAATTAGCTTTATAATGATAATTGTGTTAGTGGTTAAAATGGTGTTGAATAATGAAACCTTCTCCAACAGGTGCCAAAAGACAAGGCACTGATCCAAAAGGAGATTGTTATTGTCTTAATTCCAACATATTTCCAAGAAATCTACTTAAACATCCACAATAACCACTGAAAATCTTTCAGCAGACAAATGAAAATTTTCTTCTTATTGTGTTTCGAGTCGTCAAATTGCAGCCAGTATTGTAAAATCAAAGTGCTCTGTTGCTAGGCAATTTCATGAATCATCCCAAGTCAGGTTTTAACCAGATTGATGAAAGTGTTCCCTCTTGATTTGTTTTTTCACCAGAACCCAGTTTTTGTTTGAGCCACAAAATATCTGAACTGATCATATGGGAACAGCATTTCATGTAGTAATAAATAAATCTTTCCTTAATACTACTTAATACTATGTATAATTATTGTTGTAACACACGGCAATCAGATAGGAGCGACAGAAAGCCCAGGCAGTGATTGCACTTGGCATTATGCTAACACTGCAGAGGAAAGCAGCCACGAGACCAGCAGGGAGAGAATGTAAAGATGCTGCTCTGAACTGCCTCCAAAGACACTCCACTCTTCCAAGACACCAGCTCTTGGGTCGTCCTGATTTGAGAAATGGCATCACAATTGGCCCTGTGTCTCCCAAGGAGACTACATTGAAGAAGGCAACACCCATTTGATTAATTAGTTTCTTTTTATTTTTATTTATATATGACATCAGAATCCATTACAATTCATATTACACATATAGAGCACAGTTTTTCATATCTCTGGTTGTATACAAAGTATATTCACACCAATTCGTGTCTTCATGTACTTTGGATAATAATGTCCATCACATTCCACCATCATTTCTAACCCCAGTCCCCCTCCTTTCCCCTTCCACCCCTCTGCCCTATCTAGAGTTCATCTATTCCTCCCATGTTCCCCCTCCCTACCCCACTATGAATCAGCCTCCTTATATCAGAGAAAACATTCAGCATTTGGTCGGCAATACCCATTTGGTTTGTGAATTCCAATCCATTTGTTAAAGGTGAATCATCTCATTGATAGTTGGATCTAATAATAAGAAATTCACATCCATCATGTTGCTTAACAACAGAGCAGATAGGTACTTTATCACACTGAGTTCAAAGGAAATGAAATAAATCTAACTAAAATATTCATAGTTAATGAGTATTGAAGACTGTTAGTGTTTTTCACTACCTATCTGCAAAGTTTATGTATTTATTTGAGGATAAAACATGAGGGATTCACACAAACAAGTAAAGAGTTATGTAGGAAACAATAGATTTCAATATTTGAAATATAAAGTTCTTTTAAATTTATGGTATAATATAATTCCTATCACTTATGTGTTTATGTCAAATATCTCCCATGAGCTATCCATGGTTCAGAAATCCACATTTTTGAAGATCTATGCTTGGTGACAATGCAAGCAAAAGCAATATGGACTATTTTGCCATTCTCTTAAAAAATAGGCTGCCTCACTGGATTTTAGGTGGATTTGGGTTTAACTCCCAGTGTCTAGGATTGATAAAGGAAAACTAGTGCAGAACATTTCCAAAGACAGTAGGGGATTTAACAAACAAGAAGAGCATTCGAAGGGAAGAAGGGCAAAGAGGAACAAAAATGAACTTTTCTATGCTTCTCCCTGTGAGAAGTACCCTTGTAATTATGCATGCATCTTAATTAAAATCACATTTCTTGTTTCTCATTTTCAGTTGGCCTTGTATCATTAAAACTGCACTGCATTTGATGTATTTATAATTATAGCTAAAAGGTTATGTTAATGTTCTTCTCTTCCATGCTGAAAATCAACAACAACAAAAAAAAACATTGCTTTCCAAAAATTCAATCTCCAGATATAAAATTCATTACCCATGTATCTTGAAAATAAAATATCTTTGAGATCAATAGTCACAGTTTTAAGCGGAGATCCAAAATCCCTGGTGGTTGCAAAAACACAAACATAAACTGCTTTTAAAAATAAATCTATAACTGTGAAAAAAAGAATGGATCATAGGTCTATTTAAGGTCTCATAGGAGATACCTTACTAATCTAGATGAATTAATAGGAGACAATCATATCCCCTCAGGCAATAATTATTGAACTTTAAATCCTCAAATCTTCCCTTCATAGGAAAAAAATAATAATAAAGCTTATGTTACAGGATCAAAGCTTTCTCCCCTGAATGCAAAAATGGTGGCCAAATCGAATGTCCATTATTAAATCTTTACTGAGAAACTCTTTCCTGACTGTTTCTAATAAGAGAATCAAAAAAATGAAAACACTGTGGAATATAAAAGTTTGTGCTGGAAATAGTAACATGTGGCCCTGGATCCATGGCTTAGCTGTTTGGGGACATTTCAGTTGGGAAATCTACTGGACGAATGTTTAGTATTTAGATATTGCTGTGGTTGAATTATTTTCCCCCAAAACATGTGTTAAAGTTCTAACCCTTGAAAAAAGTGTGTTTTTGCTATTCTCACACCAACACAACAGAGAACCTTCTGCTACCAGAATGTACAGGGGTTTCCCCAACACCAAGCAATTCTCCTGCAGATGTCAACTGGGTATCCTGCAATTTGATTCAGTTCTGAGATGATCTACCCAGAGATGATCATCAAACCCACAGGTGGAGGGCGGCTCCGTTCCACAAGCCTGCCTTCCATCTCTTGCTAATCACAAGCCCCAGGGTGTGACCTACCCTTCTGACCAATTGGTTATAAATTAGGGTTCCCAGGACCCCACTTAGGGTTTAATTATTCACTAAGAGAACTTGCGCTCATTTATTATAAAAGTGATTACAAAGAATACAAATAAACAGCTAAATGTTAGAAACACTGGGGCAAGAGATAAGAGAGGGGTAGAGGCTGCAGCCCCTCCCAGCACTTCCCAGATCCCCCAGCACCTCCACATGTGCAGCATCCTGGAAGCCCTCCAAACCCTGACCTTTGGGTCCTTACAGAGGCTTCATTATACAGATATGATTGATTATGTCATTAGCCATTGCTGATCAACTTGACCTTCAGCCCTTCTCTTCTCCTAGAAGGCCAGGTGGGAATAAAAGCTCCAACCCTCTAGTAACAGGGTCAGCTCTCCTGGAACCAGCCTCCAAACATGAGGCAATTCAGAAGTCCCAATCATCAGTCATCTCATGAGCATACAAAAAGATATGTATTACTTTGGATATTCTGAAAGGCTTTAAGTACCATGTACCAGGAATGGGACAAGACCAAATGTCTAGCTTATATTTTAAATCAAAATTTCATTGTCATTGGAAATGTAATATATTCAATTAAGATGAAGTCAGGCTGCAGTAGACAGACTCCTACGTGACTGACATCCCAATATAAAGAGGGAAGTTTGGGCACAGAGATACACAAGGAGAACACTGTGTGAGGACAGGGACCGGCCAAGGAATGCCAAGGAATCCCAGTGACACCAGCAGCTGAGATGAGAGGCACAGATGGACCCTCCCAGGGCTTTCAGAGGAGTGCCACAGCCTGCCAACATCTTGCTGTCAGATGTCGAGCCTCCAGGGCACCCAGGTTGTGGTACTGTGTTACACCAGCCCTCAAAAAGTAATCCTGAAGTCTATGGAACTTGGAAATTTGTGGCCCAGAATTTCAAGTTATACCTACCTCCATACTACAAGTTGTGTTAACCAATGCCTAGATTTTTGGTCTCCTCTCTCCACCACCCCCATCTCTCCCTCTCTCTTTCACTTTCTGAACTGAACCCAGCGTCTCATGCTAAGTACATGCTCCACCACTGAGCTGCACCTCCAGCTATGTCTTGATTTTTATAAAATTCAAGCAAGAAACTCAGGTTCTGGAAACTTTTTGAAAGTCACACTTCTTTCCTTTGTTCTCAATGTTAGCAATACTGGGGCTTTGTAAAATAAAGAAGGGCTATGGGAACAGCAAAGGACCCTGTTCTTGCAGGGCTCTGGGTTGGAGTGAAAGTTACTCCTGGCACCTGACTACCAGGTCGCTGAGTCCGAGCATCAGGAGCCCGGAAGTGGCGTTCAGACAGCAGAGCATGGAGGTTCGCTGTCCTCTTCCATGGGATGGGCCAGAGGCACAGCCACCCCAAAGTCACAGACGCGTGTGTCTGGCTGCCTTTTCTGACTCACACTCCAAGTCTGGGGAAAACTGGCAAAGAGAAAAAGGAAAAGACCATCTTAAAAAACGGGTACCTGTTCTCAGGCATGGATTGAGAAATACACCGATGGAGCATGATTTTAAGACACGAATCCCAAAGAACCACACCTGTTGTACTTGATGACTGCTTATAGCTCAGCATGCTGGCCCGTCAGCTGGCCATCGGCACCTGTTACATTTAAGACCTTGTTAATAAACACGGAGGTGCAGGTGAAAAGAGGGACTAAAGGCTTGAGGTCACTTTCCCACACAACCCTAAACCTTGGGCAGAAAGTGCTATGAATCCCAGCTTGGATTCCATAGCACTGTTTATTTTACAAAGCCCTTTTGTATACATTCCTTGGTCTAGTTCTCATGATATAACAGAATTAGAAGCTGCTTTTGCTGAGAGCATTGACTCTTCACCTTGGCCTTATTAGGGTTTTGATCTGGAAAGTCTCCCCAAGGCTCATATACAGAAACCACAGTCCCCAGTGCAGCAAGGTACACAGGTGGGGCTTCTAGGCAATTATGGGATCTTGAGGGCTCTGACCTTATCAGTGGATTAATGATTAATCCACTTGATGGATTAATCCATTGATAGGTAGATGGACTCCTTGGAGGTAGGACCTAATGGAGGAAGTAGGTCACTGAAGGCATGAGGGTTTATCTTCTCCCCAGCTCCTCTCTGTCTTTCTGTCCCCACATCCCGCCCCACCACCACCACCACCACCACTCTCTGCTTCCTGGCTACTCTGAGCTGAGCAGCCTTCCTATGTCATACCCTTCTGCCACCATGCTTCTACCTGGAGCCAGCTGATTGTGGGATTAATCCTCTGAAAACATGAGCCAAAGTAAATCTTTTGGTTACAGTGACAAAAAGCTGACTAACAGAAAACTGGTAGCACAAGCCTGCAGATGTTCAATGGGTAACTAAAAGCAGGATCAGCTTAACATCTCTGCCTTCATTTTGTCTCTATATTCAGATTCCTGCTCAGTTCTGCACATAGACATGGCGATCATTTAAGAAGCGTCCGTAGAAAAACTGGTAATATGAGGTTTATTAGCCCTAAATTTACCCAATCTATCTTGTCCCCCTTCAAGACAGAGGACACCGAGATGAGAATAGCTAGGACCTTTCAAGATTTGCAGGTACATTCGCCTGCCTGCTGACATAGGATCCTGTTCCAGACCCTGGAGTGACACTCAGAAGTCTCCAGTCCCTACTCCACACATTTCAGGAACAGAAGAGTCTTTCAGGTTGATTATTTAGGAGACTGACCCCCACAGCAGGAGTAATCATTTCATGGGAACCAAAGTGTCCCCTCAAGCGATAAGCACTTCTCCGGACCCACCCTGCAGAACCAGAAGTGAGATAATGGTCAAGCAGGCCACAGCTTGACCAAGGCTGCTTGTTATGCAGACCTCTCACCCCTGCCCTGATTTTTCCTCTGTTTAAACTTCTAAAGCTCCTAACAGGACCCTGAAGACGGAGCAGACATACCTGACCTTGATCCGGATCCCACTCTGCCTTCCCAATGTGGCCATTTGTGATGAAAGAGCCTTTCCTGCTTTCCACCCTCACTTTTTCGGTTGGGTTTTGGAGGCAAGTGGCCAGACCTCATTTGTTGGGACCCCCAGAGATGAGCTCATGGACGAGGACTCCGGTCACGGCCTAGCCTTGTTAATTTCACGACTTCAAGACATAGATAGAAAAACTAAGTGCCTCCCCCTGCACCCACCCACTGGGCACATAGAAAGTGCAATCAAGTGAGTTCTTCTGACTTCTTGTGCCCTGCCACTAATTCTCAGGAGAGAGATTTTCCTTGTTCCAGTCCACCCAGTGTCCACCCCTGGTCCATGCTCAGAACATACTCTGCTGGCATGAGCTTGGTTAGAACAGACAAAGTGACTGGCACACTCACTGCCTGGGCTCCTATTGCTATCCTCTAAATGTTTGTCCCCCAGAGTTTATAAGTTGACACGTAATCTCTAATGCCACCTTATCAAGAGGTGGCCCTCTAGCAGGTGATTAGAACCTCAAGAAGCATCACTACCCTTAGAAAAGAGGCCTTCAAGAACTCCAATCCCACTGAGCCATGTGAGGAACAGCAAGAAGATGCCATCTAGCCTCAAAGCCTCACCAGACACGGAATCTGCAGGCGCCTTGATATTGGAACCCCAGCCTCTGTGATAAGTACGTTTCTATTGTTTATAAATCCCCCTGTCTAGGTATTCTGTTACAGACTGCACTTATCTTTATGAACATTATGATGTGGCATCGTTACTGCCCCAGGCTGGTCACAGCCTTTGTGAAGAGGTTTTATCATTAAGATCATTAACAAACAGTTCTTTTCCTTGCTCAAATGAGAAGTTTTATATCAAGTTATTTTCTTCTCAAAGTAATATTTTAGGGAACATTGTTGTCTTCATCCATCCAGGGTGTTATAACAAAACGCCACGGACCAGGTAAGTTTATCAATGATTGAATTTATTCCTCACAGTTCTAGAGGCTGGGAAGCCCAAGATTGAGGCACTATCAAAGTCAGGTTCTGGTGAGGCCCTTTTCTGGTTCATAGATGACTGTTTTCTTGCTGTGTCCTCACATGGCAAAGGGACAAGAGATTTCTTTGGGATATCTTTTATGAAGACACTAATCCCATTTGTGAAGCCTAACCTAAACCTAAGGTTAACCTAATTATCTCCCAAAGCCCTCACTTCCTAAATCCATCACTTTGGGGGTTAGAATTTCAAAGTTTGAATATGGCTTGGCATATTAACAATCAGCAAAGTGCATATATGTATTAGTCAGCATGCTAAAAAAATAACCAATATGATGGATATACATAAAGAGAAGAGGGGAGAGAAAGAGAGAATGAATAAGGGATTGACTCACCGTTATGAAGGCAAAAAAGTCCCACAACCTGATCATCCGCAAGCTGGAGTCTCAGGAGAGCCAGAGAGTCGAAAATCCTAGTCCAAGTTTGAAGACCTTGAGACCAGGCACAAAGGGCAGGAGATGGGTGTCCCAGCTCCACCACCAGGCAGAGGGTAAATTCAGTCTCCCTCATGGTTTTGTTCTATTCAGACCCTTAACATGTTGGATGGCTTCCACCCCCATTATAAAGAGCAGGCCTGTCACTCAATGCTCCAGTTCAGATATTAGTCTCTTTAGGCAGCACCCTCACAGGCACACCCAGAAATAATGTCTCAACAACTACCTGAGCATCCCATGACCAGTCAAGTTACCCGTGAGACTATCACAACCCCTCACAGAACTCTTCCTAGAAGAAGGGATGGGGGTTATGGCTGCCCCAAGCCCTGTTGTGATGCCAGGTATTGCAAGAAAAGATGAAGTTGCATGCTTCTATGTGAATGTCCTAGAAGCCATGCTCTAAGCCAAGACCATCCTATAAACCAAGAGTCCTGAAACTTCATTGCTCACGTGTCCCCTAAAATTATTTTGAAAAAATATCTACCCCTTGGGCACTTTTAAAACGTTTTCTTCATAAGCTCATGTAGTTGTGAAGAACGTGATTTCTAGCAAGTTGTAAATATTGAAATTTAAAAATGAAGATGACAGTATCTCTTTGGTGTATGCAGTGGAATTTAAGTTGCAAAATAGTGTGAAAGCCACCTGTCAGGAGACAGTCACCACTTCTTTTTGTTTCTGCCCCAGGACAAGGGTGTCCTGCAGAAGCTAGTATCCTTCCTATAGAGAACACCCTTGCTTGGCCCAGGGGTCAGACAATGATCCAGAGGGCAGGGAAATACTTCAGGTGTAGTTGACGTCTCACACCAACAAGTGAACCAGTGAATCAGGAGCCATGTCATGAGCCTCACAATGGCTTCCACTTCCCTTCAGCCTGTACATTTCCCATCCTAACCAGAAACATACAAGAATGGGAATTCTGAGAAACATGGCTCAGCCTAGACAAGTAGACACATTTGACACCTTGACAGGCATGAGAAACCATCCCGAACTCAAAACTCATGCTGCCCTTTGTACCCTGAATAATGAAGTCATTTGTCTGTGACTCAGGTATCTGGTGTCTTCTATCAGCTTCTATGAATCTATTGCAGGCCAACTAGCTGGGCTGAAGGAAGGGTAAACTCAGACTCTTCACAGTTCCTGAAACCAGTATTAGCCACCTAGCAGTACACAAACAATATTTCTTAACTTTAAAAATGTTTACATTGGTTTCTTTCATTTATTTGTATTTCCATTACTCTTTCTTCAGACTTGTATCCTAGTATATTTTAATGCTTGGAAGTCTCCTCTTGATCTCACCACCACTGTATCAATAAAAATGTTTATAGAAATTAAAATGTTTAAATTTGCTTCATTTCCTCTAATCATAATGTTCTACATATTCAAAATAGTTCCATATTGTATAATCATCATAATTGTTATTGGTAAGCAACAGATCAGAAATGGAAACGTGTTTCAAATTTGAATAAATAATTAGTATTAAAGGAAAAATTGTATTGAAAATTAATCATCTCAGTGCAATACTGCTGAACAATAAATTAATTTAAAAGTTACCACATAAAATTTCATGTTGACAAGAACTTGAAAATATTAAACATTTTATAATGTGAAGATTGACCAGTATACTTAAAATAAATATTTTACCATGTATGATAAAATAATTTTTCACCATACAATTAGACAACATGTCCTGAATCTAAAAGAAATCATATGCAAGTTTTAGTTAAGGATTTTATATAATGTATTCTGAAAATTAAAGTTATAATTTAAAAACTCTGAGGCACTAAACTAATGTCAGGTTGTTCAAAATTCTCTTCTCTGCAGTTAACAAAACAGACTAAGGATGAATCCTAAAATAGCTAAAAAGAGCTGCTTTACATTAATATACAGGGAAAATGTCATTTTTTTAGCTTCAATATTTCTTAAAGTGTGCTTTGCTTTGTACTCACAGAATTTTACATTCTTTGGCAAGAAGAAAGGGATAGAAGAGATGTAGTCATTCAACAAAATCTGTCACTAACTCTCACTATTCCTGTATCTGAACCAGAATATTTCAACCCAAGCCCAAATCCACAAATTTCACCCTGAACAGAGTAAAGATTAAAGCCCATTAGGTTCCTTGGATCCTCTTTAATGGCTAAAGGGATCTTCCCTTTGTTGGAGGTCCAAGAAGTTTCCACACTTCAAACCCAGAGGTAGGTTTGGATGGGTTGGAAATCTAACCCACCCTTTTGGAAGAAGGATTCTTATAAACTCAAATTTTCTTGGAATGAGTTTTAGAGAAGAGGATCTAGAGAACTTAAGGACCTGGTTCCTTTCCAGCTCTCCAGGTTTTACATGCCCTGAAAAGCACAGTCACGTTGGGACCACTGCTATAAACCAATTTGAGCCTCCACTAAGGGGAAGCTCCTCTTGATCTTCACATGACCTTCATCCTCTGAGATCAGTTTCAACTGTTCCCTGCAGCTACATGTACATACATAAGTGCACAGAAAGAGTCTAGAGCAATAAGTGAAAAACCCAGTAACTGAGGTAGAGACTAGAATGAGGAAGATTTGCCACAAGAAAATACTTATGCATTGTCTGATTTAAAATAAATAACTTTAAAGGAAACATGAAAGAAATTTACAACTGGAAAAAAAATGTTAGGGGTGAGGAATTAGGGCTGGGTAAAATGCAGTGTATAAATAAACAAGAGAATGAAAGCACATAGGAATTGTGGATTCCCCCAAGTTTAGACTACACAAAGCATCGGGGAAATTATTTTTCCGACGTTTTTTTCAAAAGTCTATTATCCACAGTCACTGATTCATATAGTTAAAAAAAAATTGAGTGCTTGCATTTTATGTGCAGCAATTGGTTACCTTAACCTGTTGAGAGCCACAGCCGAAGGGGTCCCAGCAAACTTCCAGCTGCCGGCTGATGACTGGCTCACAGGGGCCCCAGCAACATCTAGCTGATTGGCTCCTCTGCAGTGATGCTCATTGGGCTGTTTCCCTGCCCTTTCAGACCAGGGAGCTGCTCATTGGGGGACTTTTTTGGCTCCGCCCACATGACCCAGCCAATCGGCCTCAAGAGCAGGAGGATTGTGGGAGGTGGAGAGAAGCTTGTGTGGGAGAGAGAGGCTTGTGGAAAGCCGGTGGTGGCAGTTGAGGCTCTGAGGGTTTTTCCTGAGAGGCTGTTTTGTTTGGCGTGTGTGGTTCCAAAAGTAAAGTTAGTTTCTTTTGAAAAAAAAAAAAAAAATTGAGTGCTTGCATTTTATGTGCAGCAATTGGTTACCTTAACCCTATAAGTTTCCTAGAAAAATAAAATAAAATGCCAATATAACAGGCATAGGGAAGAGCTACACTATTTAGGCGACCAGAAATAGCAACTCTGGAGAAAATTGAAGTGAAGATATCAGCCCTGCTGGTCTTTATTCACACAAGGATGAAGAGAAGATTTGTGTTCCGTTTTCACAAAGGCCTTTGAATGAGTCTTTATCTAAAACATTCAGATTGTGGAAGCCCAGGGTCCTCATTCTGTTTTCAGTTGTATTTGCCAATGTTGACGGATATCAGTCTTCAAGGTTGGGCCTCTGCAGTGCTACATCAAGTTGAAACCTGGGGCCCTCTGCAACGGGTCAGAAAGGTCTTTGTTAAAGGGACCAGAAAAGAAAAAGTCCAGGAGTCCTCTCTGCAATCAGGGGCTAGAGGACAAAACCATCAGCCCTGTTTAGAAGGCACTCGGGAATCCTGCCGCAGGAGCAGAGGCAGAACAGGTCTGCTCCGGAAGCCTTGCCACGTCAGGTCATCTCAGGGAAAGGAACACGGGGGTCGTGAAGGATGTAAGGACGGAATGAATCACAACTGACTTATCTTAAAGTCCAAAAAAATTTTAAATTATAATGTAAACCTGGCATCCCTTCTGATGGCTTGAAGGTGGTGGCCCTTCTGAATCGCCAGCGTCAAACGGCAGTCACAAAATAGAATGAAGAGTAGGGTTTATGCAGTTGCTGGAAGGATACTCACCCTACATTCATCGACTGTATCACAGAATGGTCTCGGGAAACCTTATTCTTTTGTGTGATAAGTGAAAGGAAAGAAAAGGCACTCTTTTGAGGGGGGATGATGGGAATATCTTCTGTTTCCTTGTTATAGAGTGAAACCAAGAAAAACAATGTCCCCAGGTTCTCTTCCCTGTCATCATGCCCTGGAGACCCCCTGGATGCCCCATATTCTCTTCTTAACCATCACACTCTGCTGCAGTCTGGCTGGGCACAAGATAACCGAGCCACCACAAAGCTTTGTAGATTCAAACAGCAACTCTTTATTCCCGAACTCTCACCGACACTCTACCCACACTTCCTGTGAACACACTGCCTTCACCCAGCTCCGCGCGCCAATTCTCTCAGAACCCCGCGAGAACTCAACGGGAACTCCAAAGGAGCGGGCGCCTGAGGCAGCAGGATCCGCCCTAATCCCAGCAGGATCCACCCTAAACCCGGAGCCACCCTAATCCCTGAGCGGGGTCACCTTTCAACCCCAAATGCCATGCGTCATTCCTACTTGGCTATGGCTCTCAGCAACACTCTATACCCCTAGACTTTGTGCCCCTTTGTGGCGCCTTGGTATGCTGTTTGATTCTCTCATTTGACAGGGATGGAACTCCTTTTAAGTGGTGTCTTTCCTCAAAAGCAAACCTGGAGATGAGAATTCATTTGAGTGACATCTTGGGTGACAGATCTCAGGAGGAAGAGGAATGGTGGGATAGACAGAAGAACAAAGCCAGCATTGAGGTCGTCATCTGAAGGGGTGGGGCAGCTGTGAGCTGTGAGCTGTGAGCACCAAAGCTCCCAGCAGTGGGGGAAGGGGCACTGACTGGCTCAGCAAAGGGACCAAGTGGCCCCAACAGCACCCATGCCCTGGGCTTAGTGCCCAGGATGCCAACCTGAGACTCAGCTCATGCCTTCCAGATGCACTCAAGAAAAGGGTGGATGCGAAATGCGAGTGTTTGTACAACAGGGCTCTGTGAGAGCAGAAAGTCCATCTTTTATTTCTTTCAGTACATTTGCCTACCCACTGTTAGCTGGGCACTCTACTCAGAGCTAGGAGAGGATCATAAGGGAAGCAGGTATCAGAAGGGAAATTGGAATTAAGAGCATTTCTTATGGAACACATGTCGAGGTAAAACATACATAACTTCACCACCTTAGCCATTTTGGGGTGTGCCATTCCTGCTTACTTCTTAAGCAGTGTTCTCTTCTACCAAGAGCAGTAACGGAAGTCAGCTGACCCCTATCTTTGGCCTTTGGGAGGTGGAAAAACCCTAAGGATCTGAGTCCTTCCTGTAAAACATACTTTCTGCAATGCTTCCAGAACTTTCTATTCTATTATGATATTTGCTGTAGCTCTCAGGCATTCGGCATTTCTGTATCCATCAGTGGGGAGATTACGTGGCCCCTCCCTGGGCTAACGAACTTGGCACCACATTTTGATCCTCCAATCTCTGCACATGTTATCATCAACTAAGGATGGGGGTTCTGTTTGCTGAAAGAATATAAATAATTAAAATCCTGCAGGGAGCAGATTTTTATTTACAAGGCTCCATTGTCATTCCTTTACCTGGTGGGAGAACGGCATAATTACATGAGTTTATTAAAAAACCAAAAATTGATGGTTCCGGCTCTGTTCCTCCACCCCATGGAACGAGATCAAATAGCAGCTGCACAGAAGCAAGGCTGTGGGTATTTACAGAGCTGGGGGGGTGGGGGGGGCGATGAGGGGAGAGCTGACTCACATTTGGGGGAATGGATTCTTGGATGCCAGAGCTCCCCGTTGCGCGTGGGGCCTCCCGGACATCACCATGTCTTGGAGTTCAGATGTTCACACTCTGAAATGTTTCCAAGCCCAACCTTCGCCCTTACTGGATGTTCCGTTTCATCATTCCCTTTTTATTTACTACGATTCCCGCATTTCCTAAGATAGAAGCTTACACTGCAGAAACAGTCTAAAGCATACCCCCTACATACAAACTGATCTCCAGATTTCCAGTGAAATTGCTGCCTTTGTGTACTTACGGACTGACGTGATAACTGAAAATAACTTCCATTAGCACTATAAAAACTCCAGCTGATACCAAATGAATTTCATTTGATACCAGCAGAGAAAAATATTGGCTACTGAGATACTCTTTGTTCATGGTTATTTACAGTTAGCTAGAAGCCATGTGCAACTCAGCCAGGCAGAAGGCGCTGAGCCATTTCCTTTCTTCCACGAACCTGTCTGGAAGGTCTTCTCTAAAAGACCAGCCGCCTTCATTTGCTGAAATCCTAGGACCACTCTTGTCGTAGCTGGTCCACCGCAGTACGTGGAGACGTCTAGTGACTAAATTCCTCAGAGAAAGAACCGTACAAATAGGTGATTGAGTGACATGTGGTACTGGACTCCATTTCCCTCTCCTCCGACCTCCAACATATCACTATTTTTTGAATCTTGGAAATTGTCAATTACATGATCAGCAAATTCCCCAGTCCTAGTGATTTTTAAAATGCAGACATTTCAAATGCATGTGTATGTATCAGCACAAATAAATGTGTGGATATGTTGTCTTATTGTCAGTTTTTGAGAAATGTCACAGATTACAGTTGGAGGTCCCTGGTTTGCTCTCTCTCTTGTAGGGTGAAACAACTGTCTGAAACTGTTTGCTTCAGGCCCACTCAGGATCTGTAATTTTAATGCACCTGCAGGGATGGGAAACAATTTTAAGTGTCCTTAGATAGCATACATATGTGCCTAGCTTTCTACAAATTGCTTTCTTCATTCAACATCATGGATTTTTAAAATTTGTATCGCAAATGTACATAAGATGTACCATTGAACTATTTTTGCATTTACAGTTCAGTGACATTAAGGCTATTCACAGTATTGTTTAGCCATTACTACTTCCAGAACTTTCCATCATTTTAGACAGAAACTCTGTACCCATTAAACATTACTCTGCATCTCTTCCCTCTCCTAGCCCCTGGCAACTTCCATCTGCTTTTTACCTCCATGAATTTTATTACCCCAGGCACCTCATGCATGTGGATCATGCAACATCGGTCTTTTCACATCTGGCTTTATTGCATTTTGCATATCAACAGTAGGTGTAGTTTTTTCATATCTACTCATACATATTGATCCAGGTCATTCATCTTAAATATCACATAGTATTCTGGTATATTTATATTATAGATTAATTTATCCATAACTCTATTGACATTTATGTTCCAATTCTTTGCTACAAAAAAATTAAATTGGGGTGAACATTGGGGTACCCACTTAGAAGTAGAAATGCTGGTTTTGTCCATCTTTGGCCTTACCAGGGGGGTTGTCAAATTGTCCTTGACATCATGCCAACAATTTACATTCCTACCAGCAGTGAATCTAAGTTCCTACCAACGCATGTCCTTGTTTGTACTCACAGGTTTTTGCTTTTAAGTTTGGATAGCTTGGGTATGAAATGGTATCTCAATATTGTTTTGCTTGGTGTTTTCCTAATGAGTAGTGAGGCTGTGCATCTTTTCATGTTTATCAATCATTTAAGTTTCTTTCATTTGAAATGCCTGCTCATGATTTTTACCCTAATATTATTTTTGCATTTTTATTAATTTCTGGGATAGATACATAGACAGATGCATAATTAATCATTTGACTGGTATGTGTGTAAATTTCAATAACTTTGTTAACATTTCTATCATTTATTTGTTTTCTAATTCATTAATTTCTGATTCGATCATTATTACATTTTCCCTTCTATTTGGTTTACTCTTGGACACTTGTCCTCGGTTTGTCTTGCTTTCTAGTTGATGTGTAAGACTATAAATTCCTAGGTAACTACTTCCGCTCTCTCCACAGGCTTATAAGATTGTGCAGTATGCTTTGGGCTGAAGTCTGTCCTATGTTAGCTAGTTCAACAGAGACCTAGAGGCAGTACAATTTCTTCTCCTTTGTAGATCTGAACCTGCCTGATTTTACCTTGACTCTTGAAGGGTAAGTGTGGTGTGTGCTCTCCTCCACCCTCTTGAAGACATCTTTCAGCACCTCTCGTCACTGGGGGACAGCAGCTGCCGGCTCGGTACCTTTCTAAGTCATCAGTCTTTGCTGTCCGACAGAGTGTAAGAAATTGTCTTTGTCTTTGATGTTTTACAGTTTGCTGTATCTGAGGGCATTGTTGTTTTCTCTAACTTTTAGGACTGTGTGTGCCTTTAATTTGAGAATTGTGTCTTTCCTCAAAATGGAAATATTCACCATTGTGTTGCATCTCTGATCTTTCTGTTCTGTCACTCAGGAATGTCCATTGGGCATATATTAAAGCTTGTTGCTCTATCCCATGCCTCATAAACTCTCTCAAGTAATTTCTCAAATATCTCTTTGATTGATAGATAGATAGATAGATAGATAGACAGATATCAGACCATATCTAATTTCACTACCTTGTAAAACATCTTAATCAAGTTTTCCTAATTTCTCCTAATTTTATCTTTAATTTCAGCACCCATTCCTTTCTTGACAGTGTTGTAAATATACATAAAATAAGATTTACCATTTTAACCATTTGAAGTGTACAATTCAGTGACATTAAGAAAATCACAATGCGTGCAAACATCACCACTGTCCATAGGCAGAAGGATTTCATCATCCTGAACCTCTCTACCCAGTGAACAAGATTTGCCCATGCTCCCCTCCGCTTGGCCCCAGATAACCTCTAAGATGCCTTTCATCTTTATGAATTTGATTATTCTAGGCACTTCATATAAGTGGAATCATAGAAGTACTTATCATTTTATGACTGGCTTATTCCACTTAGCATAATGTCTTCAAGGTTAATCTAATTAAGATATGTGTCAGAATTTCATTTATTTTTAAGACCAACTATTTTGTTGCATGGATATACCACATTTTGTTTATCCATTCATCTGTTGGTGAACACTTGGATTGTTTCTACCATTTGGCTGTTGCAAATAATGCTACTATAAATACCGTTGTACAAGTATCTGCTTAATTCTTTGCTTTCAATCCTTTAGGAGTTTCTGGGTCATCTGGTAATTCTGTTTAGCTTTTTCTTTGTTTTTATTTATTTGTTCTAATTAGGTATACATGAGAGCACATGCATTTGATTCATTGTACACAAATGGGGCAAGACTTTTCGTTTCTCTGGTTGTACACGTGGCAGAATTACACCACATGTGCAGTTATACGTGTACCTAGGGTAACGATGTCCATCTTATTCCACCATCTTTTGTGTCCCCATTCCCCCTCCCTCCACTTCCTTACCTTTTTCCAATCAAAGTTCCTCCATTCTTCCCATGACTGTTGCCCCCCTCCCCATTATGGATCAGCATCCACTTATCAGAGAGAATATTTGGCCTTTGGTTTTTTGGGGATTGGCTTACTTGGCTTAGGATGATATTCTCCAATCCCATCCATTTACCTGAAAATGCCATAATTTTATTCTATTTTAATGCTGAGAAATATTCCATTGTTTATATGTACTATAGTTTCTTTATCCATTCACCTATTGAAGGCCATCTAGGTTGGTTCCACAGATTAATTATTGTGAATGGAGCTGCTATAAACTTTGATGTGGATGTGTCACTATAGTGTGCTGATTTTAAGTCCTTTGGGTAAAGACCAAGGAGAGGGACAGCTGGGTCAAATAGTGGTTCCATTCCAAGTTTTCTAAGGAATCTCCATGCTGCTTTCCAGAGTGGTTGCACCAATTTGCAGTCCCACCAGCAATGTATGAGTGTGCCTTTCTCCCCACATCCTCATCAACACCTATTATTAATTGTATTCTTGATAATTGCCATTATGACTGGAGTGAGATAAAATCTTAGAGTACTTTTGATTTGTATTTCTCTAATTACTAGAGAAGTGGAGCATTTTTTCATATATTTGTTGATCGATTGTATATCTTCTTCAGAGAAGTGTCTTTTCAATTCCTTAGCCCATTTATTGATTGGGTTACTTTTTTGAAGAACATCCAAACTGCTTTCCATAATAGCTGCACGATTTTACATTTCCACCAGCATCACAAGAACACAGAGGGTTCAAATTTTTTCACCAATGCCTTCAATAGATGAATGAATAAAGAAACTATAGTACAGCCATCCTAATGGGTATGCAATGGATAACTATTTTTTAACTGCTACCATGCTTTATCCTGAATCCTTATGAAGGGCAGGAGGGTGGCAGGTCATCCCAGTCCTCCCTATTAGACAAAAGACCACCTTGAACTTTTGAGTTAAAATAACAGGAATCACTTTACTTAAAGACCTCTCCTGCAGGTTAATAAGCCATTAATTACATCTCACTTCTTTGGAGACTCCAAATGGCCATTTTAAGGTAAATAGGAAGTGGATCAAAGGACATGAATTATTCTAGAAGTCAACCCCAAATTAATTGCATGCATCATAAATAAGTAAATGTATAAATAAATATCATTTTAAATTGTGACATATCAACATGATACTAACAAGATGGCACCCTCATCACAAGGTGTTCCTACAGAGGGTCTGTGCATGGAGACCTGGGCCAGGGAAGAGAAAAGCCATAGCATACAGTGCAGAAACCAGGTGTTCATAACCCCAGCACCATACCATACCTAGCCAAAGGGATTAGTGGGCAAAGTAGTTCCATGCACCAAGAAAAATATTATGTTGAGGAGGACACCTTGAAATGAGCAATGTCCTTCTGTTAATAAACACAGCCCGTCTGAAATGACTCACAAGTATTTAAAAACTATGAAGACCTCATTTTCCTGTCCCCGACCTCCATTGTCTTGCCAGGGTCTTCGCTGGTTGGCCAGAGTGGAAGGCAGAGGACAAGGAGGCTCTAGATGTTGTAGTCAGAGGTCAGCTGTCCAAGACAGAGAGAGTGTGGCTAAGAGGACAGAAGACCTGGAAGAACAGGTGGAAAATGTGCTTCAGTATTGTTATTTTATCTCCTAGAAATCAACAAAGTTCCCAGTGGATATTTGATAAGTGTCCACTTTCTATGAACCTACAATCCTGACAACTAACAGCAAACTGCTAAGTCTATACTCTGCATCCCTGGGCATACATGAACCCTGCTCATAGCTTATCACTTTAAAAAGATGCTGCCATGCTTGGTTGGACCTATTCTCCCCTGATCTCAGCAACCTTGTTAAGAGGGTATCAAGAAACATTTAGATATTTTGCAAGATAGTAGAGTCTGTTTCCAGGAAATTATTTCCAAACATTAGTGTTTGAGCAACCCCTCAATCATCCATAACATGAATAGATTCTCTCTTTTAGTGTTTGTCTTTGGAATTATGGTATAGTATCAATCAGTTTTGTTGATTAATGAACAGATAGATTAAAATTTTCTGACATTCTGTTGGTCTCCCAACGGACCATTCCAGATATCCTGGAATTCCAATATGGCCATATAGGAAGTGCATCCCAAGGAACCACAAAAACAGATTATGTTATTAAAGGATTTTTGTTACTACTGTTGTGGTGGATGAAAGAAAGGAAATTCTAATCTTATAAACAGATAATAAATTTTCCAAGGAGACAGTATTTCTCCCTATTTCTCTTAGATTGCCTATTCTCCAAAAAATCAGTAATATTCTCTCCAAAATGTTGTTGTCTGGCTAATTGATATGAGGTATCTATGTGGCCTCTAGAAACCTGACCCAGCACTCTTGGACACTTGACACTAATAACTAAAAGGTGAGACAGAAATTAGATGTTTCCCTTCTCATTACTTACCCCAAATTTACCATAGTGATATTCTGGAAACTGATTTTTGAAAGTATGCAATTTTTTCATTTCCCTGAAGCCAGGTTATTATGGTCTAATGTTCTTCATTCATAAAAGGTGATCTGCACTTCCAATTCTGTGCACACACAATGAACTGTTTGGAACTGTGAAATAAAAAGGCCTCATGGATTGGCGGAAAAACTGGGCAAGTGTACAAAATGGACTCAATTTCTCACCTAAAATGGAAGAAAGAAATGGCAAATCACCACTAACTGTACTGGGCTCAGAAGTTGAAAGAAGAGCTTCTCTCAAGTTTCCAGATAGAAGATCACGACACTGAAATCTTCATATAAGTAGGACTTCAAGGGTGCGTACACAATAGTCCTTTCATTAGAGTAAGGGGAACAATAAGACGTGTCCCCTGTGCTCAAAGAGATGACAATCAGGGCGTAAGGTTCTACCTACGGGGATAGAGCACTAATCCAAAGGACACGTCTGACAGCACATTCAGAAAAGTGTGGTAAGGTACAAATGCCACCTCCACTCAGCAGCCATCCAGTCAGTAGGCAGAGCCCAGGGGAAGGCATGGAGTGCTAAGGGGAAAGCCATTCACTGTGCTTGTCAAGGGACGGTGAGGCAGAGTTCATCCAGATCCGTTGGAATCGATGGGAGGAGCCCTGCAACAGAGTTGAGGTGGGAGAAAGATGGAGCTCGGCTCTGAATATAAGGAGAAGTAGGAATTTCCAGCCAGGGAGAAGTGGCGGGCAGGGGGCAGTAGGTGGAAATTACCAAGAGGAAGCCTTCAGGGGTCAGAGGGACTGGCTAAGCCACCCCGGCAGGACATCTGCTAAGCAGGCCAGGGTGGCAGCAGCACATGAGCAAAGATGGTGAATGAGGACTCCACCAGATACAGAGGACAGTCAGCTGCCGAGGGTGAGGGGCTCTGGCTGCGCTGAGTTTGCAGGATCTTGATGAAGTTGGACAGTACAGAAGGGAACATGAAAACGCCCCAAGTCAGGGTTCAGGGGAGCCTCATCAGGTCTGCTCAAGGAGGCACTGGTCAGGTGTGAGCAAGCACCTTGTGAAGCTGAGGAGGAGGCAGTTCAGTGGAGGAGCAGGTGGGGGAGAAGACACACCAGCCTGAGAGTTCATAGATTTGTCGGCAGACATTAGGGCACAGCAGGAAATGTGTGAGCAGGGAAACAGCTCACACAAACTGCCAGCTAGGAGAAGATCTTCCACGGGTATATCAGATACGCCTTCTGTCCCCAAGGTGTAACGGATCCCCACAACTCGGTAACAGAAAGACCACACAATTCTTTTTAACTCACAGAAGACTTGAGCTGGTGGTACCTCACACAAGAAATACACACACGGTCACCTAAAGAAGTGGTGGCCATCATTAGGGAAATGCTACTAAAAAGGGTGATGAGATGCCACTCAGCATGTAAAGAATGGCTGAGTGAGTTAAGATGGACAACACCAAGTGCAGGCAAACCCGGAAAGCCACTGAGAACTTATCCATTGTGATGGGAATGAAAGATAGAAAATCCACTTTGGAAAACACTTTTGTGTTTCCCCTCTAAGGTCAGCAGAGCTGGCTCATTCATTTCGGGCCCTCGGGATGCTCATCTCTGTGTGGAGCAGTCTATTCTCCCTGACTGCCGCACAGCCGTGGACGCTCACTGCCGCAGATGCCTTGTTTACAAACAAGATACAGTGGCTGGTGCATAGCAGCTGCGATAAGTTAATGACTAGTGCTGTTCTACGAAGGCAAGGAGCCGAACCCCACATCTCCTGCATACTATTATTTGGTTCCATAAATGTTTAGACAGCTGGTGGAAGTTTGCCCTGACATTTGGCATTAAAATGTTCTCTAAAGTAGGCGCACCAACTTCCCTGGTGAGTAAGATTCTTCTTCCTCTTGTGTATGAGACTCCAATCTGCTGTTAGGAGGCCACCCAGGGTGCAGGCTCCTGTGCTTCGTGAGCCATAGTTTATGTCCCATATAATGAAAAGACTATGATAATTTCCACTCCCTTAGTGCCTCATGAGAAAGAGCATGGAGAAATCAAGGTGAAAGGAGATTTCATAATCTCTCAGGTCAGTGGTGTTTAACTCCTGTTAGCATAACCCTGTTTTCAGTGAAATATTCCACAAAGTTCCAGTGACTAAGAGATAAAAGTCATGCTGCTTCGCTAACACACAGATGCAGGCAGGGGATCAGCCCCCAGGGAGGCCCTAAGTGTCTTTGCAAAAAATAGCCTAGCTCTCCAAAGAGGCTGGTTTGGAAATGCTCTTTGGTCTGTTTCTGAGAATTCTTGAGCCTCTTTTGACTCCTTGTGCATCTTGGGAAGTAGAATGAGGTCAGCTCTTGATACCTGCCAGTCTTTAGAATCAAGAGTCTAGGAGGAAGACGGTACAGAAGAATTAAGACCAAAAATTTCCTTCTTAGCTGAAATGAGTTGTGAAATCTGTGTGCTAAAGTAGTTGAAGGGAAAAGTAAAATCTGTCTCCCCAGAGAGAAGATGAACATCAAAAAATTAAAATAAAATCATACCAATGGATTATTGGCTGACCCGTGTGAACCCAGTGGGTACCCTGGCTGAAGGAAGGGGGTAAGAAGCCTGGGACCCTGTTCAGAAATTGCTGAGCAAGACTCATGACAAGTGACCAGGTGACAGGATCAGGGTGCTGTCATGTCCAATATGGGGATGCTCCTTCTTTTGTAGGCCTCCAGGGAGGGGGCTGCTTTATTCAGTGGTGTGATGCACACGATAAGCTCATGGGCCTGGTTTTCCCAATGTGATTTGGATACACCCCTGCATCCGTGTGCTGCTGATTAATTCGACAAGTCCACAGGTGGTCATTATTATTAGCACAATTTATCTTATCAGTTTGTGTCTCATGATTGTGCCAGGCAGATGTCGGTTGTTTACTTGTACAAACAAGGCCCAGAGTCCTTCTACCTCAGCACTTCAACTCACAATGGAATAGCCTCTGGCACAGAACAGCAGTACAAAGTGGAGTACCTCCAGGTTGGGCACAGTCTGAGAAGTGCTGGTCTGTACATCATAGTGACTCAGAGCAAGGCATGCCCGCTCTCCACGGCTAACCCCAGCAACGCAAACCAAGCCTGTCCCCAGCAATCTTCACCCCCTGCCATGAGGGAAAGCCACCAGCTCAACCCAGACCCACTAAGGTACGGGGCAGACACATGCAGTTCCTGGTCAAATGTTAGAGAGAAAGGGAGGAGGGGAAAACTGCAAACAAGGCAGTACGGGGTCTAGGGAGACTCTGCAAACATCAGGGAGCAAGTCACAGTCCCCTTAAATCACAACCGGAGGAGAGACCTCACCCATGGGTAAGGTGGAGTTTACGAAGCTGGTACGAAGCAGCCTCAGGAGACCCCGTGCAAATAGATCTCTGGGCACCTACAGTTTAATCAGCAGCTCAGCAAACATTTATGGAGCAACCGCTAGATGTAAGGCCCTTCTGTCAGCATTAGGGAGACAGAAGGAAACTGGGTTCTTCCTTAAAGAAGTTTCAAATCCACTGGAAGAAACGACAAATGGATGTGAGCTGTCCCCCAAGAGTTCCTGTGTTAATGCAGCAAAGTTCAGAGGTCCAATGATTAGATTATGGGAGCTATAACCCGATCAGTGGCTTAATCTATTTGATGGACTAATAATTTAATTAGACTAACTTGATGATAACTGCAGGCAGATGGGGTGTACATGACTGGAGAAAGTGGGTCGCAGGTGGTGGATCTCAGGTTTTGCCCTCTCGCACGCTCGCTCCTCTCTCTCTCTCTCTCTCTCTCTCTCTCTCCCCCCCCCCTTTCTTACCACCATGAACTGAGCAGCAGTTTTCTTCCATATGGCAGAATGGCTCTGTCTCACCTTGGGGCCAGAGCAGTGAGTTAGCTGACCTTGGACTATACCTCTAAAACTGTGAGCTTGAAGGAAACTTTTCCTACTTCAAGTTGTTATGGTCAGGTATTTTTGTCACAGCAACAAAACATAACTAATACAGTTGTATTTCTAAAAAGGAGCCAACTGACTCAGATGGGGAGAGAACAAAGAGAGATATGTCTTCCCAAAGGAGTAATGTTCAAAGAAAGCTTTAAATGAGAAATAAAGGTTTTTCCGCTGACTAGGAAAGAAAGTGCACTGCAGATCCAAACACATGCACGACAGGGAGGCTTTTGTAAGCAGGAGTGGCATGTTGTAATTCATCTAGATATGTCATCCCAGTGGATTGCTGAATATGAATTTGGGAGAGGGAAAGCAAAAATGGGTGCAGGGGACTTTGTTAGAAAGCTGATTGGGATAGTATAGCAACATATGGTGGAAGTCTGGCCTGAGGCAGAAGCAGGGGAAATGGCTTAAAAACTGACCAAGAGACAAGAGGGAAAGAAATGTGATGATTCAAGGGCATGGGCGGAAGAGAAATCAGAAGGCCTCCATGCGCATCTCATCTTCCCATCACACTGAATAGCTTTTTATTTTTTTTCTGCCATTGTCTTCATTTATAAACCATCAGTCACACAGCCCCAAGCCAGAGGCTTTGGAGACATTCTTAATTCTTCTATTTTCCTTATCCTGACATTCAATCTATCAGCAAAAGCTTTAAAGCCTACTGCTGATTATTTTCTTGAACATGTTTACTCTTTCCAACCCTCTTGACAGAACCGAATTTTACTTGAGCCTATGCTCTTAGAAAATAGTGACTGTTCAGAAATGCTCTGCTCTTCTATGTGACAGAAAACGGCCTACTGCAAAGAATTCCCCTCCCCACATAACTAGACAGGGCTCATGGATATCCCCCTGTCCACCTGTGACAAGGCCAAGCTCAGGACCTCCAGCCCCATTCTTAACCTCATAAAACATTGGATGAACTGTCCTCACTGATAAATTAGAATAAAATGATGACAAATCTGACTTGGTCAAACTGTAGTTAAGCTTCTTTGCTTCCTCCAGGTCCCTGACCTTTGAATTGCCCTCAGCCTGAGCAGCAGGAGGCCCCTGCTTCGTGGCTTTCCTGGGAACAGGCTGGACTCAGGCCTAATATAAGGTCTGACCACTCCACCTCCACCAGTTCACCCCCCTGTATCACACTCTGTTCTCCCTACCCCCACCAACCTTGGGCACACTTGAGGATCTCGTGGTCGAGAGCTGTTCCTATTACAATAGACCTCCTCTGCCCCTATGGTAACAATCCTTTCCAACAAAGTCTCTCCCTGCCTAACGTGGATTTATATTACCTGGCACACTTTGGCCATGCCACCATTAAATCCTACCCAGGCTGCCAGGATAGATGCCATACTTCGGTCACTCCCTTTCCAGCCAACTTCCAAAACACACACCACTCAAAACCACACAACAACACCCCCGCCTACCTCTCCAGTCTCATCTCCTGCCACACTTCCTGTGGCCCAGGAAGCTGAGCCAGGCTTCTCTCCACTCCTTATACATGATACATTCTCTTGCCTTTGGGCCTTTGAGCAACTCAAGCAATCATCAGAAACAGACTCACACCACGTTGCACAGTATTTTTCCCATGCAATTGGTTGTGTTGACATTTGGGGCATAAATGTTTACTATCATTATATCTTCTTGTTAAATTATTCCCTTTATTAGGATGTAGTGGCCTTCTGTGTCTCATTAATTTTTGCTTGAAATCTGCTTTGTCAGATATGAGAATAGCTACTCCTGCTTCTTTTCTTGGACCATATGCCTAGAATATTTTCTGCAATCCTTTTACCTTCATCCTGTGGATGGCTTTGCCTAAAACATAAGTCTCTTGTAAATGGCATATACTTGTTCTTTGATCCCTTCCACTAATCTGTGTCTTTAGTAGGAGAGTTGAGACCTATTAACGCTCTGTATTAGTATGGATATGTGTTTGTAGTTTCCTGCTTTATTTTATCCTGTCTTGATTCTCATTTACTGGATTATTCTCTATTGAGCTTCCTCTTTTGGAGCTTTGGGAATCTTTTAGTTCCTCTGTGTGCAGTTTATGTTTGAGTATTCTTTGTAACCCTGGCTTGGTGCTCATGAATTCTTTTAGTGTATTCTTGTCACGGAAAGTTTTTATTTCTATCTCAAATTTAAAATCAAGCTTTGGCAAACATAGATTTGTTTTCTTTTAGGGCTTAGAAAATCTCATTCTAAGCCTTCCTTGATCTTGGGGTCTGAGATAAGAAGTCAGGAGTGAGTCTTATCTATCTGCCTCTAAATGTGCCTGATGTTTCGCTCTATGAAGCCTATATTTTATATTCCAAGTATATTCCAAATAAATCTAGGTTTATTTTCAAAATGTTGACACTGGGGATTAAACCCCAGGGTATTTTACCACTTAGCTGCATTCCCTGACATATTTATTTTTCTTAATTTTGAGTCAGGGTCTTGCTCATCACTTAGGACCTCATTAAGTTGCTGAGGCTTGCCTCAAACTTGCAATCTTCCTGCCTCAGCTTCCCAGGTTGCTGGGATCATAGGTATACACCCCCCGGAGCTTCTTTGCAATTTTAATTAAAAATAGTTTCAGGTTCACACAAAGTTTCAGAGTATGGACAATTCCCATATTCTCCACATAGTTTCTCCT
The DNA here is from genome assembly GCF_047511675.1 of Marmota flaviventris. Taxonomy (NCBI): domain Eukaryota; kingdom Metazoa; phylum Chordata; class Mammalia; order Rodentia; family Sciuridae; genus Marmota; species Marmota flaviventris. The sequence continues at coordinate 157,164,841 of NC_092501.1, read as the reverse complement.
CTTATTAACATCTTAAATTATTATGGTGCATTTATCACAATTGATCCAATATCAGTTTATTATTAACTGAGAGCCTTACTTCATTCAGACCTCCTTCATTTATCTTCAATGACCTTTTCTCTCCAAGGATCCCATCCAGAATATCACTACCTTTAGTTTCCACATCTCCTTAGCCTCCACTTGACTGACAGTTTCTTACACTTCCCTGGTTTTTTAAGATGGTGACAACTTTGAGGAATGCTGGTCATCAGTTAGCGGAACAGTCTGTACTGGACATTCATCTGATGTCTTTCTCATGATTGATCTGGGGTGATGGGATGGGGGGGATCTCTTTTTCTTTCTTTGATGAGACATCTTATGGTTCTTGTGTCTTTCCTTGGTGTGATGGGTCATGAACTTTGCTTGGTCAGATTCCAAGTGCTGTGGTTTGCTTATGCTTTGTCTCTGCCAAAACTCATGTTCAAAATGGGTTGCCAATCACAGTGTGTGTGTGGGAGGGGGAGCAGTTTGGAAAGTGACTGGGTCAACTGTCCTATGAATGGATTAATCTTTTTCTGGAAAGACTAGGTTAGTTCTCTCAGGACTGGATTAGTTCTCGACGACATGGATTAGTCCTTGTGAGAGCAGGAGGTTTCAAAGGGAGCCTGGCACCTCCCCTTACTCTCTTGAACAGGTGCTGCTTCTCACACACACCGCTTGCCCGTCTGCTCTTCTGCCATGTGTTGACACAAATCATCCAATGTGACTGCCTGATTTTGGACTTCCAGCATCCAGAACCATAATCCAAAAATCAAACTCTTTTCTTTATAAATTACCCAGCCTCAAACATTTTGTCATGGCAACATCAAATGGACTACAATGACAGGAAGCTTCTAAGGTGCTGTGTTCACTTTATTGTTATTTTTTTATCTCTACATAAATGTTTCATTATACCCTCACATTGAGGTATATTGATTATATAAGTGAATTATGTTGTCTTCACAAAGAGAGGTCAAGATCAGCATAAGCTTGTCTAAAGCAGACACCCAAATATGGTGACATCTCAAAAGTTTCTGGTGAATTCATGGACTGTGTGATGCTCCCAAAGAGCAATGCCTTCTTCCTTTGCTGACATCATCTGACTGTGAGCAGCCAAATCAGACCATTCCATTCAGCTCAGGGATGGCAATGTCCTTGAGTGGGTGGCATCTTTCCTGAAGCAGGAGACAAGGCTGTGGAAACCTGGCCCCATTCCTCATTCCTGCTCTATGGTGTCCTTGCCAGACGTCTCCGCCAGATCAATACGGCTTCCAGGTCTTGTCTCATATTTCTTTAGTAGTCATGACACTGAGCTGTCTACTTTTTGAGGGGAAAAAAAATCTCCATCATTAAGACCCTAGATATTGTGTACTTATTAGACACAAAGGTGTCTCGAAGATAAATTAGGCACGTGAGGTTTTTTTTTTTTCCCCCTTGACTGGTTTACTGAGTCTAGGTGAGCTCTAGCGACAACACAATCAGGCAATCTTTTAAATGAGTCACAGATTTGCCAAACATCTGTTGAGTGTTAGTCGGAATCCATCATTTGCTGTCCTAGAGTAGTTTATAATATTCCTTCCTGTTTTTATCAGGGCTTGGTGACGTGGCTCAAGGAGAGAATTTCAAGGGGGTTCTTTCCCCTGTAAAATGAAAAGTTTCTTTGTCCTTCAGAAAAGAATTAAAAGTTTCCTAAATGTTACTAAGAAAATTTTCGATGGGCCCCTGATCTCGGGCTATGTTATACAGAACTCTATTTAGGCAGTGACATTAGGTTCTTTTCAGCAGCGGTTATCAGTACGGCAATAACAGGTATCTGACATTTGCCATAATGATGTATCTGACATTTTCCACATATTTACTATGCACCGTCTAACTTCGATGCGTTTGTTGTCTCATTTATCTTGTATGACAGACCTATAAATTTAATATCCTCATCCCACATCTGAGGACAGGGAGTCAGTGCCTAAGAGAGCCTGCGTGACTAACTCCAGGGCACCCACCTGAGTCAGGACCTGGACTCACGTTACTCGGATCCAAAGTCTGCACATCTTCTATTACACGAAGGTCTGGTTAGGGAACCTTGGCCTCTCTAGATAGAAAAAGTCTCCACTTTTCATTCTTTTCAGTTATTAGGACATTTTTCAACATGAGACATCCTAGGACTCCTGAACTATGAGTTAGAAAGGAGAAGAAACCACGACTTAGCTGGACCAGCCCCCCACAAGGTACTGGGAGATCAGAAGAGCTCATGGGGAAAGAGAAGGAGCCTGGTTTTGTGATTGCATCTATCTCTGATGGGGACTGCAGTAGGCCTGTAGCTCCCTCCCTCTGGCCAGAGCTGACTCAGGCAGGAGGTGTGACTAAAGCCAAAAGTAAAGGAAGGACACCTGTGACTTCAGCCAGGAGGATGAGGGAGGTTGACAGTTGACTTTTGGTAGAAATGAATGAGCAATTCTTTCCTCATTTACTATTTTGGTGGAGGGAAGTCTTTGAAACTTCGTGTATCAAGAAAACACTTTGAAAGGCAGTAGGGGAGGGCTCGTTTCATCTCCTCCCTCCTGAGCACAGGAAGGGATCACGGCCTTCTGCAACCTCCACATGGGCCCAGCAACCTACAGTGTGGGTTTCAGGGGAATGTGGCACCAATTCCAAAGGAAGCCAGGTGATGACCCCGGGAATTATTTAAATGCACAGAGATGTCCACAACAGAGATCTCCATTGACTCCTCCATCCTTCCCACTCCCACCTGCACCCAAAAGAATTTCAGAAGTATTAATGAAAATAATATTCATGATTCTGATGTGATATAAATCCTAAGCCTGGGAAAAAAAAGACAAAAATATTATATTGAAAATATTAATACTTCAAAAGACCAACTCCAAGCCATCTGGAGGCCGCTCCCTTGAATGCTCCAGGACTCCCTACTGTAACTGCCCAATGCCTGTGCTTCCCAGTGCTCTTTCATCTAATTGCCATGTTTTATGAGTACTCTTTCATTTACCCATCACATCCTGGGAATTGGTTTAATTATTGTTCCTGTTTACAGATAATAAAAGCCATCTCTAGAGGTGCCAACTGACTTGCCCAAGGACACACACCAGGATGGCCAGGGCTGGCTGTCAATCCCTGTTCCCTGACCCTGTAGCTATGTCCTGCTCCTTTTCACTTCACTTCACTACCTCCACCCTGTAAGAATCTCCCTTCCAAACTCTGTGCCCACTGTCAGGCTACTTTTCAAGATGTGACTGTTTGCACGAAGCCACCACCAGTCCCCAACTCTGGTACAACTGTACAGCCTTGTTTATGGAGAAACAGAAACACTAGTAAAGACCTGTGGGCTGGTTAAGACCTAGACATGATGCGTAAGCCATTGGGATTCTGTGGCACCTCTAAAGGAAGCATCCTCAGTTTCCACCATGTCGCATCCATTCTGAGATCGCACCTTCTGGTCTGGTGTGTGTCACTCCTCTTTAATCCCCACATAAATCGCAATGTCACAAGCCAGAAAAACTGTGAAATTCTGAACCTGCCATGGAAATACAACTCCTGATGCATGTCAAAAGAAAGCAGCCAAATCCAGCAGAACTTCCAAGGGAAGCTTTGTGTTCTCGGCCCACCAGTTTCACCTCCATATCAACCACAATGAACATGACGTCACAGGATAATAGGGACTCTGCTTCTGTTCATTAAAGATGTGCTACTTTTCTATCTGCACACAAGTCTGGGTAAATGTCTCTATTCACATTCTTTATTCAAGAGTCTCTTCCTTTTACATTTTCAGATTGGAAAATTTGTCATTTTTGCTATGAGAAGACCATAAAATCTATTGTCTTTTCCTTTCTATGTCCATCTTTCCTTTCTACTTTGCAAATAAGACAGACTTTTCATACAAATATCAGTGGGGTTAGATCAGTAGCATAACTTATAACTTTATACCTTTGGATAAGGAATAAAAGCTAAGACAGCAATTAAAGATATTTCTCTTCCCATTAAGGTGAGCTAGGTTTGGGGTGAAGAAAAGAAATCCCTGATTTACAAGATATATGACCAGATTCAACCTTAGAGTTCCCAGGAAGTTCTAGGAGCCATTGGCCAAAGACTGTGGGATAGTTCAGAGCCCCACCTGCTACAGCAGCTGAGAGCAACTTGTCTTCAATACACACTACACACTCCAGACCTCAGCTTCAGTTACCTCAGCTCACTGTGAAGGTGACTTACATGATGCTTTCCCTTATCAGAAGCATTTCTGGCACCAACATGAACCTTAGCTGGAAAGGAACCCTACAGCTTTCAGTGATTGATTACCCAAAGGTATTGATTCTGAGATGAGGACGTAGGTCTCTTTGTGACTATTGTGATAAACACTCAGGGTAAACTGTCATTTTTGCCATATCTTTTATTTACAAAATAGTTTGGAACCAAATAGAATCTTTCTTCCCATCACCATAGGACATGAGTTGTTTACTTTCATTTACAGAAGAAGGAAATTTCCTTTAAGTTTCATGGGGAAAGGAAAAATGGAAACTCAGCGGGGAGGGTAGTTTTCAAAGTCAGCACTGGGGCTTAGCTTAGGACTCAGTTGCTCACCCACACAATCATTGGTTGATCAGTACTCAAGCTACCCAATGTTCCCAGAGGCTGCTCAAAATCAGACTAACCCTGGAGTGGTGGGAAAGGCCAATTTCCAGGAGAAACAGGGCATTGTCTCACCCTCTTCTGATCTCACAGATCAGGTCCCTGTGACCCAGACAGGAGGAAGATGGTTGGAGAGGAAGGTAAATCTCACTGCTACTCATCTTAGCCCATGGGGGGACCCCCTGTAACAATATACAGAATAACAAGAGAAAAACAGACAAGCTTATTAGCACATGCAACATGCATGCCCAAGAAACCTCGATGAAAAGGAGCTCAAAGCAGAGACTTGGTCCCCTGACTTGAATCGCATCTTCAAAGAACAACAATAAATTTGTGGAAAAATTAGAGGAAACTAATGAAATAAGGTGTTTGTAGATTCCTCCAGTGATGTATGGATGTATGGATGGCTAAGTGTCTCCAGTGAAGGAGAATTTATATTCTGTAATTAGTTACAGAGAATTCCTTTTTTCCTCTGTGTGCTGCTTCTTATTGCTTTTGGCTCAAAAGTCATTTTTAGGATGAAGAGGAACATATTGGGGTGACATTCTGGTTTCCTGCAGGGTCCTGACAGTTTTCTGGCTCAGGATCTCTGAGTCTTCCCCAAAGCAGAGGTCTCTGGAGTCACTGTGGGGCAGGCCTGGGCCTTGGATGCTCCGTGAGGATGCTTGGGTCACAGGATCCCCGTCCATCCCAGCTGCCTGCAAGAATCTTCCTTCACACTCGTCATTAATAATCCCCCTTTCACTCTCAAAAGTGAACACTGTCAAAGTATTCAGACAATATCTTATAGAGCCACCCTAATAATTATAGAGACACTAATTCTACCTGGGTGGTCCTACAAGAGCTTCAAAGTCTATTATAAGAAACCTGAAAGACTGTTCACTGTAACTAAGAAAAAAATACAAATGCTCTGTTTCTGCACACGACATTTATTTATAAGGCATAGTAATGAGGCTTAAAGGGGATATGAAGATGTGGAAGACTATATTGCTGTCTTTTTTTATGAGTCTAGCAAAATTTATCTTAATTCTCAAGAGCTTGTCTCATGTCTTTCTTTCCAATTGCATTCAAAGCCTAAGTTCCTGTGAGATTAGTTTTCTTATTGGGCTTTGAATTCCCTTATCTCTGCTCATGTGGCCTGATCTCTGCTGTTGCTGTCCTGTTCTGCCTTGATATGGTGGGAATCCTCCAGGATGGTTGTGATGATCTTGTCTCCTAGAACTCATACACTCTTATGGATGGCTATCAAAAGCTTTGTCTAGGACGAGCCTGGGATATGGAACCAGAGTCTTTAGAATCATTTATGATCATCAGGTGAAAGACATTCAATTCCCAAAAGGGAATCTTACTTTCCTCTGTGTAATTCTGCTCTTACAAAGAGAATCAAAGGTTATTTTTCTTGTGCTCTCTTGAAGAACATTCAGTGTTGTGATCTCTGTCCGCATAGGTTGAGTTTGGGGTGTGATAAGATCTCAGCTTTTCCCTCTATCATGGACAGGTTTTTCAGAACAAGACACTAATGGATGCAGAAACACTTACAGGGTTGGTAAGGAATTGTTCTGGAAAGGAGAACAAGATTCAATGATCAAGACAGAACTTGGTCTAGACTGTAGTAGGAAACCCGCCAACCCTGGTAAATATAAAACCAAGGACCTTAGGAGGATACCATTGTTTTCATTCAGGGGTTAATTTTAGAAATAAATAAATTAATTAAAAAGGCCAAAGACCTTCATAACAATGAGAAAACAGTGAACTGCAGAGAGATAGCACCTTGGGAAGAGCATGGCTAGAAGGTGTAGGCATGTATGTTACTGGCACTTCAGGGTTGGCGGGTTCATCCTACAGTCTAGACCAAGTTCTGTCATGATCATTGAATCTTGTTCTCCTTTCCAGAACAATTTACCAACCCTGTAAGTATTTCTGCATCCATTAGTGTCTTGTTCTACAAATCCTGCCTCTGATAGAGGGAAAAGCTGAGATCTTATCACACCTCAAACTCAACCTCCTCAGACAGAGGTCATAACTCAGAATGTTCTTCAAGAAAGCACAAGAAGAATAACCTTTGATTCTCTTATGTAAGAGCAGAATTACACAGAGGAAAATAAGATTCCCTTTGGGGAACTGAATGTCTTTCACCTAATGATCATGATTCTAAAGCCTCTGGTTCCATATCCCAGGCTGTTGGTAGCCATCCATAAGAGTGAGAAGATAAGGACTCTAAAATTGGTGTGGGACAGAATTTTTCCATCCCTTGCACTGCATTCTCATGAGATAGCTGAGGCAGCTCTGCCCTCAACAAGGTGATCATTTTGTGATTTTTGTCAGACATGATGTTTTATGGGAAAACAAAGGGCAACAGAGTCAACCAAGAAAGAGCCAGACAGACTGTCCTGGACCACAGGTCCAGTGGGTGAAGAAAAGCTGATACAGCCCTTTCCACAATGCAAGGCCATTTCTCCAACAGGCACAGAGACAGATGAGCCACTCCTCTCAAACTCTGCTTTGCAAGATCTGAGACAAGCAGGCAGCAGGACCCAGGCCTCACAATATTCCGAAATTCCATCCTTAGGAAAATATGAAGGAAGAAGCCAACTTGAGACCCTGGTCTTCTATGAGCCTGTCTCTGAGATCTCTGAGGTAAACAAGGCCAACAAAGATGGCCTTTGGTGTTCCTTTAACGAGAGCTCTTTTCTCACCCAAATAAGACTTGGTATTCCTCAGAAGCCATTTGTTACCTGTGTTTTATAACAGCAAATCTGTAAAAATAGGCAGGATTCTCCAAAGAAATGGAACCTATAGAATATCTGTAATTACGGAGGGGATTTATTAGATTGGCTCCCATGAGAGGAGGCTGCATAGTCCCACCATGGCTGTCTGCAGGCTGAGCCAGGGAAACCAGTAGCTGTTCAGTCCAAGAAACTGGAAGCCTCAGGACAAGAGGGACAATGATATGGCCCCAGTCTGAGGCTGAAGGCCTGGATGCTCCCTGGAGATTCACTGGTACAAGAATAAGTTCAAAGGCTGAAGAGCCTGGAGTCATGCCCACAGATAATGCAACATGGAGAAACATACTCACTGAAGAAGAGTTGAGTGATGCACACATGAACTTTCCCTTCTTTCGTTTTTTGTTTCACCAAGGTCCCCGGCCCATTGGACAGTGCCACCCCACCATCAGGGTGGGTCATTCCCACTCAGTTGTTGACCCACGGGCCAATCCTCTTTGAGAACACACAACCATGCCCAGAAGTGTGTGGTGCCAATTTTCTAGGCGTGTCTCAATCCAGTCAAGTTGGCCACCGGGATCAGCCATTGTACCATCTCAAACGTGTCCTCCCCACTGCCACCATATGGACACATTCTCACACACAGGCCCCACAGCCTGCTCCAAATCCTTTACTCTTTACCTGCTCAAAAATCAGTGTGAATCACTGCCTCCAATTCCCAACCACCCAATCACATTAAAATTCTCAAGATTTCAATTATTTAATTAATTAATTTCAATTAACCTCTAAATAGTCCTTTGAGGCAGGAAAGAGCAGTGACCAGATAGTCCATAAACTAAAATACCCCAGATCTCTTTTTGCCCCCAGTATCTATATCATGTGCCCTGGTCTGTTTCACACAAGGAATTTATAAGGCCAACACATTCTCTCGTATGAAGTCAAGCAAGGCACTTCCCCTTCCTGAGACCAGTTTCTTGCTCTGTCAAGTGTGGATTGTCTGGCCTGTCTCTGAGAGCTCTTGGGGGGATTAAGCAAGGAAGTGCACATGAAGCGATGGGCACTTCACAGACCACACTAAGTGCTCAAGGAGAACTCGGCATTGATGTCTGCATAAGCCTCTGACCTTGACAGAATGTGAACAAAAACAGTAATGACACCAAAGAAATAACTTCCTGGGTGCTCCAGATGTCAACTCTCATAGTTCATAAGCATTTAACATCACAGGAACACCAGCTATCACACGTTGAAGGCATCCTGGATGCATCATTAGTGGTTCTGATGATGATAGACTCATAAGTCAAATATGATGCTTTCAGGAATAAATTAGTGTGATGGATTCAGTAAATGGTTACAACGTCTCCAAGAGGTGTTGAAAATCCAGAGACAGCCCTTTAATTGCAAAACCGTTTAGGTCCTAGACCCATAGCACCTGAACCAGCTATCATGACTTCTTGGTTTCTGACTCACAGTTTAATGGATAAAATTAGATTTCTTTTTGGCTTCCTCTACCAAAGATGGGTAATTCTTTCCCCTCTCAAAGGGGAAGTTCTTGTCCTAGACTTTTTCTTTACATTACGGATTGTCTGGCCCTGCTCTCTTTTTACTACCCTACATGACACAGTCCAGCACACGAGACGATCAAAAGACAGGAGTGCATGTTGTTACAAAAAGAAGAAAAGTAAGGGCACGAGCCTCCTTTATGTAAACTGTCAGGGGCCTTGGCCAGGTGCCGATGCCCTCACCTTTCCTTAGATGTGCTCAATTACACCCAGCAGAGAGGGCAGCTCCTGAGTGCAGCCGCAGTCACACCAATCTCTCTGCTTAAGGTTATACTAGATGCCTGGCCCAAACTTCCCTATGTGTCTGGTCCCTGGAGCCAATGGATAGGGCAAGAACGGCCTGTCTGACCTCCTGCTTAATGCAGAGACAGGGGCAGCAATCCAAAGAGCAGGGCTGATGGAAGCAGCTCATGGTACAGTGCACAGGAACGAACTTTCACTGGAGGCTCAGATGGAGAAGACTGCACAACAAGAACCCCAAAACTCACCTGGGATGGGGTTCAGGAAAGTCTGTCCCAGCTCTGCTCAGAGCATTTTGAATCCCTGAGCTGCTGTCTTCTGACGGCATTTCCAGGTCGGTGAGCCCTAAAGAAATACACGTGTTTGGTTATTACTAGGGAGTGCGCAGCCAGATGTTGCTATGCACAGCGAGGAGCCGAGCAGCAAAGCGATGCTTCAGTCTCTCCTCTGCGGATGCATGACACCACATGTCAGATGGGATCCTGATTTCCCTCCTCCAGGGCTGAGTGTCAATCAGAGACCACATCAGCAGCACTGAGGAGCTGTTCAGCGTGCGGAGGTCTGCTTCCCACCCCAGACCTATGGGATGAGAAACCCAGGGTTAACCGACCCTCCGGTGATCCTGACATTCATTGAAGTTCAGGACACACTGCCTCCGAGCAATGGTTTAAACAGGAAACTCTCTCAGAAGGACCAGAGATGTCTAGGTCCCACCCAGAGAGTGCAGCCTGTCTAATGGGGTTTTTAAACACCACCCAAATCTTTTTAATATGCAGCCCCAGTTGAGAAGCTCTGCCTCTTAAAATTGATACAAATGAACTCCTCATTTACAAACCCCTTGAAATTTCATGTAAAATTGGATATGTGTGCATATGTGTGTGTTTCTGGGAGCTTTCAACAGATTCTCAAAGGGTCTCTTATCCCCAAAGTAGTTAATAATGCAAAGGTTTGAAGGAGAGACTACATTTCCTCCTATTTCCTCATTAACCAGGAGATTTCATGGAGAAGGTGGTACAAATATTAATGAGTGCCAAAGATGCCAAAGTGATATTAATTAAACTTTTCTAGTATATTAATAGGGCTTCATGTATCTTAGAGTACACAGGGAAAGAGAGTACACTAATCTCGACCATTGTCACTGTTAGAGTTTATCCAACACCCTAGGGAACAGGCTACCACTTTGGGGATATATTTTTCTCATTTGATGCCCATGAAACCCCATGAGCTAGGCCAGGGCACACAATCTCTAGCAATAATCCAGGAAGTTAAATGACAACTTCTATAATAATCAGTCTCAAATGGCCAGGACTCAGTTACCAACTGACAGCTTACCTAATTTTTGTTTCTGCTTTCAAGTTAAGACCAACCAGAGAAAGTCAAATGTAGTCCCCTAACCACACCCTGCTCTAGTTAACCTCCCCCAATTTCCCCACCCCAACAGCCTCAAATACATAAAGTCACCTCTTCATACCACTACAAAGCTTGCCCATTTCTTTGTCTGCCTTTGAGTTTCTGCATAAAAGCAGAAACTAGGCTTTTATCACCACTGACTCTTTTGCTGCATAAAACTCAGAATAAATAGTCTTTGCTTTTCTCATTGGTTGGTCTTCCTTTATTTCTACAGCTATTGTTATAAGCTTGCCCTTTGTGATTTCAAAAGCAACGAATATCACTAGTGGCTAAACATGGGACATTATCTTCATACTAATACACTGACAGGATGATCTTTTTTCAAGTTATTTCAGTTTAGGTTTTCCCCAGAGAACTTTCTATAGATTATTCTAACATATGAGTCAGTTTTGCCTTACTGCAACAAAATACTTGAGGCAGCGAACATATAAAGATTTTTTAGCTCCCAGCTTTGGAGGTTCAAAGACTAAAATCAAAAAAGTGCCACTACTCTGGCCTCTGGTGAGGGTAACAGATGATAGAACACCACGGCGGAGCAGAAAGAAAAATAGTGTTCCAGGGCTGGTGTTGGTCTTTTTTAAACAATCTTCTCACTAGAATTTAGGGGTTCACACCAGAATTACAAAGGGGTCACATACAAACTACCTTCTGAAAGCATGACCCTGATGGCCTAAGAATCTCCCACTAGTCTCCAGCTCCCAAAGGTCCCACCACCTCCCAATATGGCCACCTGAGGACCATGCTTTATACCTATGAACCTTGGGGGACACTTAGCATCTAAGCAATAGTAACTAGTACGGGAGTTAATACAATTGTGAGATCATGGAGTGCATCTTCATCCCCAAGTGGCCTCTAGGGTGAGGATCTAAATCAGATCTAGGATCAATATCCTAAACATGTCTCCTTTCCCCCACCAAAATTAAATCAAAGTCTGATCTTCACCCTTGGATTGGCTCTAGAGTAATGGTGAATTCTTAATTAGGTATACGGGGTTTCATTGTTACTATTGTTTGTTTATTTTTGCAAAACACTATTATCACATCCTCTTATTGCATGTGAGATCATGGGACAGAGAAATAAGAAAACACTGACCTTCATAGAGGTGGCATGGCTTACTCAAGGTCACATAACCCAGTCCGGCATTCCAACTTGGCAAACTATTATTCCCAATGGCAGGATCCTGGGGCATTGAGGTCATCACATTGCCAACTGGGATGCTTTGGAAATGTTTTTCCCCAATGGGTCCATGTGCCAGAAGCTTGGCCCCATCGTAACAGTGTTGAAAGCCTAGTAGGGGGTGACTGGGTCAGGACCACCCTCGTGGAGGGGTTAAGGATGGTCTGGCACAGTCAGATCTCAGAGGAGTGGGTAGATTCAAAGACAGTGGTTGTCTTAAAAGAATGAAACTGGCCCCCTTGCTCTCTTGCATCCCCTCTCTCCACATGACCTGTCTCACACACACTTCCACACTGTGACGCCATCTGTGGGGAGGCCCTTGCCAAAGGATGGTTCCATGATGTTGGGACTTCCCAGCCATCGGAATTGTGAGGCAAATAAACCTCTTTTCTGTATCCGTTGCCCAGTGTGGGAGTCAGCCTTGTGTTGCTGTGACTGAAATACCTGACAAAAAGAACTAGAGAAGGAAAAGTTCATTTGGGGCCCTGGATTCCAGAGGCCTCAGTTCATAGATGGCTGACTCCATTGCTCTGAGTCTGAGGGGAGGAAGCGCATCCTGGTGGAAGAGCATGGTGGAGGGAAGCTGCTCCTTTCCTGACAGCCAGGAAGTAGAGAGGGGGTGAGGGAAGGGGCCTCATGGAAGATGCACCCTTTCAGGACACAACCCCAGTGACCCACCTCCCTAGCCATGCCCCATCTGCCTACAGTGACCACCTAGTCAGTCCACTCAGACTAGGATGGACTGATTAGGTTAAAGGTCTCACAATCTAATCTTTTTCACCTCTGAACATTCCTGCATTGACACAAGAGATATTGGGGGACAACTCATACCCAAACTACAATGCCCGGCATCAGGTATTCTATTATAGCAACACAAAACAGACTTAGACACCAGCCCACATCTGGCTCATTGTTAGGTAGAACTTGACACAGGCAATGCCATTTTGAAACATATCCTCCATGTTAGAACCGGAGTCCCCTCAAGGTCACGCTGACTCAGCCTGACCTAAACCTCAGACAATATTCCATCATTAAGCAAAGAAACCCAGACACTCCATCATCATTAGAAAGGAAATTGTAATCTGGGACCGAAATCCAGAAAACATCTATAGTTCCTTATGAAGGCGGCACCACAAGGACCCTTGCCTGACAACCCCCTAACCAAGGCCTAATCCCCTCACTCATGTACCCATATCTACTCAGGCTGTGAGCAGAAGACGCGTTTTGGCCTCCACTGGGCCCCCTCCATAGGTTTGTCCAGAATAAACCTGTGCTATTCTTGAGCCACCTCTCCTCCCTCCTTCATTGGTTTCTTCCCTTACACTCCTGGGGTCCTCTTGTCCTCAAGGAAGAGCATTCTCTACTCTCTTTACCTGCTCACCTTAATCCCGAAGAACCTTCAGTGAGTTTCCTCCACAGCCTCTTGCTGACGTGGTAGGGTTGGAAGAGAAATCATCAAGTCATTTCCAGCCAAAGGAACATGATATGTATGCGATCTTCACAAACCAACTTTGGAGTTTACTGGAGAAGCAGCACCCTAATTCTCACCAGCACCCTTTTAATACAGCTCACTGAGGATGTGCAATCACCTCCCGCAAGTTCCTCATCTCCCCAACTGGACATAGGTCCCTTAGCCTCTGTCCAATGGGTTGTATCCCATACAACTTCAGAGTGCTCTTCTTTCAATGTCGCTTCAATCAGTCCTGTGCATTCTTGGCAAAGGCTGACTATGGCAGGAAACATGAAACTTCTGCAGTTTTTCCATCAGCTCAAGGTTTGTATTTACTTTTCCCACCAGTCTCTAGAGAGGCTCCTTTCCCTTGCTCGTGATCCTCCACTGAACTCACCAGCTCTTTCATCTTTCCTGTGTACCAAACTGGAATATGAGGCCACCTGGAACATGAGGCTCATTTCCTATTCTTGCACTTCATACTAAAGAGTTTCACAGAGGATGGGTGAAAATATATTTACTAAGTTACTCAGGTGAGTTCTAATTACATCTTGTCTTGCATTTTACATTGTGACCCTGATTCGATTTATACACCAAGAGACCATAATCTTAAACACTATCATATCTTGTTATGGCCCTTTTGTCCTAGCCAAGGCAGCATCCAAAGAATTTGGTGGAATCAATGTCTTTCAAACACAGTTCCCCCCATTCTCAGAATATGAAAACAACCCTGCATGATTTTTACTGAAAGTTCAAATAAAATCCCTCATCACCTACATTTTCTTACTTTGTTCCTGGATAGAAGAATAAAGAGGAAGTTTAAATCATCTCTCACATTTAACCCTTACTGATAAGAAATAGCATCCCAATTCTTGTCTTTGAAATTTAGAGTACCCATATATACATGTCCAAAACTGCTTGAGACCACACTGTTTCAAATATTTGAAACTCCCATTTCTACACTTGTAACAACAGAAATTATTCAACACAGATCACTACAGAAATTATTCAGCAAGTAAGACTGTTCATCTTTAACAACAACAACTACAAAAAATACAACTGGAGATGATCGTTGTAGTGAGAGCTCACCTTGGCAGTGGGATAGATTAATATTTGAGATCTTAAAATGATGAGATAAAGTGTTACATGGGAGTAGCTTCAAGTTTTTAGGAGAGTACATTTTTCTATAACAACACACACAAACACACATGCGTGTGCTTGTAAATACACGAATTATGGCTGACTTTGCAATTTCATTGTTTTCTAAAATTTTACCTTGACTATGAACTACATTTTACAGTAAAAAGTACTACTTGAAAAATTAGCAATCTCTTCATAGAATATTCAAGACTACAGCCTTATATACATGCCAAATGTTAGGTACCTCTGAACCGGCAAGACAAGTTTCCTTATACCTTACGGGTTCTGGTCCATTGACCATTGGTCTAAACCAGGGTTGACAAAGGTTTTTGTTGTTGTTTGTTTTTTTTTTTTTTCTCAAGGGATAGATGGTAAATATTTTAGCCTTTGTAGATGAAAATATTTTGCTACTATGCAAATCTGCTGTCATAGTTAAAAGTAGCATAAACTATGAAAACAAATCAATTACGTTCAAATAAATTTTCTTTGTGAAAACAAGCATCAGGCCTAATTTGGCCTATGGACCATAAATGATGAACCCCAGATCTAGTAGTATAACCACAAGTCTTACATGGCCTTTTAATTTTAAATTAAAACTAAATGAAAATTTAAACTCAATTCCTCAGTGGCAAAATTTCAGGTGCTTAGCTAATGGCTACCACAATTGACAGCACAAACCCAGGACATTTCCATTATCCCAGAATACTTAAACTCATCCCTCAGGATCTCAGGACTACTTTAAAATTCTTTGGATAAAGAGTGGGTAGAAAACATTTTATTTTCTAAGCTACTAAATCCTAGTTGTTTTTGACACTTACTCAATATGAATGATCTATAATAGCATCAAGTAATGCGAAAGTTTCATATTCTGCACAAAATTGCCGTGGTGTGATTTTTAAGCAACATTTTAATTTTCACCAGAGATGAGGTGTTAAAAAGTATGTGGGGATACTCTGGTTTCTCTTCAGATCGTATAAATCTTTCGCCTTTTACTAAAAAGTATGTGGGAATTTTATTTAGAAGACTTAAGAATGGAAAACTAACAATATCCATACAGTAAAGATTATGAGCTAGGCCTTAATTTATCTTTTTTTTTTAAATATGAAACTGAAGGCCAAATACAATAACTTTAAATGTACACAAAAACGATGGGGAGGAGGAAAAAGGCAAGACATAAATATGTTCAATGCAACCATGTCTAAGAAATGCATCATTTAAAACTACCATCTAGTCTCAGAAGTATTTGAGAGGGACTTTGTTCACTACAACTTCCCAGGATATGACCACACTTCTACCCCAAGAACTTTCCCCCTACTTAGAGCTCAAGAGTCAGAGGTGGATGCGAGATGGGAGAAAGGTGTTTCCTTTCCATTTTACTATTTGATTGATTGGGCTCAAGCAATCCTCCTATCTCAGCTTTCTAACTGCTGAGACTATGGGCCCACGCTACCATGCCCAGCTTGGCATAAAATCATGAGCCACAAGAACCAACAAATAAGGACAAGGAAGCTTGCAAAACTAAACAAGACATGAAAAAATAAGGAGTAGGAGTTCGTTATGGTTTAGATGTGAGATGTCCCCTAAAAGCTCACGTGTGAAACAATGCAAAAATTTTCAGAGGTGAAATGATTATATTGTGAGAGTTGTAACCTAATCCGCTGACTAGGGTTGTAACTGTAGGCAAGTAAGGTATATGATTGCAGGACTTAGTTCAGTGGGGGCTGGCCTTTGGGTATATATGTTGTCCCTAGTGAGGGAAGCTCTTTCCCTACTTACTAGTTGTGAAGTCCTGAGCTGCTTTCCTTCTCTGTGCACTTCCACCATGATGTTCTGCCTCACCTTGGGCCCAGAGCTATGGAATCAACTGATCGTAGACCGAACCTCTGAAACCATGAGTCAGAATGGACTTTTCCTCCTCTAATTGTTCTTGTCAAGTTTTTTTTTGGTCACAGCAATGCAAAGCTGACTAAAATCCTCCATGCAGCCTGGAAACATCCAGGAACTTCCTTCCCCATCAGCTCAGCTCAGAACCCTGTTATCAGGGAGTATCACATTAACACCTGTAACAGGTAAGAGGGTCTGCATTTGCCTCCTGAGATCATGCTCATTAAAATACCTGCTATCCAAACACACCACCCCAAATGAATAAAAATGAAATCATAAAACAATAAGCATTGGCAAGGAGGTAACATTAACCAAGTCTTTAAAATACTAGGGTACAAATCAATCTGTCTCATTTCAAAGAAATTTCAACAATTTCCAATGGACATCATCTTGGGCAAATGACACAATCTATTATAACTGTTTTATTCGCTCTGATAGGAAAAGGCAGATGCGGTTCTCATGGGAGTCCAACGTTACACACAGTGACAGCTGCCTCAACATGACTGGGGCCTACCCTATGCAACGGTCACTGTCCCCAGTCCTTCAGCAAGCCCCTTGTATTCTCCAGCTCTTCCCCAGCATGGTCAAAATAGGAGCCTTTTCACGGGGATCTTACAGGATTCGATGCGGCTTCTATTAGACACACTTTGAAGATGAAGGTCGTTAATTTAATGCAAACAAAATTGAATTGTGTTTTCTTTTTCTAGAATAGTGATTCTCAAATATTAATGGGATATGCACTGTCTAGGGATCCTTTAAAATTAGGATTCAGGATCCCCGGGTGAGACCTGAGATTCTGCACTTCTAACCAGCTCCCAAGGGCTGGTAATAATGCTGGTCCATGAACCACACTTGGCAGTGGCAAAGCTAGTAGATACTAATGCTCCCTCCATGAGCAAAGAATGTCTTCAGGCTTAGAAGTGATGGAAGAAATTATTCTTTAAGTGCTGAGTTGTAAAGTGTTAGCGTGACATGGGGCCTAAGAGACTGTCAAGAATACATCTCTGTCATTTCTAAGAATGATTGAGGGACTCACCCCAAGAAGTGCAGTTCCTGAGTCTGGCTTCCTTTTAACAGCAACCCTAGCACAGATCTCAAGTCCTGCACAGTAGGGAAAGTATGTTCACCGTGAAAGAGAAGGTGGGATAAAGACATTAAAGGGGGATGGGTTTCTCACATATTTGCATAACTGAGTTAGACAAAAAGCCTAATCTACAACTTCAAAAGAGTGAAAGGGTCAACAACTCCCCAATAAAATTAATCAACCCAGCAGATTTTCTCATCCCTGTCCACATTCTTCTTGTAATCAATACCATCGCATTCTAAAAAGTCAGGTAAGATGGCTTGGATCCCATCTTTACTATGTAGCTAAAGTCTTATTTTTTCTGTTCCCAGGAGAAGAGATGCAGACTTCAAATAGCACCTGCTCTGTACCTGACACATGGCTAGTTACCTCATATTCACATTCAATTCTTGTAACAAACCTGTAAAATGGATAGGGCTAGCTCTGTTTCTTAGATGAGAAAATGAATTTGAGAATGAATCAGTACCAAGCTATTGGTCAGAGAGACAGTTAGCAGCTCTGCTAAGATTCAGAGTTCTGGCTGCTAACTCCAAACCCTGAACAATTTCTTTTTTTTTTTTTTTCATTCTAAAATTATATCAGGCCCAAAACATAAATGAATTGTAATTCATCTCTAATATAAGGTGTGTTTCATTCTTGAGTACTAGAGCTATTTCTAAAAGAAATTTCCTGACCCACCTGTTAACCCACCTTTTATCAGCTTGTAGATCTAGGATTTTTAAAAGGTAAAAAGTAGCCCAAGTCCACCTTCCAAACTCTCTGCCCACAAGTTTCCTCACACTTGAGGTATAATTAACTTTTTTTGAGATAGTTGAAAAATTTAAACTCACCAGAGTCACCATCAAATGAATATGTGATGACTGAATCTATTTCTAGAAATCCAGTAGACCAAGATAGAGTAGCTTTCTCCGCCTTTTCACCCAGAAAAGAGAAAGCATGTGTGAAAATGTAGGGCCCTTGATGAGAAAACTTGGGCAAGTCAGAGACACGTGTTTAGTGAAAGCAGTGGTAGATATGTGTTAGCTTACATTACCCGAGAGCCAAGTGGGACTTTGTGGCGAAAGCCAATGTAGAGAGTGACACTTATTTCCTCTCCTGCCCTCTCCAACACTTCCTGGTGCAAGTACTGAGTAGAAGTACTCAGTGGAAGTACTGAGACAACAGAAAGGATTCAGTCATGTGCACAATTCCAGTGAGACCAGAACTCTGAATCTTAGGGGTCTCAGTAGGATGGGAGGGGGGGATTGCTTAAGGGCATTCGTTAACTATTTTTAAATTTAGGACCAGGACCTTAAGTACAGATATTTGAATTAATTCTACCTCTGGACGTAGGGCATATTATAATCATCATTTTGTGTAAGGACCTGCTCTTGTTTTCTTTTCTTCCATCCCCCACCACCCTTGTTCCTATTTCCCTCCTCTCCACAGGCTCCCACTGTGATGTGTTGGATATGCATCTTTGGATAATTTTATGGATATATGCAAATTGCCATTTGCATGAATGATTCTGTTCTATTTTATCATACAAATTCTTGGAGACAAAGAAGATGCCCCACTTAATATTGCAAATGCTCCCAGCAAGTTTTAGCCATTGTTGTTGGGCAGAATGTACCCGAAAGGAAGCAGGGAAAGGCGGCCATTTGGAAATGAAGAACAGGAGGGATGAAGGGGGATTAATGGTCCTCCATACCCAGTTCTGCCTGGTCCTCAATGTCTTGTCAAGACCTCTACAGATGGCCATGGCATAGACAGGCCAAATGGAAAACCTGAGATGTGGACAGGTGAAACTTTTGCCCATAATCCATGTACATAGTAATATAAGTCAAGCATGACAAATTATCATAACAAATTGCTTTTCCTCAATGTATTTCTTCTTTTCTCAATTTTTACACTCCTAATAGCCACAGCATGAGAGCTACTTTTTATTTTATCTTTTTTTTTTTTTTTTTTTGCCTAAATAAAATCCAATTATGAAGACTCAGGTCATAATTAAATGGAAAAATGTCATTCTGATCTAAGACCCCGAGTACCAGGCCAGAGCTTCCCCATGAAGCCAACTATCTTGGAGATTATGAAATAGAAATTTAAACCATGTGTGAACGTTTCTTTCTCTGTTGCCTGGAGAACTTCCAAACTGAGGAAACCAGGTGGGCTTCTGAGGTTTGACCTATGCCAGAGGTGCTCACACTTGAGCAGGCACCCTTAAGTCCCTACAAGGGCTTGTTAGGGCTGGGCCCATCCCATGTTGCAGACTCGGTAGGCCTGGAGCTGGCACCCACCATCTGCATTTCTAGGAAGTTCCCCATGGGATTTTGAAGCAACTGACCCAGGTCTTTTACAATGAGAACCACTATCTGTGCAATGTCAGGATTTAGATGTTTTGAAAGGTTGGAAAATGGACGGTGTTTCTCAGGCAGCTCCTTATGTTTAGATGGCATATAAACAATGTGTGATTGTTTTTATATCCTCGCTTTTGTCTCCTTGTTTTTAAAATCCTCCTGAGCTTCTAGATAAATATTTGGAGCACAATTTTCACCCACTGTCCAAGAAAACCTGCTACACGTACTAAAATACTCTTTGTCCTCGTTTTTTATACTGGTCTGTCAGTATCTGAGAAAAGAGTGTTAAATCTCTGACTATGAATGTAGATTTTCAATTTATTCTTATATTTTTATATGTCAAAGCTATGATAAAAATTGCAAATTGTTTTATGATTCTTCTACCTTCTTGGTAGGTTTTTATTAATAGAATGCATCTTTTCTTTTTCCTTACCTAATGCCTTTACCTTTGTGTTACATTTTGTCATTTTAGCGTTATTGTAGCTATTTCCTTTGTATTAAGATTTGCCTAATATATAATTTTCTTTCTTTTATTTTCAACCTTCCGGTATTATTTGATTTTATATTTGTCTCGTGTAAACAGCTCATAAGTAGGATTTTTTAAAAAATTCCATCTGAGAGTCATTTCATTCACATAGATTGTGATTCCTGACATGTTTTCCTCTCTGGTGTTCTGTTTTGGTTTTCAGTTCATTGTTCACCTGTTTTACTTTTATTTTTTTTTCCTGTCTCTTTATTCCATCTTTATTCTGATTACTTGGAATTTACATCTATTGCTTCTACTCTTAAAGACTTACCTTTAAATTTTTAACATGCCTCTTTAAATATAAATGCAAAGCTGAAAACAAATTTATATGTTTATTTAACAGATACTCAAGACTGCCTACCCTGTGTGAGACGCTGTCCTAGAGTAGGGATTCCACCAAGCTGGAAGCAGACAATAACCTCATGTGATTTCCATCCTGATAGGGGAAGAAGGGCAGTGAGCACAGTGAGGACCACCTGCAGGGGTTTATGGGAGAGCAAGGCGGGAGTACAGTGGGAGGTGTGGTCAACAGAAGCCAGGAAGGTCACCAGGAGTCACTCAGGTCTGAGGGTGGAGTGAACTGAGAATCAATGGAGGGCTTTACTCAGAGGAGAGAACCCAGCTGACTTGAGTTGCAGCAGGATCACCTTACGTTCTTGCCAAGGCAGAAACAGGATGCTACCGCAAACATCCAGGGGAAGTAGAACGGTGGCTTGGACCAGTGCAGCGGCAGCTGACAGTTAAAAGGTTACATGATGGGTATATTTTAAATGTAGAGCCAAATAAACACACACACACAAACACACACACACACACACACACACACACACACACACGCACACTAGGAGACCAGATTGATAGGATAACAGCAGGGTGTCTTTCTCATCTGAACAGTTGGAAGACGGGAGCTGCCATCAAGGAGAGGAAGAGTTGTCAATGCAGGGTACAGGGACCAGGCTGAGGACATGTTTAATTTTGAGATATCTAACTATACACTCAAGGAAATGAAAAGTGTGCAGCTACAGTAAGGTAGTAGGACACCCAGGAGTCCTCAGCATAGGGACAGTACATAAAGACAGAAATGTGGATGAATTCACATGGGCAGTGTAGACAACAGACGAGAACAAAGGAGGGAGGCTTGGGGCAGAGGCCATATGGCAGTCAGGAAGAAGGAGAGAGACCAGGAAAAATATCATAAGAATGAAAGAGAAAACAGCCAGAAGGAGAGCAGGAAGATCAGCTGAAGGCTTGTCCTGGAAGCCCACTAAAAACAGGGCTTCCCGAAAGACATGTCCATTTCTGCTGGTTCATCTAGGAGGAGGCCAGAGATGGACGGTGGATCTTTAATGTCAACAAACCACCTCATACGATAGTTTCAATAGAATAAAGAAAACTGTTGGGAATTGTTTTCTAGAGAAAATGACAAGTTAGAGGCTGTTAGCGTCAATACTTTGGAAGAGTTTTGCTGCAAAGAGGAACAAGGAAGGGAGCCCATTGGTAGCTTCAGTCAGGCTAGGAGGATGTTTTTTTTAAATGGGAAAAATAACAATGTGTTCGTGTGTCCATGACAAAGAAAATTTGAGAGAAAATGACTGACTTTTGCAGAGGAGAAAGAAAATTACGGATGGAGAGAAGATAGAACACAGAGCACATTTCTTTCACCCTGACAATGCACTTGTTGGAGAAACCACATCATTTATCCTGCAGGTTTCCACAGTCTGGTTGTTATTCACTGAATATCTATGGTACAGCTTAGAATGTCCCCAGGGATTTCTAAAAATAACATTTTAATAGCCAAGCTCTTTCTTTAAAGAAAATAGTATGTAAAAGCACAATAGATAAAGCCCAGGAAGATGCTGGAGTGGGGCCAGTTAGAAGAGCCCAAACAAGACCCAGAGGCTACATTCACCATAGCTATAGGGCCTAGGACCTGAACAATTCCAGGGCAGAGAAGTTGTAGAGGTGTGTGGATTTCTGCTAAAGTTGAGCTTTTGAACACCTGCACTTGGTATGGCACAGAGTTAGAATGAAACCAAAATATTATTTCTTGATGCAGATTTCCATTTCAAGCTATTTCCATGACCAGAGATTATTTCACAGAGAGGAACCATAGGTAGCCATACTATTTGGGATTTGTAAGATGTTTGCATCTCAAGCGTATTCAGACAAAATATCATTAAAATCCAAACTGCTGACCTCCTAATATAAAATAAGGTTCTGGAGGTCAAAGTCAAAGGTCAGTTTCCACACAGATAGTCAATGGGCCCCTCTGTGCATGACTGTCTCTTTGACTATCAAGAGAACAGTACGGACCACAGACAGCCCTTTGGCCAGAAGTGGCCAGGCTCCTGCACTCAGATCCCCTAATGATTAAGGGGAACGTGTGCTCCCAGCTGCATGGGTGACTCTGCAGAGCCAGTGGCACATGCTGTGTCACCCATCTCAGCAAAATTAACTGGCCCCTAGGAGGGTCAGACGTGGCCTCTTCAGGACTCTCACTAACTCAGCTAATCAGCATGGGGAGCCTTCCAGTTCTAATTAACATTATACAGGGGTGCTTTTCTTGCTTGTTGTCCTTTCCCTGTGGGATTTAGAAACCATTTTTACCATGTATCCCATTGTCCCTGATGAGAGAGCAAAAGAGTTCAGTGGAAGCACAGCTTTGGAATTTATTAGGAAAGTAATGAAACCCAAGGAAGTCAAGCATGTCAAAGAGAGGAGAGAGAATTAACAGGAACATCTCTGGGAAGAAACTAAAACTGGTTTTAGGACCGTGGGTCTCCTGTCTTCTTCTCCAGTCTCCTATTAATTGCTAATATGCAACCAGCAGCTAAGTTATTTTCGCACCTTCATGTTAAGAAGTGGAAAATTCACAAATATTTACCAGATTGTTGCATGTGGCATATAATTTCTTCTCTCTCCATAAATTATGAACACATATGATACATTGCTAGCAGGGAAAAGAGTGTAGGAAGTCAACAAATAAAGGACATCACTGAAATGGCTGTCCCCACGTTGGTGGCCTTCCTGATGCCTTTTTCCCCCACAAACACCCACCGTGGAAAAAGAAAGATTCTTCAAGCTCTGAAAGACAGTAGCCTCCATTAAAGTCCACATTCCAAGATGAAGCTGATTGGTTGGTAGCATCCTAACTCAGGTTCTCACACTCACAAAGACTCCAATCATCACCCATTGAATACTGTGCCCTGTGGTGTGCTTTAAAATGGGTAGAAAACTGCATTTCCTAGCTCCTCCTCCAATACAGATTTTCCTCTTCTCCTCAGTCCTTCACCCAACATCTCAAACTCATTGTGATCATGTCAAATAATCAAAATTAATCTGGAATCAGAAATGATAATCAAATAATGACCTAAATTCTAATCTATACAGGATGCATTGTCAGGATGCTATACTGTAAGAGATTAAGAAATACATAGGCTAAAAACCAGTAGCCCACCGTTCCAACCTAGCCTACAGACAGATATTGTCTATGCTGTGCAGTGTTAAAATTTTTAGTTGATCGCTAACATTTGTAAATTGGGAGGTACTAACATTTACAAATTGGGAAGGTTCCTATAAATTTGCTGGCTTAACCTAAAACTTTAGAAAACTGGAAACACTGGGTTCACTGAGTCTTTTGGAGTATTCACATTGCCATCATCCCTGTCACTCCCTATTGTCCTCAGCTGAGCTTGCAATCCTTTTCCAAATTAATCCCCTTAGATAACAAAGGATCCTTGGAGACACAAATGATCAAGTCCCACTTCCTCGTTCTCTATAGTTTATTCATTGACCCATTCCACTAATGACATGCCCATGCCCATGGCAGTCACTGAGTCCACAAAGGTGACTGGAGCCTTTGAAGACACTATTGTACGTCTAGTAGGATGGCTAACATCTAACTGACCATGCCAAATGCTGGCAAAGATGGGAGCAAGAGACACGCTCACTCCTGGCTGGTGGAAATTCAAAATGTTACGGTCACTTTAGAAGCCAGTTTGGCAGTTTCCTACAAAGGTAAACGGCATTCACCTAGAAGATACCCAGCTATAAATCTGGCCTATACGATGCACAACAAACACTTATGGGGCGGGGGAGGAGGAAGGAAAGAGATAGGAGTGAAGTCAGGAAGGGAAGAGATTGAGGAAGATGGGAAGAAATGAGGAGATGAAGGAGGGAAGAAGGGAATACAGCAACTGTCATAGGCTGAGGAGGACCCAACCATGCAAGTTCACATTCTCAGAAAAAAAAGTTACATCAGAGCTAAGAGTAAAAACCATGGTCAGCTAAGTGAGTAAAGTGTACCCAGCAGTCTCCCCAGGTGCTCACTGAAGACTCTTCTGCCTGGTGCTCAGAGGGGCACGCTCACTTGCAGTTTATAACCAAGTCACATGACTGAGTGGGCGTGGCTCCTGGTTTGAGCTGCCACCCTGGTTTGCCCAGGAATTTTCTGACTCTTACAATGAACGTCCTGTTTCCAGGAAACCTCTCTCCAGGAACACAAAGTCCTGGTCTTTGGCAATGAGTACAGAAATGTGGAGAAGAAAAGTGCAAACCCTCTCTGTTGAGCCACAGAGAGGGGCTGAAAGCAGCACCATTTAGTGCCAAATGGAAAAGGCACCATTTATGACCTTGATAGCTGCTGTCACTGTCTTCCCCTGACCACCTGACAGCCTGATTCCTGCCATCCCTCCTCATGACATCCAGTGCAGTTTGAGTGTGTTGTAACTGTGAGCCTGCAGAGTCCCACTTTGCCTCTGGGTTACTTTGGGCCTTGGATCAAGATGGCGCTAGTTTAATATTTGACATAATTTTTATTAGAATTGGCTTGTTCTATTGTGTACCCATGTTTTCTAAGAGTCAGATCATGAAATGATTCCAGTACCCACACTGACAGAAGGCTGAACGCACTGTCAGTTGAACATCAGTTGGAAGGACCTGTGCAACTGGATTAGAGAGAAAAATAACCAAAAGACAGCATGATGCTCGGTCTGTAGAAAGGAGTTCGGCACTGGACCTGGCAGAGGAGGGGACATGATCGCAAACGTGGAGACTGAACTCTCACTGCTTTGGAGCAAGATGAGCTAGAATTTCTAAATCAATCACAAGTTTGCTCAACCTCCCCAAAGACACCAATGCTCAGTCGAAATTGCAGTCACTAAATGAGGTGGGACTTCCTATAGAAAGGGTCACACATCTCTGTGCAGTTCCCTGTTCTCTTTGAAATTGGGTACACGATTTTGCAACCACGATGTTCCGTGGATGGGCCAAGTGGAGAATTTTGATAACAGATGTGTTGGCCTCTTATGGCAAAGAGTCAATTGTCAGATATTTCCAGTTATCATGTTTTCTACAGTAAATCAAGTGATGTGTGGAATCACAACAACACAAAGATGTCCTCTTACATCTTAGATATTTTTATTTCAAAAACAGAGTTTCAAATAGACTTCCTGATTCCTATGAAAATGTTAATGAAGCTGCAAGACATAGAAAAGAGCAGGTCATTGATATCTTGCCCAAATACAAACTAGACTTTGCTCTTATCTGTCCTGCATTTTCAGGAGACGACACAAATGTAAAATTTGGAAAATCTCATTTAGTCTATAATCTTATTATCAAAATTTTAAAAATCCAGGAAAGATTTTACCACAAAGTTCTTGCAAACCTGTACACAACCTTGCTAGAAAGAGGAGGGATTGTTTCCCTTGATGTTGAGGTATTCATAATAAAAGTTTTTTTTTAATCTCTTTTCAACTGACTCAAAATATACAGAAGAAACATTTCAGATGATTTTTGACTTGGTGGAAGTGGAGGATCACCTCCTAAAACATGTCTGACAAGAACGGTTGTTACTGATGGCAGTCATAAAAAAGATGTTAAGATGTTGGCCTGCCGTCAAAGCCGATCTTCAAGGAGTACTTGGAAATATGTCAAGGATGAGAGTGCTCCAAGATTGTCTGGTGGCCTTGGAAAGAGCCATTGCAGCCCAGAAAGGGGTGGACTGTTTGTGTCCAGTTGATAACTGTTCTGTGTAGGTTCAAACAAAAAGTCACTCTTATGGTTTAGATATGAAATATCCCCCCCCCACAAGCTCCTGTGTTAATGCAGGAATGACCAGAGGTGAACTGTGATTATGTGATCTGTAACCCAATCAGTGGATTAATCCACTTTATGTATTAATAACTTGGAAGAACTACTATACTAGATGGTAAATGGAGGCAGGCAGGGTGTGGCTGAAATCAGTAGGTCGGTGGGAGCATGCCTTAGGGATTGCATTTTGTCCCTGGCGTTCTCTCCCCCTCCACCTCCAGCTTCCATGAGCTGAGCTGTTTGCCTCTGCCACACCTTCCACCATGATGTTCTGCCTCATCTCAGGCCTAGAGCATGGGAGTCAGCTGACCATAGGCTGAACCTCTGAAACCATGAGCCCAAATAAATTTTTCATCCTTTAACTTGTCACAGCAATGAAAAACTGACTAACACAGTCAATAAGAAAAAGTCTTTATTTTTTTTTTAAATAAGACTGTTTCAGGATTCAAAAGGTCACCAGAAAAGGGTAGCTAAGTTAAAAAATTGAGACCTTCTCAATTACATTACTATAATTATTCACAATTTAACTTTGATTTCACAAGTGCAAATCACCTCTGTGCTGTAAAGAGCCTGAGTGACAAAGAACTGCTCTACCAAAACAACTCTGTAGACACAAAGGAATGGCCATTTGGGAAGAGCTAAAAATTGATTCTGAATCTCAGATCTAGCATTTCTAGCAAATAAAGTCCTAAGTATTTCATGCTCTGATGCTTCTATTAAGATTCTTAACTCAATGTCACCACATCAAATTGACACCAGAAATTGGTGTCATGTAGGCCCATTGAGTGCCAAGCCAAAAGTCAGTGAAATTGACACTTGCCTGATGCCATTTTACCACAGCATCAAAGGCAGGAGGGATGTCCTAAAGGCTGCAGGCAGATCAGAAGAACGTGTCTGCTTTAATTAAATGTTGGTAACAGCTATTTGACTGATCCTATTGTATTTTTATTTTTTTAAAGTCTTACATTTTTCAATGTTATATTTTTTCACATATATTTATTTAGTCAACGCAACTATTAGATACTAGTTGCCATTATTCTTTTAACATGTATTACTTGTACAATTAATGGGTTCACGGTGACTTTTCCATACTTGCCTATATCATGCCCCCATGGTGACAGCCCTCCCTACTTCTCTCCCTTCCTCTCCCCTATCCCTCTGAAGGACAGGATTTCATTCCTCTCTGTGCCTGCGTAACACTCCACTGTGTATATAGACCCTATTCTCTTATCCATTCATCTGTTGATGGCACCTGGGTGGGTTCCACAGCATGGCTGTGTGAACTGTTCGGTAATAAACAGGCTGTGCAGGTGCATCTTTTATTTGCTGATTTCATTTTCTTGGGATAAGTACCCAAGAGTGGTATATCTGAATCATATGGTAGTTCCACTTCTGTTTGTTTGTTTGTTGAGGAGCATTCATACTATTTTCCATGTGGCTATGCTAAATTACATTCTCGTCACCAGCATATAATTGTTTCTTTTTCTCCACATCCTTAACAGTATTGGTTATTTTTTGTTTTAAAAAAGGTTTTCAGTTTTTCCCCAACTAATTTTGGCAGATTTGTCGTAGATAGCCTTTATTACGTTGAGGTACATCATTTCATATTTATTTATTCAGGACTTCTATCATGAAGGATACTTAATTTTTATCAAAGGTTTTTTCTGCATCTATTGAGTTGATATGTGATTTCTACCCTTAATTTTATTTATGTGCTATATTATATTTATTGATTTATGTCTGTTGAACTATCCTTTCCACCTCTAGAATGAAAACAAGTTGATCATGGTAAATGAACTTTTTAATGTGCTGTTGAATTCAATTTACAAGTATTGTATTGAGAAATCTTGTATCTGTGTTCATTGAAGATATCAGTCTATGGTTATCTTTTTGGTCGTGTCCTTGTTTCAGCCGTAGGGTAATAATGTTGGCTTCACAGAATGAATTTAAGGAGTTCCTTCCCTTTCTGTAGTATGGAATAGTTTGAGGAGCATATTACTTCTTTAAAATTTGTCAGTGAATCCATTCAGCCCCGGGTTTTTCTTTGTAACTTTTATTTCAATGTCATTACTCATTATGGATCTATTTGAATTATTTATATCCCCTTTGTTCAGTCTTGGTAAGTCATATGTGTCCAGAAATTTGTCCATTTCTTCTAGATTTCCAATTTATTCGCATAAAATTGTTCAAACTCTTCCCTGATGATCCTTTGAATTGCAAGGGTATCTGCCATAATGTTTCCCTTTTTATCTGTAATTTTATTTATTTGGGTCTTTCTCTTTCTTTTGGTTAATTTAGATAAAGGTTTATCAATTTTATCTTTTCAAAGAATCAGCTCTTTGTTTCATTAATACTCTGCTTGGTTCTTAGAGCCTCTATTTCATTGGTTTCTGCTCTGATCTTCGTATTTCTTTCCTCCTGCTGATTTTGTATTTGGTTTGCTCCTGTTTTTTAAGGCCTTGAGAGACATCATTTATTTGAGAGTTTTCACGAATATTGTAATTTGGCCAACTATTAAATACTAATTGCCACCTTTAACTAGTCCTGCTATCATTTTATTTAAATTACAGCATCTATACAAAGAAAAGCAAATAATATAGAAAAAAAATTCAAATACCCATTTTCACATTTGTATGTTAAAGTAATTTATGTGTGTGCATGGTATCTATTATATGTCATTATAATTATATCATATATGTTACATAGTTATACATGTTTGCCCAGGATGGCTATCTGGGTTAACTTTCTTAACAGGTTGGTTATAGGTAAAACTGATATTTGCTATTTCTAGACTTGGCCCATAAAAACTCTCATAAAATCCTCCATGTTCCTTCTTCACTCAGAGAGTTCAGATCATCCACTAAAGGGGTTCAGGGGCCAAGAACACAGCAGAGCCCCTAAATCTAAGGAACCTGGAACCCTGAGATGCTGTGTGAAGCAGGGTCCCTGCCAGCCTGCCTTGGTCCCTGGCATGAGCCATGTGCTAAGATGCTGTGACTCTGTGGTCCTCTGCCCTGACACAGAGGGAGGTGGCACATTCTGTCTCATCCAGGTCTGCACAGAGGAAGTCACAGCATGAACCTGAGGGACATGGAAAACCTTAGAGCCATTAGGGAAAGTGCGTCAGGACAATCAGAGCCCTGGGTGGCAGCCACCAGAGCATGGCCTATGGAAGAGGCAGCAGAGACCATATCCAGGGCCAGCAGTCCCTGCTGTGGTGGGACAGGAGCACCCGTGAGCTCTCCCAACCCACTCTGAGCACCTGCTTCCCTCAGCAGACTGGGTGGAGCAGCGTGGTCCCTCCCTACACAGCCTGAGCTGGTGGAGCCGTCAGTGGAGCCAGGACCGGTCCCCCTTCTTCCTGCCACCTTAGGCGACGTGGCCAGCCTCTCCACCCTGCTGGGATTTAAGGAGTCAGGGAGGTTTTGTAACAAGCCTAATCCAACCAAGGCTGCTGTAAAACCGAGGTTTGCCCACAGGGAGAACAGGAAACAGCAAGGTTGAGACTGGCCCTGCAGGATTCCTCCTGAGGAAAGAACGAATAAGTGAACACATGAACCTCTTCCTTGTACAATTAAAAATGGGCTTTGGCGGAGGCCAGGAGGGTGGGAGGGGGGAATGTTAGAGGAGTGGTGAGAGGTCATGGTGCAGTGCTGACGAAACCCAGAGGGAGGAAAGTGGACTTGGGAAGGGTTCTACGCTGGAGGAAAGGGAACCTAGGAGGAAGGTGCCGAGAGGCTATGTCTGCCTCCAGGTTGCCGGCCATTCTGTTTAGTGAAGTAAACCTTCACAAAAACTAAACTAGCATGTTCAGTTTTACCACTCATGATATAGGCAATATCAAGCATAAAAGGACACAGAGGACTCTAAAGTGCATATTCCCAAGTGAATAAAGCAAGATTAATGGTCACCAGGCTTTGTGGGGGGGAGTGGATAGGAGCACAGAGGACCCTTGATGAAACTGTTCCGCGTGATACCGCAGTGGTGGACACGAGCCATTACCTATGTGTCAAACCCACAGAATGCACAGCAGCAAGAGCGAGCCCTAATGGAATCTCTGGACGTGGGTGGTGGTTCTGTGTCCGTGTAGACTCCCCTATTGCCACCAGTGGACCACTCTGGGTAGAGGTGGGTGGAGATAGTGGGGGAGACCTGTGGGAGGCGTGGGCAGAGTGTATGGGGAATCTTTGTACCTTTCTTTCAATTTTGCTATGAACTTGAAACTGCTTTAAAAAGTATTTTTTTAATACATTCAACTTTCCCAAAATGTAAAATTCTTTTACAGCATTTATACAGATGTACAAAATATGCATATAACATTTGTGCACATGTCTATTTTTATATACAAGAAAACACAAAAATTCTGTAAATCTAATACATCTCTGTAAAGTGTACAAAAATCTCCTTTCCAAAAGATCACCATCAGACAGGGAGGGCGTTGCTTCTTTGTTTTGTCTCCTTTTGTTTACCTTTTACCCTCTAAAATCAACACAGGGAACTCTAGATCCATACTTTGCCCAAAATGCACTGTTTTATTTCAAAGCATGCCTATTGTTTTTTTAGAATGTTGCCAATCATTTTACATATTTCCCAGGCATCTCTGAATCCATATTTTATGCCACACAGCAATTAAATCTTCTCAACAGATACAGTTCGGCAACATCCAGGGGCAGGAAGGGACGCACTGACTCGGAGGCGATAAAAATTCACAGTGGAGCCGCAGATGTAGCAGAGTGAGAATTACTGCACCAGCAGGAACTGCAGATAAAAGGGGATTACACGGGATGAAATGCAGTAATTGACTAGAAGTCACCGAAAAATACCAGATGGATGTCACTGCTCTATATAACTCTAATGTGCCTGTAGACTTTATTGAGCATCACCAGAGGTTCACTTTTAGTATTTTCTTGAGTGTAATTGAAGTTTATTGATATGCTATTATTGCCCAGTTTAGATGTGACCATAAAAAATACAGTTTGATGTACTTGTATCTCCATAGAAATCTTGGGCTCGGCCGCTTAAAATAAAAGCTCATAGTAATAATTGCCATAATATTTATTCCTCTTCCTCCATTAGTCTTTCACACGGAATATGGACAGTAACTGCTCCCAATAGCACTGAATTGCAGAGGTATTTTCAGGACTGATTGGTGCATAAAAGATCAGACATGCAATTTTGGTTACTACCAAGGGAGACTTACAAAGGATTTTTATGTCGAAGGTAAAAGAAAACAAATTTATATGCTGAAATGAGTTGCCATAGGTGGTGCGGTTGCCTATTAGTTTTCATGGGTTTATTTCCCATTTAGTTCTCAGTATAGGAATGGGATAAAAATAACCGGCCGCCCAACCTAGAATATTCATTCTGTAAACACAGACATCTCGGATCTCAGCAAAAGGCCTCCCAGCATAAGCAGAGGCCATTTCCCTCAGCAACAAACATTTTAAATTAAGCTGGAAATAATGGGTGTGAAAACGATTGCTTGTCAAAGCAGGGAGGGGGAAAAAAACCTTCCTGGGAATTCCAGGTGCAGCTCGAATCTTATCACTGAGGAGTTAGTGCAGATCAGTAAGAAGCGGCGGTAAAGCCCAAGTCAAAGGCCGGGCAACATGATTATGTTTTCACAAGCTGAAATCAAATTCCATTACCAAAGAAAACAATTTAACTCTGAACTCTGGTGAACTGCGCTGGGGAAAGTGAAGCCAGGGAGGAAAGAGGCCTGTGGCCGGCCTTTGGAAGCCAAAACTTGAACGGCAAAACCAAAGCAGGCAAGGCAGGTCCCGGTGAAGGAGGTCCCTTGCATCCCCCAATGCTCCCACACACAGCCCTCCCAGGAACTTACCCCCCAGGTCCCACCCAAGCACATCTCTTGGCTGCCCAACTGCAGTTTTAAGAGTGATGTGCTAAGAAGACCCAAGTAAGGACAGCTGCTCTTCCAGCCCCAGAGTAGACCACTCAACGAGCATTCACCCGTGGACTGCAGGCATGGGACTCTCCCAGAATGTCTGTTAAAGATTCCAGGCCCCTCACCAGAGCACAGACTTAGACCCTCTGGGAATAATGAGCAAGCAATCTACATTTTTAATAAGCAACCAAGGCTAATCTCATTTACACAAGGTTAGAAAAACATTGACTTAGAGTTTACCAAGACAGAAGGAAACCAAATTAAGGGAAGAGTTGGTACAGTGTTAGAGGAAGGACAAGTCTTTGGGACATATAGGGCCTAACTTCTGACCTGACACCAAGCAGGCTCCGGATATGTTGAATGCGCACATACATGAAAGAAAAAATGGTAAGAATACAGAATTCACTTTTTTCATGTAGACAGACGTTAGCCTACTTTCATCAATTATTCCAAACATATCTGCACCTACTTCTTATCTATTTGTGGAAAAGTGAATACAAATTTGTAAGTAATTTGCTATTTTAAGAGTGAAATGGATAGCCACATGCTGGTCTAGCGGCTCTGTACACCTGGGTGGGCTGGGACAGCCAGCAATAGAGTGGGCAGAAGAAGCAACAGAGATGTGCTGAAGCTCAGCTTCGAATAACACAGCACAGCTGGGGCCATCCGGGCAGGGCCCATGTCTTCACCCTTTGTTTTCTATCACCTCCTGGTCTTGATTATGAAACAAGATCGCAGCACTTGGGTGGGCACATTTCCATTTTGTAACTCCAATGCAGTTGCGAGAATTGCTCCAAGAACCACAACTAGAAGCCATATGGCCTTACTGGTATTGTTCTGCACCAGCGTACCTTTTCCCATCTGGCGCGTCTGTCTCTTTTCCCTGTTTACCCTTCTCTTCCTGCCTGTGCATTTCACTTGGAGTCTGGATTTCAGTTTGGGACTTGGGTCTCTGTACAGCAAGCACAGAAGCCAAAGCCAGATTTGTCTGTTTTTGTTTTCCCCTCGAGTATCAGCGTGTTCCTTCAACAAGAGTTCTGAGCGATGACTTCGGACCAGGTTCTTTCTTAGACTCTGGAGGTACCAAAATGGTTGAAGCGTGGTCAGTTCACTCCCTGAAGAAATCTAGCCTGGTCCCAGGGGACTGTTAGGGGATGAATTGGTCCCCCCACCACCCTCCCAGTGGTATGTGAGAGTCCTAACCCCCTGTAGCTCCGCATATGATGATTTGGAGAGAGAGGGACTTACAAGAGACAATCAAGGTAAAACAAGATCATAGGGACGGGTACTGGTCCAATAGGAGTAGTATCCTTTTAAGGCAATCTCCAGGCCAAGGACAGAGGCCCTCAAAAAACAATCCTTCTCTCTCCTTGATCATGGACTTCCAGCCTCCAGAAGTACAAGAAAACTAATTTCTGTTGTTTAGCTCCCTCACACCTGTCTGCGGTGCTTTGTTCTGAAGACCTTGGCCGACTAACACAGGGACCTCTGCAGGCTCCTCCTTGACATTCTGAGGGTCTCACAGTAGGAAGAGCCTGCAGAGGTG
Source organism: Marmota flaviventris (assembly GCF_047511675.1). Lineage (NCBI taxonomy): Eukaryota > Metazoa > Chordata > Mammalia > Rodentia > Sciuridae > Marmota > Marmota flaviventris. The sequence continues at coordinate 157,131,116 of NC_092501.1, read as the reverse complement.
CTGTCCAGGGCTGGGGGGCTTCTCTATTCCTTCCCTAGAACTGACCTAACAAAGGGTCATAAACCAGGTGACTCACAGAAATGGAAATCCATTCTCTTCCACTCTGGAGGCTGGAGTCCTAAATGAGATGTCAGCAGGGTCAAGCTCCCCCTGAGACTCTAGGTGGGATCCTTCTGTGCTCCTCCTAGCAGTCCCTAGCACTCCTCGTCCCTAGCTATTCCCAGTCCTCCACCACCCCCGGCATTGTCCCTGTGTGTCTCCATCTTCCTGTGGCCATCTTCTTATGAGGACACCAGGCATCTTGGAGCAGAGCCTCCCTATTCTCCAACTACCCCGTTTCCAAACAGGGTCACATTCTAAGCATGGGGCTTTGGACTTCAGCGTATCTTTTAGGTGAACACAATTCAACCCCCAACAGCTTGTTATAAACATATTCAGTAAGTTCAGGCACAACAGGAAACTGCCTTATCAATAGGACGGTCACCTCAGGCCCAAGTGTTCCTGAATCTTGGACACAAGCAAATGGGGAAGTGGTCATTATCCATGGTGAGGGCAGTGGGTGGAGCTAACCCAGGCTGCATGTAATCTAACTCCAGTTGCTCCTTCATGATAAGACTGCCACCTAGTCAACTTCATATCCCACCCCCAGCATAGACACCCTCAGGGCAGTGCCTCCCTTCACAAATGATCAAGCCACCTGGCCACTTTGCTCTCTCATCTGCATCAAAACAAAACCTAACTAGAACTGCTCCAAAAGGTAACTCTATGGGCAACCTTCATGACAGAGTCAAAGCTGTTAAACGTATCATCTCATTTAACCATGAGATCTTTGTCCAGAGACTGAGAAAGGAAGATGGTGTGACCTACCAAAGTTTACATTTCTAGAAATATCCCTGTGCGTGTGTTTGTGTGTGTACGTGTGTGGGGGGGGTTGTGTGTTGGGAGGGTGCTTTTGGAAATGAGGAAGCCTAGCTGATACACTAAATGCACGAAGGAGAAAGCTTTATCTTTTCAATAAACTGCATTAAAAACTGAAATCACACCTCCAGGCACCAAATTAATGCTAATTAATTGTATCAAATCCCCCTCCTATTCAGGATAACTACAGAATCCACTTCGGGCACTTGGAGCCAAGGCTAATTATCTCCTAACGTGGCACCAGTCCCTGGATGGCAACCCTGCACGTGGTTAATTAGGCTTTAGCAAGTGGGAGGAGAGGCTGAGCGAGCCACCCAGGCCCTCCGCTATGGCTGCCTCACACGCGGTCTCACTCCTGCAGCACGGGGTCCCTGTCACTGGCCAGCCACCATCCAGATCCACACAGAACCAGGGACACACAGACTGGCGAGCTCTTTGCCTGCCACAGTCGCCAAAGTCCAAATCCACCTTCCTCACCAGAGGCCAGGCCCTGGGGGTCCTCGTTCTTGGGAACTGTGAAGAATGCAGACTGTGACCATATCAAAGTGTCATTGTCATTATCCCCTACACTTCTCCTTGGGTTTAACTGTTGCTTGAAGCACGTAAGCGTTGATTGAATCTATGAGTCACGATGGGGCCCCTGCTCTTCTGCGGGGACTAGAATTTGAAGGTTTCTTTCTGCACTGCTTTTGGGGTACTTCCTGAGCATCAGGTGCCACGGGCAGTGCTGGCCAATAGTGGGAACCAGAGGCTTGGCTTTGTACTGTAGAGCTCGCCGTCTGTGGGAACATGTGTTTTCTTGCTTCCGGTTTCCACGAGGAAACTGTACCCCAAGACTCCTGTCCCCCACTGACTCCTCACACATGACTTACCTGGGCAGTTGGGCTCAAATCTCCACTAAACAACCGAAGATTTTCTGCAGAAGGGGTAGGATCTGTCCCACCGCCCCTTCTCCGCCTGGACTAGTGGAAAGAGCCCTCTGGTTAGGTGTGGACACCTGTCGACCCCAAGGTGTTCCCGAGGCCTTTTCCAACGAGAAAGAAGAAAGGAGAGCCATACCTGCACCTAGGCTCACACACCCACCCGCACCTCCCAGCTCTCCAGCCCCCCTTCACCACTGGCCAAGGGGATGCGCGGCTTTCCCAGCACCAACTCTAACTTATCTTCCAACCAGTGGAAAATGCAAATGGAAAGAGGGTGTTGCCTAACAGGCTGCTCTGGAAGGCACGGCACAGTCTGAAGAGAGGAGATGGGAGAAGGTCAACCCCTAATTGTGCAGTTACACCAACCTCATTTGGCACTTCCTTGCCTTCGAGGCCTTCCAATCTAGTAAGGAAAAGAAGGCCTGAGTCCACGTGGTGTCCACAGACAATGGACTTGGCATTACAGCAAGGACATGGGACTGTGACACAGGAGGGAAGTCACACGCAAGTTTACACCGAAATCAAATCATGAGATTGGTGCCCCTTTCGTGTGCTTCCTTGGCAAGTCCTCCACACCCTCCAAAACAATGTCACTCAGGATTTATGACAATGGAGGTGTCAGAATAACTCCAAGTTCCTTCAAGAATCCTGGCACTATGATGGCTTCTTATTTCATCTTGTGTCTTGAGTTAGACAGAAATTTATGTTTTGATTATTCCCTGATAATTCATGTCATAACAGCAACAATTAAAACTTCACAGTTACAGCTTTTCTCTTCTTTGGCTTTTAATTTTGCACTTTAAAAAATGTTTGCATCTTTTGAGGATTTGTAGGATAATATGGTGCAAAAACTAGAGCACATGGAACTTTGTTGTAGCATTTTGGGATTCTGAAGAAAAAGGCAAATAGATTGAACTAACAGGACAAAGCAGAAACTAGAATTTAGGAGATTGCAGAGAGTCACAGAGAAATCTATGGCCCTGTGTGTTGTCCTTTTGGGGTTACTACAGAGAAATACTCGAGATTGGATAGTTTGTAAAGAAAAGAGGATCTTTTAGCTCACTGGTTTGGAGACTTCAAATCCAAACAGAACCAGCTCTGGCCAGTGACCCCCTCTCTGCATCATGTCATGGTGGATGGCATCACGGCAAAAGCAAGTGCAAAAAAGAAACATCACATGGTAAGAAGAGAAGACAAAAGTGGGTAGGGGCCAGTCTTGCTCTTTCATTACAACTTACTGTCAAGGGGGCCAACTCGAGTCCCACTGTAACCACCTAACCCTTTCCGAAGGCAGTGCCCCCACTGACCTAACCACCTCCCTCCAGGCCCCACCTCTGGAAGCTCCCACCACCTCCACATTGCCACAGTAAGGACTGAGCCTCTGACACACGAACCCCTGGGGAACAAGCCACCTGAACTGCAGCACCCTGCTTGTAACAGCTCCCACCAGAATGTCTTCTTGCAGACCACGCCCTTTCTGAGGATGGGACTCCAGAGTCCTGCGGGCCCAGTCCTTCTCTGGTGTAGAGGGAAGGGTGTGTTGGCACGTGCAGCTCTCAGAGGCATCAGACTCAGCCTGAGCCACCCTGGCTGGCCCCTTTCAGTTCCCTTCCGGCTTGTCGACTCTGGGTGTCAGGCTCCGCCACACTCTCGCTCTCCTCAGTGGCTCATGAGAAGAGCCCATCAGAGTTCCCTTAGCTTCAGGAAGATGCCAAGCACCAAGGTCCTCCTACCCCATTCCTTGTTTTTGTGGTCATCTGATTAGGAAAATGTTACATGAAGTTGGTTGTGTCACACCGAGGAGGAAGAGATGAGGGTACCTGGGGTGTCATCAGCTGTCCCCACTGGTCCATGGTCCTGTTTGTCAAACTACCCTCCTCTACAGGCAGATTCTGTCTCCTGCTGTCCCTCTCACTACCCCCACCCCAGACCACAGGTGACTGGACCAGGGTCAGGCAATAGATCTAGGCTGGACCAGGGTCCTGTCCCTGGAAATACAGAACTGAAAGCAGAAGAGTGACAGAGACAGGCGTGCTCTGAGGCAGAGTTAGTACTTGGGAGGTCTCATGGTCTCCACATTGCCTGCCCTGAGCAGTCTGCCAAGAGGACAAAGCTCAAATGACAGAGCGAGACTGAGGCTAAGAGCTGGGCAGAAGGTTCCCTGGGTACCTGCCAATAAATTCCCAGTTTCTGCAATGAACCTGGCTGAATTCCAGCCCCATCCCTGCCCTTGAGTTCTACAAAACATATGTACCTGTGTCCCTATTATACACCCCTTTGTTTTGCTTACATCATTTTTGTTACTTATAACTAAAAGGAAACTAATGCAGAGCCATTATAAAAGTCTCTGGGGAAGCAAGTGTGTCAAATGTCAAAATGACCAATAATGCCCTGCATATGTCCAATGTCACCTTCCCATTTCATTCCTTTGGACACGTGAATGGTGTCTGCATGTCACTCATTTTTCATCAACAAAGATATTCTCCAACCCCAACTCTAGTGCCCTTGAGCCCCGCCTGGAAACAGAGCTGGCTGGCACCAGCGTGGATGTGCCCAGTGTCTGCCACGAAGATAATGGATGGAAACCAAGGAAGGCACATCAAAAGCAAGAGGTTCAGCACGCCCAGCCCAGATCATCAAAACATAAAGGCAGTCATTTATATCACCACAAGTAGCTCTACTTAACAGCTTTTTTTCTGAAGAAAAACAGGGAGAGCATTCTTGTTGCCACATTGAAAAGTGTGAAAATGATCATTTGTGTCTGGAGCACCGATATGCCCACCATGTAGATGGAGATCAAAATAACTAGCGCCGACAAATAATGCAGACACGTCTCAAGAAGGACACCCAGGGTTTCGTTTTCTGATGCATTTGAAAGGCTCACAGGTTGTGTGCATCGTCCTTTTCTTATTTCCAAAGCCAGGGCTTGCCGTGCCTGTCCTGGGCCAGCACAAGCAAGCTGGATCGCCATGGCCCTCTTTGAAAGCTTGCATAAAGCTGAGGCGCCCAGAGCTGGCCCAGGGCACTGAGACCCAGCTGCCACACTCCTGGAATGCGGGCCACTGAGGGCGGGGTGATGAAAGCCCTGGATCAAGCATCTCCAAGGCTTTGATTTGCAAGAACAGCTTGACATCCATAGCAACGTGGGTAACGGGTAACGTGGAAAACACAAGATAAAAACATTCCATTTAATTAAAAGCCCACAGTTCAATGGTAGTATAATTATTACAAGTGCATTTTATGGCTGTCTGCATTCATTTTGGGTACATAAATTAATATGCAAATTACCAGCCCCTCTACCATTCTTAAGAAGTTCCCCTATCAATCTTTTCCCCACCATGTCAATTGTGTGAAGTGTGGCTTTTTAAATGCAAAATAAAATTCACATTTACGGTCCTTCTGAAATCTCCCTGGGCTGGCAAGCTTTGTTTTAGATGAAGAGTGTTTAATTAACAGAACTCACCTCTCTCTGAGGGCCTTGGGGACAACAGAGAGAAGGCCAAGACTGTCCATGGTCTCTGGGCTGGTCAGGATTAGAGGGGCTATTTTCTATCTCAAGGACCACCTATCAAGGTATTTGTGATTCTTCATTCAGCCCAGCAAGAACATTATAATGGGAAAATATTGTTCTGATTTACAAAAAAGCAAATTCCCAACCATAGCCAGATGAAGTTGATATTATTCACCAGGGAAATGCTATAAGGAACCACTTAACAGATGGTTTGTAGGTATTCAGAAACTACTTTGCATACAGGCAGCAGACTCTGAGAAGTGGCATGAGTAAGAATGGGATATGCCAGCGTGATCTCATCTCTTTTGATAAACTTGCTAAACTGATTTAATAGGAAAATTCTCTAAATATATCCTACTGCTCATAAGGCTTTCAGAGAATTCTTTCACAACTCCCTAGAAGATGTACACAGTAGGTAAACCTGCTGTTTGAACAGTCCCGCGGAGTTCGTTCAAGTGTCAGGAACTTGACTTGGAGGTCGGCCATGAAGCTCCATGCTTAGTGCAGTTCCGTCCACATTCCTAGTGTTGGCCTGAATGAAGCCTGAGAAAATATGCTTTAATTATTTACCAACTTTCCAAAGCTAGAAGGAACATTTAGTATGCACTTTGCCAGAATTGAAACTCCTGAAATATAAACATCTCGAGAAACTGAACTTCACTCATGAAAAGTTCAACTTTCTGAGAATAAGATGGAGTTAGTTCATTTAGAAAAAGAAAGTTGTGGTTGCCCTGAGGTCAACATTACCTCTTAGTTTGATACGGTGCCTTAATGGTGAAAAGAGATTTCACTGAAGTGACGATTGAGGGGTACAAGCAAAATGAGGGCAAGAACAGTGCTTGACACATAGTGGATTCTCAGGAAATATTTATTTCCACCTCCCAGTTTAAAATTATAAGTGGAATTTGCACGGATTATAGAAAATCTGGAGAGCACAGAAAAGCACAAAGAAGAAATAAAAGTTACCTTTGGTGTTGAGATAAATCTCCATTAACATCTTAGCATATGTCCTTCCTCTTTCTTCTATGCCCTTCACATGGTCAAATAAAAAATTGTATGACACAATTAATTTACATATAAAAATAATTAGAAAATAATATTGTGAAAAACTTCACAATGCAACCTGCACACTATATAGCTGTTCACTTTGTGACTACATATTTTGTGGACGCTTTACACTGTTTCCACATATTTTATACACGGGTATTCAAACAATGCTATGACAAGCATCTGTCTGCAAAGCTTTCTCTTCTCTCCAGAATGAGTCAGACCTTTTTTCAATTAAAACTAAATTGAGTTTCCTTGTGGAAATAGACAAGCAGGCAATTGTCCTTCCTAAAACACAGCGCCTATCAGGAAAGTGCCAGAGAAAAGAATTCATTTTGATGAAATATGAATTTTGCTGTTTTTTGACTCTGCCATCTACCAGCTTTGTATCAACTGGGACAAATTTTCTTGCAGTTATGACTCAGTTTCCAGTTCTATAAAATAGAAACAACATGGACTTTTTTGTATTGCTATGAGGGAAACAGGGAAATGTTGCCCAGAAGTGACTAAAATAATTTAGTACAAGAGGACTCTATTAATTTTGTGCGTAGTGACTGTTGTGATTGTTATTTTTTCTTTCCTTACTACGTGATTTTCAGGTGCATGCATTTGTTTAAGCCTTGGACAGGCTTGGCCATGCAGAGGTGAGTGGAGGGGATGCCGTGTGAGGTTTTGTGGCAGGACCACTTACAGAATCTGCATGCCCAGTGTGAAACGTAAAAGAGCTTCCCTGTTCACTATTATAAAGATTTTCAGGATGGCTTCAGTAGAGCAGGAAACCACATGCAGGACCCTACCAAGCACAGGGCCCTGTGGCATTGCCCAGGCAGCATATGCATGAAGTCAGCACTGTGTAGATACCAGTGTATGCAGCAGCCCTAGGGGCCCCTGGCTCTGGAACAATGCTATCTGCATTGAAAGAGACCTCAGCAACTCCATCTAGCTGTGCTACTGTGAATGCCGTCCAAGCTTCAGCAAGCTAGTAGCAGTCACTCACTTCTGGACGGGAAGTTCTTATAAGTCAGCTGAACAATCAGAAAGTCTTGAAAACAAACTTTCCTGGAGTGGGCAGGGAGGTGGAGGGTTTATAAAAAGAGCCAACTTTGACTCATTGCATCAAAAAATTTCTAAATTCACCCTATCCTGTGGTTCTTTTAAGAATCTCCCATGACTTTCAGTAGTATAGGATAGTGAGTTTTAAAATTTTCCAGAAGATTCTACAAAATTTGTTAAAAGTCTGTCTCAGTTTTCTTAGGCTGCCATAACCAAATACCCCAGAATGGGAAGCTTATCAGCACCAGAGACTTATTTCTTATGGTTTTGGAGACTGGGAAGTCATAGGTCAAAGTGCAAGTAGAGCTAGCCTCTGATGAGGGCTGGCTTCTCTAGTTCATAGAATAGTCTCATCTGGCTGTCACTTCACCTGGTGGAAGGAGACACTCTGGTCTCTTCAGTCCCCATAGGACACAGATCCTATTAATGGGGGTACCATCCTCATGATCGGATCAATTCCCATTGGGGAATTATATGAATTCAATGTAAGAATTTGGGGAAACACAAAGTTTCAGTCCTATAATGCTTTTCTAATAGCCAAGAATTTCGTTCAATCTAGAAACCAAAAGGGCTTTCTCCAGAGTGAATGTGGACGTGTCTATCCAAGCATGACTATCAATGTTGCTGTGATTTATGTGAACAGTGAGTGCTACTAACACTCAGCTGTTGTTCTAAGAGTGACTGATTACCAGCATTAACATCTCTTTCTACATCTCAAAAATAGTACAAGGTTCTTATATTTTCTTCCCTCAAAATTTTACTCTCCAAGTCTTTGTTGTGTTCAATGTTTTTTTTTTCTGAAGAGTCTACATGCAAATATGGCATCATCCATCAAAAGATCATGTCTCAAATTTAGTGTTTTTTCCATGGAGGATCCACCATCCCTGCCCTAACCCTAACTCCTGCTTCTAACCTGGGTTTTAGTAGGATTCTGCCCTTCTGAAGTAAGCTGAACATTAGGCCCCACAGATATCTATATCGCAATCCCTGAGACCTTGCACTATTACCTTATTAGGAAAAAAGAGACTTTGCAGACATAAGCTTAGGTTAAGGATCTTGAGATGGGAAGATCATCCTAGATTGTCCAAATGGGCCCAAATTTAATCACCAGGGTCTTTATAAAAGGGGACTAAGAGGGTAAAGGAATAATTGGGGTAGTGACTACAGATCATGGAGGTTGGAGAGATTGGATGAAAGGGTCACAATCTCCAGAATGCAGGTGGCCTCCAGAGGCTGGGGAAAGATTCTGTCCTGCAGGAGCCAGCCTAACTGACACCTTAACTTTAGCTCAGTAAGATTTTGGATTTCTGGTCTCCAAAACTGGTAGAGAATAAATCTGAGTTGTGATTCCAACACTTGGTCTGTGGTATTCTGTTACAGCAGCAGCAGGAAATCTGACCACCCATTTTTCTTCAGGAAAATCTTCACTTCGCCACCTGCTTCCTATCCCTTCTCTCCTTCATCAACCTATGAACAAATGATGGTCAAACCTGGTGTCCTTGGGAGATTAGTTCCAAGGTTCCCTGCCAATACCAGAATCAAATGATGCTCACGTCCCTTACAGAAATGGACATAGTGTTGGCATAGAACCTATAATCACCCTCCCATATACTTTAAATCATCTCCCGATTACTGACATACCTCATACATAATGTAAGTGTGATGTAAATAGTGCTATAACTGTATTCTCTGGGGAGTAATGATAAAGAAAATAAGTGTGTGCAATTTCAGTATACGGACCCAGCCCATAGAGATGGAGGGCCTCCTGTATTTCTATGATTAAGGTTCAACAGCCTTAACCTAATCAAAGTCTCAAATACCTCTTCTAATAATTTTTATTGTAAAGTTTTTAAAACTCATGCAAACATTTAACTAAATATAAATTCCTTATGCTTACAGCTATTAGGCAACTCAATAACAAAGTAAATTTACAAAATAAAGACAAATAAAGCTACCATCACACTACGATTTGTTAAAAATCACTAAACTGATGGATGGTGTTTACTGAGAGCAAATCATTAATGATGGGTTTGACTAAAGAAAAATATATGCATGCCTTCTAGAGGCACTTGTTGATTTCTTCCTTTGACTTTAGGTAAGATAGATCATCACCAAGGCTTTTACTATCTCTTGATAGTTTTATTTTCTAGCACTAATCTGAAATTTAACAATGATCCATTTTATTGCTGAGCCACACAATATAATAATAGAACCAAGGATAAAATATGGAGATATTTTACAACAACATTAAAGAAAAGAATCATGATTCCTACTTATCATATTTAATACTATACTTCTGCTATTAAATTACCTACAAAGATTTGTGTGTATATGCATTCAGGCTCAGAATAGCATCCCTCAAGGCCTCGGTGGGGGTAATTTTGCATTGGGCAGCCACATGTCACGTTACTTACTTTTACCATATTTGAAATATCATAAATCACTTAATCATTTTTCCTCCAGTGTTCTAACATGGTTGTTGGCTTGTGTGTAGCATAAATATGGTGGTAAATACAAGTGCAAATGCAGCTTAAAACTGCATAGCTACACCTAGCTCAAAGACTGTCATCCGGGTCACCCCACGTATTCTTTGGGTAATTTTTCTTTATCCTGCCACCACATAAGAGAAGTAAAAACATAATGCTATTTAAAATCTCATAAAATTCACGGACCCTGGAGAATGTAACCACACCTACAAGGGCCAGAAAAGCCAATTGGGGGAATTTTAATCTACCCTTTGCTCATTTCTGTACCTTTTTTTTCTCGGTCTCTACATTGGTTGCTGTAAATATTTTGTTCCCATAAATTTCCTTTCCTTCCCTAAGGTGGTCCAATCTGTTTCACTTCCCTCTCTCTTGTCTAATAGCAAATCCTAAATATTCATTTCCCACTTAGAAATCCCTTCTTCCTCACCTCTGAGGAGCCCAGGCCACCTGGATGAGCAGAGGTGGGGATAAGCCAAGGGCTGCCTACCAGGTGCCTGTGACAGGTGTCATTCCAACGCTCCCCCCTGGCAAACGCACTGCCAGGGGAGGAGGTCTTGCTTTTCAGTGTCCCCTCCTTTTCAGTTGCTGGCAGGGTATTTAAATAACTTGCACCTCATTATCAGTTACTCATATTGTTCTAAATCCTCTGGCCTCCTATCAGCAGATAGCCACGTTGGAATCCTCTTACCACTGGAACACTGACCATCTGCTGGTCTTTCCTCACCCTGGGCATCAGACAGAATCTGAAAGAATCCATAGGTGCAATAACTTAACAGTAAGGGTGCAGCAGGTGGAGGGGTCCTCAACCTCACTGTGGTGGGCTCCTCCTACTGACAATAGGTACAACCAGATACTAGGTTGGGCTCATTTTTACTCAACTCATATGACAGCAAATATAGTTGTTACAGAAAAGAATTTTGCATACAATTTTATAAACATATTGTCTTAGTCCATTCAGACTGCTGTAACAAAATACCCCAGACTGGGTAACTTACAAACACCCCAATTCATTGCTCACAGTTCTAGAAGTTGGAACATCCAAGGCACCAGCTGTCTGGTGTCTGGTATCTGGTGAGAGCTTGATCTTCTCGTCATCGATGGTAACTTTGATGAGGTTGAAATATGAATCTGGGGGACACAAATATTCAGACCACAGCATATAATGTCTCATATTTTTAAAAGCTACTCAACGCTAAATGCTTAGAAGCATCTCAGTTCATTTCAAGTAGAGGAAACTCTGGCCAAAATTAATGCATTTCACTTTTAGGGTCAAGTGCATTATTGTTCCCAGTTCTTCACCCCTCCTTATGTCCACCTGGTTTGTCCTGTGACTCTGCCTTTCCTTCTACTGGAGGCATAGTTTATCCCTGCCCCATTAAAGTTAGATCTGTCACTCAGATTTATTTTGGCCAATGGAATTTGGATATAAGTGATAATATAAAGATCTGAGTCCAGGCCTTGAGAAGTGCATGTCTCTGCTCACCCTTCTGGAAGCTTCCAAATCCTTCCATGAAAAGAATGTGCCCCACCTTTCCCAGAAGATTGTGAGATATGAGACCTTTGAAGGCCACCTAAACCCTGTTTAAATGAATAAGTCCCCTCTGCAATAAGCTGAGCTATATCCCCCACCCAAATTCATATACTGAAGTCCTAAATTATAGTACCTCAAACTCTTGACTGTAAGTGGAGACCGGATCTTAAATGAGGTAATTAAGATGAGTCCATATGACTGGTGTCCTTTTAAGAAGAGGGAATTAGGACACATGCACAGAGAAAAGACAATTATGGTTTAGAGAAGAGGTGTCCCTCAAAGCTCATGTGTTAGACAATGAAAGAAAGTTCAGAGGTGAAATGATAAAGGTACGACAGCCTTAACCTAATCAGTGCATTTATCTGCTGATAAGGATTAACTGTTGGCAGGTAAGATGTGGCTGGAGGAGGTGGGTCACTGGGGGCATACCTTTGGGTTGCATATCTTGTCCCTGGTGAGGAGTCAGTCTCTCTCTCTCTCTCTCTCTCTCTCTCTCTCTCTCTCTCTCCCTCCCTCTCCCTCTCCCTCTCCTTCTTGTTGGCCACATTCTGAGCTGCTATCCTCCTCCACACATTTCCACCATGATTTTCTCTCACCTTGGATCCACAGCAATAGCGTTGACCATCTATGAGCTGAGACCTCTAAAACTATAAACTCCAAATAAAACGTTTCCTCCTCTAAAATTGTTCTTGCCAGACCTTTTGGTCACAGCAGTGAAAAGGGTGACTAAAGCACCATAGGAAGACAGAGAGAAGATGGCCATCTGCAAGGCAAGGAGAGAGGGCTCAGGGTCCAAGACCTTAATCTAGGACTCCCAAACTGCAGAACTGAACTGTGAGAAAACAAAGTTTTGTTGTTGAAAGCCACCCTACCAGACAAATATACCACCCAACCCACAGTGCAAAGATAGAGAGCAAATGGCTATTGTTCGGGGTCATTGAGTTTTGCAGTATTGTGCTCCACCGCACCATTGTGGTCATCGCTAACCATTATCTGAACTTTCACTTTTCATCCACATTCTGGTGTCCGGTAGTCACAATATAAATGTTACGTTTATACAGTGTCAAGTCAAAATCTCCTGGAGGGTTTCCTTCAGCTTTGCATCTCTGTAGGGCTGGTGTGTGGCCTAGAGCTGGCACTCGATGAATGAAGATGGGATCATGAGCCAGCGAGGAGTCTGCGATGAACTGAGGGAAGGCTATGAAGGGAGGAGGAGAGAGGGGCAGCGTTTGGAAGGAAATCCAAGGTTAAGGCTTTAGAATATGTTTTAGTCTGCGTGCTGGAATAAAGACTCATCTTGCCTGCTCGTCTGTTTGTGTCTTGTGTTTCTTCTCCCCCTGACCATGAAATTGCATGTGCAAATCTGTTTCTCTCCAGTCCATTATTGCCTAAGAAAAAATTACCCATTAATCAGGCAGCAACAGGGATGTCTTCAAAGATAAGCCCATGAAATGCAAGCACATGACAGCCCGAGACTTCAGTCTGTAGCTGGCATCACAGAGGGGTGAGAGGGCCAGAAACAGAGAAGTGGTCCATCACCAAGAACTGCATCATGCCCAGAGCACACTTCTGTGAGAAGGAGAATGAATGGATGACAGCGAATGATCACGGGGCAATGCATAAACCCACTGCCCTTTAATAGTCAAGACCAAGTTCTGCAGTTTCTGAGGGATTTCAGAAGATCCATAGCATTCCTCTGAGATATGGGTTTGTAGCAGTAATCAACTGACCATTGTGTGTGCAGATGATTGAAGAGAACAGACCGATAGAGACACCAATCCAGATTATATTTGGACCATCTGGCAGATATCTGGCATCCTGGGAAAGCACACAAAATTAAAATAGGTCTGTGTTTAAATCTCATCTCTACCTCTTAGAAGCAGTGTGACCTCAGAAGAATTATTTAGCCTCTCTGAACTTCAACTCCACAACTTAAAATGAGTATAGTAATACCTGTATCCTGGCAGCTCGTTATCTGGTATTGTACCTGGCCTCATAGATTCTTAAGAAATTAAAGCTTTTACTATTATCACTGTTTTCATTAGCTGACTTCGCTACATAAAGAGAACTACTTCTTTCAATATGTTTCAATGTCCATTTCCCTACCAGACTAAAAATTCCTCAAAATTAAAGATAATTATGCGTTCAGTGTGTGTGTGTGTATACATATTAATATATATCTATAAGTTTATATAGGCAAGAGAATTTTATTGGGATGAATTATACACCTTTATTGACAATAGAAAACAAGTTCTTGTTACTGTGGATAATCAACAATGTAAAAAATTCTCTCACAGAGAGAGTTCTTCCAATGTAGCGATAGAAAGTTAAAGGCTAATCCTGTGGAATACATTCAAGAGGTATATTTTGGAAGCACTGGGTAACTATTGCATTTGAGGTTTAATTGAGTTATTGATTGACTTTAGCTCAATAGCTTCATGGTCCTATTTCTGAGTATTTTGGTTCCTGGTTCACAGTCTGGTTCAGGCGCATGACTGTGTCTCTCTGGCTTTGCCGTGTTCTCCTGTTATGGGGTGGCCGTGCTCAGCTTCTCCAACATTTCTGAGAGCGACACCACTGCAGTGAACACCCTGTCCTCTCCCTCTCACATGGACCCTAGCTCTCCCTGAGGAAGGATTGCTGCGGCTGGGACTGGTGGGTGCAGGCAGCCTCTTTGTTAAACTGCAGCCTAACTGTCCTCCAAGGTCGGCCAGCAGAGGCTCCGGCCACCTCCACAGTGAGCAGGGGCAGCACATCCGTTCCCTCCCGGCCCCGGGCAGCGGCTCATCTCTCAGTCTGCCAGCGTCAGGTGTAGGAAATGATTCCACGCCGTCTCTTGACTCACCGGGTTTTATGGCTCCGGATGTCGAGCAACCATGAGTTCTTTTGAGAAAACTCCACTCTCGTCCTTTGTGCCCCAAGGTCTCTGCAGGCCTGAGCAGCATGGCTTCCTCTCCTGGCTCTTGCCTTATGAATAATTATAAATCTTTACTCATACACACTCTTGCCAAGATTTTAATCCATGTGTGATCTTTCCGCGCTCTTGCCAGCCACCCTTTCTCCATCTATAGGGTTGTAGACAGATGTTTTTAACATACTTCCCGTCTTGTCGTGTTAATTAGTCCCAAATGAAGGTCAAGTTTCTCAGGACGATGGGGGCCAGGGACCACTGCTCCATTCCCACCTCAGGTGGGTTCTTGCCATGAGAAACTCAAAAGCACATCAGGAAAGTAGGCTGAGGTAGGTCCTGCCATCGCCTGCCTCAAACCAAGTCCTACAACTCAAATAGCTACTCTCTCTTCTATCAAGATGAAGTGAAATCCCCCTTATGTGTCAGGCTGACAATTCAGCCACAAGAAAACTCAAGGGAGCTTGTTAGCAACCGCTAGTTTTTACCCCTGGGGAGGAGGGTGCCTCTCTTTAGAATTTCCTGCAGTGTTCAGAACCATAAAGGTCTCACACTCTCTAGATAGCGAAGGATGGGTCTATGCTCCAAAGCTCAGAGTTCATTTGAAAACAAATTCCACATCAAACAACAGTATGTGACTCCCTGGTTTACTTAGATGACTATGGTGCGTGTCTCATAAGGAATTCAGTGGCAATAACAATACCTAGGCCCTCCTGAGAACTGTCAGTTACAACCCCCAGGTGCCATGTATTTGTAAGAATGTTTGCACACTAAGTACCTAATCTTGGCTACAACAGAAGCAGTAGCAAGAAAGCAAATTTCCAATTAAACACCACTATCATGTAAAAATGTTGAGTCCCGAAAGATGTTGTACAAGAGCTTATGGAAATCAAAGGAAGCATCGTCCCTTCCCGTCCCACTGAGGATTTCATCTACCCACCCGGAAAGCAAAACCTGAAAAATCAATAGCTAAGGAATTAGTAGTCATTACCTGTCTGCGGCGCTTGAAAGACCAACCTGAATTTAGACAGTAAACACTAGGAGATTTCACACACTCGCACTTGATTTTCAAATGAGGTCCCATTCAAGATGGAGCTATTTTCAGACAATTAAGAAAGCTACACCCTGTTATTTGTTTTTGTTTGCTCAGTTTGTTTTGTGTTTTTCCAGGATATATAGCTGTTTCTTTATTAATTCATTCAACAGAAGTTTTAAGTCAGAGGAGAATGAAGAGAAGCCCCTGTCCGCTGTTCTCTGTCTCCTTTGGCTTTAGCTGCCACCTCCCCACATTTCTCCAACATTTCTCCACATTTCTGCAACAAAAGTTGCAGCTGGCTGAAAATGTAGGGAGAAGGAATAAATTAAGAAGCTGGATGATGAGAGCTCTGTTTCCCCACCTATAAAACAGGAATGCGTCAGCTCGTGTCTCTTAGATGGACCATGAGGATGAAACAAATAAATGTTAGCTATTTTTTTTTTTTTTTGGTCAAATTTTGAGGCAGCTTCTGTATACGAGATTGAGAAATAGAAGCACTAAAAATCATGATTAATAGGCGCAACAACGCACACCTGTAATCCCAGCAGCTCAGGAGGCTGAGACAGGAGGATCGCAAATCAAAGCCAGCTTCAGCAACTTAGCAAGGCCCTAAACAACTCAGTGAAACCCTGTCTAAGAATATAATATAAAAAAAGGGCTCGGATGTAACTCAATGGTTAAGTGCCTCTGGGTTCAATCCCTGGTACAAAAAAAAAAAAAAAGCCATAATTACTGACTGCAAGTTGCTTACAGTCTAGAGCAGAGAGACCCTCAAGTCTATTACCCTGACAGCACTGTGTGATAAATGTGCTAACAGAGACAGGCACGAGGTTCTACAGGAACACACAGGAAGGTGTGTGTTTCAGACAGCCATGGAGGCAGAGGGTGGATAGAGGAAGATAAAAACAGCTTCCCACTGAACACTAACCGCCCTCCAGACCTCATGCCAAGCATTTTATAAGTATCATCTGATTGTATCCTGTTTGATTCCATTAATACCCCCGCTGCACATGGAAGGATACTGAGCTTCCAGAGATTCCCATTTTACTCTAAGACATACACCACATCATTTCCGGAACAAATCTGAAGCTGCTCCAAAGGCCCTTCCAGGCTCTCCTACCTGGATCTACTGCCCAGAGTGTGTGTGTGTGTGGGGGGGGGGGGGTTCTGAGGACAGGCAGCGGTGGGGCCAATAAGGCTGGAGTAGGCCCTGAAGGCTGCAGGAGGCAGAACGGCCATCTGACCCTGAGGCAATTCACTATTAGCATGGCAGGGCTCAAGATTATTCTGTGAGGTGCTTTACAGTTCAAACAGATAATCCCTGGATCCATGAAATATTAATTCTGTGCAGTGGGATGCAGCCAGTGCTGGCCAAAGGGTCCAGAGAAGAGAAATATTTTGTCCTGGATCATTCCCTGATTTGCTCTGTAAATTCTGGAAATTGAATCATCTCTCTGGACCTCAAATGCCTTATCTGAGAAGGCCAGGAGCTGGTCGGTGGTTCACGGAGTTCCTTCCAGCTGACGCACTCTCTGGCCTGTATGAGCTCCATCCATTACCCCTCTGGAGTCCAGACAGCTCTGTTAACCTGGTTGCCTGTTAAGACGGCTAGGTGCAGCCACTCCCAGCTCCAGTTAATCTTGGAGCCATTTCTTCCTCTTGCTGATTTTCTGCTGCTGTTAGCAATTACCACAAACTGGAGCTGACCACACCAGCCATCATCTTGAAGTTCTGGGGGTCAGAAGTTGAAATGAGACTCTTTGGGCAAAAGTCGACTGGTTCTCTGCCTGACTTTCTGGAGGCTGTAGGTAGGAAGGATCCATTCCTCCCCCTCCTCCCTGCCACCACCAGCTTCTAGAAGTCGCCCACATTCCTTGCATCCTGGTCTTTTTCCTCCATTTTCAAAGCCAGCCATAGCAGATAGGACTTCTCTCCCATTTCCATGTCTTTGGTCCTCTTCTCCTTTCAAGGACCCTTGTGAGTAATTGAGACCATCTGGATAATCCAGAATAATCTCCTTAATTTGAGGTCGGCCGTTCAGCAAATTTAATTCCATCTGCAACCTTAATTTTCCATGTAATGGGCTTCAGGAATAAAGACAAAGACCTCCCTGGGGCCATTATTCTACCTACCATAAGCCCCTTTTATCCTTCAGATAGAGTCTCTATTAACTTTCAGGCAGCAGTTTGGAAACATGATATTTAATTGGGTGTCCAGTATTTTTATTAGCTAAATTTGGCAACCCCGACTCCCTGAACCTTCTCAAATTATACATCATTGGCACTTCTATATTCCTCCTCACCAAAGGCTAAACACAATTCCAAAGTTCATTACTCCCTAGTCTAGAAGAGAGCCACAGTATAGATCCAAAAATGCTATAATAGTAATTGTTAACAAGTAACTTTTAAACCAATTGAATGTAGATCACTTTTCTTGCATTATTTCTACAAATATTATTATCATCTTCCCGATGCCCGTCCCTGAAAGGAGAAATTGAGTCTCAGATAGTACTTTGCCTCTGGCCATCCAGTACTAAAATGCAGACTGAGAATTCAGACATAACTCTTCCATCTGCCTCCAGATGCCAGCTACCCCTCACCCCCACCCCATCCACACTATGCCCACGGGGTTGAGGAATCTCCCACAGGAAGCCACAGCCTCTGCTCCTCCACCAAGTTTCCATGGTTTTACAATCCACATATTTCCATCCTCTGCACCAGGACTTTCTCTGACATTAATAAAGCCATATTAGATTATTGCCAAACTTGAAATAAATGTACATATGAGCCCCAGACAGAAAAAAAAAACTGTGCATCCCCTCTAAAGGACAGGAGCGAGTATCTTTACTGTCATATGGCACCATAGCTTAGCTTTTTCTCTATTTGTAGAAACTTCCTAAGTTGTTTTTAAAGTCTGAGGCATATCATTTCTGAGGTTACTGTTGACCAAGTTGACAGGATCAACTTTTATTGAATTCCATTTGATATTGAATCTGCTTTGAAGGTCACCTTTGATTATCCAGACCAAAGAAGAGTATTGCAAAATGCAAGATAAGGCAAAAACTAAATTTGCCTTCAGAATCCATTTCTTTACTTACATTTTGCCTTAAGCCTTGCAGCAGTGAGTCAGAGACTCCCGTGCCCATCTAGCTCAGACCCTCTCTTCTGTCTGTGAATCAAGGCCGTGCTGTGGTCTTTCCTCAACAGGCCAAGGTACGGTTAAACAGCTGGTCTCCAGAGGAAGATCCTATTAGGACACAGCTGAAAATGACGGTTGCATTGTGTAGGTCCATAGATACAGTGTGCTGTCAAGTTCTAGGACCTCCAAGTGATGCACACCCCATAACTCCTTACCTATCACCGAATTATCAGTATAGACGATTTGTCCTTTCTCTCCCTCAACTGGGCTGGGTGCTGGAAGTGCAATATACTGTGCATCACCTCTGCCCTTCAGGGAGTCAGAGACTGGAAGGGAATCCAAAACACAATGCAATGGGCATAGATAACCAAAGGATGGTAGATAACTGCAATGGAGTATTATTCAGCCTTTAAAAAGTAACATGCTGCAACATGAAAGAAATGTAAAGATTGCTGCAGTCTGGCTGGGCACAAAATAACCGAGCCGCCAAAAAGCCTTGTAGGTTCAAACAACAATTCTTTATTCCTGAACTCTCACCGGCACTCTCCACACACTTCCCGGGAACACACTCCCTCCACAGGCTTCGTGGGCCAATTCTCCCAGAACCCCTGCCAGAACTCAATGGGAACTCCAAAGTAGTGGGCACCCGAGGCAGCAGGATCAGCCCTAATCCCAGCAGGATCCGCCCTAATACCGGAGCCGCCCTAATCCAGGAGCAGGGTCAACTTTCAACCATTCCCTCTAGCAAAATGCCAGGTGTCATTGGACTAAACTGTGGCTCTCAACAAAAGATATTATGCTAAGTGAAATTAACTAGACACACCAGGGCAAATGCTTTATAATGCACTCAGGTGAGGGACCTAGAATTGGCAAATTCACAAAGACAGAAGGAGGATAGAGGTCACCAGGGCTAGAGAGAGGAGGTGATGGGGAGTTACTGCTTAATGAGAACAGTTTCAGTTTAGGAAGGTTAAAAGTAATTTCCAGAAATGGATGGTTGCACAACATTGGGGATGTACTTCATGCCACTAAATTACCAAACCCAAAATTATTAGAATGCTAAATGTTGTGTCATGTATATCCTAACACAATTTCAAAATAAAAGCTATCACCAAACTGAAAAACTCCTCTTAAGGAGGTCAACAGGCTTGCAAGAAAAATTAAAGGCTAATTATTTTCTTACCAAATAAATAAATAAATACAATATAATAAGTGGTATATGTTCTAGAATCACACAAGTACATATACTGTCATATATGTCACATATATGTGATTAATAGTTTGTATATTTTACAAATGTTCCATCTTGAACTTTATTGGCAGAGAACATTGTTATGGTTTGGATCCAAAAATGTTTCCCTAAAAGCTTTTGTTTTGAAAGTAGGATCCCAATGCAACCTCATCAGTGGATCAATCCATCTGACGGATTAATAATTTGAACATACTACTGGGCAGTGACTATCAGCAGGTGGGGCATGGCTGGGGAAGGAGATCACTGACGATGACGCCTTGGACCATTGTATCCGCTGCCCTAACCCTCCCTCTCTCCCTGCTCCCTGGCTGCCCAGGGCTGAGCAGCCTTCCTCTGTCACTCCCTCCACCATGATGCTCAGGCTCAGAGCAATGGAGTCAGCCAGCCATAAACTGAGCCCTCTGAAACCATGAGTCCAAATAAACCTTTCCTCCTCTAAGTTGTTCTTGTCAAGTATTTTGGTCACAGCAGTGAAGAGCTGACTAACACAAATATGTACAGTAATAAACATGAAAGTGTAGTGCTCTTTGAGAAAACCTGACACTAAATATAAGAAAACTCCACCTTATTTATTGCCAGTTTGATTTCAAAATGTATGGAGACATAATAAAGCAATTGCCTGTACAAGAATATTTTCCTTTTACTGTATTCCTTCACACATCATATGCAGAAGATGAGTTTATGCTGCATGTCATCAAAACATAGGGCTCAGTTTTCAATATATGTGAAAAGAGTATTTGCAAGTGGTAAGGCAAATTAGGATTCATTCCTTTCAAAGACTTGAGCATGTCTTTCATGAATTTCAAGAATAAGAAGTATAACTAAAAGGATGTTTTACATACATGCCATCTGAGTAAATAAAAATTCTACTCAGCACTGAATTTTTTGCAAAGCAAGGCCAATATCCCTAGTGCATGTACACAGAAAAGATTCACCTTGGCTTCAGTGATTTTAAAAAAGATATATTATCGAAGGTAAAAGCAGGGCCTCAGACGCATGTATCATCTGTCTTTTCAGAAACCCACAATGTTGTACCTCTCCTCCTTTAATTTTAATTTTTTCAACTTGCCTAACATCATTTTCTTACTTGCAATATGTGCTAAAATATAATTGTAGAAGGGTTGACTTTATTAAATTCCAGGGATAAGGACAGGAAACCTGATTAATAAAACTGATTGTAAAATACTTTCAAAGAATTATAGATTTTCCAAGTAAGGAATTCAGAATATCTTACTGAAATGCTAAATGGTGTAGAAAAAGCAACACACTTTGCTAATTAACTAGAAATATGCCCCTTGATTTGGGTTTCACTGAGAGAATTTTGTCTGTTCAGGTCCCTGGAGTGACTTTAGTCTCAGGCCCCTCCTCAGGAGTGGGCAGTACCCTCTGACTTCAATTCTGAAAGTGTTCTTCTACCTCAATGGCCGGTTGTACTGGGGTGACACTGGCAACAAAGCTTGTATTGTCAGGATTATTTGTTGCAGGCAAATGTTTGTTGCAGAAATGTTCTCTGTCTGACTTAAATAAGGAGAGTATTATTGAAAGAACATTGAGAAACCCCCAGAAGTACTGGGAGGCTGTGGGACTGACTACTGCACTGGTCTGAGCACTTATTTTACCTAAGATTACTGCCATGCTCTCCCTCATTAGTGACCTTCTTGCTTACTATGCGTCAAGTTATCCTAAAAGCTTTTTAAGAATTGACTAATTCTCACAATGGTCTTAGAAGATGATGTGATGGGGCTGGATAATAGCCAGCCCAAAATACCATCCCCAAAATATTAGCCTTAATCCCTGGAATCTATAAATGTTTCTTTAAAAGGAAAGTCTCTCTGCACATGTGAGTAAGTCAAGGGCCTTGGTTGAGATCCTGGCTGAGATTTTCCATGGATTATCCCGATTCCAGCCTCAAATACCTTTATGAGAAAAGGTCAGAGGGACACTCAGCACACAGAAGAGACGTCATAGATTATAGGGATGTGGCCAGGAGCTGAGCCAAGGGGTGCCACCAGCCGCCAGAAACTGGAAGAGGCAAAAGAAGATCCTTCCTTGGAGCCTCGGAGAGAGTGTGACCCTGCCAACACATGGTCTCAGATTTTAGGTCTCCACACCTGTGAACCAATAAATTCCCATTGTGTTAAACCACTGAATCGTGGGAATTTATTACAGCAGCCTCAGGGAACTAACGTGGGAGACGTTATCTTCATCCTGGATTTGCAAATGGAGAAACTAAGGCAGGAAAAGGTGATGCAACCTCTCAAGGTCATGCAGTTAATAAGTGGCAGATCCAGGATTTGAACCCAGGCATCTTGGTTGCACAGGCAAATCCAAATCCAAAATAAGAATGCATTCTACTGAGACACGTCGCTGCTTCTCTACAAAGGAAGAGGCACCATTTAGTCAGCAGGCCACAGAGGCACGGGTTCCCTGCCCCACCTCCCAGCCCCCAGAATACCTCAGAGGCTCAGGATCCATCCTACTGGACACTCTGCAGTGGTGATGGCCAAGTCAGGACCCATCTCTGCCACCAAGGGCATTTATTTATTTATTTTATTGTTTATTTGTTCTAATCAGTTGTCCATGACAGCAGAATGTTCTTCAATTCATTGTACACAAATGGAGCACAATTTTTCACTGGTTGTGCACAAAGTAGGATCACACCATTCGTGCAATCATACATGTACCTAGGATAATGATGTCCGTCTTGTTCCACCATCTTTCCTATCCCCATGCCCCCTCCCCGTCCCTCCCTCCCCTTTGGCCAATCCAAAGTTCCTCCACTCATCCCTTGCCCACCCCCCATTATGGATTAGCATCCACTTATGAGAGAAAACCTTCGGCCTTCACCAAGGGCATTTATAAGGAACCTCTTGAACAAGCACTGGAGCCGCTGTGAGGGAGGCTTCCCACTCTACACAATGTCGGTCCTTCAGCCTTCCCAAGTCCTGGGATTCCATTCTGCCTTGTATCACTAGGGCTCCCGTGACAAAGAGTCACAAACAACCACAGGTGGCTCAGCCCACAGAACTGTATTAGCTCAGGGTTCTGGAGGCTGGAGCTCTGTCAGCAAGTAGCCTGCAGGGTTGGTTCCTTCTGAGGGCTGTGAGGGAGAATGTTCCAGCCTCTCCCCTGCTTCTGGAGATTTCTGATGCTCTTTGGTGTTCCTTGGCCAGAGAAGCCGTGCCCTGGGCTCTGTCTTCTCCTTCCATGGCATTCTCCCCTGTGACCCGGGCTTAGGTCCTGCCCCAATGACTTCATCTTAACCTGTTACATCTGCAACAACTCTATTTGCAAATAAGGTCACATTCTTAGGACTAGGGGTTAGGACTTCAACATAAGAAGTAGGGGGTGGGCTCGATCCATCTCATAAAGTACTCCTTCCTGGTGTGTTTCAGAGCCGACCCGGAACTCAACAGTGAGAGCAGAGAGCTCCCTGTCTTCACTGCCTTGACCGGCATCTCCAACAGAGTAGGTGCTCAGGGCTCTCTGTTGTTTGTGGTTTTGGTTTTTTTTGTTTTGTTTTGTTTTGTTTTTTGGGCAACTTCTCAGAGTAGAGCTTTCTATTCTATTTTCAACTCTTTCAATGTTGTGGTTTCTAAAGCAAAGGCGTACTTCTATCATAACCATAAAAAAAAAAAAGAGAGAGAGAGAAAATCCCTGAATTTCCAACTGCTTCAGGGGCAAAATGTTAAGACTTTAAACTCATCAATTTCAACTTTAATAAATCGCCCTGAGAAACAAGCCACTCACCTCACAGTCTAATCGAACTACTTGACATCAGCATTTTACCCCCTCAATCCTTGATTCCAACTGTCTAATGCCACAGACCTTCTAGCCCAGCACTTGTTCCCCCTTTTATCATGTAGAGGTTGTCTGGGGTGGGAGAAGGGGGACTTCCAAGTGAAGGTCGAGTGGCCTTACTTTCAAGGTCAAAGAGTTCAAGAAGTTGAGAGCCAGACCGATACAGTTGATCCTTGTTATTCACAGACTCTATGTTGGCAGATGCACCTTCTCACTAGACTGTGTTTGTTATCCCCAAATCAATACTTGCAGCCCTTCCCTCGGTCATTTGCAGACACGCACAGAGCAGAAAAAATTTGTGTCTCAGGCGCGCACGCTGCCAGCTGAGGTGGAACAGGTGGGTGCTCCATCTTCTTGTCTCAGTGCTCATCCTGGACATGGGTCATTTTCCGTTGATATAGAGCCACATCTTCCACAGTTTTGTGCTTTTGCTGTGATTTCATTGTGCAAAACAGCCCCCAAATCTAGTGCCACAGTGCTGTCTGGTGTTCCTCAGCACAGAAGGCTGTGATGGGCCTCATATGGAAAATATGTGTGTTGGAAGAACTTCCTCCAGGCACGAGTTATGGTCCCAATGCCATGAGTTCAACGTTAATGAATCAGAACTGTCTACTAAATAAAGTGTCTTCAACAGAAATGCACATAAAACAAGGTCATGTGTTGGTCACTCGATAAAATGTTATGAGCAAAGACTCATAGGAACCTGACCCTGCATGTTCCCTAAGCATTGTTCTGGCACTTGCTAACTTGGGGTTTGCAGTGACCATGTAGAACATAACACCTCGAATAACAAGAATTGACTTACTTCTACATCTTCCTGGGAAATGACCCCATCAGTCATATTCACAGCTGTATCCTCAGTACCAAGCACACACCTCCTGATACAACTGAGTATTCAGTAAATACCTGTCAGAACGGAGTGAACAAATGAACTCGTTCACTAGGGTTCAGAGCGACCAGCACCTTGTGCCCTCAACTTTCTTAACTCTTAAGAATTAATTGGCCAGATTATATTGTTACCTTGTGTGCAGGGACAAATATGTACTAACAAATCCCACCATTATGTACAACTATAATGCACCAATAAAAAATATGGGGGAAAAAATAAAACATCCAATCTAAAACAAGAAAAAGAATCAATGGCCACAGGATCTTTCCCAAATTGGAGCACCACCTGTATAAGGATGCCAGCTCCAGGCTTTTAAAAGTATGTCCTTCCAATTGCTGCTACTGCTGCAACGAAAGAGTCCCCATCTGGACTCAGCGCTTTTGTTTCTAGAATTTTCTGACAGTGCTTCACAGCCACTGCCTGAGCCTCAGAACAGGCTCAAGGGTAAGTGTGCTTCTTCTGGAGGAGGGAACAGGCAGGGGATCTAATCCTCCTGCTCAGGGTCAGCCAGAACGCCAGGGAGCAGATCTGAAGCCCTGGTGTGTGTCATAACCTTCGCCAGTATTCATTTCCTCAAAGCGAAGTCATTTTCTAAAGAGAATTACTTCACATTTCAGTAATTGGAGGTGTCACTATAACCAGAATTGCAATTTTAGTGCTTCCGTGTCGGGGCAATTTGGGACTTAAATTTTACTTCATTACATGTCATTATAAATATTTCCACTGTCAAAACAGAGTTCAGTTGGCAGTCTTTGCCCAGAAGCACCTCAGAACTAATTCAGCATGAGGAATGGGAAGCGGCTTCCTTCTGCCGTGCTCTCCAGGTCGCCCTGGAAGCAGGAGAGGAGAGGAAGGGGGCGCCACACGGACTCCCAGGGCTGGCTTTGATCTCCTTCCAGCACAATGATCTCACTAGGCGCTGAAGAATCTATCACCCCAACTTATGCAGCTCCGGAATCTCAAGAAAGCACAAATTGTTCCCATTTTGGTCGCAAAAAAAATAAATGGCAAGTCACTCAGAATGAAGCTTGACATCGAAAGCCCTTGTCAACCAGTGATTTTAGCTGGGGACAAAAAGAAAAGGGCAGGTTCCAGTGGAAGGCTGAGGACGGAAGGGCACCTGAGGTTTGGGGGCTATGAACACAGGGAGGCTATACCCAGTCATTTGTGCAGGCTGGGAGGGATGTCGCCAAAGGCAAATTTAAAGAACTTGATAAATGGCTCATATTGAATGTCATGTTCATATTACCCACAATGAAGCAGATTGCAAACACCAAGGAAAGGGATCAGTACGATATCTACCATGCCCAGAGAAGCCAGAAATATCAGAGGTCCCTCCCCCACTTTAAGCCGGGGCATTGAGTCAGAACACATCTAAATACGACACACACATCAGCCCCTTCCCGGGCACGTGGCTTGAGGAAAGGAAGTAGCAAACCTAGATAAGCGTTAGGTGCCTCGGTATTAAGAGAAGACAAATTTTAGAGTACACAGGGAGGCTGCAGAGAATAGTAGTAGGGGCAATGAACAGCTCGAGTACCTACCTGTCAGGCTCAGTGGCTGTGCCCTTTGAAACTAGCCTCTAGGGTTTTGTAGGTCTCCAAGTTGTCATCAGCAAAGTGATGATAATTAAAAACTATCCTCTCTACAAAACAGTTATTAGAAAATGCTACCGAAACATGTGCAAGATCTTTGTGACTTCACTGCATAGGACATTTATGAGGGAAGTTATCTAGTGTAAACTAAAATTTTTATACATGTAACCATTCATAAAAACATTATTAACTCAGAGACTTACCCTGCACACAGCCAGGTCAACCATGCAGGTAAAAAACACCGTGAACAGAACCCGACTCAGGGTGAGGACATCAGAAGTACTTTCCCAGCTCTGCCACTAACTGGCTGTGAAGTCTGGGCAAGTCACAGTCACTTTGGACATGGATTGATTCATCTATAAATGCAAGAACTTGACTAGGTGAGTTACAGGATCCTTTCCAGCTCTAAGTTTTTATGCAGGATTTTTCTCGTCTCCCATTCTGAATTATAGATACTTCAGTCCCTCCCCATGGTCAAGGACCTTGTCTATTCCAACTTCACTGGAAGTGGCATCGCCCTGAATGGTTTTGGGTCAGAGAGGAGTTCTGAAAGCCAAAGGATGAGTTTTTTTCCTTCTTCATTTCTGAAATCCCATTATAATTCATAGGAACTGGAAATGGGGATGATTAAATTGAGGATCCCCGTTTCTTGAAAGGAAGAGAGTATTTGGGAGGAAAGTTGACTTTGCCAGGTATCAAACCCCTGAAAGTGATCATATTTGAGTTGAGTAGTTATATGAACCTGTGTTCAATAAAAGCATATCGACTGGGCAAATTAGTCTTCCCTGGCTGAGAATAAAGGATGCAGTGATCACAAAGCAGAGTACAAAACCTCCTCAGACTTCAATAATGTATTGTTAACTGGCGTAATCTCCTGAGAAAGTGCGAGGCCTCAAATTAACAGCACCGAATTGAGTCTAATAACTGCATTGCACAACATCAGATATACTCTTCAATCAATACTTAATTTTCTCATATAGCCTTCAGCCTCCTGCAAGCTTTTATCATGTTTTGTAGAGAACAGCATTGACCTTGAGGGGCACCAGTCACCTTCAACCTTAATATCCCCAAATGGCCAAATGTGTCTTGAAAAACAAATATTACCAAGACAAATATAGTTTGAAGTCCACACACAGGGGAAAAAATTGTTCTATGATATTTATTTCTTATCATGTTTGATTTGTCAGTTCATCACCTTATAATAAACCACAGTGATTCAGATTTGGAAAACAACCTTGCTCTTAGGAGAAATAACTTTGAGAGACTTTGCTCATGGTCACATAAATCAAATCAGCAAATTCATACTGTTAGGCTGTTTTTTTTGCTACCTAAATTTCATATGCCACAATCCCAGAGCTTTGGTCACTGAAGCTTAGCAAGTTTCAAGGGAAAGAAACTTTTTCCATTTCAATTAACGGAAAGTGCCCTGTAGTACAATGGCAGATTAACTTTGAGTCTTTGGGGACTTCTTTACCATTTTGTCCCAGCATTTTGATATTATATATTACATGGTAGAGCTATTTTTGAAGGAAGAGATTTTGTAAAAATAAATCATCTTTTCTCTGTTCACTCCTTTAATTCATAAGTGAAGTGCCAAGTTGACATTTTTTCAAAAGGCAAAGAATATTAAAAAGACAGTTGACATCTCATCACATCCCCAGAGTTGGATCAACTCTGGATTGTTTTTTTTTTTTAAGTTTGCCCTTCCTAGTGTTTAGTTAGGTCCTTTCTAATTGTATTAGGTTTCTGTTAACATAGCAAATGACTACAAACTTAACCCTACCCAGCAAGATGATAGAGTGTCATTGTCCCAGCCTTTCCAGAATAATTCTTGAGATTCACTGTGTCAGATGGCGTGATTTCCCCTGAACCAGTCCCCAGAACTATGGAAGAAGAGGTTAAATCTTGGAACTAGGCAGAAAGCAAAGCTCTATTATCAAAAAAGTATGAATGAATGGATCTTGGGCAGAAAAATGCTGCATTTGTCTATTACCTTAGTGTATTTAAAACTTTTCATCAACTTCATTTTTTAACAGATGAGCATATTTTCCTAACTATTACTCACAGTTGGACATCTCAGATCATTTCTAGTGGCTTATTTTTTAAAAAAAAAATTATCCAATTAATAACTTTGCCCTGGACTATTCATTTTCTTTGAGATCATTTCCTAAAATATATTTGCAGTAGCAGCAGAACTACCAAGGCCAATGGAATGAACACTTCTGAAGCTCTTAATACCTATGGCCAAAGTTCTTTCCAGCAAACTTCGGTCACCTCCTTTTTGCTGACAAAATATGAAGCCTCTTCATCTTCGTCTCTTTGCCAGTTGAATAATCTCAAAGGAGACACAGTAAAACCAGCATGATGAAATCAGCAACTCTGATTGTTCACCCATCCTGCATTTAATATTTTAATGAATGGCCTTGAGGACCAAAGTCCAGACCCTCTGGAATGACACACAAGGCCTCCTAGGACATGGCCCCTAGGAGGTGGTCCCCACCTCTCCTTTGTGGCTTCCCAACCCACCCTTGGCCGACTGAACCACTCCCTGGACTCTGCATCTTAATTTTTATCTTGATGTCTCTACCGATACTGTTCCCTTCTCTGCATATCATTCTATTTCTGGTTTTGAGTTCCCACAACCTCATATGTACCCTCTCATCCGAGCCTCCGCCACACACTAATGTGTCAAGGCTTTATGTGATTCTTTCTTATATAAAATATCTTCTTGTAACAGGGACTACAGTGAGAAAAGTGCCTTCTCCATCTTTGTATACCTAGACCCTGGCTCAATGGCTAGTACACAAAAAAGACAAAGTAAATAATCAAAATAAATGACAGGTGGTGACAGAAAGAGAATGCATGCTGACAGACCAGAGTGGGAGAACATGGGGCTGGGGCTGGGGCTCAGTGGTAGAGCGCTCGCCTAGCATATGTGAGGCACTGGGTTTGATCCTCAGCACCACATAAAATAAAATAAAGGTATTGTGTCAAATAAATAAATAAATCTTAGAAAACTATAAATAGGTTATAAATACTTTTTTAAAGAGTGGGGGGGAAACGGTATGGTAGGGATAAAAATTTGAATTTGACTTCCAGGATGTGACGTGATACTTACCCTCTGAGCTCCATTTCATGAAGTGCCCCAAGGCTAAAGCTTACCATCATACCTTTGCACCATGTTGTTTTAGAGATTATATTGAGTACATCAAAGTGCTAGGTGACTATCAGATGGTATAAGTCACAACATTGAAAGTACTCTTGAGGATTTGTAGAAGGGCTGCTCCACCCTCTTCAGTGGACACTCATCCCAGTGCTTCTTCCCCTTCATCGACCTCAGATGATCAATGGGTGAAGAAAAGGTGGCAGATGGGAGAACAAAGAGTATCTAGAGAAAAGTAACCAACCTCCGATGAAAGCCGTCCAACATCCTCTCAGGTGCTTATCCTCAGGACAGACACACAGCACTGCGGGGTTCCCCGGTGGAAGCAAGACAGAGGACAAATCTACAGCTGCAGTGGACAATGCTGCTGAAAGCCATTAGTCCAACTCGTGGTCAGGTCGAAATGGCCAAAGGAAGGCTTTTCACAGTGCTCATAGAAGACAGGGTCTGTGATAATCAGCAGTACAGCCTGAGCAGAAATGGTGCCTCCCAACGCCCGCCTCCAGCCAACCGCAGAGGGAACTGGAAAAGATGCAGAGAAGGGAAAGTACATGTTAATAGGAATAGAGCAACATTAAGGCCAAAAAAGATCCATTTAGGAAGACACATTGGCAGGAAGTCTCCAGAACATGCCTCTGCCTCTCTCCAGGCTGAGGACACAGCACTATGCAGAAGAGGGATCATGCAGATGAGGAGCTGATGGCTGGCCCTGGCAGAGAGCACTGCCCTGGCATGCAGGAGAGGTGGCATCTACAGCCTTGGAACAGTGAGGCTGGTTTTGACAGTCGCTGTCACTTTCCATAAGCCAGATCAGAAGAGCCGCCATAGCACTGAGACGGCTGCCTGGTTCTCTCAGGCAGAATCAGGGCCCCAAGCTTGCAGACAGTATAGGGATGTGAAGGGGATTAATTAGACCATGTCTCTAAAGTGCTTTGAGCACCTTGGAGAAAGGCCTTTTAATTATAGTGCTGGCCAGGAGCAAGTAGGAAGACAGGCAAGGGAATAGTGTCAATTTTGTCAGGAGTAGGAAAGCACAGTCACTGTTAGGATGGTTTTCTTGCCTCAAGTGATACACCTGTGTTTTCCCTCCTTATTCTAGAACCCGGATATTGCTTAAATAAGAATCGGCTACCTCATGTCTCCATTTGCTCATGGGACGTGCTATAGCTGGCTATGGCTGCTCTTTACACTGACATTGTTCTGACTTCTTAAATTCTTTTTTACTGATGTTTACTCAGACACATTATTCAAGTCAATTTATTTCTGAAAACTGTCCTAATAGCACAAGGTCCTCTTTATTCTGCCGGTTAAAACTTTGTATGAAATGTAGAGAAAGAACAAATTTACCTTAATTTGGATGGAAGTTTACTCATAGATGTAATTTGTTAGCTCAGGAATTCATTGCATACTAAGAAGCAAATACCAGCTTTTGGGGGGAGAGAGGTACTGGGGATTGAACTCAGGGGCACTTAACCACTGAGCTACATTCCCAGCCCCTTTTATTTTTTAAATTGAGACAGGGATTTGCTAAGTTGCTGAGGCTGGTCTCTAATTTGCAACCTTCTTGCTTCAGCCTCCCAAGTTGCTTAACCATCTCACAAAGGCATACAACACGGTTTTGAAGTTTTGAAGAAATATAAGTGTTCTTCAAAACTCAGATAAGAAAGCCAGGCAAGCCAGGTGTGGTGGCACACGCCTATAATCCTTGTGGCTCCAGAGGCTGAGACGTGAGGATCACAAGTTCAAAGCCAGCCTCAGCAACGGCAAGGCACTAAGCAACTCAGTGAGACCCTGTCTCTAAATAAAATACAAAATAGGACTGGGGATGTGGCTCAGTGGTCTAGTGCCCCTGAGTTCAATCCCCAGTATGAGAGAGAGAGAGAAAGAGGAGGAGGAGGAAGGAAAATGGATCCTGGCCCTGTAATCAGGCCATGTTTAAGGAGTTTGTACTGATGCACCATCCACAGAAAGACTGAGATAATCAGCATTTCAGCTCATGTGTTCTACATTTAATCACTTGCATATGAGGAGTGGGAAATTTAAATTTGTTTCCATTATAGTTTTCATCTGTATAATTAATGATATGAAGGAATTGTACTCAGTGAATGGGGAATAGATGTGAGATCCTCTGTCATCTGTAGATTTATGCTCTAATTTTAATTAGCTGAAAAAGAATTTCGATTCACAGGTCCTAACCCTGGCATTTGGACCTCAGAATGCAGAAAGCAGCCTGTAAGTTTCTCCAGATCAATTGTAACTAGTTAGGACTGAAAATGACAGGTGGTTTTTGGACTTGCAGGTTTGCACAGTGCTTGGTGTAGACCAGGCCCTCATTACTTGCAATCTGTTATTAAGGCAGGAAAATGAATGTGGTCTCCTCCTGCTCTGCCCTCCTCCATGGTAAGGAGGAGATGAACATGAGGAATGAAGTGGTGTTTGGAAAGGGAGTAAGAGAAACCAGGGCACTGTCCCTTCCCTGAGCTCTCCGGGTTCCAGCCATCTTAGGTGTGAGTCTGCACACTGAAGTGCACAGTTGGGATGATGACCAGGCAATGAAATGCTGCCTCCAGGCATCAAATGTCTTTCTCTGTGGTGCCCAGAGCCTCTGCCTACATGTTTAACAGACGTATGAGAATTATGTGCTCGTAGGCATCTCTGAAGGCAGGTCAGAGATCCATTCAGTATCTGCAAGCCCTGCTCAACAGGCCGTTTTCCTCTCGCTATGCAACACAGCACAGGAACATTTTCATTGGAATTAGAGAAAAAGCAACCTAAGCAAGGGAATGCAAATCATTTGATGGATCAATAAAGAGAAATGAAATCTCCTCAAGTCAGAAATTCAGTTGCTTTTGCCTTAATTGCTTCGGGATCAATCTATCCTTCTACAGAGCTTCCCAGAGCCATTACCAGGCCTTTCCAGTCACCCCTGCCACCTGTACCCTGGTGAAGGGCAGACAACACTGGGTCGGATGATTCCCAACGGTGATCATCTTTTTTCATTTGCATTATTATTTCATCTTTGGTCCATTGAGCTATTTAGATGTGTAGTTTAATTTCTAAATATATGGGCTCTAAAAAATGTTTAATCTTCTTGTTATTGATTTCTAACTTGATTGTTTTGTGGTGAGAGAATGTGACCTGAATATTCCCAGTTCTTTGAAAGTAGCTGGTAGTTGCCTATGGCCTAAGATGTGGCTGGCTTTATAAATCCTCCTTGTGCTTGTGAAGGAATACACATTGGAACCGATTTCTCTATATGATCAATAAATTAAGTGTGGTCATTGTGTTATACAGATCTCCTTTGCCACTGGTCAATCTACTTGACATATCAATGATGGAGAGAGATGTGCTAGTCTCTCACTAAGATAGTGAATTGCCAATTAGTTCTGCAAGTTAGGCCAATTTTATTTATGTATTTTCAAGACATTTTGTTAAGTGTATATATATATATATATATATATATGTATATATATATAATCTTTCTAGTAACTTGAAACTTTATCATTAAAAAATGACCTTCCCAGTTCCTAAGTAGGCTTTGTACTCAGTGAAGTGGGGATAGATGTGAGATCCTCTATCATCTGTAGATTTATGCTCTAATTTTAATTAACTGAAAAAGAATTTTGATTCACAGGTCCTAACCCTGGCATTTGGACCTTAGAATGCAGAAAGCAGCCTGTAAGTTTCTCCAGATCAATCGTAACTAGTTAGGGCTAAAAATGACAGGTGGTTTTTGGACTTGCAGGTTTGCACAGTGCTTGGTGTAGACCAGGCCCTCATTACTTGCAATCTGTTATTAAGGCAGGAAAATGAATGTGGTCTCCCCCTGCCCTGCCCTGCCCTGCCCTGCCCTGCCCTCCTCCATGGTAAGGAGGAGATGAACATGAGGAATGAAGTGGTGTTTGGAAAGGGAGTAAGAGAAATAGGTGCACTGTTCCTCTGCAGTGGAGATATTTTTCCATCCTCCTTCAACCTTCCTTTGCTTATAGGACTATTTCTTGGAAACATCATAGCATTAGACTTCTGTTTCCCCCCAAATCTGTTTTTCTTATGTTTTTTCAAGTCATAAATTCAGTTTTTTAGATTAATGATATATTTGAACTTGCTTTCGCCATCTTGCATTGTATAAGATTTTTGTTTCTCTCGTCTTTTCTGTGCCTCTTATTTTCCCTTCTTATTCTTCAGAGCCTCTTTTGCTTCTTTCTTGGTCGGATGGGCTTGAATGAGCAGTTTTATATGCTTTCATACCATTGCTCCATTTATTCCCTTTACTGGTTTCAAAGTTAAAGCTGACCTTTGAGTACCTTTGAATTTGTTCTATGCATATTTAACTTAACAAAGTCTAGTAGTAGATTATATCCTGACCTCTTTACCCAAAATCCAAGAACTTCACAGCCTTTCCATAGCCACTGTCCTTCCTCTGGTACAAGTGGAAGGCTTACAGCTGGCCGGTGTTTCCATTCTATGATTTTTTTTTTTTTTTGAAGACACAAATCAATCTTTATTCTCTTATCTAGAAATCCCTAGGTTAATTGCATAGTCACCTTTTTTTTCCTTCTTCTTTTTGTCTGCCTTTCCATTTTGCATCAGACCTTCCTTCTGCAGTCATTTTTTATTCTTCTTTCCCTTCCCCCTCCTCTTCTCTTTCCCCTCTTCCTTCTGCCCCTCCTCCTCTTCCTTCTCCTTCTTCCTGAAATACGCCCTTCAGAGGGTGATTGATGGGTCCTACACATTTTGTCTGAAAATGTCTTTATTTCTTTCTCAACTTTTAAAAAATAATGCTGTGAGGTATAGAATTCTAGGATGCCGTGTCTTTTTTCTCATGAACATATTATTCTACAGTCTTGGGTCTTCTATGCAGCTAGTGTGAAGTCTCCTGTCATTGTCCATAGGTGACCTATCTTCCTCTCTGATAACTTTAAAACGTCATTGTCTTTAGTAGTGTGAAGTTGCACTACACCTACTACCTCTAGGCATGGAATCTATGTATTCATCTCCTTCAACATTCAGGATTGTCTCTTCAAACACAGGCTGGATTGATGCACTCTATCTTCACTTTATAGAATCTCCTACATTTTAGTTATAATTTACCATTGCATGCTCTCAAATTTTCTGCCATGTTTTCCATCTCTTTTTTCTATATGACTTCAAAGTAACTCCTTCAAATACACCTCCCCGTCATTCTTTTTTGAAGTGTGTCTGCTTCATTGTTTCTTTATCCCACTTCTTTAAAATTTCAATAGTTATGATTTTCGTTTTCAGAAATTCTGTTTTGTTTTGTTTTGTTTTGTTTTGCAAGGCGGGGGAGGGAGTGGTGGTGGAATCATCTGGATGGTTCATATTCTTGAACATCTTGTGATTCCATCCTCTAGGAATGGTAAAAGTTAGCTTCTCCAAGATGGATAACCCGAAAGTTGGCCTTCTAGAAAAAGACTTGACCTCCTGCAATTTCATGGAAACCAGCCATAGCTTAGTGCTTAAGGTAATCGATTCTACTTGACTTCAAAGCTTGTTCTGCAGCCATCTGGCCAGGCCTGTGATGGGCTGCACATCTTCATCCATGAACACTAACTTGGTGGACCAGTGCTGGAGCCAAAGTTCAACCACATCACATGGCTATGGTACCCCTTCCCAACCCCACAACTCAAGGTGAGGATTCTTCTTATGAATTCTGGTGTCTGCCTCTATAGTACCCTAAATCATTATGTTTTATCAATGAACACCATCTCAAGAGAAGGTCAGGTCTCCAGGCCAATTGCTGGCCCCCCATTTAGTAACCACTCACATATCAAGATGCTGCTGTTCACTTATGCTCCCAGGATAGCCCTTTCCTCCTGCTAGCTCAGGGTCAGCTCACAGGTTGCTCTTTTAGTGAGGTCTGAGAGGGAATATTACCTGCATCCTTCAAGCTAAGCAACTTATCAAGAAATACATTTTATCTAGAATCTAGCAATTTCTCAGGGGAAGATCCCCTAGATTAATTCAGCCCTGTACTGCCAGAACAGAATCTGATCTAGAACTTAAAGAGTCATTCTAATCATGAGTCTTAAAATGCACTGGTGATCCCAATATGGCAACCATTACATCTTAGATCGCCACTCACAGGCTTATCTTTTCCCCACACATTCTCTGCCCTTACCACAAAAAAAAAAGCCAGCTGTTGGCTCGATACAGCCCTACCTGCAGCTTAGAGTCACATGAGGAGGTTTTAATGCCCTAGTGCCAAGGCAGCACCCCAGGTCAATAGCATCAGAAACTGGGAGTATGGGACCCAAGCCTCAGGATGTGGATGCCAAGACCAATGGTTCACAATCTCCGTCCTGCATGAGCTAACAGGCCAGATAAGCAGACTATGAAAATTATATGACATCATCATATTAAAGAGCCCAGGGGATCCGAAGATGCCACCCCACATTTTATGCCACTTTGCCACTTGGATTCTTTCCAGCTGAAAGCAATTGGAACTCAACAGATGCAGAAAGACGCCTTCCCAGAGATTTCCTTATCTGACTACAAGCAGAAACTTCCAAGAAATGAGGACGGCCATAAATCCCCTTCTCCACGGGAGTTTTACAGCCACGAGGATGAAAAGCGTGTACCAAGACGAGTCTGCAGAGACAAACCTTACTAAAACCACCCTTGTCTCCATTAGTTTCCCCACATACTCATCTTCCCACGATTTACTGCCCTCCGTAGTTCAACCCCCTTTTCCTTTGTCTAGTCATTTCTCCACCATTCATGGCCCTTTGTTAACATGTTATAGAAGCTTCTAACTACTTCTTTGGGTTTTCACTTCCTTCCTGTGAAGCCCCAATGCACATAAAAATGTTAACGTCAATAAAGAAACGTGCCTTTTCTCCTGGTAACCTGTCTTTTGTTGGTGTGATTCACAGGGCCCCCTGCCACTGAATTTGAGCGAGCAGAGGAAAGGTGTTTTTCTGCCTCTACAGAGCTTCTGTACGTAGATTAGGAGCAGAAAGAAAGGAGTGGTTATTCCTTTGAAAGGATGAGGGGAAGACAGGGAGGAGAGAGGAGATGCTCCTGAGGAACCGAATCAGAGTTTGCTGGGTGGCGAGGATTCCAGCAAAGGGAACAGCAAGTGAGAGGCACAGAGGCAAGGACCCCAAGAATCTCAATAGGGGCTGTGTGTCCAAAAGTCTCCTAGAAAGAAAAGAAAGTCAGGGCTGGGATGTAGCTCAGTGGTATAGCACTAGCCAAGCACATGAGAGGCCCCGGGTTCAGTCCCCAGTCCTGAAAGAAAGGAAGGAAGGAAGGACCAGAGGGAAGAAAGGGAGGGAGAAAGGAGAGTCTGACCAAGGAGCTCAGACTTTGTTCAGAAGACAGCACGAGAGGTCCCTGTGGATCATAAAAAGTGACAGTTGGGTTTGCATCTTAAGAAGATGTAAAGGAACGACACTTCTGCTTCTGCCCGCGGTGCTGTACCATGAGGTGGGACTGTGGTTGGGGATGTGTACTGAGATCCTCGGCCATGGCCTTCCAGGGGAAAGGATGTGGTTGCCCCCAGAAGAGAAAAGAGCCCCGGAATCAACCCTCTTGAGAAGACATGAGTTGAGGATTTAGCAGTTTGTCATGAGAACAAGGGGAAAAGAGGTCTCTAGAGACGCTGGGAGGAGAAAGGGAAGAGGGATGAGGACATGGGTCCTCCGCTACATGGTGCCTCAGAGTGGGAACTGACAGGGAGCACCCAGGAGCTCATCTCTAGCAACCTTCCCCATATTCCCACAGAGAGAAAAACACTAGAACTTACCTGTCAGTCCTGGTCTCTCAGGGAGATGGGAAACTAAACACGGGGTCTGTGTCCCTGAGAGACAAGAGGGAAATAGAGCCGTAAAATCCAGTAGAGCTCAGAGCTCTGACCAACGGCTTCCCCGAGGACAGGCTAAGACTCAGTACAGGTAAGGGGGCCTGTGACATCCAGTTGGCTCTCCTCCCCCACCAAAGACACTCCTCTACCATCCTGTAGGCGAACTGATGTAATCTTAGAGTATGAGCCCAGGGGACAAGGCTGGAGGTATGAAACTCCACCATGAGCATTTGTGTCTGGTTAAGAAATGACAATGACCCAAGACAGTGGGGATGGAAAAGAAGGGAGAAGAGATGGTTAGAAGCTAGACTGGGCAGACATAATGAAAGAGACCCGCTGCTTGGATCAGAGGAGAGTGACCACCTTGCAAATAGGAATACAGGGAGCAGGCGTGAAGCAGCAGGGAAAGGTGCTGAAGAGGGAGGCAGCCTTCTCTGGTTCATGGTGCAGACTGAAAAATGGAAATGACAACCAAGGACCAACTCTGTGCTCTGTCTTCATATCTGCCAGGTCTCAGCTCACTCCTGTGTACATGTTTAATGGATGAACAGAAGAAAAGGGAACTTCACAATAGAGTAGCTAATGAACAGATCCACCTGGCAAAGTGGCCTGCCCCATGACCCGAGTCAGGGTTTGAACCCAAAAGAGTCTTGCCCCAAGTCCTGTGTATGTTCTTCCACCACAACGTCCCATACTTGGGGGACTTCAGGTTTTCCTTTTCCCTTTTGCTTTTTAAACTGGGGAGGTGTCTCCACTTGACCACCTGCCCCATGTCACTTCACAGACACAGGATGCGTACCAGGAAATTGGGACTCAAAAGTGCCAAGTATCACGCAGCTAATCAGGATGTGAAGGTGAATTCACACCATCCCTGGTCCTGTTCCAAAACCCTTGCTCTTTCCACCATGAGAAGCAGGTTCAAAACCTGCATCAGCTTCTTAGTAGTGGTTTCCTCAGCTTTGAGTTCCTCGTCTGTTCAATAGGACACAGAGGGGCGGCCTTACAGGGCTGCCGTGCAAGCTAAGACCAAGTGCGCAAAGTACTAGGTGTAGCCTCTGGCACAGAGCACAGAACCCTGACTTCTGTCACTCTTCATGGGGCGACAGAATGCCAGCCCCCAAAGATCACATGTTCTGATCCCCAGAAGGTGTGTTGGGGTACATGGTAACATGGTAGAAGGGACTTACAGATGTGGTAACTTAGGGACCTTGTGACCGATCCAAATTATCCTAGAGTATCCAGGTGGCCCAACCTAATCTCATAAGTGCTTAAAAGTAGAAGGGAGACCAGGAGGAAGTCAGAGAAAAAGACAGGAGGACAAAAGGCTGGGAGACAGGTGCAAAGCTGCTGGCCTTGAACAAGAAGAAAGAGCCCTAAGCAAAGGCACTCGGGCAGTCTCTGGAGCGGGGAAAGGAAGGGAAGCAGACTCCCGTGACTCACCTGTGCCCATGAACGCAAGCCGAGGTCTCTTGCCTCATTCCTGGGGGAGACGTTTAAAGACCAGCAATTGCCCCCCCATCTCGGGTCCCACCTTGTTGGCCTTGGCAGCAAAGGTGGAGATAGGGCCTCAGAGTAGCACAGTATGAATGTATGTCATGCCACCAAGCTGCACCTAAAAATGGTTAAGAGGACAAATCCTATGGTATATGTATTGTACCACAATTAAAAAGGAGGATAAAAAATCATAGGGCCTTCCTTATCCTATGTCCCTATGTAACCAAAACCCGCAAAGCCCTCTCCCTGAACATGTAGCAAGAGCTGCAAATACACTTTCATTGCTAAACCACAGAGATTCGGGGATTGCTTGCAATTTCCATTCGTTTTTATGGAACAGGGGGCAGCTTACCTTCCATAATCTCTTCAGCAAATGCTACTATTTAGCTACTGTTAACGCCTGACTGTTTAACGCTACTATTTTTTAAGTTTCTTAGGAAAAAACTTACTAAATAAGGAGATTAGTGGTTTGGGGTTCCATTTCCTTCCGGCAGTGTTTTTGTTAGAATTTTAAATCCTTCTGACAATTAAAAAAAAAAAAAAAAACAAGTAAAGCACCACCAGGACATAAGGCTTACACTCAGGTTGCATTCTAGTGTGTTCTAAACCTTTTTACCTACACCTGCGATTGACCTAAGTTAAACGTTTGTTACCATCCCCATTGAAGAGTGGAGACCATGGGGCCCACAAAATGTGGCAACTGGAACTAGAACCCA
This sequence comes from Marmota flaviventris, assembly GCF_047511675.1. NCBI lineage: Eukaryota > Metazoa > Chordata > Mammalia > Rodentia > Sciuridae > Marmota > Marmota flaviventris. The sequence goes on along the minus strand of NC_092501.1, from coordinate 157,091,830 downwards.
AGCTCAAGGGTCCCGGAGCCCCTCCTCTGCCTCAATAATAGCGAACACTACATGGATTGGTTTTTTGCATCTCATTTCTAAACACCAGTGCCCTGTAGTTAGTGTAATATAGCCAGTATAGAAACTAAAAGCACTTTAAACCAAATTATAGCAATATATTGCAAAGCTTCGCTTAGCCAACATTACAAATAGCTCATTGAACCAAGACAGTTTGTTTTCAGGGAAAGCAAGCAGATTTCCTGCATAATGTAGCTGTGCAGCTGGTAATAGCAGCCACCAAAATAAAGGGTAGGGTTTGGGGGTGGGAGCCTCATTTATGGACAAGTAGTAGACCCTAATGAAATTGCATTTGGCCCTATCATCTTCCTCCTGAGAAAATTCCCTGTGAGGTTTTCCATTTGAATCCTGGGCATATTTATGAAGATCAAAGTAATGGCTTTTTAAAATTAATTACATGAATTTGTAGCTCAACAATGTTGAGTGAAAGGCGGGCCTTGTACCCCATGCCTTGTTACAGCTGTACATCACGCACATCAAAAGCCCAGGACGCTGGGGAGAGCACGTTCCTGCTACACCAGCCCCTGAGCAGCCGGGACAGACGTGGAAAGAGTACAAAAGATCAGTCCCCAAAGTTGTTGTGACAGCTTAATTGTATTATAGAGCTCAGATAATTCCCATTTATTTGGCTTTTTCCTCAGCGCAAATGCTGGCCCCCCAAGCATAGCTATTACTGGGAGAATTAAGATTCACAACTTTGATGGGTCTTCTTGCTCCCCCAACGCTATCCCTGCTCAAAAGTCCTGGTAATTGTTCCACACTGATCAGGACTTCCCAGTCCTCAGCATGCTGAGACCCGACAGCAACTAACTAATTGCAATTAAAATCTGCCACGTGAATGGAAGAGAATAACATAAATTAATCAGTACATTAGCAGAATTACATTTAAATGTTCAAATGTGCATCCAACATAGTGGGACATTTTAAATTATAAAGCAAAGTACTTCATTATGGATGCTGATATTTTAATGAGGAAATGTGATGTTTGGTTAAATGGAAGTACAATATAGAGACTTCCTTAAAATTAGCATCAATGATGCATTTTAATTCAAAAAGCAAGTTGTGGTCTATGTAATTCCTGCATATCAATGTGGAAAATTGCCTGGAGCTGTGGAAACAGTTGAACATCTCATTCTCTGAAGAATTAATAATTTCAGCTGTACTAACTAGCACTTTATGTAAATTGTCAGATAAATCACAGCAATAAATACAGGTTTTAGAAGAACCAAACAGTATGCTTATCCTTAATTTATTCAGTCATAAATTCATGTATAGTGAAGCTAAGGGATATGAAAGATTCAACATTCAGGGCAAAAATAAATAAATAAAAATAAAAAGAAGAGAAAATGGTTTCTATAGCTGCACAGAGACACCAGAATAAAGGTCCCATCTCATTTCACATATAAAAGTCACTTGCATATAAAAGTCACTCTATGATGTATATAAATATAAAAGATGGATTAAAAATTTTACTGTTTGTTTTCAAGTACTCACAAAGCTTAGTACTCAACATGTACCCTACAGTTTTGAAAGTCTTCCTTGTGGGCTAGAGATGCAGCTCAGTGGAAGAGCACTTGATAGTGAGGCCCTGGATTTGATGCCCAGCACTGGGAGAAAAGAAAGGCCCTTCTCATGAAATATTTCATTTAGTGGCCTAAACCTACAGTCCACGCAGCACACCTTCACTCAAAAGGCTTCATTATTGCCATGTACCACTTTAAGATGTTGGAGGCAAAATTCTAAGACACAGAGAGGTGACAGAAGCTGACCTGAACTTGGTTTGCCGTTCTTGTCACTGGTTAGAGATGGGGCAAACCCCAATAGACAAAATCCTTCTTCTGGGCTATCTTCTAATTTTATTAGATGGGAGAGGAACTCCTTCAGGTTTGGTGATATGACAAAGCCAGGACAGGGCAGGTTTTCACAACTAAGAACACACACCGAGCCACCATTGGTACGGTGCGTGTGAGAGCCAGTGTGTCTTTACAAGTATTTGAGCAAATGTGGCATGAAATGAACGGCAGCAATAAGCAACAGCACACACAGACCAAATGCAGATGAAGGCTGCCTTCCACGATACCTGTTCTCAGCTTTGAGTGTCCCACCCATCGCCCAGCTACACCCAACTGAAAAGTCTCTACTAAATAGCCTTATTGCATGTGATTTTGTTTTTTGTTTGGGGGGTTTTTTTAGCAAAGAGCAGAAGTTTCTGGTCAATTCCTTCCCTGGGTTCCAGGAGAGAGCTTTTCTCCTTCCCAAGCAGTTTTCTCCCTAAATTTATTTCTCCTCTTAGTGTCTCTGTGACATGTCAAAGTCATTCTGCCCCATGTGACAGGAACCCACCTTCTCCCTGGTAACTCAGAGCAGGTTTTGGCACCCTGATGTGTACAAAGATACCTGTTTGCACAGCATAACCATTGACAAGACTGAACTTTACCTGAGCTGGATCATCCTGAAAAACAGAGATGGTTAAAAAATCCCCACATTCTTGTCTTTTAGAAAATAACTGCCTGCAAAGAACCCCCTCTTCCCCCATAGGACTTCGCTAAGACTCAAGGGAACCCCTCCTGTTTATCCATACCAAAAGCAGACACTGACCCGCCAGGTCCCATTCTTGGCCTCAAAAAAGATGAGCCGATCTGCTTGTCCTCACCAATCAATCCCAACAAAAAGCTTCTTAACCAGACCTTGGTCAAACTTCCCGCCTTCTGCAGGCCCCTGAGCCTGGGCCTCCTCGGCCTGGGCAGCGCAGCTGGCCTTTTCTCTGAGCCAGTGTCCTCCGGCTTTCCACACTGGGTATCTCCAGCCTCTTGACTCCTCTCTATAAAGAAACCCCCTTTCTGCCTCCCTCCTGGATACACTCTGCCTCCTGCAGGAGCCCCTCCCTCCGGGTAATCCTTCTCAACCCTCTCTCTTTCCCAAGCACAGATTGGTTTGCACTTGACGCCATCAACAGCCAGAGGGGTCTAAGCCCTGCAGCTCGAAGTATTATCCAAATCTATGTGAAGACATCTCATTATGTCTGAATTAAGACGACTAAATCCCAGAATGAACTGAGGCTACTGGAAATTGAGTCGGACAACAACAGGATTTTTGTGGGTACCATCAGAACACAAAGTTCATCATTGTGTCGGCCTGCAAACCCAGTGGCCAAGTGACCACACCCAAGCCTGTCTCCTCACACCGCTGTCCAGGGTCTGGTTTGAACAGAGCCTTAGAGAAGAGTCAGGCACCTGCCTGCTCCCTGCACAGCTCCATTCAGGGTAACCGTGAATCCTAAGGGTAGAAAGGGAAGTAGACACTACGGGGCTCTGTGTGTTAACAACACAGGTGTAGAAACCACGACAGATACCAGAGCTCTGACTTCTGGTCTCAGGCCCACCTTATAGTGCCACTCACTATGCTTGCAATCATCTCCGTATTCCTGAATATGTATGTATGTATGTATAAATTACGTTTATGTTTATCATATTTTCATGTATTGCACAAATATCTACAAAAATGTTCTCAAGAAATAAAATCACTGTTGCAGTCACATCACTTTCTCAGCATCCTAATTAGGACAGAAGAGTCTATATCCTCTGGAAGTACCAGACTAGAAGCCAGAGGGAAGAGAAACCAGTGCTGAGAAAGCTATCCATATAACAGCTTGGAGGACAACCGTGTCCGCTGGTTTGGGCTTGATAATGTTATGTTATTTTCCCATGGGATACATTTATTACGAGCTCCATTTCTCACCAAGAGCAAGAAATGATATTGAGCAAAGACAAAAATAAATCAGCAAAACTGAAAATGGATGTCTTTTCTCATCTTTCCAATGGAAATGTTCTACCACACACACCGTTTAATAATCCAACACAAAGCCCTCTGAGGGAAAAGAAGCCAAGGGACAAAGACCAGTGGATTCCACTTTCAGAGCCCATGAGACTAGCAGGAAAAGACAGCCAACAGCTTTGGGATGCAGTCCATTGGCTCCCCAGAGCAGAATGAGGTAACAGTGGATGAGATTTGTACATATAAATACAGAGACTTTGGATTTGTGGTGCTGAGAAAAGAGGAGCTTCATGAGATCATTTTAACTTCTCATAATTAAAGTTATTTTTTCCTATGGTCATTTTTCTAAGGTGTAACATTCATTTTTTCCCCCTCTTCCATTTTTTTTTTTTTTTTTTTTTTGAGGGATGGGTAGGTAGGCACAGAGAAGATAAAAGCTCTTTGACCCAGCATATGAGGAAGGGGAAAGAATCAGGCAGTAACTACCAGTTTCACCCACCTAGGAGACAAATTTTATAAATAAAATTCCAAATCACCCATGTAAGTTCAACCTATCCTGGTAACATTCAAGACCCTGATTCTAGCCAGCTCCCTTCCCACATGATAGCCACAGAAGCCTCGCCACTTCTGTCTTTTGACTAAGCTGGTCCTACCATATGTACCCAAGAGTCCCAGCACATATCTGCTGCATGATCCTCACTGCAATAACTACCATCTGCTGGCATTCATATGTTCCAGGCACTCTTCATCTACACAAGTGCTTCATCTACACAAGCAACTATAGGAGGTCTGACCGCCCCCACAACATCTGGGGCCTAACGTGTTTAAGTAAGTTGTCCAAAATCACACAACTAAGAAGGGAGTGAGAACAGAAACCCAGAATCATCTGGATCTTGGTCACTCTGCTACCCAGCTTTCCCAGATACCAGGTCCAGGACCTGAACCCCATAACTATGTAAATGTCCCTTCAGTGGCTCTGTTCCCCTTGTTTCAGATTTCACATCCATGATATCACACACACACACACACACATACACACACACTTGATTTACACAACTGGGTCTTGGATTAGGACCTGCTTTCTTTTGGGGGTGAGTCTCTGCCTCTCTGCACAAACCCATTTCATATAGTTTAGCTGTCAGCCGACACTTGTCCTTCCTCTTTTTGCAGGCTCTTGATATGAACTCCTCAAGGTCATTTCTTTCATTCTCTATAATAGTGACATGGAGCAAAAACAAGAGTATTCCAGAAGGATTAACCTGGCTATGATAAGCAGGCTATTATAAATTGAATTGAGTCTCTCAAAAAGATATGTTAAAGTCCTAACCCCCAGCACCTGCAAATGTGACCTTACATGGAAAGGGGCCACTGCGGCTATAATTAGTTAAGATAAGGTCATGCGAAATAGAATAAGGTCCTTAACCAAAATTACTGTGTCCTTGTAAGAGGAGAATGACGAGCGACACACGGGAACAAGAGTCACGGGAAGACAGAGGCTGGCGCTGAGGAAGGCCTGCAGCAGCCAGGAGCTGAAAAGGCCAGGAAGGAGCCCCCTGTGTGGGTTTCAGAAAGAGTCCAGACCTGCCCCCAACTGACCTCACACTTCTAACCTCCAGAGCCGTGACATTAAAGGTGGGGTGTTTTAGGCCACCAAGTTTGGGGCACTATGTTCTGCTTTGACAGTCCCAGGAAACCATTATCCACAGTGATGTAGAAAGGCTAGAAGGAAATAAATTAGCCTGGAGGCTTTTGTATTTGATAACTCAGTATGAGATTAAGAGCTCTGGGCCAGGGTTGTGGGCAGTGAGGATAGACGACTTATTGAACAAGAGCATTTCTTCTTATTAAATCATTAAGTAAAACCTGCTTTAAAGGATATTTGAGTTGGAAAGAGTGTTGGGTAAGAATGCTCTAGAATTCAAATCAGAGCACTGCTGCTAATTGTTCTCTATCAGCAAAGACAAACTGTTGGGAGTCGCCTGGCTCCAAAGACTAACTTCCCCATCCCCCAAGAAGAGCTGTCCAATGGTGAGCTCTGCTAGCTCACATGATCCTTACCCACCAATCAGACTAGCCCTGCTGGCTCACCTGATCCTTACCCACCAATAAAAACGCACCCCATGCCAACTGTCAAACCACTCCCAGCTCTATAAATATGCAGAGCTGTTCCTCAATAAACTGGCATTTTCTCCAACGGCAAGCCTTGATTGTTCTTTCACAAATAAATACTGCATTTGTTTGATTTCTGTTCCAAACTGAGACATATCAACATTTAAGCATAAAACTGATAAAATTTTAAAGTCGAAAGGAATAGAACCAGAAGAATTAGATAAGAAATATAATAATACAATCCAAGGTCCTTCTATGATAGACAGACAATAAGACCCTGAGGAGTTGGAGCACATGTAACTTCACAGAGCCAGCTGGACACAGTCTAGGAACTGGCTAAGTTTGGAAGAGGCATTTCCTCCTAGGTTAGCAAAGATCAGAATTGTCAGACCATTGAAAACAGAAAATAAAAACCCATGGTCCACACAAGTGTCTAAGTACTTCCTGAGAAGTTTCTTACAACATTTTACTCCAAGTTCAATGTCATTTTTAATAAACAGGAAAGTATTTTAAAATACAAGTGCTTCAGGGCAGACCTCCAAATCTTATCTTGTGGGCTAAAACTTGTAGAACTTCCTTGCTGAAACAGGAAGTCCCTCCTCACCTTCCTTGGATCATTGTCAGGACCAGGTGGAATCACTCAAGAAAAAAGGAAATGAGCCAGGCAAGATGGCACACGCCAATAATCCCAGCAGCCCGGAGGCTGACTCAGGAGGATCAAGAGTTCAAAGCCAACCTCAGCAATGGTAAGGCACTAAGCAACTCAGTGAGACTCTGCCTCTAAATAAAATACAATAAATAAGGTTGGAGATATGGCTCAGTGGTTGAGTGCCCCTGGATGGGCCAAGCTGAATACAGAGGACTGAGACCCTGAGGGTGGGGTGAGAGGCAAGTCAGGGAAGGAGGAAGGGTCCTGAGAACGCTCTGGAGACCTGGGAGAACCCGAAGTGGGTACAGGAAAGGTGTACAGAGCAGGCAAGGAGACTCATGGTGTCCAGCCATGGGTGACTAGAACCCAGCCAGAGCCTGCTGGCATAAAGAAGGATGTGACATAATCAGGGATGGTGTTTTCCAGATTTTTAAGTGACTTGACACTACTTCGAAATATGTATTACCCTTGTGTTTTAAACATTCTTTTCTGATTGGATTAGAAAATAGCTAGTGTCTTGAATGACGTAACTGCTTTTACCCTCAGAATAATCAGTCATTACAAAATAACTGCACACTCTCACCCAATGGAAGCTTCTACTCTCCTCTATTTCTTTATTGCAGGTTATTGTAAACTCCCACGTGGCACAAAAAATCTTGCCAGAGCACTGGGCTAAGATACCTGACCAAACCTTACACTGGTTTCCACCTAGATCATGTCCCTAAAGGTGGCCCCAGGACACCTGTGTTGAGCTTTTTTGGAAAGAGAGAAAGAGAGAGAGAGAGAGAAAGAAACAAACAAACAATGCCAGGTCAAAAAATGTATATTGTCCCAATCCACATTGCCAAGCCACTTTCAGTAATTCTCCACTTATCCACTTCTGGAAGTTTCCATTTCCCTGAAGTCCTCCTAGTTCCTTTTTATTCTCCCTTTTCTCTTCCCCAGAGCCCCCATTTGCTCCTCTGTTCCTTTAACACCCTCAGTCATCTTTGTCTCATTCAAGTTCAGCTCAGTTGGTACTGGAACCTCTCTCCTTTGCTTCAGTGCTTTGAATAAAATCTATCTTGCCACCTTCGAAAGTACTCAGTGCTATTTTTCCTTGGCGTGACTATAGTGAAGTAGCCAAACCACTTATCACCAAAAGTGGCTCCCACTTCCCCTATATTTGCCCAAAGACCTCTGCTGCAAACTACAGATCAGGAAGTCAGCCTCCTGGAAGAAAGACCAGAAGAATGATAGATAGCCACAGTAGAGCATTGTACCAGGTGTTGGTGACTCCCACTGTGAGGTGACATCATCACCTGCCAGATTATACCAGGCTCTGAGATAGGATCCCCAGGGCTCTTATAGCCCAGAAGCACACAATTTTGTGACAGCCGCCTGCTGTTACCTAAGATCCAGCAGGACAGAAAGTAATTGGACTAAATGGAACTGAAAAAAGTAACTTTATTGTAGTTAATATTCTTTTTCTTACAGGAGACATAGGAGAAAAGACCTTTCCTTTCATTTTGACTCATCTATTCTTTCCAGAATTTAGCAGGAGAAATTTTTGTGCAAATTGAAGGAAATACCCATTGAATAAAATGCTGCTCCAAATCCCTTTTCAGAATTCAGTGGAAATACTCATGGGATGTCTTGATACAAGTTATAAATCAATGAATTGACAAAGGAATTTAGGAATGATGAGTTTGTAGGAAACCCTAAACTGATTGGCTGTGTCAACAAAACCAATCAGAACAATCAGAGGGCTTTACCTGTCTCTTTCCTCTGTGTGTCATTTTAGTTATGTGATAAGATGATAAGTCTCTGGACACTTCCCCAGTGACCCCCTCCTCCAGTCACACCCCACCTGCCTACAGGCACCAGCCAGTGCATTCAAACTAGGACGGACCTGTTAGGTTACAGTTCTCACAACCTCATCATCTCACCTCTGGAAATTCCTGCCTTAACACGCACAGGAGCTTTCAGGAGACACCTCACATCCAACCACAGCAAGTTATTTGCATATATTCCATAAGAATCTGTCTCTGTGATGATTTAATTGAATAAAACAAATTTGCCATCATTCCAGAAATGCCTCCTATAAGTCCTATCTTATGGGGCTTGACCAACCCATTATGAAGGACAGGACTATAGACTGCACGGCTGGAAGTGGCACCTACAAAATCCTCCAGAAAAACCTCTCAGAGGCCTGCCCTGTAGCTTATTGAGTCCCAGCCTTACAGGACAAGCAAAAGGGAGGGTCTCGGAGAAAAAAGATAAGCCTTACAGCTACAGGGACTACAGTCGAAAACCTAGCAGTGTTCTTGGTTCCTGGACTGGAAGGATGAACTATTAAAGGCAACAGAGAACATTTCTGGCATAATAAGTGATCAAAAATATGACACGAGGATCTTGGTAAAGGAAGACATGACACAGCTGATGCCTTAACTCCATTGTCTCATGAATAAGCACAACAAGGGGGTCTTTGTGTAAGGAGCCTCATTTTTTTGTACCTGTGTAAATCAAACCAACCCAATAAAACAGAACATGGAGTCAATTATACTAGATCAGAACATCTAAAACCAACATACTTGGTCAAATTCATGTCTTCCCTGTAGAAATGTGAAAATGGTTAAAATCAGAAGAGTCACTTGTGTCAACCCTAATTAAAGAAAGTAAATAAAGCCAGGAGGTAATGAAGAAAGGGTTCTTACACATGAATGGCTGCTAATAACTATCACAAAAGACTCCACCAGAACCACAAGCTTACACAGAGGCCACCGCGACTTCGTACAAAAAAAGCTACTTCTGCAAGGACATCTGCCCAGCCACTGTCTGTTCAACCTCAGCCAGACACCACTCTCGTCGTTAATCATCATGACCCAGGATTATTGTTGCAGAATATCTGAAGTAGTAATACTCCTCCTTTTTGTCTTCAAAAACTTCCCCTGGCCTCAATCTCTTTGAATACACACACAGTTTACCGTGACAGGCCCATCCCCATGGCAATGCTCTGTATTCCCAAATATTAGTATTCTTTGGAGAATATCACTCTGATTGTTTTTCATGTAGGCTGACAGCTCATAAGATGACCTGCGAAAATAAAACTGACATTCTCATCCGTAGCTTAGCCAGGTCTGATAGAAGAAGATGGCAGCCTCCAGAGCCCAGAAAAGATTTACATGTTTAAAAGCCAGGCATTCCCAGAGATAAGCCTTGAATTACAGGCCATTCCAAAGCCTTACAGCCGGAGATAAGCTGTGATCCTCTTTTTCCTATTATCAGAGACAGGACTTTAAATCAAAACAGAACTGTCAGCTGCTATATAATAACTTGAACTATGTATGTACAGCCTCCTCTCATTATTCTGGGAGCCCAGGTTTTCTGAAAGCTTCAGGCAAGCAAAACTTGGCTAAATGATCGAAAATTGTCTGAGTGGGTTTTTACTAAAAGAAAAAAAATTGAATCAGATGAATACAAACAATTAAAAGAAAGGTAACTGCTCAGCCATCATTGTCAACAGCTAAACGGTGGTTTATAAAGCTCTCCTTGTGTCACTCAAGAAAAACCAGAGGTGGAGAGTGAAGCAGTAAGAATAGATTTTATTCAGGAACCATTGCAATAGGGGGGAAAAGACCTCAGCATAGAACTGGGTTCCATTCCAAATTCAGCCCAGACAAGTAGGGGAGTAGAGCTGAGGAGCAGGGAGTGGTCAGTGGCAGGGTGGGAGTGGGCTCTGATTAAACAGACCTAACAGGATTCAGGCTGAAGGTAGGCCATGGTGGTCAGGCATCACCTGCCGCAATGTGGGAGAGGAAGTCCCCAAGTGCTACCAATCTCCTGATCCTGATCAGATATCCATCTCCTTGATTTTTGCTACAACTTACTCTTGAGGACAAGGCTCAAGGACAGGGCTTCATCCATATAGGGCTAGGGAGCCTGTCCAGGGTTTGGTCAGGCAATCTGCTATCTGTCATAGGCCCCATGGGTAAGCTGTGACTGGTACTGAGGCAAGGGTAGATACAGCTGTCCTGACAAGGAAACCTCCCACTCACAGTATTTCTGCCCCCTGGAATGTGAAAGGTCATAAATAGAAGCCGGTATAGTGGAGACAGGCTCAGTCAAGGGCAGGTGATATTGACCAGAAAGGGGTCACAAACAGGGAAGAAAGGAAAGAAAGCATGAGAGGATCCAGCAGGAGGGTAAGCAAGGAGAAACGGGAATGTCAAAGTCTGTTGGTGGCAACCACATTCTCACCTCTGTTATTAAAACTGATCCTAAGCCAGGCGCAGTGCTGCACATCTATAACCCCTTTGACTCCAGAGGCTGAGGCAGGAGGATCCCAAGTTTAAGGTCAGCCTCAGCAATTTAGCGAGACCCTGTCTCAAAATAAAAAATTAAAAAGGACTGGGGATGTGGCTCAGTGGTTAAGTGTCCCTGGGTTCAATCCTCAGAACCAAAACATAAAATTTAAAGAAAAAAATCCATCCCAGGTGCTGTGATGTGGATAAATGTCCCACAAAGGCCATGTGTTGAAGGCTTCAGTGACAGTCCATGGGGCTTAGGGGAGGTATTAAAACCTTTAGGAGGTAGAGCTTAGTAGAAGGAAATGAGGTCACTGGGGTGTGCCCTGGCTTGCTTTCTTTGAATGTGGATACCAGTTAAAATAGGCAAACCAATCAGAAAGACTACTATTGGTTAATAGCTAACATTTATTAAGTACCATCTGAAAAGAAACAGACCGGGGCTTAGCAAGTAGAGACGTGTACTCAGGATTACTGTGAGACAGGGGGAGGGAGGACACTCTGACCATAGGGCTGCAGAAAAGAGACCTCTTTAACAGAGTAAAGGAGGTGAGCCGAGATAAGCAGAAGCTTTAGAGGAGAGATGAACAGAGGGAAAAAGACCTCTGGGGTCTGACGGAAAGGCCTCTGTCTGCCTGGCTCAGTTGCTTCCCTGGAGAGACTGACGGGACACAGTCCACTTGTTCTGTTTGCACAGGCCTGGGGATAAGCAGAGGTCAGGGGGTAAAGGAGACAGAGGCTGTGTCAGTCAGCTGTTCATCACTGAAACCAAAACACCTGATGAGAACAACTTAGAGGAGGAATAGCTTATTTTGGTTCACGGTTTCAGAAGTTGGGTCCATGACTGGCCAAGTCTCCTGCTCAGGGCCTGAGTGAGGCAGCCCATCATGGCAAAGGGCAAGGTGGAGGAGAGTTGCTCAGCTCATGAGCAGCTGGGTAGCTGAGACAGCACAGCAACAGTGACAAACTATAAACCCCAAAGACCGCCCTCCTCCAGCACACCCCACCTGCTTACAGTTACAACCAGTTAGTCCATTCAAGTTAGTAATCTAGCAAATGAAGGAACCACTGATTAGGTTACGGCTCTCATAATCTAATCATTGTAACCATGAACACTCCCACGTTAACACAGGGGCTTTGGGGGCACACCTCATATGCAAACCAGAGACCAGCTAAAGTGTGTCAAGGCAAAGCGCAGGGTATGAAATGGACAAGTGGGAAGTTGTGGCAAGCACTGGGCTAAAGCCCCCACAAAGAAGGTGCTGTTTCCCCATTTGGGGGAGGCCATACAGGTTCTGAAAATCCAAGCAATTTCCCAGAGTTACCAGCTGGTAAAATCTTTGAACACTCTGGCTTCTCACAAGGGATATTGTTAGAAATTTGATATTTTGGTGTCATGTGGGGGAACTGGACCTTTGCTTTAACCTCACCATATAATGCTCAACACACGTTTTGGGGTGGGAGAAGCATGATCTCTAAATCCACCCCCACCCCGCTCAATCCCATGGAGTCCTTTTTCTGTCCTTTGTTAAATCTTTAAGTAACTTAAGCTGAACTTTCTCACTCCAAGTTGTCTATCGAGCTGCCCTAGGACACTCCAGAACCATCCCTGGAAGATGGAACCAAGGGAAGAGGCCATATCTTCACCCCTTTCTCATGAACTTTCTTGCGGGAGGCAGGAGGAGTGAAGAACTGCTTCCTGCCGAGGTCACCCTGTAAAGGACTCAGCACCCCGCCTCCACTCTATAGCATCAAGTCACTTCGACTTCCGCACCCTTGATGGATACCCCCAAACCCTAGTGACCGGCCACCCATTTTACCACCACCGTCACTGAGAACTACTAGAGGGATGTGCCTGCCCTGGGGCAGGGATGATGATCTTATCCCTGTCAACTCCGGCAGGGTCTCAGCTGTCTCAGGACGTCTTCCATTCATGACATTGAAACTGAGTGTGCCTCCCCCCAGGGAGCATAGTGAACAGAAGCCTCTGTGCAGAACTGGCTAGAAAGAAATTTGTGTCCTGCTCTGCGCAGAAAGAAAGCCTCAACTCTGGCCCTTGAAAGTCCTGTACCCAGAAGGAAAACACACTGAAGGGAACAAATCAGAACCATAAAGTCTTCTTCCTTAGGCCCTTCCAAAAATAATGCTGCATTCTGAAGGGATGGTTCCTGGCACTTTCTGAGTTCCAGGTAGCACAGGTGTCCTGTGGGATGAGGCTGGACTTAGGCTCCCTCACGGGCGTCTTTCCTCAGCAAGATCAGGCAGCTGTGAATCATCAAGATCTCTGGGCCACAGATACAGGTCAATCTGCACTCCAATTGGACTGGTGAACAGGAAATTAAGGACACCTGCTCACACCTGCCCATAAATTCCACAAGGATAGGACCAGATCCACCTTGTTCACCCCTGCATCAACCGCACCTCAAGATGTGCCCAGGGCCACCAGGTATTGCTATGTATTTGTTGAGTGCATAAAAGAATAAAGGAATGAATTCATCCTGCCTCACTAGGTTCATGTGAATATCAAATAAGATATGTATGACTTATAAACTCCACTTCTCTGAAAATCACAGTTAAAAATAAATGAGCTGTTATTGTTACTCTCAGAGGTCTATGCTATAGGCATGGTTTATTACGAAAATTAAAATGAACCCTATTTACAATAGAAATCATTCCCTGGAAAGAACACATTTTTTTCCGCAAATGATATAAATGGAAGAAATTCTTTATTTGAAAAGTCTTAATATTTAAATCACTTGCATATGATAATAAATACATTTTATATTAAAAACATAAATACCATGTGCAAAGAATTAATATTGAAATTAAAAATATTTTCCATGTTTAGAGTCAGTGTAGAGAAATAAAGTTGATAAATTACTTATAAGTAAGAGCCTGGCCACATTTCTTCTCCCATAAACAAATGTGCCCCCCACCCACAAGTCAAAATAAGAAAGCCCATAAGCCACTGTTAGATGCCATATGCTGGGAACCCAGTTGTCTTCCAAAATGGGGGAGAAATTACTAGAAGTGGTCCATGATAGCTGGAATTAGCCGTCTTCTGGAACTTTCCCAGAAATGAGCACTCAACTGTGTGATGGGAAGAGAATTTGTAGATGACTTAGAGAGTCCAAGAAGCAGCCATTAAAATGTAACGAAAGTAAATTAAATCATCTTTGTAACTATGACACACAGAGAGGGACGCCAAGTCCATAGAGTTCTCTAACTCATAAGAAATACTATACAAAAAGGAGTATTGGGGCTTAGAATCTGTCAGCCTTTAGGGTGCTCAGTCCCAGCAAGGCCAAGCGGTGCCTCGAGGTCCTTAGGTAGGTGGCTCCGTAACAAAGTGGGGAAAGAAAATCTCAGGCACGGATTCCACATTCTGCAAGCTGCCTTCCTCTGGAGGCTTTTCTCCCCACACACCTTGATGCGGGGAGAATCCTCCAGGATTTACTTCTTCTCTTTTTTTTTATGTTTATTTTAATTTTTATGTGGTGCTGAGGATCGAACCCAGGGCCTTGCATATGCTAGGCGAGCGCTCTTCTGCTGAGCCACAATCCCAGCCCGTTTACTTCCTTCTTGTTACTGGCACTGTCCCCCAGGACCACAGTCTCACTTGTGCCTGGCACTACTCCTCCCTGAGCGCTCTCCCTGGCCAGACCATGGGAGGCAAGGGACAGAGAGGCGGAGTGTTGATAGCCAGCCAGCCACTCCAGAGCATGTCACTCTCTTCCTCCACCTTCTGGAAGGGGAATGGCTCCTCTCCACATTCATCCTGCCACAGCTGGTCTTGAACTAAAATTTGGGACTGTTCCCAGATCAAAGGGGCGGGTCACTGTGATCTTGGGAGATGGGAACGTGTGTGCTTGTGCCCCTTCTCTGTCACTTGCCAGAGCTCTGACAATCACCCCATTCTGCCTCCTTCCTTGGCAGCCCAGCCTTGCTGAGATCTCAGGCCAAGCACAGACTCAATTCACAGTAAATGGAGGTTTCTCTCTGCCTGACACTTATTTGAGAAACATTTTTTTCTTTAATTCCAATGATCCCTGATTTCTGAAATATATAGTTTTCTTTAACCCAAAGCAGTAGTTATTTCCATGTTGCAGGAAGTCCCAAACTTAGACGAATTGGGTTCTCAGGTTTGAAGAGTCAATTGTTTGAAATTCCACAAAGGGATTTCATACAAACAAATTAATGAAGGTATAGAGACAAAGAAGCATTTTCTTTTTCATTATTTAAGCATTTTGTTTATCTTGTAATGTTTTTATTCATGAATTATAATTATACATCATAGTAGGCTTCTTTGTGACATATTCACAGAAGCATTTTTACCTACAGAATTGTCTGGACAGAGAATGGCCTCTGTCTTAAGAGGTGAGGGACTAGGCTGGGGCTGGGGCTGGGGCTCAGTGGCAGAGCGCTTGCCTAGCACACAGGAGGCACTGGGTTCAAGCCTCAGCACACACGAAAAATAAATAAAGGTATTTTTTAAAAAAAGAGATGAAGGGCTTCCTGTCAACAGTAGAGTGGGCGACCCCTTGACAAGTGGGGTGACAAGTGGGGGGAACATGGAGAACTTTGTGGATCCTCTGATGAGACTGAGGTAACTGTCCTGCAACCTCATTTAGTAAGTGCTTTACATTTACTAGAGGAATCTGAACAAAAGTCAAGAGAGAGAAATGACTGAGAACAGGGTCTAAAAGGAGACAGATAAGTGAAAACGTTTGTCTGGGTGGCATTAGCAGAACCTGGAGCAGGGCAAGAGATACTAGCTGCATGGGCACAGAGAGAAGTTTCAAGAACTCACAAGGATTCCCCAGAGAATGGCCGTCAGCAATTCTTTCCCCTCTCTACTCTCATAAGAGCAGATGCCTTATTAAAACAAAAGCCAACCCTTCAATCACCACTTAAAAAATTTAAAACTCATCGTGAGGAGGGCAACTGACTTAGGAATTGATTCTAATCCCTGAGTCATCTTCCTCAAGGCCGCAAACCCCGACAGGAACACGCAGTTCCCACCAGGGCAGCTTCTGCACTAATGGTGGGTACCACTTGCTTCTGGTGAGTAAGCCATCACCAAAAGAGCCCCAAAGGCACAGCTTTGAGATCCTTCAGCTGACTCCGCCTCCTGCCAGGTGGGTATCAGCCCATGGTGCCGGTGCAAGTTGATTATCCCTTGTCCAAAGTACCTGAGAGCAGAAATGTTTGGAGTTTCAGATGTTTTCAGATATTTGAATATTTGCATATATACGCACGCTGAGATATCTTGGGGATGGGACCCAAGCTAAACACAAAATTCATTTATGTTTCATAAATACCTAATATTTGGGGTCACTTGCCTTTCGACTGCAAGCCAACACATGTGGTCAAGTGTGGAATTTTCCACTTATGGTATCACATCAGTGGTCGAAATTTCAGATTTTGGAGCATCTTGGATTTCATATTTTCAGATTAGCAATGTTAACACGGTTTAGTCTGCAAAGACTGCCATAACAAAGTACCACAGACTGGGTGGCTTAAATAGATGTGTATTTTCCATAGTTCTAGAGGGTGGGGATCAGATCAAGGTTATCAACAGGGTTGATTTGCTGAGGGCCATGATAAGGAAGTGTTCTAGGCCCTTCTCTTGGTTGTAGATGGCCGCCCTCTCCTGCATCCTCACACCATCTTCCCTCAGTGCATGTCTGTGTCCAGATTTCCTCTCCTTATAAGAACCTCAGTCATATTGGATTAAGCTCAAACCAACAGCTTCATTTTATCCTAATTTCCTTTATCAAGATAAAGATAATTAGCTGGGCACAGTGGCACATGCCTGTAATCCCAGTGGCTTGGGAGGCTGATACAGGAGGACCACGAGTTCAAAGCCAGCCTCAGCAAAGGCAAGGCACTAAGCAACTTAGTGACCCTGTCTCCAAATAAAATACAAAATACACCTGAGGCTGTGGCTCAGTGGTTGAGTGCCCCTGAGTTCAATCCTCAGTACCCACCCCACTGCCAAAAAAAAAAAAAAAAAAAAGATAAAGATAATTACCTATCTCTAAATACGGTTACATTCTGAAGTAGGATTGGAACTTCAACACATGAATTTGGTAGAGGGGAAACAATTTATCCCATACAATGCTGAATCCAGGAGCCCCACCCTGGACATCTTCATATACTCACACCTGAAATCTGGAAAGAGCAGTTTTTCCCCTGCAATCTCCTGAGGACAAGTTCCTTGGTACTCACTGGGAGAGACACAGGCCTCTTCCCAGGGCAACATTTTACCACTAAATTTCCATGTACCACACAGCCACAGCCTTCATAAAACCAACGTGATCTGAGCGTCAGGAAACTAGAGAAGGCTTCTTTCCCTTTATGTGATGGACTAACCAAATAAGTAATAAAAACATAAACCCCTTTAACAAAAAATGAATACATAAAAACTGAGTCTAATTCAATGATGAAAACCGAAAGCTCTAAGGTGAGTAGAATATTACCTGACAAGGACTTGTTATTGGCAACCTGATCCAGGCCAGTTATTGAGCTGGGAATTGTTGAGAGGAAAATATTGACACATTGCAGACAATATATACACCTCTTACCAAATGATGACTATGGAGAGGAACTAAGAAATCAGCCAATTCACGTCCTGCCAACTCACGCCCCATCCTAAACAGTGTTGCTTAATGCCACAGTTCTTGTTATTATGTACAAGTCATTTGTTTTAAGATCCTTCCCCTCCTTGGAAAGAAAAATACCAAAAATTTGATACAGGTTCAACGTTTTTCTTTTGATGTTGTTGACATATTTCACAATGCACCTCAGCCAACACACGAAGAGGAATTTTCTAACAGTTCTATTTGCAGATTCCCCTCATGCCCACCAGTTTCCCGTCCTGTTCCAACCAGATTTGACAATAAGGATGAATCAATCTCTCTCTGAAGACGGGCAGGCCACATGAGACTCTGGAAAGCCACCAGGTAGACTGGAAACCTGCTTTTCAAAGTGAACCCTTAAGCGTGCAGCATCTGCAGGACGCCTCTGTGCAGCTATGGATCAGGCCTGGATGGTCTCAGTAGGTATGGTTTTGTTTGTTTGAATTATCATATCGTGCCTAATATTTTATTTGAGGAAAGAACTCCATTCCCAAGAGAAGAAAAGAGTTCGAAAGAAACTAAGACAGTCAAAGTAATGATACAGGCTCACTTAAATTCATACTATCCAGTCACCAAAAATGTCAAATCAAATGGAGACAAGAGAATTGTACTAACTAGGAAGAAAATGTACATGTAATCCAGACCAGAGAATAGGAAGAAGGGGAGAAGGAGACCTCGGCATCTAGTCCAGTCCACAGACCAGGCAGACCACTGTAAAGACCTCCAAACTCCCACTTATTTCCAGTGCTCAGAATTGTGCCTGCAATAACCAAGCCAGATGTTTGAACTCCTGTCTGTACAAAGCCATTTCAGCATTCATTTATTCACTCTGCAAAAGGATTCTTTAAAAATGAATACCAAAGGACACAACATCACTTATGAGCTGATTAGGAAGGCATAACCTGAATATTATCATGAGGAGACATCAGACAAACACAAGAAACATTCCTTAAAAAAAACAAGTAGGACAATGTATTCTTCAAGGATAGCAATATTATGAAAATAAAGTAAAGCTAAGGAGCTATTTCAGATTAAATGAGATGAAGGGAACAAGATAACCAAATGCCATGTGTAATTCTACTGGCCTGGACCAAAAGAAAGAAGCTTCTATGAAGGACATACTTGGTTCAATTGAGAAAATTGAAATAGGGATGGAAGATTAGACAAAAATGTTTTATCCAGGTTAGATTTCCTCAAGTTGAAAACTGTATATTTGTCATGAGGATGTGCTATGTATCATAGACTCAAATAAAAGAGCTACAATTGTAAAACTGTTAGGAAAAAATAGGCAGAAATCATCATGAACTCAGATTAAAGGAGGCTGATTCATAGTGGGATAGGGAGAGGGAGAGTGGGGGGAATAGACGAACTCTAGACAGGGCAGAGGGGTGGGAGGAGGCATGGGGTAATTAATGATGATTGAATGTGATGATCATTATTATCCAAAGTACATATATGAAGACACGAATTGTTGTGAATATACTATGCATACAACCAGAGATATGAAAAATTGTGCTCTAAATATGTAGTAAGAATTGTAATGCATTCCACTGTTATATATAAATTTTTAAAAGGAGGTTTTAGATACAATACCCAAATCACAACTGACGGGATAAATAAGTGGACTTGATAAAAGTTAAAAAGTTTTATACTTTAAAGGACACCATCAAGAAAGCAAAACATCAACCCACAGAGTAGGAGAAAATATTTGCAAGTTATAACTCATATGGGATTTATATCCTAAATACATAAAGAACTCTTGCCACTCAATAATAAAGAAAAAAATAACCATTTTTGTTTCTTTTTTTTAGAGCATCATAGTCATACATAGTAATGGGTTCATCCCAACAAAATCATACATGCATGGAATCTGAACCCCTCCATTCCAGTCCCCATTTCTCCCGCCTTCCCACCTCTCTTTCCCTAACCTCCTGCTCTGCTCCACTAATCCTCCCCTTTCTCATCCATGTATTCACCCTTAATTGGTGAAATTCCCTGTGGTATATTTATATATGTACATGACACAATTTGGGGGTTTTTGTTTGTTTGGTTTTGGTACTGGGGATTGAACTCAGGGGTCCTCGACCACTGAGCCACATCCCCAGCTTTATTTTGTATTTTATTTAGAGATAGGATCTCTCTGAGTTGCTTAGTGCCTCGTAGTTGCTGAGGCTGGCTTTGAACTTGTGATCCTCCTGCCTCAGCCTCCCAAGCTGCTGGGATTACAGGCGTGTGCCAACCTAGCACATGACACAATTTTATTAAATGCATTCTGCACATCCTCCCCTTTCCCTCCCCTCCACCCTCCCTCTCAATTTCCTTCTACACCACTGATATTCCTTACACATTTATGCTATCCAATCTCTGCCTCCACTTTCTTTCCCTTAGCTTACTCTAGTTTTCACATGTAAGAGAAATATTCAGCCGTTGATTTTCTGAGTCTGCTTATTTCACTTAGCATGATGTTCTCCATTTCTATCCATTTATTGGCAAGTGCCATAATTTCATTCTTCTTTATGACACAAACTCCATTGTGTATACATACCACATTTTCTTAATCCATTCATCTATTGATGGGCATCTGGGATGATTCCAAAATTTGGCTATTGTGAATTTTGCTGCTATAAAGATTGAAGTGGCAGTATCATAATAGTATGCTTAGTTTAGTTCCTTTGCATAAATACCAAGGGTCCTATGGTGGTTCCATTCCTAGTTTTTTAAAGAATCTCCATACTGCTTTCCAAAGTGGTTGTACTAATTTGCAGTCCCACTAAAAATGTATGAGTGTACCTTTTTCCCCAAATCCTTGCTAGAATTTTTATTTGTATTCTTGATAATTGCCAATTCTGACAAGAGTGAGATGAAATCTTGGTGCAGCTTTGATTTGCATTTCCCTGATGGATAGAGATGTTAAATATTTTTTCACATATTTGTTGACCATCTGTTTTGCTTCTTTTGAGAAATGTTGGTTTAATTCTTTTGCCTATTTATTGATCAGGTAAAATAACTCAATTTTAAAATGACAAAGATTTTGACTAGATATTACTTCAGAGAGGATAGCAAATGACCAATAAGCACATGCAAAGATCAAAACCACAGTGCAATACCACTTTTCAGCCACTAAAGTGGCTATGATCAAAACTACAGGCAATAACAAAGTGTTAGGAGGGATGCCGGGGAATGAAACACCCATACTGCTGGTAGGAATGTACAAAGGTATGGCTGCTTTGGGAAATCGTTCATCAATCTTCAGACAAGTTAAACATAGTTACTACATGAGCTGGCAATTTCATTCCTGGGCATATACCCAAGGAACTGTTCATGCAAAAGATTGTGTACAAATGTTCAGAGCAGCATCATAGGCAGAAGTGGAAGCCACCCAAAGGTCCATCAGCTGATGAGTGCAACATTTGCATACTAAAATATTATCCAGCCACAGAAAGGAATGAAGTAGTGATACACGCTAGGACAGGGTGAGCCTAAAAACATTATGCTGAAAGAAGCCAGACATAAAAAGCCACACAGAGTGGGATTCCATTTCCAGGAAATGTCCCAAACAGACCAATCCACAAAGACAAGTGCCTGGGGCTGAGGGAAATAGGGAATGGGGAGTGACTGCTGTTAATGGGTGTGGGATATCGCTGCGGTGATGAAACGCTCCGGAATTAGCTAAAGGTTCTAAGTGTACAGTCTGTGATCTACTAACAGCCACTGAAGTACACACTTTAAAGGTTGAGTTGTATGTTATGAAAAGAAAGAGAATGTCCCAGTTCTTAAATCAGATACTCTGAAATATTATAGGGGCACCATGTCTTTCAACTTACTCTCAAATGGTCCAAAGTAAGAAGTAATTTGTATATACGTAGAAAGCAAATGGTAAGGCAAACAGGCAACGTGTTAACAACTGGCACATCCAAGTAGGCACACCTGAGGGTCCTCTCCTGCTCTTGCAACTTTCCATACGATTGAGTTTATTTCAAAATCCAAAGTTTTAAAATTCTGAAATAAATCCATTTTGTTTAAACATAGGCACCTGACTATAAACCTAGCTACTCAGGAGACTGAGGCGAGACTATCTAAAGTTTGAGGTC
The DNA here is from genome assembly GCF_047511675.1 of Marmota flaviventris. Classification (NCBI taxonomy): domain Eukaryota; kingdom Metazoa; phylum Chordata; class Mammalia; order Rodentia; family Sciuridae; genus Marmota; species Marmota flaviventris. The sequence goes on along the minus strand of NC_092501.1, from coordinate 157,070,223 downwards.
ATCCTGGGAAATTTAGTGAGAACCTGTCTCAAAAACAAAAAGGCCTGGGGATGTAGCTCAGTGATAGAGTGCTTGCCTAGCATGGTCCTAAGAGGCCCTGGGTTCCATCCCCAGAACTGCAAAAAAAAAAGAAAAAATGTCTCTCAGTGGTACTGACCAGACTCCAAGCAAGTACAGATACAAGAAGAAGCACTTGGGAAATGTAGGCAAAGGGCACTGTTTGTTAATTGAATGCTGATTAATATCTGCCTAAAACCTCCTCTCATGTGGTCGAGTGATCATATTTAAAGGAAATGTTTCAATGAAATGGTTTAGGGAACATACGACTTCCATGCATATTTTATGTCATTCCATCCCAGCTTACAGTGATGTAATTCTCAGAAGACAGAAAGCAGATGCCCGATGCCTCCTTGTAACTGGATCACCAAAGTGATAAAATCTTTATGAATATTTATATCTTTCCAAATTCCATCAGCCTGACATAATATCTAAATATTTAGCTTTGTGTCGTGTTGCATAGAATAGGTAACTTGATACTGGAAGGGCTGTAACACAGGTCAAGTATCAAACACTGCACTTTGCCTGTCTTTTCTGATCCAGAAACTAAGGAATAAAGCAGAGGATAATGATTATTTTAACCTCCTTGAGTTGGGAACCCAGGGCATGGGAAGAAGAGAACAGGGTCACCAGGGCAGAGAGCAGAGCACAACTCAGAAGGCCCAACCTTGCCCACGGCCTTTGTTGGGCAGCCTGCCACCTAAGCATGGTTTTCACATTTTTAACCAATTCAGAATATATAGAGACAGCAAGGCCTAAAATATTTACTATCTGGCCCTTCACAGAAAAAGTCTACAAACCCCTAGAGTGAGGTAAAGATGTAACAGAAATTCCCTCTCCTGTGAAGTTGATGCCACTCACCTTTCCAAAATGAAAAGCAAAGCAACGCACCTAACAGATTGGCTGAAAGGACTAACAGGAGATAGATATGTATAGTAGTCATTAGTCAGCAATCGTATTTTCTATACTGACAGCTAGTAAATTGCACACGAGAATTTGTTTCTTTGCTGTAATGGAGGGAGAAAATCTCAGTCACCTGCTTCCTTCTCTAAAGGAAACTGAAAACCTATAGTAAATAAGCAGTTGATTACAGAACTATTACCTAAATATTCTTTTTTTTCAACTTTTCATTTTATTTTTAAAATAACCTCTTATTTCAGACAAAATATGAAGGATAAATTGTACATACAAGAAAATTTCATATTTCTGGAATTAATTTTAACTGGTTGCTCTAAATACAAATATTTTCACAGAGAAGCATTGATATAAACCCAAGTTCAATGCTATTTCATTAATAAGCTGTAGCATTTGATTTGACTATTTGTAGAGTTTTTCAATCAATTATTAAGCTTTTGTTGTAAGCTCCTTAATGTATAGCATACATTAGTATTCTTGGATAATCAATAAACAGAAATCCAATTTATTCTTACCAAAATAAATATCCAGTTGTCTATTTTGCATTTATTTCAGCCCAAAACCGCATCGATAATGCATTTGTAAATATTCTTTGTGTCCCTCCAGGAAATAAAAAAAAAAGAAAGAAAAGAAAAGTCTATGAAACATTAAACACAGGGTTCTGGTATTGGTATAAAAGGCCAAAAGGACAGCAAGCTGATGCTCTGTAAGTCGATGATAGGTTTCTTGAGCCAAAGACAATCAGAACCAAAGCCGTAACCCCTGGAGTATATTCAGCCTCCTCCAACTCTCCAAACAAAGCCAGTGGATGAAAGCAGCCTCCTTATTCCAAAGACAACTGAGACAAAGTCTTAAATCTCTCCTTCTTGAACATTTCACTACATAAATAACTGCTATGACTTTTTTTATTCTAACTTGTTATATATGATAGCAGAATGCATTACAATTCATATTATACATATAGAGCAAAATTTTTCATATTTCTGGTTGTACACAAATTAGAGTCACACCATTCGTGTCTTCATATATCTCCTTAGGATAATGATGTCCATCTCATTCCACCGTCTTTCCTACCCCCATGTCCCACCCTTTCCCCTCCCTCTCCTTTGCTCTATCTAGAGTTTGTCTAATCCTCCCATGCTGCCCCCCCAGCCCCATTATGAATCCTGCTGTGACTTTTTGAAAGCCAGCTCTACGCAGCTCTCCTTAGCTATATGTTTCTAATCCATTAGAACTAGATGAGATAGTTATTATCATTCTTGTTTTGTAGATGTGAGAACTGTGAATAATACACACAAAGTCATCAATGAGTAAGAATGAGCTAAGATTGGGACAATCCAGGCCCATGATCTTTTCTCTATATTCCCTTTATTTGGAAGTCTCACTATTAGAATATCACTTAACTAAACCAGATGAGAGGCTCATTGATTTTATGTTCTTTGTTCATTTTGGAGGGATAAAAAATGATATAGCTATCAATAATATAGCCATTCAAAAGTTTGGAGGTTCTAACATACAATGACACTTTTTGACAAAGCAACAATAGTGGAGCGATAAGTAGCTAAGATCATTTGAATAACCACATGGGAAAACTATGAATCCATTCCCTACCTCACACCATATTAAAAAATCCTTCATAGATAGATCTAAACATGAAAAGTAAAACAATACATTTGCACAGCATATTATACAAGAATATATTTATTGCCTTGAGGTGGGAAAACTTTTCTTAAATAAGACAAAATGTTCTAAGCTTGAAATAAAAGATCAATTAACAAAAACCCAGACATTGCAAAATACAAATTGTCAAAGAGCTGAATAAACTCCTCACAAGAAAAAATTTAATGTTCAATAAACACATCAAAAGGAGTTTAGCTTTATTTATTATCAAGGAAAAGGCAATGTAATACCACTGCATTAAGTTAAAATTAGTATTGACATGGAGCCACTTGAACATTATAATATTCCTGTAAGAATGTAATTTTTTTATTTATTCTAATTTGTTACACATGATGGCAGAATGCAATTCATTTCATATTATACATATAGAGCAAAATTTTTCAAGACACTGATTGTACACAAAGTATTTTCATACCATTCATGTCTTATACATGTACTTACTTGGTGGAATGAATTAGACATCATTACTCTATCATTCCTACCCCTTTGCCCCCTCCCTTCTCCTCCCCTCCCTTCCCTCCCTCCCTCCCTCCCTCTTGCCCTATCTAAAGTTCCTCCATTCCTCCCATGACCCCCAACAATCGCCATTATGGGTCAGCATCCTCATATCAAAGAAAACACTCAGCCTTTGGTTTGGGGGGATTGGCTAACTTCACCTAGCATTATATTCTCCAACTTCATCCATTGACCTGCAAATGCCATGATTTTATTCTCTTTTAATGCTGATTAATGTTCCATTGTGCATATATACCAAAGTTTCCCTATCCATTCATCTACTGAAGGGCTTCTAGGTTGGTTCCACAGTTTAGCTATTGTAAATTGTGCTGCTATAAACATTGATGTGGCTGTGTCCCTGTAATATGCTGTTTTTAAGTCCTTTGGGTATAAAACGAGGAGTGGGATTGCTGGGTCAAATGGTGGTTCCATTCCAAGTTATCCAAGGAATCTCCATATTGCTTTCCAGATTGGCTGCACCAATTTGCAGTTAAAGAGAATGTATGAGTGTGCCTTTTTCCCCACATCCTTGCCAACACTTATTGTTGCTTGTATTCTTGACACCTGCCATTCTGACTGGAGTGAGATGAAACCTTAGAGTAGTTTGGGTTTGCATTTCTCTAATTGCTAGAGATGTTGAACAGTTTTTCATAAGTTTATTGATTGATTGTATATTATCCTCTTCTGAGAAGTGTCTGTTCAGTTTCTTGGCCCATTTATTGATTGGATTATTTGGGTTTTTTTAATTTTTGGGTGTTAAGGTTTTTGAGTGCTTTATATATCTTAGAGATTAGTGCTCTATCTGATGTGCTTGTGGTAAAGATTTGCTCCCATTCTGTAGGCTCCGTAAGAGTGTAAATTGATAGAATCTCTTTGGAAAAACTCCTTAGTGAACCTCTGCATATGACATGAAAATTCCACTCCCAGGATCTGTCTCATAAAAATCTGTACTTAACAACTATGAAAGAAATGTACAAGAATGTTCACATTAGGGCTCAGCATAGGAAGCCATCCAAGTGTCCATCACTATAGAATGGGGGAATTTATTTTGGTATGTTCATTCAATGGGATATCATGAAGTTGTGAATACAAATAAATTTATATACAACATGACTAAATGAATAAACCAAATCACATAGTTAATTACTTGCTTCTATTTATATAAAGTTCAAAACAAGCAGAACTGATTTGTGATATTGGAATCATGATTTGGGTTACCTTTAGATAAGAAGATGGGGGATAGAGCAGAGGGAGCTTCTAGAATATTAGATAAATTCTATTTCTTGATTTTGGGGGTATGTTCCCCTTGTGAAAGAAACTTTCCCAACCTAAACTCTTACAATTTGTGCACTGTTGGTATGTGTGTTATTCCTCAAAAGAAGGCTTATTAAAAATAAAAGAAAGAAAATAGCTAAGACATAAGTAGATATCCATTATAAATAGGAAGGGTCAGGAAAGAATAAAGGCCAAGAGAGATAAGGACAGATGAAAAGCAAACAAAACTCTCGGCAAGTTTGGACAGATGAGCCTCATCAGAAAGGTGAAGAGCCAACCCAGCAACTAAGAACAGAGAGGTGAGTGAGGGAATCACAGAGACAGGAAAGACTGGGGAGAGAAAAGAGCAGAAGGCTCATCACCATTGTTCTCAAAGAGGAAAACCCAGTGTGTCTGAGAGCATAGAAGATGGAGGTCCACCCATCTATAAAAGGAGGAAACAGGAAGAGAGAAGGCCTGGATGAATGGACGAGTGGACAACATTTACAAAGGGCTTATCTCATGTCAGATGCTAGTAGGGAATTTCAGTACAAAAGACAAGCAAGCCCAAGAGAAGAGCAGCTCTGCTGATACGAGATGATCGGGCAGCAGGAGAGTCTGTGAGGCCTCGAGCGCTTGCCACACACACAAGCCAGAGTGTCAGGTCAGGTCAGGTCCCTACCTCACATACGGCAAAAATGATCTTGTCTGAAGGAAGACCACCTGTCTCTGAGGCAGCTTGGGCAGACCTCCTCCTGAAGGCTGTATTAGTTTGCTAGGGCTGCCATAACAAAGTCCCACTAGCTGGGGGACTTGAAACCACAGAAGAGTATTGTCTTGCTGGTCCTGGGGCTGGAAATCAAGGTGTCAACAGGGCAGTGCGCTCCCTGATGATTCTGGGGGAAGCTTTCTGTGCCCGTCCGGCTTCTCATGTTTACCAGAAATCTTTGGTGTCTCTTGGCTTCTAGAAGCCACTCCAAGCTTGTGGCCATCTTCTCCCTGTGTGTCTTCACATTGTCTTCCGTGTTCGTGTCCATCTCCACGTGGTCATCTTCTCCAGAGGATGCCACTCATTGGAAAAGGGACCCACTGTAGTCCAGAATGACCTCATCTTGACTAATTTTCTGCACCTACCTATATCCAAATAAGCTCATATTCAAAAGTACTGGGGTTAGGACTTCAGCATAGCTTTTGGGGAAACAACATTCAACCCATAACAAGGGTACATATACTGATTAGAGATTAGTAATCAGTAATCAGTAATAATTAGTAATTAGTAATCAATAATCAAATGTTCTCTTAGAAGCAGTGTCAGTGGTAGATACATATAGGGAAGTTAGGTTGTTTTCCTGAACTGCATTTCCAGGTCTCATTAGTCCAATGTACAACCCAGTATCTAAAGAGCTAAGACCCAACATGTGCAAGAGGTAAATAAGGCAACTCACGTGCTAATCCATTTCTATTCATTCTTGTGCTCCAGTTGGTATGGCTGTGTGACAAATGACCCCAAAACTACACGCTGTAAAGCTATCAGTATATGCTCACAGATTTTGTGGTCTTGAATTCAGAGAGATAATCACAGTGAAGACAACTGATTTCTGCTCACAATGCCTGATGCTACAGCAGGAAAACACAAAAGCTGGGGATGGAATCACCTGAAGCTTATTCACTTATAGGTCTTGTAAATGATGTTGGGTGAGTCCTTGGCTGAGACCCTCAGCAGGAGAAATACATTGCTTCCCCAGTGGCCTAGCCTCCCTCATATTTGGTGGCTGGTTTCCAAGGGTGAGCCTGTGAGTTGGGGCTAGGGTATGTACGAATCATGGCCTAAACTCAGAAGTCATGCAGTAGCAAAGGCTGTGTTTGTGTAAAATATTTATATTTATCAGGTATTTTTGCATTAACTTTGTTTTTTAAAAAATATTACATTAGATAAACATTTATTTCTATTGCTGGTGTTTTGTTGTTGTTGTTGTTTGTTTTTTGTTTTGCATCCCCTTATGTGGTACACTCTAGGCCAACACCACACTGACCTCATCTTTATCCTGGACCTAGACAACATCATTTCTACCACATTCTATTTATTCAGACAGTCTCAAAGCCCTGTCCATTTTCAAGGGAAGGGAAAGGAAGCTCCAACTCTCCATAGGAATGGAAAAACTCAGAAGGGCACAGGAGCTCAGAAATATTACTATGGCCACTTTGGGAAAATTCCATCTGCCATATCCCACAATAAAGCAACACTAAGGAATTTGAATTGACAAAACAACAACATAAGCCAATTTGATTCCAGAATCCCAAAGAGAAAAATGTCAAGACTAATATCCTCAGTGAAAAGATTTTAGAACTTCCCGCAACCTTGTCTAAGTAAAATTTCTGCTGACCAAATTGTCTCCAAAGAACAGTCATTACATTATATGTTCTTTTACAAAGCAATGCTCAGTAAAGACCTCAATAAATATCTGTTCAATCCATTTGAACTGAGAATCTTGTGTTTGTAGAAAATATTTTTAAAGGCTTGATGAGATAATAAAAAGGAAAATCTCCCTTTATTTCTTAGGAAATCACCTTAATCATTGTGATTTTCCAAGAAACATGATGCATATTAATTTTAAAAAGTAAATCCTAAGAACTTATTTGTGTGGATAAATATAAAAAGGCAAAAGGCAACATTTTTCAACAGACATTCCAGTCTCTATTCAGATGCACAACTCTGTGAGAATTAGAGATAATTCGAAACATTCTCCCAGTCATTAGATATAATATAAAGCTATTCTCTTTCTTTAGATTGGAATTCTCTTAACTTATCATTCTTTTTTTATAAAAAGGAAAAGTTTCATTTAGAACATTACCAGGAGCAAAATGTTCCTTTGTACTTAGAGAACAAAAGGAGCTTTCAGGAAACAAACTTGAAAACTATCCTTAAAAAAATACTTAGGAGCTTAAGTTTTATCTACGTGTAAGGAATTGTGGAGATTGTGAAATTTTACGCTATTAGAAGCTAGCAAATCAATCTGCCACAGTTTCGTAGATGTTGGAAGAATATACAAAACTTCTGGGTCAGAGACAGAAGAGTTTATTACTCCCAGCAACAGCAGAAGTCATTCTGTTGGGCAGCCATCGTTTATGCTCAAAGAAATTTAAGTGGCCAATAGCCATACCTGTATCCACCTGTTCCACAGGAAGACACTGCCTGTATTTCCAACACTGCTCACTGCACAAACGTCTTTGGAAAGATAGATAATCCAGGACAAATACTTTTAAATATGGTGTTCTCTAGTCAATTAAATAAGAATTAATTAAAACCAACCAAACTTTAGAATTCAGTTCTTTGATTGCATTGGCCATATTTCAGGAACTCAATCACCACGTGTGATTATTGGCTAGCATATTGGACAGAACAGAGATGGAACATTTCTTAACAGCCCTGAATGCAGTTGAGCCAGTCAGCCAACCACAAAAACTGAAATAGATATACAATCCAGTTAGTCATCCACATTTATTTAACATTTCCTTATGCCAGAAAAATGCTTTATGTCAATTTTGTTCCCTATAATTCTAAAGTCTGCAGGGAAGATAGATCTTATAAAATAAATAAGTTATAATAGTTAAACAGGTGATTGAAATTAAAAGGATTCTGACTTAAGATGAAGGGTCTGGCAATGCTCCCTGAAATAGTAGAAGTTTAGGCTGAGATTTCAGTTAATTGAAAAAAAAGAAAAAAAGGGAAGATTTTTCCAGGCAGCTTAACCTTGAGTAGCATCAATATCAATGGTGGCTTATTTCAGATATTAAGAAAATTCAGATGATGTGGAGAGACTGGGGAGAATATAGCACTAGATGAGCTCCTCAGAGGTCATGGTAATCTGGGGTTTTGTCAACCACATTAAGAAATTTAGACAGTCCTAAGGGCACTAGGGAACTTTTGAAGTGTTTTAAGTAAATAACTGATACAATCTATCACTCATTAATCTTCTGTAAAGACCACTTCACAGGATGCATGGATTAAGTGGAGAAGGACAGGATTGGAGACTTGAAGGCTGTTTCAGAGGCTTAGATCAAGAGGGATGACTGAGTACCTACTTTCAAAAGAAATTTTAAAATAATTCTAAAAATAAATTTCCTAGGGAAAAATCAAAGCCCAAAAAGAGACCAAGAGAAACTTCAAACACTCAGCCATGGATCCAAATAGTGAGAGGGCCGTGGGCACATTCAGGGTAATATTTGGAGAATCCAGCTAGTCTTTCCCCCACCCCGACCTTGGGCTGCTACAGCAACAATCGGTTCTATTCTGTGGCTTGCTGGATCCCAGAAGAGCATCTGGAGAATAGTGGTTGCTCACTCATGAATGGTGAGCCATCAATAGTTGTCAAGTATAAAGTATTAGTGAAAAAATGACCCTGGGTATGAGACAGAGGGTCAGGGCAGCATCCCAAGAGGAACACAGATCTCCCCAAAGCAGAAGACAGATCTCTCAATAATATTCCACCACCACCACTCAATCACCTGAGACAAGCTAGAAAGAGCCTGCAGACAGTTAGACAGTATTTTGGGGGGAGTCTCAAAATAGAGAAACAGAAAGCCAGGAAGCAGGACACAGAGCAAAGATAACCCGTGAAGAAAGGAGCTAAGCTTACTAAAGAGAATAATTTACTTCTAAGAAACAGAGCTCATTTAACAAACAAAAGACTTTCAAATAAGGGTGGCTCATAACCCCAGCGATTTTGGAGAGGAGAATATGGCAATAACTTAGGACCAGATGATGGAGGTCTGGTCCAAGGGGGATGGAGTGGAAATAGAGATGTCAGAAGATATTTTACCATTTCAGAGACAGAAGTGATAGAACTTGGTAATTGGTTGAAACTAGGAAATGACAGAGGGAGAAGAGAGACTAACTAGGTGTCTGCTCGAGGGCTTGGTGGAGTGTGGTGTGTTCCCCGGGCAGGGGAGCACTGGAATAGCAGACTCAGGAGAGATACTGTACCTTCAGTCTGGAAAATGTCCAGCTGGTTGGAACGGACATCAGACATCTGATGGAGACACCAATGGGCTGTCAGCTGTCTGTGTTTGGCACTCAGGTACGAGCTCACTAAGAAGGTGACATTGTCTACATAGAGAGTGAGTGTATAGAATGAGCTATTATGAAACTAACAGAAGTCACAGAACAGAAACCCCCCTGTCAGGGAAACTCTGGTGGTGGGCAGTGAGTTGTGTAGGGGGAAACAGAAGGCTCTGTGAATAAAAAAACAAGTTAACTGTAAAAGTTTCAATTTTCCCATTTCCATTTTGCTTTGATGGAGACCATGTTGGGAAAAAAAAAAAAAAAAAACTCTGAGATGGGAATCAGAACAAAAGCAGTCCCCAAGAGTTTAATGTGAAGGTTAAGATGGTGAGCAGTTGTCACTTAGCTCGGGGGCTGACCCATAGCAACTGTTCATTTAATTTAATGAGTTAATATAGCACAGAGTTGACATAGGTAGAAAGAAGTTTCTCCCCAGGCTCTCCCAGGACTGAGGAGTGATTTTCTCAATAGTTTAGGGATTTTAGCTTTGGAATTTTTTAATCTATTTTCATTAGGCTTTTAAAAACATAAAATGAAATACAGGGATATTTTACTTATTTCTGCAATAGAAATCTTGTAAGTATATTTGTATTGTACAGATTTTGCATTGAAAACTTTAAATTAATCTTGTGTGAAATATGATAAGTAGAATATCTGGAATAGTAAACATTCAATCTCATGTCACAACAATAACTGGTACAATTCATGCTTATATTACCTCTCCTTATGCCACAGCAAGTGCCAATTTTATTCTAAACACACAGAATAAATGTATCTCTCACTAACGATTACAAAGCCTGTGGAATGAAATTAAGAGCAACTAGGATTTTTGTTGTTTTTCTGACAGTCATTTAGTGGAATCCTCTGATGCAGGTAGGCTGTGCATTTTTGTTTGCATTTGAGATAAACTAAACACTGAATCCGGAATCAGCCTCTGAGAACAGAACAGGAAGACTTCTGCACTGCTAGCAACAATCACAGGAGCAGCAGGCTGAAGTCATTTTTTTCAGGCCATTTGCATACTACAAATCCAACAGAAAATGAAGAAATCGTTCCAGAGAACTATGAGCCTGCACTACCCTCTTGTCTGCTGACTCGGAATAGAAGTGAAGAGGGACTAGGAAAGGCCACAGGGGAAATGAGCTCTTTCTGTGTGTTGGGGTTCATCTTAGCTGAACTCAGAGGGGTATCCCAAGTAGACTAAGAAACAATAAAGAAACCACAAAGTTTAATTTTAAAAACAATTTTAAAAAGAGAATGTCACTGGAGTTGAATTTCCTCACACAAGTCCTTCTCTTTTTTCAAGCTCACCTGGGAATGGTGGGGTCATATTGGGGTAGGGTCCCAACTTATCCGCCCTCTGTTTCTTTTCCTGTAACTCCATTTGTGAACAGATGAGCTCTGCTCATCTTATAGACCATATACCCCCATGGCCTTGTCAATCTAGCAGAATTCCGTCTTCATACATATCATACTTAATGAATGTGAAGCCTTGCCCATAACCACTCCAGCTCCTGGTGTACTGGCCTTTCTGCTGACATTGGAGCCCTGAGCCTACCACTAGGCCCTCTTCCCAACTCTCCGCCCCACACCCATCTGAGAACACCTAACACCTCCACCTTCCAAATGGCTGCGGTCCTCTCCCTGTGACTTGACAAAACTAGTTTTGTCTGGTGAAAATTTGATGGCAAAACACTATGTGCAGTTTCCAGATTTGGGGATATGATAAGATTTGCATTGACAGGTTGCAGGACTCTGCATAACATTATTATCCTGGGTGGCAACATAAAAGACTTTCACTTTTATCTTACACATGTCTGTGATACTTAAACTTTGCATTTATTTATACATAGTAATCATTAAAATAAAGAATAATTATTCTAGGACCATCTCCTCTCTGACATTTTGTCATATTTCTCCCTTTGAACTTCACCCATTGCCCTTACTCCTATAGAGTGTTAAAGGTGGATATTTCTGTCACTTTTTATATGCACGTATTTATGTGTTCATATATAACTTCTTTTTTCTCATTAATTATGGTCCTCTCTGTCCACCCTGCCCCTTGTATTTTTTTTATTAGAGACTTTTGTATAAGATGATGAACAAGACTGCCCATAACCAACAGACACAGATGCCTATTTTAATATTCCCTAGAACCCAGCTCTGGGTAGACACATTATTGAATGAGTACAGAGTGAGTGTCGTAATGCATGAATCACATTGGACCTATGTACTGGCTTCAATATTCTTGTGTCCTTCACTAGTTGTCTAATTACTCTGAAGCAATATAAAAATGTATCAAATTATCCTGGTCCCATGAATTCCTGGAAATCTCCCTTTCCTTGTATTCAGCTGCCATCAGAATTCCTGAAGCCAGTTCTACTTACCAATAAGCCCAGGCATTCCTGGCAACTGGCTGAAAACTCAAGACTCTGTTCAAAACATCAAAAATGACCAGCCATGCTGACGGGACCTCAGAGGAGGTCCATGGGACACGTTCCACTCAGCTTCCTCCAGCTGGTGAGACCAGACTGCACAGCTTCTTGGGAACAACCTGCTTCTCCAGCCTCGCATTTGTCTCTCAGCCTCTAATTGTACCTCTGATGACTGGAGACAGACTATCTTTTGTTCTTCCCAAATGAGAATTTGCATGAGTTTTCTGGTCCCATTTGCCACCAAATACACATCAGAAGACGAATGTCCTAGCAGGAGGTCAATGACAGCCAAGGAAGAAAACAGCCCCTTCCAAGCCCAGAACCCCAGCCAGCAGAGGGCCTTCCCAGCTCGAGTTGCCATGGCAAACCATCGAATGAAAAATGCTTCCATTCAGAATTCACCACTGGAGGGTGATTAGAATGCAAATAATGATGAGATATGTAAGTGATAACATTTTTCTATTAAAAGCAATGTGATGAAAAGCACATCCCTGTTTGACAGTCACCAGCCACGGGTGTGGCTACTGTTTATCACACACCGAAACCCCTAAGCCCTTTACAGAGCCTACTGTTTTCCATTGCATCTTTCTATAAACTTTCATTATATTGCATTAAAAATATGCAACAATTAAGGCAATTGAAAAGTTAAATGGATTTGGGGCAAGTAGAGCAAAGTGTGTCATTTTTCTCACTGTAGGGTACAAGTAAAGAATTGGTTAGCATCTGTTCTCCATGATCCCTCCAATTCAATTACAACACATTTGGAAACTGCAGAGATATGGGAGGCATTATTTTCAATCATGATTTATCTCCCCCACCCCCATTTTTAGCTATTCAGAATATAGATTTCTAACCAAAAGGGAGAATTTGACACTTTCCATTTCCAGCTACAAAATGGCCCCATTTTTGAAAACCACAGTTTGCCGTTCGAACGTAGCCCTCTTGCCTCCCTGCTTTTGCCTGCTGGACTATTCAGACCCCCGAAGTGGGGACCTTTCTCCCACACTAGGAAAAGTGAGGCTGTAATTGTACTCTGGCACTGAGGTTTGATGAGTAGAGATAGAGAGACACCAGCACACTCCAAAGAGAAAGAGTTCTGTGTTTCTTCAGCATTCATTTATATCTTCATGCACAACTCATTCACCAAGGTCATTGGCATCTGTGCATGGACTGGAACTGGTTGTCTCCATGAAGGTGTCTGTGCGTGGCACAAATTACAAGGTTACTTTCCAAAAGAATCACCAAACTCTGCCCAAGACCATGAAACAGGTAACAAATCTCATTACGTAACTGTTGAAGAAGGATTGCAATTGATACAACAAATCACTTTTAGTTCTCTCATCTCATTCCAAGATTACAGCACTGGGTCGCTGTCAGCACTGTGTCACACTTGTGAGAATTACAAAATGTCACCCTCTGAGGGAGCAAATTATAAAAGCCACACCTTTCTCAGATTTTAGCCTCCCTTTTCCTGCACCAAGCTCCTCTGAGTATGTGCTGGTGGCATACTACATTTTGGTTTTTTTACTTTGAGACAGAGTCTCACTAAGTTGCAGAGATTAGCCTTGAACTTGTGATCCTCCTGCCTGGGACTCCCAAGTTACTGGGATTATAGACATGTGCCACCACGTCTGGTGATCCAGATTAATTTCAACAGACAACTAATGAGAATCCCTGAGTACATTCAAGATACCAAACATGTGCTTGAAGTTTAAGAGAAAAAATCCTTGTGCTATTGATGAATTGTGCCCTAAATTCATACTCTAAGTCCTAACCCTCTATGTGAGGGTGTTTGGAAATGCAGCCTTTGGAGATAACTGGATTTAGATGAAGTCTTCATGGTGGGATTAGTGCCCTCATAAGAAGAAGTACCAAAGAGCTTGCTTGTTCTGTCTTCACCAGAAAATAATCATGCTGGCACCTTGACCTTGGACTTCCAGCCTCTAGAACACTGAGGAATAAATTTCTGTTGGTTAAGCCACTCTGCCTATGCTATTTTTTATGGCAGCCCAGCTGACTAGGACACTAGGTATTTGTCTTTAAAAATTAATGTGAATTTAACAAGAAGATGATCATAACTGAGAACCAAATTAATGACTCAAAAGACCAAGATCTCATTATCCGTACAGGAAAAAAAAAATGCAAAGAGATGAAAATCCTAAGGGAAAAGATAAAAGATTTAGAAGAGAAATCAAGTCATGGTACCCTCAACTATCTGGATAAAGTTTTCATATCTGCACAGACTCAGGATATATACGATCATGTTTCCAGCCAAGGAAAATTGGAAACATGTAAGTAAATGCCAATTGACTCACATCAGAGACCTTAAGAGAGTAGATGAAGGAAAAGGAAACGGTAATTAACAATGAATCTTTCCATCTGTAGCTGCCGGAGAGGGTCAATGGTGGTTTGTCAGGAAATCTAGTGTTAATAGTGGAGGAAAATACTGCAAATTGGAGGGACTCTAAATGCAGATGAAAGGACAACTTCTTTTCTAAATTATAAAAGAAGAGTCTAACAACTACCTTTCAGAATTTGACAAATCTAGTAGAGTAAAATCAATAATGACACAGAATAATATAGTGAACAAGAACAAATTAATAAATATAGAAAACTGTGTTTCTTCCAAACAGAAAATGTAACTTTTCTTTTGCATCTGTGTTATGAAAATCAATCAAGTGCTTGGCCATAAAGAAAATTTCCCTCCAGTAGAAAGCTTACAGGCCTTATTCTTGGTTTGTACTTTAATAAAATTAAAAATGAGCAATGAAAAGATGATTCCAAACTTACGCTATTAGCACTAAGAAACACTCCATTAGTTAGCCTCTTAATCAAAAATGCATCAAAACTTGTTTTCAATTTATCTCAAAATGCACCTAAATGGATTGATGGGTGGAGAGGATGGATAGTTGAATGCGTACATGAGCCAATAAATACAGCAAATTGTTCCATGTAGAATTTGGTGATATTCACTGCATGATTCTTTCAATTCTTCTGTACATTTGAAAAAAATGTTATAATAAAATATTGGAAGAAATATATCAAAAACTCAAATAATCATCTAGAAACTACTGAAAGTCTCATATCAAAACCATAGCTAAAAATATATCCAAAATTAATGGTTCTACTTGACTCTTACTATTTAAAGAAGTTCATTTATTTTCCTTCTATACATTTGTTATCAGGGAGATACTTTATGCCAGACACTGTTCTGACAGCTTACCTACATTAATTCATTTAATTTTCACAACCCATTTCACAGATGAGGACACAGGTACAGAGAGCCAAAGAAACTTTCCAAGGTAACACAGCTTAGAAGTGGCAAAGCTAGGGTTTGATTCAAAGTAGTGAGTGTTCAGATTCCATGGAACCTGATTGTTCATAAGTTTTCAAGTAGGAAATTATAATAAATATTACCAAAAACAAAGTAAGAAAATGGATTTAAGAAGGTAAAAGCTAAGCTGGACACAGTGGCACATGCCTGCAATCCCAGAAATTTGGGAGGCTGCGGGGAGGATCATGAGTTTGAGGACAGCCTGGGTCACTTAGCTGGACTCAGTCTAAAAAAGTAAAAGGCTGGGGATGAAGTTCAGTGGCAAGGCATCTCTGGGTTTAAGGGATACTAAATGCAGATGAAAGTACAACTTCTTTTCACTGCCAAAAGAAGAAGAAGAAGAAGGGAAGGAGGAGGAGGAAGAGAGGACAGAGAGCAGATTGAGATTTGAAAGCTAGAGTTAAATAGAAAATATTAAAAATCATTAACAGCATTAAAAAATCCTTATTCTTCATAAAAATTTCTAAAATAGAAAAAGACCTAAAAATCATAATTGCCAGAGAGAGAGAGAGAGAGAGAGAGAGAGAATTCCCATTGAATGAGTAAATTTTACTACAGGAAGAGTAGATTAAAATATCTAAAAATGTTAGGTGCATTTTGAAATCATGAATTCAATATCTAAAAGCAAAGTAGTATTTTAAAAAGTCTATCCAAGAAGAAGAACATCTAAAAAGACCAATAATGAGAGAGGAGATTAGACTGTTATGAGCTACTACTTAAAAAGATATTTGGTCTGTTTGGTTTTATGGCTCCTCTCAAACTTTTGAATATAAGAACTATTTTTAGCCTTTTTTTTTTAGAACTTGGAAAAAGATGGAGAACATCTTAATATGAGTTTCAGAGAATTATGCAAATGTGACCCATTTTCATAAAAGTAAAGAAAAATTGTAAATTCTACATATGTCGATATTTGTTGTTCAAGCATTAGGTGAGTTGTGAAAGGTTATAAACCAAGTTGCTAAAGTGTTAAGATGATGAAAATCAAGAGCAGGGAGTTTTTGAAAATGAGCTTTTAAACCAACCAAACAAAAATTTGGGTCACTGCCCTGCTAGCTTCTCCTTGAGTGACCTTGGATGTCTCAACCCCTGTAGGCCTCAGTAACTGTCTCCACAGTGAGGTTATGAGGAGTGATTGGCGCAGGGCATGCGCAGTGCCAGATGTCTATGTGATAAGACACTCCACTCCCAGAGCTAGGTCTGCCCTCCTCCCAATGTGCTCTTTGTCATCATGAGAAGTGTATGTCTGCATGTCTCCCGGGATCACCCCTCTAAATGTCAGTTATATCCTGGGATTGACCTTCTGCCTGTTTCAAGCAGTTTGCAGTCTAACACTTCCTCCGTGGTGCCAATAATTCGCAAATTTCCACATGACATCACAAAGTCCTGAAGTTAAAATCTGAGAATTTCTCCACAAGATCTAAATGGGACCTAGGAAGCGGGAAAGTTGCCATGGAACAGACTGCTGTGGTTTGGATGAGCTTAGAAGGTGGGGCCTAGGGAGAGGTCCTTAGGTCACTGGGGATGCCCATCAGAGGGATTGTGGGGCCACACCATCCTTTCTCTCTGCTCCTTAGCTCATGATGACAGTACTTTGCTCCTATGCCTGCTTCTATCATGACATTCCACCCTTGCCTGAGGCTCAAAGCAATGGGGCCACTGGATCTTGAAACTGAACTTTCAAATTTGTGAACTAAACAAGCCTTTTCTTCTTATAAGTGAATTGCCTTTGGTAATTCATTGTAATAACTGAAAGCTGACTAAAATGTAGTGTATGTCGTCTTCTGGTGCTGCGAAATCCAAGTATTACTCTCATAACTGCAAAGAGAAGAAATCCAGCTAACTGTCCTTTTCCACTATTTTTTGGAGATGCAGTTACAAACCCTGGCTGCCGCACCCACTGAGTCATGGTTTCAAGACAGATCCATAAAGGAGTGGGGAAACTGTGAGAATGTGATAGCTACCACTGGGCTAGCCTTATCTTCCAGTAAGGACTAGAAAGCAGTGTAAAATTCACCAGTAACGCTGATCTTTGTGAGGTCCTAGTTAAATGCACCGCTGTCCAGATTGGCATGGAACAATCTAACTCAGCCTGGACCTAATGACATCACGGCTCACCCAAATCCCCCACCTGATGTGGAGAGGCTCGGGAAGCCCAGATGTATTTTCCACACACCTTGAGTCATTCAGTCCCTTTTCCCCCACAGGGAAAACAACATGTATCACTCTGATACGTGCTACATGCACAGCCGAGCTGATTGTTCTGCATCACCTCTCTCTTCTCCAGGTAATTACAGCTGATTATGGGTGATGCATTCTGGACCCTTCCAGGAGCAGCAGGTAGAGTGCTCTGAAGTGAATAAACCTATCCTTTGTCCTTGGAGACCATGCACAATGCTGTGCTCCTGTGTGGGGGGATTTTATGTTCTTCCCTGAGTTCTCATGGTTAGTCCATCCACTCCTTTATACAAACAGTCTCATTCCTAGAAGAGCAGACCCTTGATTATGCTTATTAAAAGTAATGAACTCAGAAGATGAGGGATGATAAATTGAGAAACCCTGGAAAATAAAGGCCCTGTGCAAATTTAAGTTCCTATAATGAGTAAGTGTGTTCAACCCGATCCAACTCATGGAGGGTTTACAAAGTTCCTGGCGTATTATCACTGAGAAAACCAGAACTGCTTGCACTCAAACTAGCCATGAAAGCTGGCTCTAACAGCAGCTGTGAAATTACAGAATACACCCATCAAAAAGGCAGGCGGCTTCAGGTCCTGCATGGTGTATAGGAGCCACCACGTAGGCCTCAGGGCTGCCATGGGGTGGAGAGAAAGTCCGTGATTGCTGCACCATCCCTGGGGAGGGGGAGGACGGGGCCACAGTTCTGATTCTCTCACTCTCAAGGTGACTGCAGATTTAAAGCAACTTCATTCACAGCCCAATAAAATGCTCCTCAGCCTCCATCTAGATAAAATTCTCTATCTACCAAAGATGATGCTTACCTGGTCTACCACCCAATACCAAAGGCCAGCAATAAGGCTTTATCGATGTCACACAAGGAATGAGCAAACATAACGCACAATTTATTTTTTACTAAAGCACACACACCTTGCGTGCCTGCACCCGTATTTCTAGCATATGATATTCTGGAACCTATGTTGAGAGCCACAGCCAGGTCAAGATGGTGCCTGGCATTTTGCCAGAAGGAGCGGTTCCTGCTGCCTCGGGTGCCCCTATTTTTGAGATCTTGTGGAGTTCCTAGAGAGTTCGCGTGGGTTGGTTGAGTTCTGGTTGGGCTCTCTTGGAGTTCCTAGAGAGTTCGCGTGGGTGGAGTTCACGGGTTGAGTTCCGGTTGAATGCTCGCAAGGTTCCTGAAGTTGGGTGGAGCTCTTGGGGAGTTCCTCGAGGGTTCGCATGGGCAGCATGCAGCGTGAGTTCTAAAAAAAAAGTTCGTTCCTGCTGTGATTTGTGCCCAGCCAGACTGTGGCATATGGTGGCCTACACGGAGAACGCCTGAGGGTAAGTGATAAGGTAAACTGCTCGCCCCTGAGGGCAGTGCGAGAGGATGGGTAGCCATTTAAAGATTCTTCTTTCATTTTGTTTTAAGTTGCCTGTCCCTGGAGATGGGTGGGACAGAAGAAAAACCGCTCACATCTGAGGAAAAACTATTTGCATCTGAGGAACAGATAGGGAGAAAGGACGGATGGACATTTCAGGAGGATAGAAAGGCTGATATAATGAATTTTTGTTCCATTTTTGTTTCATTTTGTCTCGGTTTTGTTTAGCATTATCTTAGTGAGGGGTATCCTCGTCACGGAAATATGGAATTAAAAATTAATAAGAACCAAACCGAAAGGCGGGAGGTTGCTACTAACCCCTTTCTATCACCGGGGGGCGTGTGTGTCCAACCAACAGCTCTGCCTATGGAGACAACATATGCTGAGTGGCCCTCGACCCCTGTAGTTGATAGATGGGATCCTGAGACAGGACCTCAAAGATTAGCATGCCCTGTATTTGAGATGGCAGGAGGACAGCGAATTCACCATGCTTTAGATTTCAAAACAGTGAAGCAGCTGAAAGAGGCTGTAACAACCTATGGTCCTCAAGCACCCTTCACTGTAAGTATGGTCGAATCCATTACCAACTTGAACATGACGCCAGCAGATTGGGCTAGTGTGTGCAAAGCTGTGCTAAATGGAGGACAATATCTGTTATGGAAGGTTGCCAATCAGGAATTTTGCACGGAGATGGCTAGGCGAAATGCAGCAGCCGGTTATCCTCAGAGAAATCTAGATATGTTGTTAGGAAAGGGACCTTATGAGGGTCAGCAGCAACAAATTGGATATGATCCTGCCATATACTCACAAATTGCTGCAGATGCGGTTAGGGCATGGGAGACTTTACAAGGACATGGAGATTTACAAGGTCAATTATCTAAGGTAATACAAGGAGCTAATGAACCTTACACTGAATTTGTAGATAGGCTTATACAAACAGCTACCAGAATCTTTGGGGATATAGAACAAATGATGCCATTAATAAAGCAACTAGCCTACGAACAAGCAAATAGAATGTGCAGGGAGGCCATTAGACCATGGAAACATGGAGATTTAAACACATATATTAAATTATGTAGAGACATTAATGAACAAGGGCAAGTCTTGGCAGCTGCAGTATAACAGGATTTAGGTGCCAGGCCAAAAACATGCTACAATTGTGAACAAACAGGACATTTTAAAAGGAGTTGCCCCATAGGAGGAGGGTTTAACAAAACTAGGTATCAAAGGGGTAGAATACTGGGTATTTGCCCACGATGCCATAGAGGGAGACATTGGGCTAATGAATGCCATTCTCAAACCACCATAGAGGGTACTCCGTTATCAAAAAATAGACAAGGACCAGGTGTTTACCCACAATATCATGGAGAAAAACATTGGGTTACATTGCCAAAAAACGGACAGGGGGGCCCAATTCTCCGGGGCCCACGACCACAAATATACGGGACACTGGAGGAACCCAGCAACACCATCAGGGTAGTGCCCAGGACACATTATCCACTAGATCCCTCACTAGACAAACCAGAGGGAGCACAGGATTGGACATCTGTGCCTCCGCCAGAGCAGTACTAACTCCAGAGATGGGAGTTCAAATCATTCCCACAGGGGTAAAAGGGCCTCTTCCCCAAGGAACAGTAGGCTTATTATTGGGACACAGTTCTTCTACTCTAAAAGGACTTATGATAAGTCTTGGGGTAATTGATCCCGATTATGAAGGTGAAATAAAAATTATAGCCAGTTCTCCAAGGGGTATATCGGTAATTTCACCAAGAGATAGAATAGCACAGTTATTAATAATACCCAGCCTACATGATAAATTTTCCAGTCGTCCTGTAGAAAGAGGTTCCAGGGGATTAGGCTCCACAGGTGTAGATCGGGCTATGCTTTCTTTAAATTTAGATTCTTGCCCAATGCTAAAACTGAATATTCAAGGACATGAATTTAATGGGCTATGGGATACAAGTGCAGACCTTAGCATTATCTCTCATCAAGAATCGCCAAAACATTGGCCATTACAACAAGCCACTCAAACGCTTTGAGGCCTAGGAGTGGCAACTAATCCCCATAGAAGTGCGATGGTATTAGAGTGGAAGGATCCTGAAGGATGTGAAGGAACTATACAGCCATATGTACTGGATCATCTTCCTATAAATTTATGGGGACGAGATGTCCTAGATCAATTAGGTCTAACATTAACAAATAACATCAATTCAAATGTGCCCACTACTATGGCTAGACAAGGTTTTAAGAAAGAAAAAGGATTAGGAGAACAAGGACAAAGTATAGTGGCACCAATACAAATAGATCAAAAAACAGATAGACATGAATTGGGTTTTCAGGAGGGGTTACTGAGACAATAAAAATTACGTGGAAATCAGAAAGGCCAGTATGGGTTCCTCAGTGGCCCCTGACTAAAGAAAAGATACAAGCAGCCCATGACCTGGTCAAACAACAATTAGTGGAGGGACATATACAACCTTCTGTATCTCTCCAAAATACTCCCTTTTTTTCATCAAAAAGAAATCTGGTAAATAGAGATTATTGCAAGATTTAAGAGCTATTAATAATGAGATGGTTATTATGGGACCTGCTCAATCGGGGATTCCTCAGTTGTCTGCTTTGCCAAAAACCTGGTATGTTTTAGTTATAGATATTAAAGATTGTTTTTTTCAATTCCAATTCATCCTGAGGATAGTCCACGTTTTGCAATTACTGTCCCTGCATTGAATTATGAAAGTCCTGATCAGAGATATGAATGGAAAGTAATCCCTCAAGGAATGGCTAACAGCACAACTATGTGTCAAATTTATGTTAACAAAGTAATCCAGCCACTTAGAAATCAAAATCCTGAACTACAAATATTTCACTATATGGACAATGTATTATTATTACACAAAGATAAAAACACATTGCTAGAATGTTATGCCACACTTACAAATTTATTAAAAAATTATAACTAGAGATAGCATTAGATAAAGTACAATTAAATTTTCCAATTAATTATTTAGGAGTTCTATTATCCTCGACCATGGTCCGTCCACCAAAAATTCAAATATGAATAGATCAACTCAAATCACTTAACGACTTTCAAAAGTTATTAAGAGACATAAATTGAATAAGGCCTTATCTAGGCATACCAACAGGAGAGTTGGGACCTTTATTTGATATCCTAAAAGGTCCTTCAGATCCAAATTCACCCCACATGAAGCAAGAAAGACATTAAAAATAATTGAAACATATATGGAAAATATGCCTTTGGATAGAATTGATATAAGTTTGCCTTTATTATTTATTGTACTACCAACAAAAAAAAAATATTCCTACAGGAGTATTTTGGCAAGAAGGTCCATTATTATGGATACATTTATCTTATTCTCCTAACACTATTCTTACTAGGTATCCTGAGGCTGTAGGACAATTAATACTCAAAGGAATAAAAGCAGCAAAGGGAGTGTTTGGAATTTCTCCCAATGAAATTATTACTCCATATACAATGGATCAAATTGATGAGTTAGCTAATGAGTTAAATACTTGGGCAATAATCATGTACAAATCTAATGTTTCATTTGATAACCACTTACCATCTAATCCTTTGTTGTCTTTTTGGTCTTCGCATCCTGTAGTTTTTCCAAAAATGACAAGAAAAACACCTATCATGAATGCTTCAAATATATTCACTGATGGGTCAAATAATGGTACAGCAGCAGTAGTTACCCCTGATCAAACTTTTAAATTTTTAGTACCCAAGCAATCAGCTCAAAAGGTAGAGCTTAATGCAGTAATACAAGCTTTTGCAATGCTTAAAGATTCTGTATTTAATTTATTTTCCGATAGTCAGTATATAGTTAATGCTATAGTATCCCTTGAAGATGCTGGTAGGATTTCTCCTTCCTCTAATGTTTTCTCTTTGTTTTCCACTGTACAAAGTCTAATCTGGGACAGAAAATATCCATTCTTTATAGGCCATATCAGGGCACATACAGGATTGCCTGGAGCCCTTAGTTTGGGCAATGATTTAGCAGAGAAAACTACACATGACATACATATTTTTTCTACACTAGAAGAAGCTACAAATTTTCATAAATCCTTCCATGTCAATGCAAATACTTTTTTAAAAGCATTTTAAAATAACTAAGGAACAAGCTGGACAAATAATAAAACAATGTCAAAATTGTGTGACCTTTTTACCACAAGTTAATCTTGGAGTCAATCCTAGAGGACTGATACCTAACCATATTTGGCAGATGGACATCACACACTTGCCAGAAATTGAAAAATTAAAATATTTGCATGTTACAGTTGATACTTCTTCCAGATTTTTGGTGGGCTCCCTTCATGCCGGAGAAAAACTAAAGATATTATAGCTCATTACTTACAAAAATTTGCCACTGTGGGTGTTCCAAAACAGATAATGGCCCTGGCTATACTTCTACCTCTTTTAAACAATTTTGCTCATCATTTGGCATTACTCGTATAACAGGAATCCCACACAATCCACAGGGGAAAGGCATAGTTGAAAGAGCTCATCAAACTATTAAAATGTACTTATTAAAGCAAAAAGAGGGAGTTGGAAAGGGGTATATATCCCCCAAAGATAAACTTAAAATTTTTACTCTTTACTCTTTAAAATTTTACTCTTTAAAATTTTTACTTTTTACTCTAAACTTTTTAAATTTGGATTCATCAGGGCTTAGTGCTGCGGAAAGGAACATGTGTCAAAAAAATGTACATAAGCCCAAGGTACTTTGGAAGGATATTCTAACAGAACAATGGAAAGGTCCTGACCCAGTGATTGTCTGGAGTCAGGGGTCTGTTTGTGTGTTTCCACAGGGAGAACAGCAGCTGATTTGGATTCCAGAGAGACTAACTAAAGCGATTTCTACAGACCAAAAAGAAGATAATTTGGCTCAAATCCATAACAGCTGATATCCAGAACTCCAGTTTGGCTATCCTTACATCTGCGGTTCTCCCACACCAGGAGGCTAATGAATAATGAACACGATTAAGGCCTATTTCAAATGTAAAAAACCTTGGGGCTTGCTTGTGGGAATACCTTCATATGCAAGTTACAGGAAAAAGGATGGGATATCAAAAGAAGAGTCAAACCCAGGTGGTAACCAGGATGGTTTTTTAAATATCTATTTTATTATTGCCCTTTCCCACATCGTGAAGTTTTGTTTTATTTTTTGAGCTCATACAGACCTAGGTTAATGTTTTTCTGATCAGTTTTATTTTTTGACTGTGGAGTTTTTGAACATTGCAATAGGGATTTCACCTGTAAAAAGCTACAAGGCCTTTACTATTATGTTATGTGTTGTATGTATTGTGTTATATGTGCACACTTGTGTTTTGTGTTGTATGTCTGTATGTGCATATGTCCATATATCATATATGAGGAGCGCTCATGAAAAAATGGATCCAAATATTTTTTTTATTATTCACATGATTTAAATGGTTTAATTTAAGTTGGGTAAACAGCTGTTGAGGATTGTTTTAAAATGTGAACACAAAAGGAGGTTAACAGATCTGTTTATTTACTTTCACCTTTCCTTTTCATTATATCTAATTCTATTCAGGATACTAAATTGTTTAGAAAATTGCTTTTTTTTAGAGCCTGCTGGAATGTTACATAATTTTTTTTAGCCATCACTGCCAGAATTCCTATCTTCATCACAGTGCTGGTGAAGACAAAGATAAAACCAAACTACAACTTCTGCGATAGCTATCACAACAAACTGTATAAACTGATGCATCAATGAATAATGTAACTCAACAAGTGATGCTCAATCAAGGAGTCGATTTACTTTGGGAGGGAATGGACATATTAATGGATTACTCTGCTTTGAACAGTTTGCAGAACTTGCCTGGACTATGTATCACTTGTATGCATTGTGAACTATCTGTTGGTGCAGTGAATTGTAGTAGTGCCAGGGTATCTTTGCTGATGATGTCATTGGTGGTACAATTTTTCCAAAAGGGCCCGTCAATTGGCTTAGTGTCGTGGCATTTTGTATCCTCCCCTTTCTGCTTGTAGCAGGTTGTTCATGGTGTTTGTGTAAAAACCACTATCCACAAGTGTGGCTAAATGCTGGACCAGTAGTCAATGACGGGTAAGATCCAATTGCAATGGTACCAACCTAAGACAGGAGGCTGACACCTTGAGGTCAGCTCATCCGATGACGGGTAAAGACCATATGTAGTATTGGACAACCTAAGACAGGCACGGTCCCTAAGCCACATACTTGTTGTTTAATTAAACAAAAGGGGGGAGATGTTGAGAGCCACAGCCAGGTCAAGATGGTGCCTGGCATTTTGCCAGAAGGAGCGGTTCCTGCTGCCTCTGGTGCCCACTATTTTTGAGCTCTTGCCGAGTTCCTAGAGAGTTCGCGTGGGTGGAATTTGCGGATTGAGTTCCGGTTGAGTACTCACAAGGTTCCCGAAGTTGCGGTGAAGCTCTCAGGGAGTTCCTGGAGAGTTCGCGTGGGTGTCGAGCAGCGTAAGTTCTAAAAATAAAGTTCGTTCCTGCTTGAATCTTCAAGTGGCTTGTGATTTGTGCCCAGCCAAACTGCAGCAAACCTAGAAGTGTACAGGGACTGAGTAGAAGAGGGGGAAAATTCCCCTGGAAACAGTTTTCTTCTGAAAACATAAACTGGCTCTCAAAATGTCAGTCAAATGGTCCTACATTTTAATCAGTTTAGGTTGCCATGAAACAAAAGCCACAGATTGGGAAGGGGTGGGCAGGTAAACAACAGGAATTTATTTTTCACAGTTCTGGAGATTGCAAAGTCCAAGATCAAGATGTGAGCTTCTGTTCCTGGTGAGGGCCATCTCCCTAGCTTGCAGATGGCCGCCCTCGCTATGGCCTCCTAGGCACAAAGCAAGTGCACAAAGCTTCCCGGTGTCTCTTCCTATATAGACACTAACCCCTCTAGATCAGGGCTCCACCATTAAGGCCTAACTTAACTTTAATTCCTGCCTCTTCCAAACACTGCCTCACTGGGGGTTAAATCTTCAACCTAAGAATTCTAAGAACACGATTCTATCCACACATCCAGGTAATCCAAGCTTCTCAGTAATTTCTCCCAGAAAGAAATATCTTGCTGATTGAGTGAAATAACGTGTGTAATCTCCCCAGTTCTCTACTACATTTGGACTGTATTGATGCCATCCAGTTGGCAGTGTGGGAACTCATGAAACCTGCCGCGCAGTCTGGCTGGGCACAAATCACGAGCCACTCAAGCAGGAACAAACTTTATTTTCCGAACTCCCGCGAACGCCATCCAGGCAGCCCTTCTAGGCACACCACACACCAACCGGAACTCTCTCCACCGGAACTCCACCAACCAACGCGAACTCTCCAGGAATCCCCACGAGAGCTCAACCAGAACTCAACAGGAACTCCACGAGAACTCAAAAGTCATCATCTTAATGGCTCACTGGCATCACCTCTCAACCACTACTTCTGGCAAAATGCCAGGGGCCATTCCGACTCAGCTGTGGCTCTCAGCAGAAACCTTCCAGTATATTGGTCATATGAAAGTTTTCTTCCTGGCACATCAGTTAACTCCAAATTCTCCATTGCCATCCTGTCTGCTGCTGCGGGGAACCCTGCAGGACTGGAAAAGAGCCAGCAGCTGTCACAATCCACCAATAGCTTTTGGTTCTCTATGCAACGCATGTCCCGTATGCCCCCAGCTTTGGGGATTTGCCTCTCACCCAGCACTGGCTGGCACTTCTCTGTGGAGAGGTTCAGGCTAGCACTGTCCTCTCAGCTGGGTTTGGGATGATGGGATTCTGCAGGATCTCATCTTGCACTTCAGCCCATGTCATCCTGCTAAATGAAGAAGCCAGACACCTTTGGAGTCCCTTAAGTCTCCAAGGCAGAGGAACATGTGTATCCTCACCTTGCCCGGCTGTGCCTGATTTCTCAACAGCTATGGTCCAACTGCAGGTGCAACCTGAATGGCCTGGCAGCCCACAGTAACCGTGGGCAGCAGATCTTGCCACCCCTGTCCCTGCTAAAGGTTTTGAAAGCTCTACAGCTTGAGACCACCAGAAAAGGCAGCTAAGAAATGAACACCCAGCCAGGAGGCAGAGGGAAGAAGAGAGAGCCCCACCAAGGACAGTGAGGGATGATGTTTCCCTGACCTTAGCCCAGCCTCTGCCCAGTGTCTTAGAGAAGTTCCAAGTTTCCAGCCTTCAGAGGAAGCTCTGGCAGAATCCAAACGTGCAGCCCATGCTACAGAAGCTCCTCAAAGATCCCAGGAGGAGGGGTTGGATGGCGTGGGTCTGCAGGAAGGTCCTTCGTGATGGATGGGGGCCAGGGAGGGAGGGAGAGGAAAAAATAGAACCTGGAATCCGGCTGAGAAGCCAGCCCGCTCCCCATGCAGTGCCTCCACACAGGCTCTCGACCAATTCCTTTCATTGTGGGGTCACTGGCCATGCAGGATGATGGGGTGTCAAAGGACAATAAGAAACGGTGATTAATGTCATTTATTTTTGCTCAAGTTCCACCTGAATAGCAGCCAGGAAGCTCATAGAGGGCTATGGACTTGCTCCTCTGCATCAAAATCCAGGAGGGACATTTTGATTTATTGTTAAAAAGGTAGCAGAAGAAAGAAGTTTCTTTTTTTTTTTCTATAAAAGAGTTTTTTTTAAATCTCCATTCAAAGCAAAAAGCCCGAGGCACAGAATGAGAAGTACACTGATGTGAAATCAAGCCACCATGATTGTCGTTTTTGTGGCTGTGTGTGTGTGTGTGTGTGTGAGAGAGAGAGAGAGAGAGAGCACACATATGTGTGTACACATGTGTGTACACATGTGTGTGCGTGTTGGGGTGCACAATGGTTTCCTGCATGCAGAGTTGTCAAGTGGCAGGAGAAGGGAAGTAAGTGGGGTGCAGGATGTTATTTGTGTTAAATAAGATAATTTTCAACTATTGTTGGCAGGAATGGGAGGAAATCTTTGTTCATCTTTGGGTGATTTTCATGCTTTCACAACAGAAATGCCAGCAGCTTCCTACTTAGATTTTGTAGCTATGACTATGCTTTGTGACGTGACCTGTGAGGGTTGCTGCTCACCCTGGTTCTGCCCTCTACTTATCCGGTCCCCGACAGTCCTGTGTTCCGGGCAACATGCATGGGAAGGTGCAGGCAACAGCATAGCTTCTCTCACATCACAATATTGTACTCCCCAAAAGGCTTGTCTCCAAACAGGATCGAATAGGGGTTAGGGCGGTCAGTCCACAGGTGGAGCCCAGGGATCTGCCATTTAGAATCAGAAACTCTCTGCTCAGGCTGGGGCGGTGGCTCAGTGGTAGAGCACTCGCCTAGCATGCGTGAGGCACTGGGTTCAATCCTCAGCACCACATAAAAATAAAATAAAGGTATTGTGTCCACCTACAACTAAAAAAAAAAAAAAAAAAGTTAAAAAAAAAAAAAACCCTTCTGCTCTATTTTGGATCTAAATGTCGCTCAGAGGCACATGTGTTAAAAGATTAGTTCCCAGCCAGTGATGCTGTTGGAAGTGGTGGACCCCTTAGGAGATGGAAGAGAGTAGGCCACTGGGGGGTGTGCCCTTGAAGGGGATGTTGAGACCCCTGCCCCTCGTCTGTCTCTCTCCCCCTGCTTCCTGACCACCACATGCTCCCAGCTATGATGTGCTGCCTTGCCACAGGCCCAAGCAACAGAGCCAATCAACCATGGACTGAAACCTCTGAAACCAGGAGCCAACATAAACCTTTCCTCCTTATAGGTTGATTTATCCCGGGTATGTGTTACGGTGATGGAAAGTTAACACACTCTCACCTGATTTTGATGTCCATCCAGGGTTTCCCCCTAATTAAGGGCTCTAGGCTAGAGAATGCTAGAAATCCCCCTTCCTCCCCACTGGGACCACCACTGTCTCCCTGACTGTTGCTCTGCCAGGTAGCTTGTCCTGCTGTCTCAGCTCTACATGGTCTGAGTCATACTGTGTGGCTTGAGGCTCTGCTGCTACCCTGTTGGTCACCACTCAGAGGGACCTGGGCAACTCTCCTTCTTTTGGCCACAGTTTCCTCATCTGAACAGAGGAGATTGCAAAGAAGAGTCTAAAGGTCCCAGTCACTGTAAAACTTTCATCTCTGACAGTAATACTGAGGCTCAATTCAGGATTTAACATAGAATTCTATGTATGAGGGCTCCTTTCCCGCTGCCCACTCGGATTATGCTACTTCCCATGAAATTCCCAACAGAAAGAGTGCCTGGCACCATCCCACCTGTGAAGTCCAGGTGTCAAGGAAACCCAAAATGGGGCTCTCTTTTAGCTGTGGCAGCCGCTTGTCATCTTTGCCAGGAGTCAACATCCTGCCCTGCCCTTTGGTTCAGATCCCAAGTTTCTCTCTTGCTTCCCAGCACCCTGGATTTGCTGCCCTGGACAACGAAGGGTGCTTCTCTGACACCTCCCGGAGGCTGCTGCAATGGAGGCTGGGGTTGGGGGAGGACATTTAACCGCTTTAACCAACATGAGTAAGTGATGTGTTAGACACAAGCCCCGCATCTGAATGCAGGGAAGGGTTGAGCAGGGACAGGGTCAGCCCCTGTTCAGGCCACTAGTTAGCCTTTTCCAGCTTCCACACTGCCCTTCCACGGAAGGCTTCTGGGAGACCCTCGGTCTATACAATTTCCTGATCCTTGATCCTGCCCCTCATCTGAGTCCAGAGAGGCAAAGACCACCTGGGTTTTGCTTAGCACTGAGTTCCTAGTGTTTTAAAGATCTCCAGGTCCAGAGAGAGTGATCAGGAAATGTAAAATCTGGGAATGAATGAGCCCCCACGAGTCTTTATTGCCTCAGTTTCCTCCTGCACTGTCTGTTTCGGGGACCATGTCTTCACATCTTGGTTCTTAGACTTTCTGTTCTTTCCCTTTGTCCCAGAACCAGCAAAGAGCCTCATCACTCTAAGCACACAATGAATGCTGAAAAACCTGGATGAAGAGCTGAGACTGGAGGGGCGGTCCAGGGGGAGGTGTAGGGGGAGAGAGCCCCAGAGGTCCTGGGGTAGTGTGGGCGGGTGTCAGGCTGAGCCACAGCCTTCTTCCAGATGGTTTCCCAAGTGGTTTAGCAGGCACCTCTTGCACCTGTCTCTCCTAGCAGCACTGTTGTGGACCACACTTACATGTGTCTCTGACTTGACTCACAGTGCGTCTACCTTCACCCCAGTGTCTTTGCCTTCAGCCCACATCCCTCCAATCCTGTGGCCAGGCACCTGGGAAGGAGCCTGCTCCATATGCTACACTCCTACATGTAGCTTGATGTTTCTGAGAGAAGCTGCTGCTCTGAAGCAATCCAGGATAGACGCTTCTGCAGGACCATGGTGGGGGGCTGGGGTCCAGATTGCTCCTCAGAAAGCCACTGAAGAATTCGGTCCCATTGCCAAGCTCAGTGACCAGCCCTGTGACCCTCCCGGGTACTGGCTCTCCCTCCGTCCCTCTTGTTCTTCCTCGTCCCTCTTGTTCTTCCTCGTCCCTCTCTTCTACTCTTAGGACTTTGGAACCTGAGTGTCTTTAGGCCAACAGAGAGAAAGAGCAACAGCCTAAGCAGAAAGGAAAGCAGAGAAGAAGGAAGGAAAAAGGACTGGAAACACAAAGGAGGAGAGATCACCGTCTGAGCCATCACATGTGCGATTCGGGCTGGGGCCTGTAGCCCAAACAGTCACAGACCCCAGAGCAGATTAATGTAGCTACCAAACTCATGCTGGCTGTGAAGCATGGCAAATACAGCAGGAGGGTCAGGGAAGAGAGGAGACAGAAGAGCCTGGGCACATGTGTGAGCGCAGCACCACCCCAGCAGAGCCCTCGCCTCCGTGGATTCTCTCCTGCTTAATGACAGGAAGTGGCACTGCCAACACCACCCACTCCAGTGCCATATCTCATGGCTTTCAAATCAGTTTTAAATTGGCTTGATCAGTCCCAAATAAGTGGGCCATTGTGCCATCCTCAGGATGCATGAACTAAGACATAAATATGTAAGCAGTTCTATATTAACATTAATTAGCAGCAGTAGCCTGGAAATGCTTAGCGTAACACTGGGAATCACAAATGGAACTGTGTATCTTTTTCCTCCAATATGAGCAGTCGAGAATCATGCATAATGTAAAAGCGTAGATTGCAGCTGGTAGCCGCAGGCTGGATCACAGGAGATGATTTCAACTTGTTTTTATGATCATGAAGAACTACCTTTCAATCAGCCGCCAAAGCAAACACTTGCCCCAGCCCTGGGGAGGGAGGATTCAGAATCATAGCACATAACAATAAATAAAGAGCCTGCTCAGAGGCCCCAGCACTAGCTCTTTACTTATGTTCAGGGTGTATTTATAGAGTCTAGAAGGAGTGCAGGCGGTGGTGGCAACGTGAGGCAGGTGCCACCTGAGCAGACAGGAGGCTGATGGAGACACAGGAAAGGAGCCCAGGCCCAGAACAAGCAGCGTGTCACTGGGGCAGCAACTGGTCAGCCCAGAGACACCATCCTGGGCATGCCACCTCCTAACCTCCAGATTGCTCAGATCGGAAACAGGGGCCACCTAGAAGCAAAGCCTATTTAATGGTCTTGGCGCACCTGATAATAGAGCTTCACCAGTGAGCTGGATCAAGGGGAAGTGGAAAAGTCCCAGCAGGATTACCCGTTGAGCCTGATGCTCTGTTGCCTGCCTTTGCTGACATCTTCTGTGGTCTTTGCAACAGCTGTATTGAGACAGAAAACAGCCCCTACACAATTCATTCATTTAAAGTGCCTAATTCAGTGGATTTGGTATATTGCGATATATTATTTTTCAATTGTGAAATATATATAACAAAATTTTCCATTTTAAACATCTTTAGTAGGATACTCTTTTATTTCAGTGAAGTCTACATAATATAAAATTTACCCTCTTGATCATGTCCAGGTGAACAATTCTATGGCATGAGGGACATTCATACTGTCGTAAGCTGTCTCTACCCCCCATCTCCAGAATTTTTCCATCTTCCCAAACTGAAACTCTATACCCATTAGACAACAGTTCCCTGTTCCCTTCTCCCCCAGCTGCAGCTAATGTAATTTCTGTCTCTATGAATTTGTTTTATCTAGATATTTCATACATGGAATTGTGCATTTATCTCCCTGTGGTTTATTTCACTTAATGTAACGTCTTCGAGGCTCATCTGTGTACTAACATTAATCCGTGAATTAGAATTTCATCTTTTGTAGCTGAATGATATTCTACCCCACATATACACCAAATTTTGTTTATCCATTCATTTGCAGAGACACTTCAGTTGTTTCCACCAGTTAAAACTATTGCAAATAATGTCATGAACATTGGCCTATGAGTACCTATTCCAGTGCCTCCTTTCACTTTTCTTGGGTACAGATAGGGGTGGATTTACTGAGTCATATGGCAGTTCTGATTAGCTTTTTAAGGAACCATCAAAAAGGTTCCCCAAAGTAGCAATTTATATTTGTACCTGTGATACCTGAGGGTCTTCATTCCTTGGCATCCTTGCCCCTTCTTAATTTCCACCTTTTTAGAGATTTTTACAGCCATGTTAGTAGGTGTAACATGGTAGTTTTGATTTGCATTTCCCCAATGATGAATGAGTGAGTATCTTTCCATGTGCTTCTTGGCCATTGTGTATCTTCT
This sequence comes from Marmota flaviventris, assembly GCF_047511675.1. NCBI lineage: Eukaryota > Metazoa > Chordata > Mammalia > Rodentia > Sciuridae > Marmota > Marmota flaviventris. Next base: position 157,037,786 of record NC_092501.1, on the reverse strand, counting down.
TTGGAGAAATGTCATATAGGGCTGCCATAACAAAGTGCCAAAGATTAGGTAGCTTACGATCGAAATTTTTTTTCTCACAGTTCTGGAGGTTACAAGTCCTAAATCAAGGGGTCAGCAGGGCTGGTTTTTATGAGGCCATTCTCCTTGACATATAAATGGTGTCTTCTCCTTGTGACTCACACTGTCTTTCTTTCTTTCTTTTTTTTTTTTTTTTTTTGGTGTTGGGGATCAAAACCAGGGCCTTACCCATGCCAGGCAAGCATCTACTCCTGAAGCATTATAGCTCCAGCTATTCCTCTTTATAGGAATTCTGACCATGGAAAAGTACAGGGAAGCATTCCCCAGGTGCAAACCCCCAGAGGGTAACAGGCACCCTGTTTCCCACCCTTAGAATGCCCTGCAATCTCTCTTAGGATCTAGTCATATAGCTAATATATGAGCAATGTATAGCTGGTATGGCAATGCCCTGAGAAGCCTCCGTGTTAGATCCTCATCAAGCCTCGACCTTGATTGCAGGCACATAGCAATCCCTGGGAATAAGGGAACTTGTTTGGTAGCTAACTATAATATTTCATCAAGCTCTGGTGCTCCTGGAGCTGCCCGCCTAACAGTAACTTCAGACAATGGACCTTCTTGAGAGCCTCAAAAAGCTCCTGACATGCATATTGTAACAGTAAAATGTAACTACTAAGTAAGCAACCTTACTGATTCTCTAAACAATAATATAGTTGTGGTACTAATGTAACCTATTGGTATAAATAAACGTGGCTGCTTGGACAAAGAGCCACTCTGCCACCTTTCCTGCCTCTGCACCTCGTCTCTGTGTCTCCCTTTATTATTTCCTTGTGCCTCTTCTTAGGAGAACACCAGTTATATTGGATTAGGGCTCATTCAAAAACTTAATTACCTCTTTAAAGATCCTATCCCAAATACAGTCACATTCTGATGTACAGGAGGTTGGGACTTCAAACTACAAATTTTGAGAGGACACATTCAATTGATAAATGTCGATTCAAGACCTTTGCCTATTCTCTAGATTGGGTTGTAATCATTACAAGTTTTGATATTGAGTGTGTGGGTTTAGTCTGCATTTTGAAGCAGTAGATGTGTATAGGTAGAATAAGAAAGAGGAATGTCTTTAGTGGGTCTTTAATCTCAGAATGTTTCACTTGATCAGTTCTAAGCAAAGTCACTGTTCCAAAAAATATATGTCCCTATACGACCCCCTCCCCCTCCCCATGTAGGCCCAACCATATTACCTTCCATTAAAATAGCATAATAGAAGTCGTTAGAGGTAAACAAGAAGTCACTATATTATGCCTAACCACAGTAACACATTTTTTAAATGTCTGTAAATTACTTCGAGGTGAGCATCATTTCTTCCTCAACTTTGAGTTGGATTCCAGTTCATAAAAAAATGAATTGTATGTCTACATTAGTGAACACAGTAGCCCACATGCTAGGTTTCATAATCCCTATAATCCCAGAGATGAGGAAATTGGAACTCAAGGGGGTCAAGTGACTTGCCCAAATTTATGCCCCAAGTGGCAGAAGGAAGAGATCTGTCCATCTCTTCCTTCCACCATACTTTGGTTCCTTTCTCTGTACATGTGGAAATGAGATAATGTGCTCCACAAGTAAATGGAGTCTTCATTCCAGTCAGATTCCTGAATGAGCTGAGTTCACCCCCAGCAGCTGGATACTTATCATTTACAGGGTGTCAAATGATCATTGTGTGTCTCCATTAAAGAATTTTCTTTCTCCCTTCCCAGGATCACTTTGTATCTTAGACCTCTCTAAAATTAAGGGAGATCACATCTTTGGCTTAGGCCTCGCTGACCAAAAGCTTTCAAAGAGCAATAGTTGCCAGACTTAGGTGCCACTCTAAAGCACTTGCCCAGTTTGTATGAGGCCCTGGGTTTGGTCCCCAGCACTACTGGGGCAGGGGAGAGGGGCAAAGGGTCCTGAATAAGGTCATGCTGTTTAGTGAAAAACAGACCACTGACTTTAGTGTTTGGGAAAACAAACAGCTTTAATCAGAGCAAATCTCTGCATACTGCTTCATTTTTACACATTCACTAATGAGAATCCTCTTAGCATTGATAATATAAGCCAAAATCATTGTCTGAACTAAGGCTTTCTAATGTCAATCAAAAATAAGTGATGTGTTTTAATTTCTTATGCACATATGAATTAAATATTTATTACATTCCTAAGCCAGAACTCTCTCACTCAGTCAATATGTTCCATTCATGATAATTGTAATAAAGACATGGGATTTTTTAAAAAAGGCAATGAGATAAAGGGGCAAAGGGTAATGAGATGTAAGTCTCGACATACCAAGAAATTGAAAACAGTTAATGATTATTCTACTCTTGTTAATTCTCTATGCAAAACAGTGATAACAACATTGACAAATTATCCACACTGGTTTCAGCCCTCTGCTGGCGGATCATTTTCTGTTTTTGCAAACATCCAAAGAGGCTTTGGCTCTTCTTGATAATATATAAAAAAGCTTTTGCAGGCAAAATGTAGCCAACCCCACAGGCAGTGCCAAAAACTACTGCACAAAGGGTAGGTCTCCGGCCTTATTTCTCTCCTGGTAGAAACCTGGGCCATGGTGAATCCAATCATCTCTCTTACCTCATTTTCTGAGGTTTAATGGGCAGTCTTTCTCCACCAACATTAATCATCAGTTAACAACATTGTTAAACAAGAAATTCTAAGGCATTTTGCAAAAACCACACGATCTCCCCTCCCTGAGATAATTATAGTTGAAAAAGGACATACAGAACCACATGGATACTTGTTTAACAAGCATTATTTGTTCATTCCAATTTTTTCCGTGGCAAAGAAAATAATTGCCCATGTAGAACATGTCAGTGAAACTCTTGGTTCACAAAGAGCAATCTGACCAAGGCTGTTCCAGAACACCTTTTTACAGTCACGTGTTATTTTATTTTTTGTTTTATGTTTTGTTCTCAACACACTAGTTGCTCTGTGGGACATGTTATGAAGACACATTAGGCCCTGAATGGTTGGGCACGTACTCTGTGGACGGTTTTAATGCAAAAATCATATAATTTATTAAAATCTTGCAGTTTGTAGTTTCTACATCTCTTCTGGTAGGGACTCTCTGAGTGGGCTCAGTAAGCCAAGTGGTTAGGCTTATGTCTCTGATCAGCTGAACTCCATCTCACAGTGCATGACTCAAAGCCTGGCTTCATGTGTGATCCCACCCAACCAGTGCGGTACAGGTAAATGTTCAAGAATCAGCTCTACAAATATGTATGTAAGTTTGTTCTCAAGTTTACTGAAATAAAAAGTCTGAGTCACAAAATTTACAAATTATTAAAAAAAAGTGTACAATATTGTAAACTATAAATCAATACAGCCAATAGATTCTCACGAAACGCACTCCTTGATTTTTGTCAAGCTCTTGTGTCTGCACCAGATCTATGAGTGTAGTTTTAGTAAGAATGTTGGTAGATGTTTTGTTGAACTTGATGAGCTGGGTAAAGGTGAAACCATGAAGATAATGTCAGAGCATCACTTGATCCTCATGATGTCAGCAACTTCTTTGCTGATTTACATAATAGTATTTCAATGCTGGAAGAATATTTCCTCACATTTTTGACCATTCAGAATATAATGGTCACAGACACAACAATATTTTAAATTTAATCTGGATTAACATTTTCTCCATTTCATTCTTAAATCTAGACCCTCATCAGAACAATAAACCAAGCCCTTTGATCTGTAGCAGTTGTCAGTTTCCGTGACTTAAATATTCCCACCATGGTTGGCTTCAAGATGCCAAAGTGATGTCATAGAATATGAACTTGGGAAGAGAGGCACAGGAGTGACCCATTACATACTATCTGCATCATACAAACACAATACATGCAAATAACTTCAAAAGGTCAACTGATAAATAAGTTGGAAATGCTAAGTTTGACTATTTTTAATATAATTCAATTACACATGTATACAACTTAACCAAGCTGCTGTGTTTAAAGAAAAAAAAAATCCTAAACATTTATCAATTCTTGCAAGCTGGTAGGAGTCAGCTCCAGCACACCACTGCACCCAAACCATAAAAGTTCAAATTATACCACGAATATTCGGAAAAGGTTTCAACTGCAGACAGTAGGTAATGACAACTAGCAGCTAGTATGTAGCTCTAGGAAGGCAAGGATCTTTGTTAATTGATGTTTTTAAGGGATTTAAAACAGTGGCTAACAGATTATAGGCACTCAACAAACATCCGCAAATTTAATTCATTGAAATGTGGCATTTAGTTATCATACATATTAAGGAATCTGAACACCGTGGTTTTAGAGCTGATCCCTAGAGGACACTGGGTCAACCACTCTGTGAGGAGCTTGGCTTTTTCCTTTTATCTGTAAAGTGGCTGCTAACATCAGCCCCAAACATCAGAACCTCCAGCACAACATCTAGGGAATGAAAATGTCTCCCTCATGCTTTTCTGTTTTCTTTGGTAGTTAGAAGAGGGTCATCTACATAGGCCAGGAACCCTCCTTTCTAGACCCTGGGATGGGAGAAAGTCAAAGAAAAAGTGCTGGGTGTCCGTACTACAGTCAGATTTCCTTACAAACAGGATAAATGAATGCTAGGAAGCAAGTGGCATAAATATTTATTTTAGTTCAAGTATCTTTTTCCATCTGAATAAAGTAAAAAGTATGATTCTGACATTTTCTATTCTTATTAATCTCCTTAAAGATAAATCTATGATGGTTCTTCCTCACTACCAATAATTACCTTTAGAAGGAAATCTAGAAAGACAAAGTATCTATGTACTACTTGACTAAACAAGATCTATATCAGATCTTTGCAGTCAGATTCTTAGTGCAACAAACATAATTACAAAAAGAAAAATGGGAATTTAAACAGCTTTCGGAGGCATATTTTTTCTGCACTTTGATCCACGTTGAATGTTGTTGTTGAAAAGAACTGAAACCCATTCACACACAATCACCTTCAAATACGCCATTCTACCTCTTCCACCCAATACTCAAGAGTCCAGGAAATAAACGCAGCTTGCTCTGGGCTCCAAAGGCTGTTGGCCAGGATTCTGGTCACTGAGAAAGATTCTTTCCCATCTCACCGTCCGGACATGTCTCTGGCAGCGAGAACTCCTGTGATCAGAAAAAAGCCAGCAAGTAAATGTCAGAAATGGCTGTGACTGGGGTTGACTCTTCAGAGAAAGAAGTCAGAGGCCTTAGAACCACAAATGGACCCTAGAGATGACCTTCTTTCTGTCAAAACTCCAAGATCAACTTAGAAATGTTTTTGTACAGAGGTGAGGAAGGTTTTCTTTATTCATATAGAATCTACCTTTTCCAAGTCTAATGTAACCATGAGACTCCCTTCCCCTTTTTCTGAAATGGAAACCTGAAAAAAATATATATTTAATTGTAATAAAATACATTTAACATAAAATTTGCCCTCTTAAATCATTTTTAGTATGCACTGACATTTAGCGTTCTACTCACGTTGTTGTTCATCAGCCTCCAGATTGTGTTCATATTGCAAAACTGAAACTCTGTCAGATGCTAACTCCCTGTTTCCCTCCCCCTGAGCCAACCACTGCTCTACTGTCCCCATGAATTCCACTACTCGAGATATTTAATAGAAGTGAAGTCGTGTAACATATATCTTTCTGTGACTGGCTCATTTCACTCAGCCTCTTGTCCACAAGGTCATCGGTGATGCAGCACCTGTCGGAACTTCCTTCCTCTCTAAGGCTGAATGGTGATCCATCACACAGATGCACCCCATTTGGCTTATCCACTCATTCACCGATGGACACTTGAGTTGTTTCTGCTTCTTGGCTACTGTGAGTAATGCTTCTAGGAACCCCGGTGTACAAATATCTTTTCAGAACCCTGCTTTTCATTTTTTTTTTCAATATGCACTCAGAAGTGGAATTATAAATCCTATGGTAATTCTATTTCTAATCTTTTAGGAACTGTTTTCCATGGTAGCTACATGGTTTTACATTCCCACTCACAGAAAACAAAGATAGAATCCCTTTTCAAAAATGCTTACCAATATGGAACTGAGTTTGAGAAACACTAGTCTGGTCCAAATCCATTATTTTGCAAATAAATGAATGGACGCCCAAGAGGTAAGGGACTTGTGTAATATCACACAGCTCTTCTTTGGTGAGTCAGCCAGGAGTCTGATGAATGATGGAGAGAATTTAATGCAGGGATTATTTGCAGAGGTATGAGCATCTTGAAGACACGCAGGAAGAGGAGCAGTGAGGAGCTGTCACCACCCGTTGACCTACAGGAGAAAAGAGACACAAATGGCTAATTGAACAAAGAAAACCTGGAGTCAGGAGGGCACCCTGCCCAGCAAGCACTGCACCTATCAGGCAGGTGGCCACCAAGAGTGACGGTATGGAAGGAATAGAGGAAGAAATACCCCAAACACTCTCCCCTTCCACCCACTGATCTCTCACCAGTTGCCCCCATTAGCCAAACCCAACTAGGAGCCAGAAGGCAGGAGTCTTGTATGTAGGGGTAAATCCCCAGGGCCCAGAGGAGAGCACAGCCGGTAAGGAAGAAAGAGGAAGAGAGAAAATGAGTCCTGGGCAGGCAATCCATGGTGTCTGACATGGGAGCTGTCTGTAGGTGGTTTTCTACACTGTACATTGTAGAAAATTGTAACTTTAGAATGTTCAGAATATTCGGAAAAAAAAAAAAAGGAAAACAAAAGAACTACCCAAAACCTCACCACTTGCATATAACAGATATGGGTGTTAACATATTTGTTTCCAGTGTATACCGTGGAAAGATAATTTATAAAGATATTAAGTTGGGTTTGTTCTCACTGCTGCACAGTGGCAGACCCAGAGGCTATACAAAAGAGGAACAAAGGGCTTAAAGGAAGCCTAGCAATGAATCTTGGAGAACACTTCCTCAGCAAGCACAGGGGGGGATTAGATCGTCTGTTTACTTGGGGACCTCTCTGGGGCTGCTGATGGAGACGGGAGGCTTGTCTGGAAGCTGCTTAATTGTTGATTATGATAGGTTTCAGGAGGAAGGTAATGTCTACGGAAGGCAAAATCTCCCTCACTCAAGCCCCTCCTTGGCAATGCTGTAGATCTGATGTGAGAGTTCTTAGGGAGGGAGAAAATATATTTTGCAGGTGAAAAGAAGGTAAACTATTGTGGCCAAAGGGCAGCCTTTGCCAGATTGTGTCTTCCAGAGGGCATCCCAAGTGCTTTTCTGGCTGTGCTACTTTACACTCCTCCCATGGTGGTGGGGTGTCTGGGTGAACCTTAAACAGGATGTGAGGAGGTCCAGTACGCAGCCCCTATGGTGGAGGAGGCTTCAGAAAGGACACTGAGACATTTAGGCTAATAACCAAACTGACCATGAAAGCCATTTGTGGTTTTGGTTGGATTTTTCCTTGCCCACTCCCAGAAAGCTTTTGTTCAACTAGAGGCAGTCAACTCTTTGGAACCCTATCACTCTTTTGGAGGTTACCTCCTAAGGATGGAAAGGAGAAAAAATATGGCATTTGGGGGAAAGCAGGGGCCACAGAAAGAATGAAAAGGAATCAATAAGGAGAATCCCCTAAATTAGCAAATGAAAGTGGGGTGTATGCAAAAGCTTACAGCCCACCACCACATCCCTCATAATGACCAAGGAAGGTGGTTAGATCTCAGGGGTTGCTGAGAACTGCCAGTTGTGCCTACAGAGATTGAGCCCTGGCACAGGGTACATCAATGGCTACAATTTCTGTACTTACTGGGGTACAGAAGCAGTAGAACCTGCAATAGGCCTTGACAGTGGACTTCTCAGGGGTAAGCACGGATCAGCTCCCAGAATAACTATTCCTGCACATGATCCCCACCCCCAACCCCCAAACACACAACTTGTTTTGCAATGGTGGAAAATGGTGAAATGCTTTCCATGTAGGATGGAGGCCTGACAGACATCTCATAACACATTGCCAATTTCCTCTCCCTGAAATGCATAGAACTCATTAGAAAGATATAAAAAATGAAACACTTAAGGGCAAATTCATGATTAGAAAGAAAGCAAACAGGATGAACCAGAAACTACACAGAATCTCTCAACGTTAGAAAGCAGGCAAGAATCAATGAAAGAGGGAAAACCACCGCCCAAGGATGACTGTGGGAGGATTCTGCCGCAAGCTCAGGGGTGCACCAGAGCAGCAGGCTGGATCCAGAAGGAGGAGGAGAATCTCTGGGGGCCAAGGTGAGAACAGCAGGCCAGTAGCCCCTGGGCAGAGCCTGCAGCACTTCTCAGGGATGTAAGGGTGTGTGGACAGGGCTCTGGAAGCAAGAGACACAGGGCAGTGTCCTGGACATGCCTTGAAGATGTGCAACTTCACAGATCCATACACTCAAGCTGGTGTGAAGCATGAGCTACAGTGACAGTTCCCCTCCCCTCCCTAATCCAGCTGCATAAATCCCTGTAACATCACCTAGCAGGGAATCTTAACACTAATGGACATAGTCAGACTTAAATGTGTAAGGAGAGCCAGCACCATATGGTAGGAAAAAAAGAAAAAATTAAATTTCAACCAATGGAACAGATTGGTGCATAGAAGGGATTCTTCTTTAAAAATATATAATAAGTGTCTTTAAAGATTTAAGGAAATAATGTGGGCAATCACAAGAATAGACAGAAAGAACCAATCAAAATTAGTGGGCATTAATTTTTTAATGGTTAAAATTGAAAGCTCAACATTTCTGTGGAAAAAGAGAAATGCCTCAGCTGAGGATCAAATCAATTAGAAAATGGAGGCATGGAATTTGCTCAAAAGGACCAGAAATTTAAAAATTATAGAGCAAATGTAGTTCTAGCATCCACATACCAAGAATTACAAAAGAAGGGCCTAGAGAAAATGAAAAGTAAATGAAACTTAAAGAAATAATTGGACATGTCCAAAGCTCAAGTGATACATTGGGTCTCTGAAAGAAGCCATCAGTACCCAGCAGGATTAAAAAATATATTACTAATTATTCAGACAAAATCAAGAATTAAAAAAACATCCATTTCCACATGGCTTAAACATTAGGGCCAAGGACAAAGTCCACCTATTTCAACATGCCTTAATTATTTGCTCTTAGAAATCCTTTCCCAGAAAGATAAACCCATAAGTCAACAAATAACTGCTGTTGGTTTCAGGAAATTCCTGCAAACCAATTTGTCTGAGCAAATAGTTTGTGCATCTAGACAAATAATTTCCCTCGAAGGACAATGATGCTTTCATCTGGGCAAAAAGATCATTTATCAAAAGGTTTGCATGTCAATATTTGCTTGGTGCACCTCGCTTCACTGGGTCCTCCAAACCCAAACTTTGAATTATAAATTTTGCCCTATCCCCTGGACTTCCCCCACCAGGACAGGCTTGTCTGAAGCTCCAGGTGTTCTGAGACCCAGCACCCCTAAACATCCCCCCCAGAGACCCCAACTAAGATTCTCTCAAGGTGATGGTATCCCTGCTGCAGGAAGTTTAATAAACGTAGCTTTGCCTTATCAAAAGGTTGGTTTTTGATAGACATTTGGAGGAGCTGACAGTTGAAAATCCATAAAGAAATTTCATCACTAAAATTTAAAAAAAAAAAAATTCTAAAACCTTCCAGGAAGGAATACACTGTTTATCTACAAAAGAAAAAAGAATCAGACAGACCTCAAGCTTCTTGAAAACAGCAGCAGATACAGGAAGAACTTGGAGCAAGTATTTTCCATATCTAAGAAAAATAACTTTGAACCTAAAACTTTATACCCAGACACAAACTACATGGTTAAACGGGTCAGCAAAAACTAGCCAGTGGACCAGCATGCTGCTTTTACAAATAAGATTGTGTTGGAACACAGTCATGTCCATTCATTCACCTGCTTTGGTTAACTGTGGTTGTTTGGGGGTTTCATCCACACAGCTGAGACCACGTGGCTCAAAATATTTACTACTGGGGTCATTTTTAAAAAGCTTGCTGACATCTGCTTTATCTTATTTTTTTACATCCGCTTTAAAATAAAGATATTTATATATGTGTGTGTATATGTATATATACACACACACTAGTGTATACATACACCACACACACACACACACACACACACACACATAAGTGTGTATATATACATATTCTCATAAAATTTGCCACACAATGGTGGTGGGAAATCCCTGTGAGAAGTAAGGGCAGAGGTAAAAGAGGAAGAAAGAGGTGAGATGTATAAGACAATGAGTCACACAATAGCAAAAAACTTACAATTGCATTAAGATAAATATTAAATATTTAAAATTTAAATTAAATCATCCACAGAGGCAAGTGAGAGGAACTCAGAGGGCAATAGAGTTCTCAGGCTGAGGAGGAAAGATAATTCCAGATGATGCTATTCATTCTAGATAATTATGGACTCCAGACAATATTCGGTATTTACAGGTAAGCATTAGAAGATTAGATGTAAAATGTGTAAACTCTCAGACTTATAAGAGAAAATTTTTAAACAAAGGGCTGACCGACCCAGTGAAAGGTACTGGGAGGATAGGAGAACGAAGTTCAGATGGCAGGAATCAGTCCATAGCAGCGAATTGAATAGATGTAGCTAAAGTACATTTTTTTTAGTTCACTCAACGTCATGTTTACTTCATTCAAACTTTGTGGCAGGCCTTATTAAAGGCAGTAGGAACCCTGTGAAGTTTACACTTCAGTAAAGAAACAAATCAAATACCAATGGTCGTATAATGTAATTTCAGCCACAGGTGCCATTCTACAAAGAAAAAAAGCAGGATAAAGGGCAGACATATGATGTGGGTTGGTTGACCTGGAGGCTACTGCAATATGTTAAAGGGGCTGAGATTGGGGGAGTATTTGTGGAAACAAGCCACACATTCTGGAACTGGAGGATATTTTTAGGAGAAGGATGACAAGATTTGCTGTTGGAAACTACAAGAGGTGAAGGAGCATTCAGGTTAAACCAGCATTGAAGGAGATCAGATTATGCCTCCCCAAATACGGCACTTTGGCATAAAGATTATTTTGAGCTAAAAGCAATTGAGAATCAACAGACACAGGAAGAGTTCTCTTTATCTACCAAAAAGCAGGACATACATTTTCCTTCAAAAAAGGTGAGCCCAGATCCAGAAGAAGAGCGAAACCTGTCAGCAGACCCAGAGAGCTGTCCCGAGTAAATACGCCTCAATAAAATAACTTCCCTTCCATTAGTTCCCTCCACTCCATGTGTATCTTAGTCATCTCCCCACAATGTGTTGTCTCTTAAAGCTCAAACCTCCTTCCTTTTGTTAAATCCTATATACAGGCCCTGCTGCCTGACCACTCCTTTGAGTTCCACTTATTTCACCTCAACATGAATAAGAATTTCCCACCACCATTGTGTGGCAAATTTTATGAGAATATGTATATATACACACTTATGTGTGTGTGTGTGTGTGTGTGGTATATGTACACACTAGTGTGTGTGTATATATACATATACACACACACATTGACTCCTGTCGATCCATATTTTGTTAGTTTAACTCACAGGCTGCCAGCCACTAATGCTGAGATGGTAGAGGAAAAGTGTGTTGACCCCAAGAGGGTATTAAAACAGTATTCAGCTGTGTGCTAAAGCACTCACGTAGGCGCACAAGCACGCATCAACTCTATCCCGTTTACAGGAGACAGACTGTAGCAGACACCCTGGGAACCCTGCTGAGACTCCTCTTCAGTCTGAATGTCCACCCTGGACACTGTGGGGACTGGTTTTGAAGGTTCATGGGCCCTTCTCTGGAGAATTGCTGACTGCAGCTGCCTCACCTGGGTGGTTACCCAATCAGAAAGACCTCCCAAAAAAAGACTTCATGGTATATGATGCCAATGAGCACCCCCACAGGGCACTGTGTCTTTCCTGTGTCTCTCTTAATTATTCTATCATTAGAAAGTAGGAATTCTGAGCCTCATTGACAATGTTCTGAGTTCAGATCTGGAGTGAAGTGAAATGATGAGATTTATTTTTTTTTTCCATTTATCTCATTGCTTCTATTATCCTGGACCATTGTCAAAGAATGTTTCTATTCAAAGGAAGAGTTCTCAGGAGGACCAAGCAAAAAAGATTTTTGTAACTTAATTTAATTACATGCAAAAATGTAACTTCTTCCATATTCTTAAATGTAAACAGTTCTTTTCAGCTGTTCTCAGTACTCATGCCTGGGATATTTTAGTACATAGAGAAATGTATAAATAGCAAAGGCAGTAAGAGCTGGTGATGTGATTCTAGTTACATTTTTAATGTAACTAGAATTATTTTGGAAATACTACATTTTTAAAGATATTTCTGACAAAACCTACAGATAAAATTTTTACACGATTTCCTGCAGATCGAGGCAACTGTAAAGTTCTTTCAGCAAATCATTTTTATTCCAGAGTCACTCCTCATAGTGGTTAATCTCACAAAAACATTTAGTTTTCTATTTAAAATGTAAAGTAAAATTGATATTGCACCCTATCTCATTTTCACAACATACCAGACTCAATTATTGTATTAGCTTCTTATTGCTGCTGTAAAAAATTACTACAAAATTGCTTGAAACAAGGCAAACTTATCATCATATATTTATGGAGACCAGAAGTCTGAAATGGGTCTCACCACAGTAAAATCTAGGTGCCTGCAGGGCTGTGATCCTTCTGGAGTCTCCAGGAGACAATCCATTTCCTTCCTTTCCCAGTTTCTAGGGCCAGCCCCGACTCCTTCAGTCATGGCCCAATAAGAGGCATCAGGCCTAGTGCTTCTCATGCTCTGTCTTTCCAGTTCTCCCTCCTCAGCCTTCTCTTCCACTTATCAGGACCCTTGTGATTTTATCAGACTTACCTAGGTAGTCCAGACTACCCTTTTCACCTGAAGCCTTAACTCCACTTTGCCATATAACCTGTCATACACAGAGTTTCCACACATTAATAAGACAGGCACAAGTTCAGGTAGCCAGTATTCTGCCCATCACAACGATTAAGAAATAATTCCAGTCACATGTAGTTTTAAGTTTAATAATTGCTCACTAAGATTTGTAATATATTTTCAATCAGTGCTCAAAAAGTATTTGTTTGCAAATGGACGATTAATTGGAAATTTGGTTTCCTATGAATATCAGGCTCTTACGGACAAGACGTTTATTCTATATTTAGTTATAACTTAAATTACAACATAATTGATCAAACAAAATAGAGTGAGCAATAAATGCTTTCAAGCATAGAATTATATGTATAGGATATAATTCTATGGGAGAAGTGGAATGGAGAAAAACAAACTAATACATTTTCCAGTGCTCAGGAAAGATTTATTGGTGCCTACACTTGCAAAAAAAAATAATAATACTCATCAAATCATCATATTTAGGTTTCACTGAATAAATTCAAAAGTATAATTAACAGATTTACTTTAATGTTGATGCAATTGAATCTCACCAACTGATATTGTATAATTAACAGGTAACCCCTTTAGACAGGTGGGATGGTTCTGCAGGTGACCATCAACTGACCAGTTTTCCTCCTTTCCTTGCTAATGGTTCTCAAGGATAACTGTAGCTTGTGCTGGGAATGTGGTGTCCTGAGAAGGGGAAGTTGGCCAAAGACCAGGGTCCATTCCAGTCCCTGCCACCAATAGAAATCGAATGCCTTTTGACAATTTAGTCCAATGAGTCCATCCCAAGGAGTAAAGACCAGGGCAGGCTACTTTTCAGGGTCCCTCACTTGTCATGCCTATGGAGCATGAGCAGGCAAGGCTCTGCCCACCTTGGGAGCTTTCCTGAGCCTTGGGAGGATGCGGGCGGAGGGCCACTCACAATGAATCCCTGGCTTCTTCATCCCTTGCTGCCTATCTGTAAACAACAAACCTGCTTCCTGTAATCTATTGTGTGTGTGGATGTCCTACCACACCAGTTTCAGAAAAGTTGGAAACAGAGCACAATGAGTGTTTCACAATATAAAGTTCAAAAATAAGCAAACTACCTAGTGGTATAGAAGCCCAGTTGGATGGTTACCCTTGGATGGCACTGGCAATGACTGGAAGGAAGACAAGAGGCTTCTGGGAGCCTGGTGATGCTTTCTTTCTCACTCCGAGTATTGTTATGCAGACCTGTTCACTGTGGAAACCCATGGCTGTATACTTAATGCTTTATTCACTTTTCTGGGAGTTGTAATTTAATAGCACCATTATTAAAAATGTCAACATAGCCTTTACGTATTATGGATATCTTATCGTTATTTATCTTTCAAATATTTTTCTCACTCTGTCACTTGTACTTTAACTACTATATAGAAAATGTGGACGAAAGTTACAACCAGGCAATTCGCAGAGGGCATCCTGCGGATAGTCAGCAAACGTGAAACATTATGCAATTTCATTACTACCCAGAGAAATGCAAATGAACATAGTATATAAATCTTTTGCTCATAAAAGTGGAATGTTTCCTGAAGGTTTATAATGTGTATTGTTTACAGTGGAGTGAGGAAAGAGGTACTCACACATCCAATAGGGGATTAGAGCAGGGTTGTCCACAGGGCATGAAGCTGTATGTAACCAACCTCCAGATACAAGAGCCAGCACCCTGCTTGGCACCTTGAGCAGCTGGATTGGTGTAACCAACCGCCTCTCTCCAGAATGTGAAGACAACAAACTCCTATTTATGGTTGTTGTGTTTTTTTAAATTTCGAGATAACTCCCTATCCAAGCTCATGTCATTTGAATTCAGGAACCAGATTTGGGTGAATTTGAATTTGAATGAATCTCTCACTGAACTCTCTCTATTCAACAACCACAACCAGAGAACTGAAACATGACATATTTACTATTAGAAATCACTTTCTATTAGTAACTATTTAAACTTACAGTGACTATTTTTAAATACCAATTTTAAAACTGTGCAGTAGTATGGGAGTAGTATGTTTGCAAAAAATTTCTTTTAGAGTGAAAATGTGAAGATAACTGTCCTGATATACTTCTTTGAAATGTATTCTTCAATCCAACCAGAAATAAAGAAGAAAATAAAGAGTAAAGAATAAATAAATAAATACTACATACAGGTTTATTGGCACGATGAATGGGGGTAAACAAGTGCATTTTTTTTTTAGGAATCATCAAAGCAGAAGATATATGTTCTTTCTAAGCTGTAAGGGTCCGGCAAAGCATCGGAGGAAGAGACCACAAGAGACTAGCTTCATGCAATAAGCAGGAGGGAGTTTATTGAGGATCCAATTCAGCGCGCTGAGGCTCCGGGCAGGCTCGCTCAAGAAGGGAGGGCAGCCCAGAGCCCAGAGCAGAGGTCAAGCAGTGCTTAAGTACACTTTTTGGGGAGGGCGGGGAGCTTTGTATACATCAGAACAAATCATCATGAGGCGCGGGAAAATTGAACAACAACTCCTAAACATGATTAGTTCATTCATTGGCGGGAACAGGTCGGACGGGGGTGATTGGTCACTCCTAAGCGGGGTACACATTCAAACTGATTGGTTTTAGGGCCTAAATGACTACGTGACAAGTTACACAGAGTCCCAGGTTATTAGACAACCAGGGAGTCAGTGGGAATATTTACTGGGCAGTTCCAGTATTGTCCTAACAGCTACAGGGATTTCAGGTTTTGCAGGTAGCATAGAAACCTAACAATACCTAATCCTTTACATTTTAACTCAGACCTTGCAGCTTAGAAACTTTACAATACCCGGTCTTTTACCCTTTAACTTTTACGCTTTAACTTCAATTTCTTTTACCCTTACAAAACAACCACCTTATATTTTGAAAAATTGGGTTAATAATAGGCCAAATATTATTTTTCAAAGAAAAATAATATCACACTGTTCCTATTCACTGCCCATGATATAGTCTTTAGCCCCTAAATATTTTCACCTGGAAATTTAAAAATACACAGCTAAAAAGCTCTTGAATTAAACAGGACATCAATCTCTGGGGAAGGAAAAAAAATGACATTTCTTAGGCTTCCCACCTGACTTGGATGTTCTCCCTAGGCCCCCATACTGACCCCCACCAGGGCCATGGCTGCTGGCCTCTCTAGAGAGGCTGGCTGCCCTCTCTGCCCAGCACTTTCTCCACATTCCCAAGTGAGCAGAACTTGCAGGCAGAACGTCCAAAAAGAGGCCACAGCCAAGCTCTTGGCCTCCCTATGACCTCCCAGATAACCTCCCTAAAGGATTCTGTTGGTGGGAATTCTTGTCCTTCTGCAAGAAATGGGCATTCTCTTCTTATTCCCCATAAGAACTCTGTGGCCTATACTACTTCTTGTTCTGTTTTATTTTAATTTTCTCCTTTGCCCCCAGAAAACTCAGAGTATATTTCATTCTGAATTTTCATGTTTGTCCTTAGCCTAAATTTTCTGATTTAAATTTTTTTTTCTTTTGTTCTTCTATTACAAGGCTTTTGGCTATTGTTTGAATGTAGGTAGCCTCCTCAAGTCCTTTGGAAGTGGATGTTATAAATACAACCATACATGTATGTGAAAGGGTAAAGTTTCTAAGCTGCTTCTAAACTGCAAAGCCTGAGTTACACCCAGAACCTGAAATTCCTGAGGCAGTTAAGACAATGCCCTACTGGCCATTTAGTTGATTAATAGCCTAGGGCCCTGTGTGATCTTGCACGTAGGCATCGCAGGGCCTAAACCAATCAGTTTGAATGTGTACCCCGCTTAGGAGTAACCAATCACCCCCACCCGACCTGTTCCTGCCAATGAATGAACTAATCATGTTTAGGAATTGTTGTTTGATTTTCCCGCGGTGTATGATGATTTGTTAAAGGAGACTGTGATGTATGTAAAGTCCCCGCCCTCCCCAAGAAGTGTACTTAAGCAGTGCTCAGCCCCTGCTCTGGGCTCTGGGCTGCTCTCCCTTCTTGAGTGAGCACGGAGCCCCAGCGCGCTGAATGGATCCCCTATAAATAAATCCCCTTCTGCAATTGCATGAGTCAGTCTCTTGGTGGTCTCTTCCTCCGACGCTTCGCCGGACCCTTACATATGCATATCTATATGTATAAACAAATATACAATTAGCTAAAATAAAACCTAAAGGGTAGAAATTTCAAAAGAGGTGGTAATTTTAGGCAAGTAAAATCTTGATACACCATAGAATCATATCAGAAAAGTGACCCTGGTTCATAGATGTTTCCAGTACTACATGCAGCTGTCCTTCCCCACCTCCTAGGTCATCCACAGACAACATGAATTGAACTCACCAAGAAAACCTTGAACATAATATCTAACACCCTAAAGATGCCCACACATGCTAAGGAAGGGATGTTCCTTCTGGATCACCAAGAGTTCTTGGAAGACCTGCTGAGGACAGCCCCAGTGGGAACCCCACAGCAACTCTCTGAGCTAATTAACAAATTAGCACTTTGGGGGTGACACCCTCCATTGTGTGCAGGTGTGGTTGGAGATAGGTTGCAAACTTTGCTTGGGGAACACAGCCATGTCTTCAACCTTTGAAAGCGGAAACTGGGGTCCCTGGTTGCACTGTGAACAGGCCCCCCAGGAAACAATGGGCTGTATTTAGAGTGTGAGGTGAAGGCACTCAGCACCTTGATCCTCCAGTCCTCCTTCGCCAACTTAATCAGTTGCCCGACAAGCGGCCACTACAAAAACTCACGGAACCTTTGAATCTCAAGGATTTCAAAGTGACCTCACAAAAAGTGGAGGGTGACTATTGGCTTGTCTTTCTCTCTCCCTTTTTTTTTCTAAATCACAGTTTTCTTTCAGATAAAAACAATATCGACCTTAATACTTCTGTTCCTGGAAAAATTGATTTTTCACATGATTCCCCAAAACTGCTTTCACATGGGATACAAAAGGGACAGCTCTTATTTTCTAAAGTGCTAGATCAGTGGGTGAAGGAACCCTTCCCTTCTTAATGGGATGTTTTATTTTGCAAACTGGCTTCCTGGGGGTTGGGCCAGTGTTAATGAACTTCGAGAGAATTAGACTCGGGTCAGGCAAATGTGGGAATCAGGAGTGAACAAAAGTAGAATGACAGCTTTGCCACCAAGGACAAATGCCATATCCACAAAGTGTGGCCAGTATGATCCTGCCACCCAGGGTCAAAGCTATGAGCTAGAGGCGATCCTGAGCCTGCAAGAATCCCACCACCAGCCCTGAGTCACTGTACTCCCCTGCTTTCTTCTGGTGTTTCTGCTTTGGCAGTGGATCTACTGATGTCCCTACTCACAGCCCAGTATCTGTCACCCTCACCCCCTGCTCTGGCATCACACATTGGAATTCAAAACGACTTCAGATTCTAGATCCCTCACATGTCACCTTGAGCCCTGTATTCATCTCCTGCCGGTGTGATTACAAATTGCTACAAACTCAGTGGATTCAAATAACACAAAGTTATAGCTCCCAGTCCATAAGCAAAAATTCTGGGCAGGTTAGCCTGTTTCTTTGCTCTGGATCTCACAGAAGCAAAATCAGGGTCAGCCTGACCTGGCTCTTATCTGGAGGTTCTAGGGAGACTTCGTCTCAGCTAACTGAGGTTGTTGGCAGAGTCCCATCCACCCGGCTGTAGGACTGAGCTCTCTTGGAACCTAAGCTACCTGAGGCCACCCCATATTCATCATCACAGTACTCCTCCATCTTCAGTGACCCGCTGGGTCCTTCTCACACTGCATCTCCCTGAGAAAGTCCTCTGCTTTAAGGACTCAGGTGACCACATCAGTATGCTCCCTAGTCTCCCCAGCCCCTGCTATGATCCAGGATGATCTCCTATCTTCATGTTGACTGATTATTAACTAATACTATAATCAGATCCATAAAAATCTCTTTTGCTATGTCATGAAACATATTCACAGGCTCCAAGAATAACGGTGTGGACATCTTCAGGGGGCTGTTCTGTCTACTGTCCTCCCTCAGTTTCCTTATTGCAGAACAGATCCATAATGCGGTGCCTGGGAGAGCCCTCTGCACACAGCCATGCCCTCCTGTGATGGACTAAGGCATGGAATCTGCCTCCACCCTGAATTCCTTACTGAAATCCACTGTTCTGCCAGGATTTCACATCTCCTTACCACCTGGGCACTCATTTGAGATGCTGATTTTCCAATCATCACCCATCAGCTCCTCCCCCCCAGAGTTTGCCCACAGGCTGATGCCATGCAGCAATCGTACAGGGACCCAGGAACTGACTGCCACCCCCATATCTCCCCTCCAGGTCTACTGACCTCCACTTGACCTTTCTTCAGGATCTGACAGAAGAATTGCCAGAATCATCCCTCCACATCTGTTCTCCCCCCATGAATGCCACCAATGACACTCTGCCAGAGCTGGAGCAGGAATACTAAGAGGCTGCAAAGTCGCTAGTCGGCATCTGGACCCGTTCGTTCTTCTGCTGGAGATCCAGTAAATTCTTCTAATCAAGGCACATTTGAAACGTGTAGATATCGACAATGTGTCCTCCCAAATCTCACTTGTTTTGAAACATTTCACTCTGCGAAAGAGATATGCTCTAGCTCTCTTTTCTCTAAGGCCAAGAAAGCTAAACAGCACCAAGAATTTATATAATATAGATTTAATACCTCCCAACCTCCTCTTCATTTCATCTCCTACTCAATGCATTTCTCTAACTTCTCACCCAATTCACAGACAGAATCCTGACACAAAGAACAGCTGCTAGATCTATATATAAAGAGAAGAAGGGCAAATAAATCTATATGTAACTAGAAAATGACACGCTCCCTGACACCCTCTGGTGGGTGATTAGATAACTGACCTATCTCCCCTACTGGCCTTCCAGCCCCCCAAATCACATGTGTTGCCATACATTCAGCCCACCCTGAAACCCTGCATCCTCAGTGGGAGATAACCAGTTCTCTGACCATCCTGTTTTTGTTACCTGGGTTTAAGTATCAAGTTCATTCATGAATCACTGCCCACAAACTCAGGTGCAAGAAATGATGCATTTCTTTGTATAAATCAGTTTGTTCTCTGATCCCATTGCTGATAATGCCAGGTTGATAGGAAACTTAGCCTTAATTGCTTTCAGAGTTTCCAGCCAGCTCCCTGAAGCTATGGCAAGAGTGCTGTTGAGAGCCACAGCCGAGTCGGAATGGCCCCCGGCATTTTGCCAGAAGTAATTGCCGCAGTACGGCTGCAGCAAAATAACTGGGGGGGGGGGGGTGACGAATAACTTGTGTACGTTGATACAGCAGGAGTGGAAGCCGTTTATTGTAGGACAGGAGCAGTATTTATACATTCCACACAGCTTATCTAATTAGCATAAACTAGATACATCAGTCAACCAATCGGGAATCTCCACACTTAATGGCTCGCTTTTGTTACTTCTCAAACCACTCCCTCTGGCATTTTGCCAGGCACCATCCAGACTTGTTTACAAACTCCAACATTCCCCTGGCAAAATGCCAGGTGTTATTTTGACTTGTTTACAGACTCTAACAAGTAATGGTTGAGAGGCGAGCCATTAAGATGATGCTGGATTGATTCAATTGTATATTAGACCTTTACACCAGTAATCAGGCGGCTCTTGCTGCCTTGGGCGCCAGCTACTTTGGAGTTCTCCTTGAGTTCTCCCAGGGTTCCGAGAGTGAATGCGCAGCGCAGCCCAGTGGAGGGAGTTCCGGTTGGTGTGTGGTGTTCCTGGGGGCCGTGTGGGTGGCGTTCGGGAGAGTTCCCAGGGAGTGTGCATGGAGTGCTGTTGGAGTTCAGGCAATAAAGTTTCCTGTTTGAAGATACAAGTGCTTTGTGGCGGCTCGGTGATTTGTGCCCAGCCAGACTGCAGCAGAGTGCAATGATGCGTACCCTGCCACAGGCTTGGGACCAGCCCTCTGGACAAGCATCAGTTTGCTTTTTGCAGAGATTTCCTCTTCTTGATGGTCCCACAGGGCTTAATTCCTGCCAATTACACGGGCTCCATCTGTCTATGAGCTGGGTAGACACTGCCACTTCTCCATGGGGTACTTCCAGGAAGCTATAACCCAAAACTCCCTCCTCCAAGACCTCAGATTCCCTGCTCTTCTCACCTGAACTTTCTTCCATGGTGGGGAGAGCTCAGGTGGAGAGTGGGAAGCTCCGTGGCACTTCTCTCTCCTGACTTTCCTCAGGCATCAGATCTCCAAGCAGAGCCTTCAGGGATCTACAGCCTTACCTAGGACTTAGTTCTAGAAATAAATCAGACAACCTCAAACCTTTCCTGAGACAATATATCTCAGAGTCTATCTGCATGAATGAGAAGCTGAAGGGAGAAAATCAGGCTGAGAAGCACAATATCTCAGAATACTCATTAGCCCATAGCAATGAAAAGACACAGCCCTTTTTACTCCAAGCACTTTTATGCTCACATCCAACAGAGAATTCCTGAAATCTAAATAAACCCATGCCATCGCGGTAGAGCAAAATGAAAACTTTGGCAGTTTAAGAGCTGACAGGCTGTAGTTTTGCACAGTAACACACAGCAGCTCTGTGTACTGACTTTAACCATAGAGGTCTGCAGTGGCTAACACTGGCTAACAGACAAGGGCAGTAGCAGAGGCAGGAAACAAAACAGCCAGGACAGAACAATCCCCTCCTTAGGCTTAGTTAGAGCCCCAAGGCTGTTGACAAGTTTGTACCCAGATAAGGAATGTAGAATGCTCCCTTCAACAGAATCGCACCAACTCCCTTGCCTTGATGTACCCCCAAACTTGTTTATGTATGAAAATAAAAACCCTGCTGTGCTCAAGTCTCAGACTTTGGGAATTATCCCTCTGGGCCATGGCGCCAGAATAAAGTGTTGCTTCAAGGTCTCAGTGTCCTGACCCTCTTTCCCGCTGCACCATGAGCTAGGCAGGAGGCAAACCTTAGCCGTGGCAGCCTTCCTATGGCATACCCCAGGGCGGTGGGGGTGGGGAGGACAGCCAGTTTCCTTTGGCTGTCCAAATGCTGTCCACACATTATTTTAGCCTTGGTGCCTAAGAACATAAGAGAGGAATCACTTAGAAATGCATCATGGTTGTTTCTCTGCAAGGCTTTCTTTACCAACTGCTTGGTAATGAATTAACAAGAATTACTCCATCTTTTATTTACATATGGGGTGGAATTTGTAAGTATTTTAGTACTCCTTTGATGCTGCCTTCTCTAGGTGAAAACAAAGCCCAACCAGATGAGAAAGGCAAAGGCCACCACCCAGAACTTGCAACAGCACAGGGCAGGCCATCAGCGCTGGCGCTTGGATTTGGTAGAGACTCAAAGGCCAGGGGAGTGGGAGAGTTTTACATTGAGGAAAAGGGGTCAGCCCCAGGCACGCACCATTTGGAGGCTGCTGGCCTGGGGTCACTGGGGCAGCTGGCTAGGTTAGGGAGCTTATAGGGCCTTCTCTGATTGATCCTAAGTTGGAAGCAGGGACAAAAATTAGAGAAGCTGTCAGTTTTAAACTAAGTCCCAGTCATTTGGGGCCAATTTTTAGAGAGCTTACTGCTTGGTTTCTGGGCCAGTTGCTACACATTGTGGTCCGACTTCCAGAGGTCTGACTTATGCACCAGCAGGCTGTCTTCCTGGGCTGGCTATTATACACAGAGGGCTGGTGGCTGCAGATGTGGTCAGAGTTCTATTTTTCTATATGTCCTGGCCACTTATGTATTCACTTGCTGTTTACATTCATGACTACAGGATCCTTGAGAATAGGAACAGGTCTTTGAGTCCATATTTCCAGTGGACAATGTCTTTCCAACACACGTGGATCATCTCATTGAGCAATCAGCTCCCATTCCTATTATCCCCAGCCCCTAGCAACCACTTAACTATATTCTCTATGTATTTGACTATTCTGGATATTTGATATAAATAGAATCATACAATGTTTAGCCTCTTGTGACCACCTTCTTCCATTTCATATAATGCTTTCAAAGTAGCATGAACCAGGGGCTGGGTTATAGCTCAGCAGTAGAGCACTTGCCTTGCACTTGTGAGGTACTGGGATCAATCTTCAGCACCACATAAAACATAAATAAATAAAATAATTAAAGTTATTGTGGAAAAAAAGGTAGCATGAGCCAGTACTTTGTTTCATTGCATGGCTGAATAACATTCCACATGGATACATCCCATGTTGCTTTTCTATTCATCAGCTGATGGACATTGGGGATGTTTGCACATTTTGATTGGTATGAATGACTTTGCTATGAACCTGGGTGCACAAGTTTTTGTGTAGACTTAACTTCTCTTGGCAATTGCAGGGTTATATAGTAATTCTTATTTAACTTTTTGAAGAATCTTCTCTTTTTTAAAGTGCCAGATGTGAAGCGTGCTCCATCCAACTGAAACACACAGGAGAGCTGAGAAGAACTGGAAATCTTTCACACTCCAGATGTGATCCCCGCCCCGCAGCCTGCTGAGATCCATGCCCCACAGCACACTGTACCAAAACGATCTGTTTCTTACATCTGTAGCCCCGAGTAGCCTGCAAGTCCCTGTATGGTAGGGACCACACCTTCCAGACTCATCAGCGTATCCCCAGCAGTTAGTGGTCAGCACAATGCTGAGAACATACCGATGCTCGAAATTATTGGGGAGTCTAGGTTCATGGATGATCAAACTAATTAAGGCATCCTACCTTTTGTGGTTTGGTCCTTGTTTAATAAGTGCAAGATTTTTCCTTACTCAGAACTCTTGATATGGTACAGCAACATCATCTACCCAGATACATGTAAATTCAGAAAGCAATAAACCCCAGATGCACTGTCAGCAGTGTGGGGGGGGGGGGGGGAGGCAACAACAAAGGCAATCTCCACTTGGAGATGGTACATTTAACTTGTGTTTAAATTAAAAGTGAGTGCCTTTGAGTGTTTCTCTGTTCTGAGTACAAAGACTCATTATCTTAAAACAAAAATGCAATCCCAGATAACACTGGCAAATAAAGCTGAGCATTGTGTCTGTAAGAAAAAACGATCTGATACATGCGTTACATTGTGTCTCTGACATTCAGAGTTTCTAGGCCTGAAAACTCTCCCATTCTGCTTCCACAGAATGACTAGTTTATCTGAGGATCATGAGGGACAGAGTTAATTTTCCAAGTGTACAGTGAGCTCAGCCCCACTGTCAAATGCTACCATTTAACAGCTCCATCCGCTCGGCTTTGGCTGTGGGCTGGAGGTGTTATCTGCACGCCACTCAAGGACCTGCAGAAAGGGACTTATCTCATGGCTCTGTGGGGCTCGGTGTCATTGTGATGAGATCTCTTTTTTTCCTCCTGTAAATTCCCCCTTGATGTTGAAGGGCTGAGCCTGAAAATGATCAAACACCAATTAAGCCATAATGATCTAAGACTTATGCAAGACGGTGACTTGGAAAGGACAGTCTGCTCCTGAAAGATAAATTGAGAAGGATGTGAGGGAAAGAAATATTAATTCAGGGGGAAATGTGTGCGCTCGGTGTGGCAGATTGCAATTGCAGACCCGATTCACCCCCTTCCTCCTGGACCAGCCTTTCTCTCTGGGTGCCCTGTGTCTGCACATGGCCCCCCACTTCCCCATATTTTAGGCCCCGATGTCAGCCTGTGCCTCCTCTCGGGCCCTCAGCTTCAGTCTCCACATGTGCCAAGACACCCGCGATCCCTCTCACATGTGCCCCGTCCCCTGCTGCCACATCCTACAAACCTATTTTCAGCCATCAGTGCTCGGGATTATGAAGATAGCTGCCGTGTAGCCAGCTTACACCTCCTTCTCCCTGACTCTGATTTCTGCCATAATCCCCTGGTGCGCGGCTGACACCCAGTCCCAACACTGGCAGGCAACCATTCCCCACAGCATAGGGCACCACCATCCGGCCCGCTCGGCGTTCAAAGCCACCGTGGTCTGACTGGCTTCCCTGTCATCACGGCTGTTAACAGGAGCTATTTCTGGTCCCCATATCTACTCCTAGAGTCTCAGGCAGGGTGCCCAGAGGCCCTGAGATGCCATTTCAAGTGCAGGGGACTTACTGGAGATGCTGGATGAGGGAGGGGAAAGGGCAAGGAAATGTGTGATTCAGACAAAGGCCCTGGAGGTGACAGAGGGAAGCAACAGGCTGAGGGGACAGGGAGCCCTGAGGTTTGTCCTGACTCCAAGGAAGCAGGCCACCAGACACCCAAGCCAGCCAGTCCCTGGCCCCGGCTGAGGGAGAGCTGGAGTGAGAGGAAGAGCTCCGTCTCCCTGTGAAGAGGCAAGTGGACCCCACCGTCCTAGGTCCTCCGCTAGCCAAAGGAGCAGAGCTCAGAGCTGTGCAGAGGGCTGGGAGGTGGGGTGGGGGAGAAGAGCCCCACTTCTCCCCCATCAAGCCCCCTGGGGCTGTGATGCATTCATGGCCGTGTCTGCCTCACCTGTGTCCCTCTCTGGTGTCCCTCTGTGCCCCTTGTCTCCACTTGCTCAAATCCTGAGCATCTGTCGCAGCCCCACTCAGGAGTTTCAGCCAGCCTCCTGTCACTGCCCACGCACACAGGCGCAGAGAAGCAAGGCCAGGCCAGCTGAGTGGACAGTTGTTGAGTCCCCCGGGGTTAACTTCCCAGAACCACCACCCCAAAAAAGATATTGTTTTCTTGATGCTGTAAGGGTAAGGCGAACGTCGGAGGAAGAGACCACCAAGAGACCGCGGCTCATGCAACAGCAAAAAGGGTTTATTGAGGATCCAATCCAGCGCGCTGGGGCTCCGTGCTCACTCAAGAAGGGAGAGCAGCCCAGAGCCCCTAGCAGGGGCTGAGCACTGCTTAAGTACACTTTTTGGGGAGGGCGGGGACTTTACATACATCACAGTCTCCTTTAACAAATCATCATACACCGCGGGAAAATCAAACAACAACTCCTAAACATGATTAGTTCATTCATTGGCGGGAACAGGTCGGGCGGGAGTGATAGGTCAGTTCTAAGGGGGGAGGTACATTCAAACTGATTGGTTTAGGCCCTGCGATGTCTACGTGCAAAGTCACACAGGGTCCTAGGTTATCAAACAACCAGTCGGTCAGGGGAAATATTTACTGGGCGGTTCCAAGTATTGTCTTAACAGCTACAGGAATTTCAGGTTTTACGTGTAGCATAGGAACTTAACAATACCTGGTCCTTTACATTTTAACTCAGGCCTTGCAGCTTAGAAACTTTACAATGCCTGGTCTTTTACACTTTAACTTCAATTTCTTTTACCCTTACAATGCCACTATTCAGGCAAGAACAATTTTATCTGAAACCCAGGACAACTGACATTGCAGGGTATGCCTTTTTTTTTTTTTTTTTTTTTTTTGGTACCAGGGATTGAACTCAGGGGCACTCAACCCCTGAAGCCACATCCCATTCCTATTTTGTGTTCTATTTAGAGACAAGGTCTCACCGAGTTGCTTAGCGACTCGGTTTTGCTGAGGCTGGCTTTGAACTCACAATCCTCCTGCCTCAGCCTCCTGCACCAATGGGATTACAAGCATGCACCACCACACCCAGCACGCCAAATATTTACGTGTAGAAAACTAGTGCACTTAGCACACTCATAATTAAATAATATGGCTAATCACAAGATAATTACAGCCCTTATTTAAAATATTAAATAATGCTTTCAAAGTGTGGTGTAGTAATGAGACAAAAGGTTAAGTTTTTGTGGCATCGTTTTCTTTCTATCCTGTCCATGATTTCTGTCACTCTATGTTTAACTTTGACATCAGAAATCTGACGTTCAGGGCTATCTGTCATGTGAGTTCTGGGCCAAAATGCTTTCTAGGCCCAAATTCGGAGGGGCACAGATTCACCCCTGCTTCTGCCACTGGATCACAAGACTCTTGAGAATAGAATTTGTGTAATGCTCTTCTGCACCTCCAACATCTAGACTTTTAAAATGGGTGGGTGGATGGATGGATGAAGCTCTCAGAATGATTGCTGCAGTGCCAAGGAGTTAGTAGCTATGCTTTTCTACACCAAAGATGGCGGGTTGCCAGAGAATCGCTTTGGAGACAGATGTAAAAATTAAGACCGTGCATTCAGTAATTCAAGCAGTCTTGAAATTAGATTTGATGAGGCTTTTGAGAAATCAGGATTCTACATCCCATTTCCTACATCTTAGGACTGGAAGGAATCTTGGTGCCCATGTTCTGTTTTATAGAACAGAAGAGGAAAGAATGTGAGGAGGGTTAGGTGATTGGCCTGAGTTCTAAGTGCCTGAGTCAGAGCAGAGCCCAGGCTCCTGACTCCCAGACCAGTGCCAATGTCCACCCAGCCACGCCTGATAAAAAGACGTGTAACAGGAGTCAGACACAATCACCCTGTGATCCAGCAACTCTAGTTTAAAACAAAGATGATTAATTACTCATTCATGTTGGAGCAGCATTAATCACAAAGCCAAAAGGTAGAAAGAAACCACCCAATTGTGCATCAAATGATAAATGAACAAGAAAAATATGACATATACATACAGTACAGTGTTATTCAGCCTTAAAAAGGAATGAAGTTGCAGCACATGTTATAATATAGTCAAACCTTGGAAACATCATGCTAAGTGAAATAAGAGCAAATGTACCATTCCACTTATCTAAAGTATCAGAATCCATTGAGAGGCAAAATAGAAAGGCTGTTCCAGGAGCTGAGGGGAGGGGAGGAGGAAGTAAGTGTCCCATGGGCATATGGTTTCAGTGTAGGATGGTGGAATGTTCCTGGAAACAGATGCTGGTGATGGCTGCACAACACTATGAATATACTTAATGCCACAGAAGTGTCCAATGGAAAAAAATGGTTAAAGTGGTAAATTTTATGCAATGTGTGTTTTGCCACAAAAAAAATACTAAAAGCAAAAATACTTCTGACAAATGGAGAAGAGGGTTCTGCCTAACAATTTGATTTCACCCAAATTTAAGAAGGTCTCCAGTTGAACATTTTAATGTGTTTTTTTTGTTTTTTTGGAGGGGGGTTGTTTTGATACTAGGAATTTAACCCAGGGGTGCTTAACCACTGAACCACATCACCAGGCCATTTTATTTTTTAATTTTGAAACAGAGTGGTCTTGATAAATTGCTAAGGCTGGCCTAGAACTTGTGATCCTCAGCCTCCCAAACCACTGGGATTACAGGGGCACCACCATACCTGGCTCAACCTGTTCTTTGTTCTGAAGGTCAATGTTTCCCTTAGCAAAACTCCTTAAAGAGAAACTCAGGCACCCAAATGTGTCTGCCTCTTGCTGGGTGTTCAGTAAACACACAGCGGGTTTTTTGTTTTGTTTTGTTTTGTGTTAATTCAAAGAAGGCCCAAAGCCCAGTCTGGGATGAGGATGGAGTGACATAGATTTTCAGTCTTGCCATGGTAATTAGAGGAAAAGAGAGTGGAGGAAAGAAGTATGGAGGGTGATTTAAAGGGGAGATAGAGAAAGAGGAAACACACAGGAAGCTGAAGTTGAGGGAGGACACTGGTGAGTGGCTTGGGATAGGGGAGTCCCTGTGCTGGGACTGGATACACCTCCGTCCAAGAGGAGATATCCAGAATACACAGCTAGGGATGGGCACAGGGTCATCAACTCCAGGGACCTTCCCAGAAGTCAATTTGAGGATGCTCACCACCCTATTTTATATGAAGTGGGGACACCAGCCATGTGGCTTTCATATTAGAGAACAGGTTGGGAGACACCGAAAGACCTGCAGATGTTCAATATGCTCCCCTCCCGCAGCTCTACCTCCACATATTGAATCAAACAAACTGAAAACATTCACCAAAAACTGCATCTATGCTGAACACGAACACAGTTTTTTCCTTGTCACAAGTCCCTAAACTATTCGGTACAACAGCCATCTATCTACACAGCATTTCCATGGTATTAGATATGATAAGTGATCTAGAAGAGATTTAAAGTAGACAAGCAGATGTGTATAGGTTCATGCAAATCTTAGGCCACATTATGCCAGGGACTTGAACAGTGGCAGATTTGGGCATTCATGGGGGGTGGGGCATGGAACCAATCCCCCCCATCACATCCACAGCCCAGTTGTCCCAGGGCAGTGGGACAGTTTCTGAGAGATGGAAGAAAATACCTGGAGACAGCATAGGAGGCAGAAGGGTTTGTTGAGATGGTCTACTGCAACAGGCTGGCAGGTCCCTCACTGCTTTGCCACTCAGCATCTCCTGCCCCCCTCAGGTATGCTGTCTGGTGACAGCCGGTTGAGTGACAGGTATCCTTTCCATGGTACCCTCAGTTCCACTCTAGTCACCACTGAGAGAGGGGTGTTAGATGCTTGGTTGCAGCACTCATCAGCGTTAGCTTGCTTAGTTTGCTGGGACAGTTCCCCAGGAGCAACTGTCCGGGCGTACATGCAAGAAAGTAGCTTTCTACAGATGACAGCGGCTTGCCCCCGTCTCCAGGGTGCATGAGAGAAAGCCAGCCCTTCAAGATGTATGTCTCTGGACTTTCCATCCCAGCCTTGTTCTCATTGTTCCTTAGCTCGACACCTTAGAAGACACCTTGGCTAGGTGTCTGGGAGCAGGAAGGGAGTCTTCAAGGACATGGCGTTTCATTGTCCTGCTTTTCTTTGAGGATGATGCACCCTCTGATACTGAGGGATGCCTGTGGTTTTTTTGTGTGTGTGTGTGTGTGTGTGTGTGTGTGTGTCCTGGTGTGCATGTGTACGTAGACATATCTTACTGGCTTTAGAAAGGATGTCTAGAGAAATTATGCTCTTTGATTTTTCTTCTGAAGAACTACATAGTGCATTAAATTATCATGTTCCACACATCCTCATAGGATTTCCCGCAGTTAGACTACCATAATTTCTAATCAGCGCTATTTGTTAATGATTCAGTGATGGTCCATCCCTACCAATCACATCAACAAGGCAGTGTGGGTTATGCACAGTTCCCTCATAGCACATTGTCCTCTCTCTGCAACTTTTATTAAAGAAAAAATGTCCACCCATTAAATGTTAGTTTTGTAAAGTCAGTTATCTCCAGTGGAGAGTGGCACAACTTCACAGGTTAGTGTTCCTTAGAATCAACTGCAGAGGTAATTCTTGTCAAGATGCAGATTCCTGGGCTCCAACACTAAGAGATTCCTACTTATACTGTTTCAGGTGGCCCTAGAATCTGTGTTAATAACCTAAATTTTCATATCACTAGGAGATAGGAAGCTGTTGGTCTCTGGGCCATCTTTGGAGAAATGTGTCCTAGAGAGACTTTATTTTTCTTGTGGTTTTCAGAGGTACAAGGTAGAAACACCCCAACAAGACTCTGAATGGCGGGGTGAAGAAAGAAAGAAATGGAGTCACATTAGAATTAATAAACTCCTTCCCAAACCAGCCGGACCTGGCAAACGAGGCTGTTATGAACTGAAGTGTTTCCCCCCGAAATTCACATGTTGAAGTTCCAATACCCAGTACCTTGGAAAGTGACTGTATTTGGAGACAGGGCTTGTAAAGAGGTGATTAGCTTAAAATGAGTCTTTTAGGGTGGCCCCCATCCTCATAAGAAAATGGACACAAAATGAGATGCCACAGACACAGAAAAAAAGACCACATGAGGACACAGTAAGAAGACTGTCAGCTGCAAGCCACGGAGACCGAGGAAACCAGACTGGCCAACAGACCTCTTCGTCTCAGACTCGGGGCCATCAGCACTGTGAGGAAGTGCACTTCTGTGGGTGACACCCAGCCTGTGGCACTTGCTCTCATGGTCCCAGCAAACCAACAACAAGCAGGAGCAATTCTTCCTACCTGCCTCCGAGTCGGCTCCCCGTCTGCAGAGGTGGCCCCACTGTGAGGTCTTTGGTTTTCCATGTAGGGTGCCAGAAACCAGGGCTGAGACACCCACTAATGTTCACTGAGGGACAAAGAGCGGGCTTGGAGGGAACTGAAGATCATCAACGACTGAGATGACACAGTTGTGTCAGTTAAGATGGGAGGATAAGCCCTCCCTCATGGGAATGAGGGCAGAGGGTGGACACCAGAGGCCTCGACTCTCGACTCCTGGATCTCGGAGGCTGGCTCAGCTTGTTCAACCAGATTCATCTGTAGTTACACATAGCAGCTCTTCTGACAAACCTCATCAAAATTCCTCAAGTATTCCATGTGATGGACTGTCCAGCAACAGACCCCACTGAGGGGTAGAGCTGATAGATTTATTTACAGTTTTATTGCAAAAAAATTGAGTTGTAATCCTTTTCTACTCATTTAGAAATCTACTGCTTCACGTTTGCCAAGTCTGACAACATTCTGGCAGGTATTATGAAAAGTAGTGGAAAGATATTAGCTTCATTAGATTAATTGCCTGCTGCACTTGTCTAGAGACTTGCTCTAGCTGTATCTTCCTTATCTTCTCATCTCTTTCCCTCCGGGGTTTATTGTGGGTGGCATTTCCAAGACGATAGGACACTGAGAGTGGGAGAGAAAAGTGGTTGCTGAGACTGTGTCACTCTGGAGACTTCTGCCTAAGCTTTTTCCCTCCTCCTACACTTCCAAGAGAGCCAGAGTCACTACTGGGAGAGAAATAGGGCTTCAAGGAAGGCTGATCTGGGGTGGAAGTGAATGAAGGAGGGAAGGTATAGGAAGAATGGGATGAGAGATGGGAAGTAGAATAGGAAGAGGCATTTAAAGAGAAGATGTCAAATGTTCAAATGTGTCTTCCCCAACAGCACATTAAAATCCTTACTCCCCAGTGCCTGGGAATGAGACCTTTGAAGATAGAGTCTTTGTAGATGTAACCAAGTAAGATGAAGTCACTAGAGTGGGCTGTAAGCCAATAAGTCAGTGTCCTCATAAGAAGAGGAAAATTTGGACAGAGACATGGAGGGAAGATGCTGTGAAGACAGAGGTAGAGATTCGAGTGAGGGGGCCACAAGCCAAGGAATGCCAGCGTCTGCCAGAAGCTAGAGCAGGAAGGGAAGGATCCTCCCCCAGAGGCTTCCAAAGGAGCAAGGCCCTGACAACATCTTGAGCTCAGACTTGGGGCCTCTGGGTCGGAGAGAGAGTGTCACTTGTAGTTTTAAGACTTAGCCTATGGTCCTGGGGTGTGGTGGTCCTAGAAAAGTAACGCAAGGAGAGCTTGAAGAGCTGAAGGAAGACCCTCGAGGCAACATACTTCTCTATTCCAGACACCTGGGAGGCACTCAGGAAACATGTCTGACGTCATAAACTAGAACGACAGTCACTGCTACGTCAGTAATATGTTGAGAACAAAGGAGGAGAGGAAGCGAAGCGTCAATCAATGTCATACAGTTTTTATGTCTTGCTTCTTGGCTAGATCAATATCTTGCAGAAAATACAGAGTTAACTGATGTGTGCATGAACCGATTGATTTATTTCCTGAGTTACCTACACTTGATTGTGGTCTCGGGGTGCACAGTTCTGCAGTGAGGTCATTTGTTTTGTTTTGTTTGGAGTCGAAACCATTATTTGGTCTATACCCTCATGGTATATAAAAGAAGGCGGGGAAGGAGGCAGGAAGGAAGGAACCTAGAGAAGGAGAAGGGGAGAGGAAGGAAGAGGTTTCTGCTGTGAATGGTGAGAGCAGCCCCTGCGAGGTTCATGGATAGAGAAGCTCCCCCCCTTCAGTTCTCCTGAGAGAGGGTGGACTTTGTTTAGGATTCCTTGGTAAGTTCAGGCCCACTAGCCATCTGCGTCTGCAAGCATAAAGGTTTCAGGGTGGGGAAGGATGTTTTTAAGGAGGCCAGAGCAGAATTTGTCTAGTTGGCTCCTGAAGAGAAGTGGCAGTGTGCAGGGCCAGGACAGGAGGAGGGGAGAGAGGGGCCCTGTGAGGAGCCAGCAAGAGGGAGATGTAGGTGGAGGGGAAGGGGGCTGGGCATCTCTTCAGAGATGTGTTCTACTAAATTCCACCACAGTCACACTTGCCGCATAATTTCTTTTGCTGGTTCTGAAGATGGCCAGGAGCTCAACTGAAGTCTCCAAACCCACAAGTCGATTCGATTTTTGGTTTGGTTTAGTTTCCCACAGCATCACAGGCCGCAGAAGTTATAAACAGCTGGCACTCGCCTCATCTGGAAGATGCAAGATGACTCGTTCCCATGACTGGCAGGGACTATGCCAGCTGGCTGGGAGCTCAGGTGGTGCCACATCACATTGCATCTCAGTCCTGTGACTGGGTTTCAGGGGGCAGCAGCCCAAGGACGAGCATCCTAACAGAGGACATGGAAGGGTCCAGTCCTAAGAAAACTGGCTCTGATTAATTTCCATTGCATCCCATTAGGTAAGCAGCAGCCTGGCCAGGCTAGACTCAAGGGGAGGGGAAATAACCTCCCTCTTCTCAACAGGAGGATGAAAGGATTTATTGCCATCCATCCTCAACCAGGGGCAACTGGTGGGGCTTTAGAAATGGAAGTCTTCTGTGCCTATTAAAATTGTTTGCTTTGCTTCAAGATAAAATCATCTCCAGTCTTGTTCAGGACTATACATTGTTTAGCAGAGCCCAGGGTAGGGGGAATTTTTTTTTTTTTAATCCAAACGAATATTGACTTTTATCTCTGGTTTTTAATGTGGACTAAAATAGAAACAGAGGGAAAAGATGCAGAAAAGAGGACTATGTAGACTGGTGTCCTGATAAGTCCACATTATGTACTAATGTTAGAGAACGTTAATACGTTCTCTAACATTAGTACATAAATAAACACAAAAATAGTGTGGTCCTCGGTTATTACAGAAGTACCCATCATAAATAATAAAAACAGAAATATTTAAAACCAGGGAATCTTAGGGAATGTAGAGCATGCACGGTGATATACATGTTAATTTAAAATTCTCTAGTTTTTTTTTTTAATCTTTTTGAAAACAAAATTAAGCTATTCGTATCTCTCTGTATGTTATAGGGACAAAATCTGTTTTGGCAAAGTATTAAGAAATGGGCTTCTATGGATTGTTGAAGAAAATAGAAATGGGTATACCCTTTACTGAAATGTTTTACAAATGTTCACATATTTTTAGTCAGCGCTCCCCTTTGAAGACCTTGGCTTGAGATGATAATTACAAAATGGAGGCACAAAGATGTCCAGCATTGTTCATAATGATGAAAAATCAAAAGCAACCTAATTGGCCCTTGATAGGCAACTAATTACATTAATTATGTTGTGGACAATGTGATAATCTCCAGCCATCATAAGTGACTTCTAAATGTAGGTTTATAAAAATGAAAATGTGTTTATGACAGAGCATTAAAGGATAATATTGATTGCAGATCGTGTGTGTGTGTGTGTGTGTGTGTGTGTAAAATTGTACACAAACCTTTAAATGTGTCTATGAGCACTCATGTGGTCATCACAGAGAGGTAGGATTTCTAGCGCCTTCTTTCTTTATGCTCATAACAAATAGCATTTTGAAATATAAAACTTCTATAGTTTGGATCTGGAACATCCTCAAGGGCCCATGTGTTAAAGGTTTGGGGATGGCACCACTGGGATGTGGTAGAACCTTTGAAAGGGACTAGTGGGAGATCTTCCAGTCATGGGGCTGTACCTTGAGGGAGATTGTGGGACACGGGTGTCCCCCTCCCTTTCATCTTCCAGCCAGGAGGTGAATGGCTGCCCTGTGCCACATCGCCCCCCATGATGTGCTGCCACACAACCAGGAGCCTAGAAGCAATGGGCTCATCCAGTCACGGAGTGGAACCTTCACAACTACGAGCCAAACAATCCTTCTCCTTTATCAGCTATTTCAATGTATTTTGCAACAGTAACGGAAAGCTGACCACACAAAAGCTCATTCTGAAGGCAGCTACCAAAACAGTAACAATAGCAGCATCTGCAACAACTCAAAATTAAAGCTAGGACTTCCGTGTATCAGCCATGTGGGAAAGATGACAGGTATCTCTGCATTTTATAAAACAAATGTCATAAAGAATAATAGCCAGTGTATTTGGGAAAACACCAAAAGAAAAACAGAATTTGTTGTATCACTTCCTTGGAGTGAGATCGTTCTAACCAATATTTGTCAGTGTTTTTCAAAAAATAAGAATAACAGGCCTTATGTACATAGGCCACACCCCTGTAATCCCAGTGACTGGGGAGGCTGAGGCAGGAGGATTGCAAGTTCTAGGCCAGCCTCAGCAACTTAGCAAGATCCTGTCTCAAAACAAAAAAATTAAAGAGACTGGTGTTTTAGTCAGGTTATTTTTTCTTGTTGTTGTTTTTGTTTTGTTTTGTTTTGTTTGTTTTGCCACTGTGACCAAAAGATCTGACAATAACAATTTTAAAGAAGAGTTTTTTGGGGGGTGCTCATAGTTTCAGAGGTCTCAGTCCATACGTGGCCAACTCCATTGCTCTGGGCCGAGGGTGAGGCAGCACATCATGGTAGAAGGGTGTGGCAGAGGAAAGCAGCTCAGGACATAGCACTAGGAAGGAGAGAGAGAGAGAGAGAGAGAGAGAGAGAGAGAGAGAGAGAGAGAGAGAGAGAGAGAGAGAGAGAGAAATCCCCTCACTACAAATAAAATATAAACCCCAAGGTAATGCCCCCAGTGACCCAGCTCCCCCAGCCACACCCCACCTGCCTGCAGTTACCACCTATCAGGGGATTAATGCACTGATTGGGCTAAAACTCTCATAACTCAATCATTTCATTTCTAAATTTGCTTGCATTGTCTTATACATGAGCTTTTGGGGGACACCTCATTTTTAAACCATAACAACTGGGGATGTAGCTCTGTGACAGAGCACCCCTGTTTTCAATCTCCTTTAATTAAAAAGAAAAAGAAAGAAGAAGAATACAGTTCTAAACAGAAAGCCAGAATTTTCATATCAAAAAAAGTAAAAGAAAGACTCATCTCCAGATGACTTGTACCAAAAGAAAAATCAGGCATAAATGTCACTGAATGCCTTGTAATCACTTGAGCCGTTTCATCAGTTTGGGAGACAACCAAGGTCATACAAGCTTTTGTTTTTCTAATTTCTTGCTTGACCTCTATCTGACCTATTTATCAGAAAATTCATTATGTACTTCTTGAAAGTTCCTTTCCTTCCATCTCAATGCCTAGAATTCAAAGTTCAATTGCTCAGCCCAAAAGAAGCAAATGGGAAAACCCAACTTGTTTAGATCAAACCCAGCACCATCTCCCTGGGGCCACCATGCCCCGTGGATGCCCAGTTGGCAGTCATAGCCTCTGGGTCTCAGACACAGCCATGCATTATACCTGTACCTTAAGGCTATATTACCTTTAGTTCTGCCATACCTAGGCCCACTTACGTATCCTGGTGTGATATTCTGCAAGAACAGCTGGATTTAGGAATGTCACAAATGTGTGATGTTGTGCTGAGCCTGGTTCACCAGCTCAGACACCTCTGCCTAGACAGAGAAACAGATCCATAAATAGATACATAGGTGATACCTAGATACATACACTCATGCATACATACATAGACAGACACATAGATATATATTATATCTATAGATAGATGACAAAGACACATAAAACTATACATGGATATATTAATACATACAGAAATAGATGCATTTAAATACACCCATATAGATACACACTTAGATACATAGATCTAGAAATAGATGATAGATATTAGACAGCTCAATGCATAGATGTTCAGATACATAAACACAGAAATAAATACATAGACAAACATCTGGATAGATGACTTCCCATTTGAGGCCTCAGTGACCTTTACCATCAGTGCACATTCGCCATCTTAATGTACCAGAAAGAGCCAGAAATCAGGGTATCTCAGCAGAGAGAAGGTAGGACAGGAGTCGCTCCCTTTCCTCTCAAAGTTACCCACCTCCTAATTCAGAAGCCGTTCCTTCCAACCAAGATTTTGTAAACAAAATCTAGCTGAAAAACTTCATGTTAAATTGTCATTAAAATCTTCCTTAGGGTAATTAATCTCCACTCATTTAACTTTCATATTAAAAAGGCCTGTTGAGGGGCTGGGGTTGTGGCTCAGTGGTAGAGCGCTCACCTAGCACGTGCAAGGCACTGGGTTTGATCCTCAGCACCACATAAAAATAAATAAATGAAAAATGAAGGTATATTTTTTTAAAAGACCTGTTGAAATGACTTCCTTACCTCATCCAACCCCCCCCCCCAAAAAAAAAAAAAAAAAACCGCACTCTAAAGACACCAACCTAGGTAATTGCTGGCAACTTCTCTGGTATCAAATCCTAGGCCCTGCCTAATTGGACATCCTACTAAAAAACTGTCATTCAAACAGAAAAGACAGGGGAAGGGAAGCTACCTATATAACTTAAAATGCTCTCCTCTGTATTTAAGGTGCACCAGACCCATCTCCTGAGGCGTTACCTCCACAGGCAAGTTCCACCCTGCAGCAGCTCATGAAAATGATGGCTCCCAGAACCTGCCTGAGCAGCGAGGCACCTGCATGGCCGTTAAGCCTCCTGTGTCATTACAGTCCAGCTTCCTTATTTCATCCATACCTTACGATTTTTATTAGAAACATGTTTTATGTCTTTCCCTTACATCACATCATTAGACACAGAGTGAGCCCCAGCTGGAGACCTGTGTCGAAGTACATGAAACACAGTGAAACAAGAGACCAGGAAGGCACTGACAGCTGCTGGCAGGAAAAACACTTAAAACAAGGAAATAAGCCAAAGGAGCAGGAGGCAGGTCCCTTTTTCTGTCCTACTGGGTATACTGGATTGAAAAAATCTGTGTCCTTTGCAGAACTTTAGACTGATTTTACTTGACAGCAGAGTTTCCACACATGTAATTAGACAAGATAAGGCCATACTGGGGTACAGTGGGCCCCAAATCCACTATGACTGCTGTCTTATAAGAAAAAGAGAGACACAGGAACAGACACACAGGGAAGAACATCCTGGGTGACAGCAGAGAGCAAAGTGCTGGGTCAACAAGCCGAGGAGCCCCAGAGGTGCTAGTGACTACAAGCTGAGAGAGGGGAGTGGACCCTATTCCAGAGTCTCCAGGAGCATCTGGCCCTGCTGACACCTCGACTTTTCTAGCTTCTCAAGAGAATAAATTCTGGAATTTTTAGCCACTCCATTTGTGGTGATGTGATACAACAACTCTGGAGACAAACACACTAGGACATTGTTTAACAGGCTCACCCAAGTATCCAGATGCCTTAGAAGACTGTTTTTTTTTTTTCTATTTATTAGATAAGTGCTCAGTCTCTGTGAAGCTACATGTTAACTGATAGAGTTCAAATAATTTCAGTAGAGATACAAATAATTTTTTCTAGTAAAAACGTTACCTAGAGGTTACAATTTTATTGCCCTATAGGACATGAATCAGTCTTGTTTCAAACTCAGCAAACACACCAGGATATCTTTTCTGGTGGAATAATTCCTATTCCTCTTACTGTTCCCTCATTAGAAAGTTGCATAAAATCTTTGACACTTCATTCTAGAGATGTACAGGACTCATGCTTTTAATGTTTTGAAAATTACACTTCAACAACACCCAGAATCTTCAGGTTCTGGGCATCCTTATCAGATGGTCTGAATCAATGTCCCTCTGAAGAGAGGAAAGTTCTGTCCTCAAATGCTCTTCCTCAATGTGCTGTCATGGATCTGTGCAGCCTGCAGGGGAACTCCTGATTGTTTTCAAGATAACTTGTTCCGTTGTTACATAGATCTTATTAGGAAGTCACTTCTCACCCTGACACAAATCTCCTTCCTACTCTTGACCATTAGTTTGAATTGTGCTTAAAACAGCTCTTGGGATATTCTGTATCAAATCCCCTTTGGTACTTTCTCTCCCAGCTAAATATCCTTAGATGCTGATTCTGCATATATTTTGTACTTCTGTTGAATTTGGAAGTTGAATTAAATTCAAGAGAATGCTTTCTTTTGAACTTTTGCTGCGTTAGGTACTGTGGGCCTGGGAAGGGAACCAGATGCCATTCAAAGCATAGAGATATCGCTGCACTTATAAACGAATCTCTGCACCAGCCATTGCCAGGTGAGACAGTCTCTGGACAGCCTTATGGGACCCACTGAGGACTCAAGGGAGGCACCATTCATTCTATCTGAAAGAGCACCTTGCGCTAGGACCTAAAAGTCAATGGGAAGTCTCCAGGAGGTCAAGGTTCAGGGACATCCCAAGCAAAGGAAGAGGTTTAAGCAAAAAAGTTAAGACGAAATTCTGAAATGAACAGTGGTATGAGAACACCCTCCACATTCCATATGAGAATTAGATAAATATACATGTAATCAGAAAATACAAATGATAGAAATGGAAGTACAGTCTGCTCCTGAAGAGGTACGCAGGGGACTGCTGGTCTGTACCAAGACCATAAACCTTGAGCTGAAGAGCAAGAATGTGTCGATGTTCACTCAGCCCAATCCAAGGAAAAGGGAGAAGATGGAAGATCCTAATATTTTAGAGGAGAAAAGCAAACATCAGAAGAAGCAATAATCAAATGAGAGGCAATGTTGCATAATGATTTCAAAAGAGGATCTGGTGTCATATCTCCCTGTGGGAGAGAGTTCAAGAGCTCTGGCTCTCAATTTCCATATGACCTCAAACAAACTACTGAGCCTGTCTAAGATCCAGCATCCTTATCTCTAAAATTATAATAATGGTAAACCAAACCTTAAGGTTTGCCATTAGTTAATAGGTTCATGCAAAATAATCCATGAAAGCATTACATGTCATACACATGCTAAGCTCAGTGAAGATTAACTATTATTGTTATTGTTGGTCATTAGTATATTGTTCAAATCTTTTAAGTAGAGATTTAAGATAAGAGGGCTGGGATTGGAAAAAGAGAAGAAACCCTGGGAGGAGAACAAAGGCAGACCCAGGAGAAAGAAAAGCCCAAAGAGGTAAAGATGTAGGTTTTGAGGAGAAATCTTTATAAATTTTGGTTGATGTACACCCCAGGCCATGCATGGGCAAGATAGTGAACTGGTTAGACAAGACCACCACCATACACTCCCCCTTCCAGGTCCCTTGGCCTTGACTCCTAGCTCTACCACATAACAGCTGTTCCTTAACCTCTCTGTGCCTCCGTGTCCACATCTACAAAAAGAGAGCGACTACTATAGATGTACCTTATGAGGTTGTTCAGGGAACAAACAAATTAATATATGAAATGGGCTTTTAAAAGTTTTTGTTTGTTAATACCAAATAATCTGTCTGTCTGTAATATATTGCAAATCATAATGTAGTGAGGAGGGCCTGGGGATGCTTGCTTTTGTCTTCTCTCTTCAGAGCTCACACTGATCTACTGTGATTTCAGTCTCAGATTCAAATATAACTACGTAGGCTACACGGCTTGTTTGCTTAATTTATTATTATACACCTTGTGTTGAAAATGCACATTCAACATGAAAATTTATGGAAATACTATGCAAAATATGATGCTTTAAGATTAAGCAAATAAAGGAAACCATCTAGCATTTCTCTCCAAAGCATTTTTAATATTTATATGAAAAAAAAACCACCCAAAACCTAAACTTGGTAAATATTGATTGACCTACAAATGTTCTCACCAACTCTAGTAGAATTTGGGAATTCTAAAATATAGAGGTGATTGTATGAATCTGGACAAAAGGGAAATTTAGAAGAAAATGGGTAACTAATGTGAAAATAGAGTAGGCAGTAAATATGATAAACTGGGGTACAGGTAGAAAATATAAGAAGTTTAAAAAATATTAGACAACCTATCAGTGGGAAGTTTATGATATGTAACATCATTAAATATTCTTGAGCTCCAGGGGAAAATATATATACACCAAACTGTACTTTGGAGTAAATTTTTCTCTTGCTTCTTCAGAGACAGCAATTCATATATAATTAATTGTTTTTCTTTTTTATTTTTCAATCTCTCCCTCTCCCTCTCCTTCCCTTCTCACCTGCCCTCCTTTCTTCTGGCTCTTATATCTCAGCAAACAAATTAAAACTTTTCATGTATTAAAAATAAAACTCTTCTTTGATCTATCTCCTCCCAGCTGTCATGCAGTGAAACATTGATGGCTTCTAACCCAGCATCCACTCTTCCCACAGAACCTATAAATTGCCAGCCACCCAACCATCCCCTACTGTGTGGTTCAGTAAAAGAAGGCGGTACTGAGGTGAGCCCTGATGGTACCAGCTAGTGACATGGTCCTCCTTCCCCAGGCAGTGATTGTTTTAGGGGTGGACTTGCGACTAGGCAATTTCTAGCAAAGTTTTCTCCTTCCTAAGAATGAGACATCATAGGAACTGAGAGAGTCATGTCACAGCATGAAGGAAACCAGAGCCATCCTGAGGATGTCTGCGCAAAGACACGGCAAGAGCCTGGCCCAGCCCAGGAGCACCCAACCTCTGTCCTTCCCATGAAACATCATAATAAATCCTTTAGCTTAAGCCCTTCTCCGTTGAGATTTTCTATTGTTCATTACTGAAGATAACTTATATGATACACGCCTTTTCTTCCCTATTTAAAAATTCTCAGAAATAATAAAGTCATCATCTCCATTTCCTCTTCACTGTGATCTAAATGTCTGTGTCCGCCCCCACCCCACCCCCATTCATATGTTGAAACTTAACCCCCTCGTGTGATGATGGTATTAGTTGTGACCTTTGGGAGGTGATGAGGTCGTGAGATGGAGCCCTCCTGAATGGGATCAGTGCCCTTATTAAAGAGGCCCGTGAGATGCCTTCCGCCATGTGAAAACACAGTGAGCAGGCTCCACTATAAATCAAGAAACAGCCCTCACCAGACACTGAATCTGCCGCACCTTTATCTTGGGCTTCTCCACCTCCAGAATGGCGAGAAATAAATTTCTGTTGTTCATAATGTCCCTGTGTATGATATTTCAAAGTAACTGAGTGGACTAATCCTATATTCCTCAAACCCCACAATCTGCCCTTTTCTTAATCCTAAAGGGTCTACTCAACTATATAAGGTCTACAATAACACTGGCCAAATTTGAAGGACATTCCTTAGCACCCATCTTATTGACCCATTTGGCATTTCTTTCCCCTCCTTGTTGAAGTTCTTTGCTCTCGGATTCCAGGGTCACATACTCTCTTAGTTTAGGCCCAGTTTTCCCTGAATATTACTCTCTATTGTGGATTCTTTTCTCACCTGACTTTCAAATGTTGACATTCTGTGGAGTAAAGTATTAGCCTCATTCCCAAGAGGCGTCTAACCCTTTCCCAGCTCCTGGGAGGTAACCTAGAGGCCTCTGGAATATTCTATCTGATAAGAGTGTCTTTGTTCAGGGTGTTCAGTCATATTAGATTATGCTAATATAATTTATGGAGGCGACCTCAGACTCTATCAGCTGGACCTAGAAATTTGGGTCAGTAATGTATGTTGTCAGTCTTGTCTATATAAATAACCCCTTATACCATTCTGGGACACCAAGGCTTGGGTCAGCTTCTCTGGTTGGCAATACTTCATGGGGATTGTCACACTGTTGCTGGAAGAATCAGGTGTTGTCTACAGAACTCCACAAGGAGAAGACAAGGGAAGTTGTGTCCCTACCCCATGTACCACGTTCCTTACTCGTTCTGATCTGTATTCTTGGCTATAATCAACTGTAACCATGAGGAAGCACTGACTTCTGTGAGTCCTTCTAGCAAATTCTTGGAGGTGGGGAGAAGCACATTCCCAGGTTCCCCTATGAGAGTCACAGCTCACATGCAGTTGCAGTTTCTGCTGACTTCTCAGGCTCTCAAATCTACAACAGCCCAGAGTTCTTTCCTGGGCTTTAGACCAGGATTATCCAGCCCCTGTACATCTCCCTGATGTCTCACAAGGGTCTGCTGCTTGTGTCCATATCCCCAGGCTGCCTTGTTCTTCTGTATTCCCTGTCTTCCACTCTTCAGCCACTTAGAAATCTGTTCCTTTCCTAAAGGTACAAACAGTTCATCTGTGAAATTCCAGCATCCAGGACAGTAACTCATAGACAGTAACTGGGATTCAGTGCCTTTTGGTTGAAAGAATGAAGAAGCAAGTAAATAAATAATTAGCCCACCATTTAAGTAACTCCTATTTCATACAGACAAGAGCAACGCTATTTTTGAATCTGCAAACTGGATATTTAATTTGAGCTTAAAATTTTTAAAGGTGAATCGTTAAAAGACACATCTGCTTTAAACACTATGGAGATGCAATTTGCCACAAGTGGAGCTGAAATTGCAGAAGGTTTATTTGTAGAAAGAGATGATTGAGTTATTACATTTTACTTAAAAGTGTGGAGAGGTCAACATTAAAAAATATATGTATATATAATGTTGCTGTAAATGAGAAGGAAAAGAGTTAGTATGCAAAATATTTGAGTACCAGCAAGTTCCAAGCTGTGACACCCCAGGAATAAAGTCCATGAGTGCCAGGCCCTGAGCAGTTCCCATGTGCCCACAAGTACTTTCTTCACCCACTATCGGGGCTCTCTGTCCTTCTTGCCTCCAAATTCCCATCATTGGTGGTACTTTGCTCTAGCCACCAAGGTCATTGTTAAGTGCACATCACCTCAGAGAGGGAGCAGGCTCTTCTGGGTGAGAAAAAAAATATGAATGAGGAGTTTTTATTCTAGGAGAGTGGTCAGAAATGACCTGGATAAAGAAAGTTGGGAGCTTCAGAGAAGAGCTACATGTCCATGGTGACAGCAAGGAAACCCAAGAAAACATGGGTTGGGGAACCCAAAACCTTGCTGTGCTGTGAGCAAACAACACTAGCATCACTCTCTCCATGAGCACCCTTCTCCAATGTGCCCTTCACATGAAACCCAGCTTTTCCATCTGAAGCCCTCTTCCATTCAGCCATCTTCATTTCATCTGACTTGTTAATACCCACTCAAACCCAACTTAGGGATATCCTCCTCCAGGAAGCCTTCCTGACCTGCCTCCTTCAACTTCCTAGGAAAGGAGGTCACTGGCATCTTGCCTCTGTTGCCAATTCCAGATGATTCTACTGTCATCTCATGTAATGAGGAATCCGAAGACCACACCCACTTGGAGGAGTTACAACACACCTGTTATGTGCAGAGCTTTGGGTTCCAGTCTGTCTTTGTCCCTCAATGTCTGCAGGACTCTAGTCAGGCTACTTAACCTAATTAGCCTCAGTCTTCCTATCTGTAAGAAAGGAATCACAATGGAGCCAGCTCATGGATGTT
Organism: Marmota flaviventris; assembly: GCF_047511675.1. Lineage (NCBI taxonomy): Eukaryota > Metazoa > Chordata > Mammalia > Rodentia > Sciuridae > Marmota > Marmota flaviventris. The sequence goes on along the minus strand of NC_092501.1, from coordinate 156,993,769 downwards.
TTGTGAGAATTTAACTAAATAAGTTATGTAAACCGCTTGCCAGTAGCTAATACACAAGTAGAGGTTAGCAGACATAAGCTGCAGAGAAATTATCACTCATCTCTTCTTCCACCTGCTGCAACGACCTCTTAGTTTTTGGCTCACCACTTTCTTAGGAAGCCACCCAATTTGTGGCCATCCTCTTTGGTAAAATGATGTACATGTGTTTTCCAGTAACTAACACAGGGCTTAGTACTCAACACGCATTTATTGACTGGGATTTCGGCATTCAGGATCATTCTACCTGCCTGACCTTAAAAACTGCTCCCTCTTCCATTCCTTTGGGCCTGTATTAGTCTGCCTGGGCTGCCATATTAAAATACAATGGACTGGGTAGTTTAAACACTAGAAATTTATTTTCTCACAGTTCCAGGAGCCTGGAAGTCCAAGATCAAGGCTCTGGCTGATTCAGTTTCTGGTGAGAACCCTTGTCCTAGCTGGCAGATGGCCACGTTCTTGCTGTGTCTTAACATGGCCTTTCCTAAGTGAGTAGATTACCAGGTACCCAGAGGAAATGGGAGAGAGAGAGAGAGAGAGATGGAAAGGAGGGACAGCGTGGGAGAGAGTACAAGCTCCATGGTCTCTCTTCTCATCAGAACACAATTCTTTGAGGTCCAAGAGTCCCAAGCCTACCATCTCAATGAACCTTGCCTCCTAACGGCTCCATCTCCAAATACAACCATTTAAGGATTTGCACTCCAACATATGGGTTTTTGAGGGATACAATTCAGTCGACAGCAGCAGCCCTCACCTCCTCTCTGTCTCACTCATTCATCAAGTAAAGTGAGTCCTATTTGTCATATAAATAGCCCAGGCTCTGAGATTTTGGACTCAGCCCCCCACCTCCTGTTCCCCCCTTCTCAGTTGCATTTTTTAAAATTGGGATAAAATTTGCACAACACACTTCAGCACTTTCACCATTGTAAAGTATACGATTCAGTGATAGTTGGTACATTCACAAATCATGCACCCCACCAACGCAGTTTCATCACCACAAAAGAAAACCCCTTGTTCATTAAGCAGTTGCCCCCCATTCCACCCTCCCACGCTCCATTTTCCTCTGTTCACTTGCCTCCTCTGGATATTTCACATAAACAGGGTCCTACAAGACTTGCCATTTTGTGACTGGCTTCTTTCTCTTACCATGTTTTTGAGAGTCATCGTGCTATAGCATGTAGCAGTACTTCCTTCCCTTTTCTGAATAATAATCCACCGTGTGGATGTCCTACATTTTGTTTACCATTCTCTGTTGATGGACATTTGCTTTCACCTTTTGGAATGGTGCAGCTATTGGAATGGTGCAGCTTTGAACATTGATCTGCAAGTGTATGAATACTCTGGCCATGGAATCTCTGGGTCACATGGTAATTCTGTTTAAATTTTTGAGGACCCTTTTGATTGTATTTTGGTCTCAGGCTCTTAGATTTGTCTACCTGTGTGTGCAATTTCCCTCTACATGACCTGCTAGGCCCTGGGATCCTCCCTGATTTCCTGGGTCATCAATGACAGGACTCACCCACCATCCTCAGACCTGGGCCACCCTGACAGTTCACCTTCTCTGATTCTGCTCAGACAGCTAAGACTAGAAATAGGGCAAGAGGAGGGGAATGGAGTTAAAATTCATTTCACAAGTGTGATTGCTCACCTGGCCCAGAGAAGATTCTCAAATCTTCTTTTTAACCACATTTGTCTTAGTCAAGGCTTCTTTGTCTAAAAGGAAGAGAAGCTATTCAACATAGTTTAAGGAAAAGAGTGAATACAATGAAAGGAAATGAAAGTGTGGGGTGGTCTGAATATGGTTTCTTCTTTCTTCTTTTTTCAGTCCTCTTGCATCTACACAGTGTGAGTGGTTTTCTGAAAAAGTGTGAAGATTGAGTAACTTTCAGGCCACAGCTGTTGTATCTTCTCAATCTATTCACTCTCATCCCTCATTTCTGCACACGCCGGATAATGCCAGGGAACTTAGGAAGCCACAAATTGAAGATGAAAGGCTTAAGACACAGACTGGGTAGAACCTGGGTCCCCGAATGACTGCATGGAACAGACTGCCTGTCTGTGACATAAACGAGAAAAAAAGTGTTACTGAGTTAAGTCACCAGGAGTCTAGCATTGTTTATAACAGTAGTTAGCATCGTTTATAACAGTAACTAACCTACTCAAACAGTCCATCATCCCTCAAGACTTTGCTCTAATTTAACATCTTCCTATGCCACCCCTGTAAAAAATGAGCGCCTATCATCTCTGCTTCTGCTGTTTGCCATTTAATTTCATTTATCTTTATGAGACACAATCTTCTGTGTTCTGTCTCCCTAGATTGTAAATTTTTTGAGGACAGGTGTTGGGGGTTCCTTGCCCTTAGTTTCAGGACCTTAGTCTCTGAAAGGTAGACTGTGAGGGTTGTTGCTGCCGCCCAGTGTTCATGCTGTTCCTCGATGGGACTTAACCCAGTGAAGGAAGGTGGTAAGCAAGGACACCTAAGAGTCCCCTTACACTCTCCCAAGGCCAAGAGGATCTCATCAAAAGAGTCCCTAAGTCCAGGAACGCAGTGTACACCTGAGAGAGCTCCATTACATGACTCCAGATGGCTCTATTTACACAGTGTCCACATTTCAGAGTGCAAAAACTTCCCAGACACCAAAACATTTCAACCACTCTCCAAATCTGCAACCAAACCAGCTGAAAATATTTACTCCACAAAAGGCTAAATGGCTTATTTCCCTCCAGCAACGTTTGACATCTGCTCCTGAAAAGGTATGGAAAAACAAGATGATATTAGCTATTTTCTCTGTTTCAGTTCTTTTCATTCAAAATATCAACCTTATGAGGCATTCCGGGATTCTTTTTTTTTTTTTTTTTTAGGAGAGAGAGAGAGAGAGAGAGAGAATTTTTAATATTTATTTTTTAGTTTTTCCGCAGACACAACATCTTTGTTTGTATGTGGTACTGAGGATCGAATCTGGGCCTCACGCATGCCAGGTAAGCGCGCTACCGCTTGAGCCACATCCCTAGCCCGTTTTCCAGGATTCTTTAAACCTCTCGTTACCTCCCTCATTTGGATGCCCTGCCTTGGCTTACCTGGGTAATGTCCTGGGTGCTGGACCCTGGGTCTCTGTGCTCCTTTCCTCATCCATAGAATGAGGAAAATGAAGGACCTAGGTCTTCAAGCTAAGAGCAGGAGGAAGCAGTGGATTGCCAAGATGGGCCACAAAGGGGAAAAAAAAAACATAGGATGGAACACCTACTCCTGTTGCTGTCTTTCAATTCTTCATAGACAATACACACCTAGGGTGGAACAATGCATCCTAGGGGTGCCTTGTCATAGAGAATTGAAAGACAGCAATAAAACGAACTAACACTTTATCTACTTTTTATTTTCACCATACATGGTCAATTGTAACTAAGTCACTAGTGTGCTAATGTTTAACAACCTACTCTCTGGGGACAATAAAGATGCATGCATATATGTTCATGCATATGTGAATTATATAAATGTTATTGATACAAATAATATGCAGCATATAACTTACAAATAAGAATAAAATATTTTCAATTGTAAATTCCATAGAGTTGATTGATTCGCATAAAAAAAATTGTTGATTTTTTTGCCAAAGATTTGTACCTGAGTTCATCTAATGCCTACAGTTCAACCATGATTTAACAATTAAAATAGCATCCCACTCCAATAAAAAATTTTTCCAGTAAATTTATGGTCACTAATTCTGACTTGTTAAGCTGTTTCTCACTTTTGCACAAATTAAACTCTTTACACTGAACTTTTTAAGTTTTGGAACGAGGCATATTATATTTTAAAATTTAATCTGCATTTGTGATGTTTTCTCATCACTGTTCTAAGTCTGAGATAGTCAGCACAATAACAAATCAAGTCCTGATCTGTAAAGTTTGCCAAAGTCCTTAGTGTAAATACACCCGTGTGGCCTATTGCAATCTGCTGGGGCAACATCATTGGGAAGAAACAGACACAGTGGCACATTATGAGTTGAGTGTCCCTTATCTGCAATACTTGAGACTGAAAGTGTTTGATTCCAAAGCTTTTTGGATTTGGGAATATTTCATAAACTTTACTGAGTGAGTATCCCTAATCTGGATATCTAAAATCCCCAATTCTCCAAAATCCAAAATTGGTCACCCAAAACTTTTGAATTTTAAAGTACTTCGAATTTCAGATTTTCAGATTAAGTATGCCCAACTTGTATATTAACAGTGAAAGTGAACAAACTTGAGAGATACTTAAGAAGTAGAATCTTAAATGTCAGAAGTGAAGGCAGAGTTGGGGAAATACTAGACAGACTGCAGTGCCCTCAGTATCAAAGGAGACCTAGAAGAAAAGCATGCAGTAAAAGCAATTTTTTGACTCTGGATGTATTTCACTTGAAGACCTTGTGACACATCCAGGTGGATAAGCTAAATAGGGAACTAGATAAATGGGTGTTCAGCTCTATGAAAGCAAGGACCAGAGTTGCAAATTGGGGATATACTGATTGAAACGTTGGCAGCAGATTAAATCATGCAGGGGGGAAAAATTGTAGAGTAAGAAGGGCTGAGACCTTTAAAAGTCTTATTTAGGGATCATTCAGAGCAGATAAGCAAGCAAAGAATGAAGGAAAACGGGAGAGTGAAGTGACCGTCTCCACAGAAAAACATGTTTTAAGGAGGAAGATGGAATTTTGTGGCAAGATCAGGTAACATTTGGAAGTGAGTGTCCTTTGGAGTTAGTTTTGTGGGGTGACTGTGGCGAAAGCAGTCTCACAAAGAGTGAAAACCAAGCAGTGAAAGGAACTGGAGACTGCAAATGTGGGGGTAAACAGTGCTTTCAACAACTTCAGGGATGTAGAGCAGGGGAGACAGGACGGCCGCTGCAAGGGCACATGGAGGAGAGGAAGGCTTGGAAATGATTAATGATGAGAATAGGGATTTCAGTTCACAGCGAGACTGATTCTGTGACACTGAGAAAAAAGGGTCCTGATAGGAGGTTTGTGGGTTTGGTGGTGGAAAGTGGGAGGTTTCTTTCTCTTTTTCTCCTATTTTCACAGGGGATCTCTGCTACTGAGCTACATACCTGGCTCTTTTCATTTTTTTTTATTTTTATTTTGAGACACAATCCATAGGTTGCCCAGTCTGATTTCAAACTTTCAACCCTCCTGCCTCAACCTCCAGAATCGCTGGAATTACAGGCCTGCGCCACCACGCTCAGCTTTTTTCTTTTTCTTGAAGCTGGCATCAAAGACGTCTAAATTTACTAAAAATGGGAACCAGGCATACTATATTTTAAAATTTAATCTGCATTTGTGATGTTTTCTCACCACTTTTTTAAAGTCTGGATTTAATCAGCAAAATAACAAATCAAGCCCGATCTATAGTGAGGGTGGAGTGGCACTCAGGAGGGGAGGTTTAGGACAAAGTGAGCAGTGACTATTGGTGCGTGGACGCCGGTTTGGTGGCCTTGCCAGGTGGGGGCAGCCGCAGGGCCTTGGGAGGAAGGACTGTTTCCGTTCTGTTCCGAGAGGTAGAAAGTGCAGACACACACCTTCTCAACTCCTCCCGACAGGAAGAACTCTGGAGTCCGCGTGGTTCTGCAGGGATGCTGCAGTCCCTCGGCCAAGTGCGCAAAACAGAGCAGAACCAGGCTCCAGCCTACGAGGAAGCAAGGCCGGGCTCCCGCACCGCAGCCCGCCTCCCCGGGCCACGCCGAGGCCGCCCCTCCCCGACCCCGCCCCGCCCAGGTCCCGCTCCCGGAGATCTGCTTCCTTCTCTCCAGCGGAGTCCGTCGGTCCCTGCGCCTCCTTCGCCGCCGCCCGGAGCTTATGGCTCAACGTCACTCGCGATTCCACCAATGAACTGAAGAGAAACCGGGCTTTGGCGTGTAGGTGACGGGAGGAGCAGCCAATGGCAGGGAGGAAGGGGCGGGCCGAGGCGGGAGTGTGAGCGGGAGCGCCAGCGCGTGGGGAGCTGCGGGCGGCGCGGCGCCGCGCGGGGGGCGCGGCGGGGGCGGCGCGCGGGCGGCCCCTCCCCTGCCGGCTGCGGGCGGGCGCCGGGAGCCGCCGGAGTTTCCGCGCGCGGGAGGGAGATGCGGCCGCCTCTCCGGCTCCTTGCAGGTAACAGGCGGGGTGGCCCCTGAAGGGCCGAAAGCGCCTCGGGGAGAGCGGAGTTGGGTGCGGAGCGGGCGCAGGCTCCCCGCTGCAGCCGAGCAGCAAGCCCCGCGTGGCGGCCGGGCCCGGGGGCGGCGCCCAGCTCAGCCGCTGCGCTGCGGGAGGAGTTGGCTCTGGGACCTGGAACGCGGGCCCCGGACGCCGTGCGCCCCGGCGAAGCAGCTCCCGGGACAAAGGGCGCGGTGTGAAGGGTGCGCGCCCTCTTTGCCCGCGCTGAGGGCACAGTCCTGCGCTCCCCCTCCAGGGCCGAGGTCACTACGCCAGACCCTGCCCGCTTCGGCCGCACGGGAGCTCCCTCGGCCCAGAGCGCACTGGGCGGAGCGGCCAGCTGGCCACGGGGCCGCGCGCCTGGCCGCCAGCTGGCCGCGGCGCATGTGATGGCTGGACACAGCCGGGCCGCTTGGCCGCCTGCCCCGGGTTACGCGAGGAGGCTCCCCCGCCGCGCCCGGAGTGCCAGCTACTCTGCGCGCGGCTGCGGAGCCAATAGGCAGGGAAGCGGGTGCCACCGGCCGGGGCGCCTGGAGCCACCGAGCTGCCACTTCCCGGCGTGGGCTGGGAGTTAGGGAAGCCGAGCAGGTGGTGCAGCCACTGCCTCACCTCCTGCGAACTCCACGGGGCGTCTGGTCTTGTTGATGTTGTGACTGTGGGCTGTGTGTGTTTTCTTTCTTTTTTTAACCTACACAAAAGAAAGGAGGAGTTAGAGGAACGATCTACCATTGTGAGTCATCCATACTTTGCTTTTTACCGGGAGCAGATGGATGGGGAGAATTCCTTGAGGAACAGTTATAGTAAGGGGTGACTGGATCCGGTCCCTGTCTCTTCTCCCTCCATCCCTACATACCAAACTGGCGCGTCCTAGGTGGAGGTGGGGCAGTGACGCTGGCCCACTTAGATGAGAAAATGGCTACAAGGTAGCAACCTGGAAACTTTCTGGGACAGTGACTGTGAATGTGTAACCACACAGACAGTCTTGCTATAAGTAGCCGTGACTCTCGTGCATCACTGAATTAAGAAACAGGAGGACTGTCACAACAGGACATACTTTCAATAGAATTTGGTTGGGCATTGCGTGGTGGAGGGCAATGGGGAAGGCTGGCCTCCTTACCTTGAGGCACCTGGGTTGCAGGGGGACAAGTCCAGTCTCCAGGCTACTGCCAAGCAACTAGGTGCTGGGTCAGAAACCATCCTATTCTTTAGTCCAATTTCCTCAGACACTGTCACAACTCAGCCTGGCAGAGGGCAGCTGGCTATGTGGGTGAATTGATGCCCATGAGGTAGAAAGGCCACGCAGAGACCATGCATGTAGAAGAATATTCTGCAGCGGGTGACTGCTGCTGATTTTCCAGTCAATCATTTAGGTTTGGTCTCTCCATCCTGTTTACTGCAGCCCAGTGTGCTGTGTCAGCTGTCCCTGGGTCCCTGTGGTTTGCAGCTCAGCTACATTTGTTTTTTGGTAATCCCTGTTTGACATCTTTTTGACCTTTTCACTGATGATTGATTAATAAATTTTTTAATCTCAAAGATAGAAGCTTGATTTTAGAAGTTTGAGAAATTAAGGATAAACAGATCTGATTTATTTTACATTCAACTACTGTCGAGCCAGTTAAAATAGACACTGGACTCAGGTAGTACTGGCTTTGTGACTGCTACAACTGGACTGAGGCCACACAGAAGCACCTATCTGGTCCTTCCAGCTGTGGCTGAGGAGCCAGGGCATTCAGGTAGGAGATCACCTGAAGAAGAGGGCAGTGCAGCACAGGGCCATCAAGGGAAAACACTGCCCCTTCCTGTTTCATGACATGAGTTTATAATAGGGTGGCAGAAGCTGGTCCCCATGTCTGCCTCCTCGGGGGGCACAGCTCCTTTTACCTGAGTGTCAAGCCTCATTGTGGAACAAAGGTCATTTCCTTTTGGAGGAAGGGGAGTTGGGATCAGGATCTCTGTGTAGTTGGGCAGGACACAAAGACTCTTGTCCAGGGAGTCCATGTGACTTGGATCTACCCCCAAAAGGGGTGCCCCCTTCTCAATTACACCTGGTTGCCTGGTGGGCTGCTGCTGGCCCTGGTTGGAGTTACAGTTGATGGCAAAGTGGGTGCTCCCAAGACAGTGGTCAAGGATTGGGCACTACGAACTAATCTCTCCAAAATAATAGCCGTAATAGGAACTAGCTCCTTGCTTACATTATCTCATTTAATCTTTACCACAAACTCTGAATAAAGTAGTGGTTCTCTACTGTGCTAAGGAGACTGATCCTTAGGAAGACTAAGTAGCTCAAGGTCACATAGCCAGTAAGTCCAAATCTGTCTGTCTCCAGGGTCTTTCCTCTCAACCACTGGACTGGACTGGACTCTTGAGAACTTCACATGGGTTTTTAACATATTGTAGCCTTTTGTTTGTTTGTTTGTTTTGCATTTGTTAATGAAAGGCATTTTCTAAACTATTCCATTATACAAGAGAGCAGAAAATTCCGTTTATTGGGCATTGTTGACTATTTTCATTGGAAGCAAAGAAGTGGGGACCTTGGAAACTAAGAGAAAAACGAAGGGATATTTCTATGATGAGGCCAGAGCCAGCCAGGGCTGAGAGTACCACTGAGGGGGTAGAGGAAGGAGAAGCACAGACTCTTCATGGTGTCCCTGCAAGAGAAGAAGAGGAGGTCATTCTGAAATGACTCAACCATCCTGTGGAATCCCAAGGGTGTGCCCCCCAGAGCACTTCATATGTCAGAGCCCTCAGTCTGCCCTACGTATATTCAGGCTGTTGCTCGAGTACCCAAATCATGAGTCTGTTCTGAACAGTTGGAGGTCAACAGTGAGGCCTGGTGGCTAACCTAGGGGCACAGAGTTTCTCCTCCATCATAGCCTTCCTTTAAGGCCATTTAAACCTCATCAAACTTTTGTGAAATGATATTCAGATATTTTTGGCTAAAGTGGATAACATCAGAACCAGTTGTGTGACCTTTTATCAGCTCTCAACTCTATTGTACACTTCAAATTGGTATAAATTGTTTTCTTCCACACTAAGTTTTTTTTTTTTTTTTTGGTGGGGAGCCGGGGCTTGATCCCAACAGTGCTCGACCACTGAGCTACATCCTCAGCTTTTTTGTGTGTGTTATATTGAGACAAAGTCTTGATAAGCTGCCCAGACTGGACTCAAACTTGTGCTCATCCTGCCTCAGACTCCTGAGTAGCTGGGAATATAGGTGTGTACCACAACATTTGGCCTACACAGTAGGTTTTATAAATCAAAGACCATATTTATTTTTATTTATTTATTTTACCTTCACATCATGGTATTTTTCTAAGGATTCAATCTCTCTCCTCCCCTTTCTCCATATTGTTTGTTACACACACACACATACACACACACACACCCCAGAAATAATTTTTTGCTGAATGTAAACAGTGACTAGAGCCTGTATGGTGACTTGAATTGTATTTAGAACTGTAATTTGGATTTGAGCAATTGTTTATCCTTTCATTGAACAAGAATAAAAGGCAGCAGATTGTACCTGTAGTATTCCCCCAGTACTCCCTGAGAGTATGCCTTCCGTCAGGTGACAGGACTCAGGGGACAAGTAGTGAGCAAGATGTGATCTTTTGTCTAGAACCTCCTCTAACCCCTGGAGAAGGCCAGTGCTGCCATAGAACCGCGTGTCCTCTGCCCTATTGATCGGCCTCCACCTTCACTACATAGAAGACAGTAGAAAAGATGCCTGCAACCTCGGATTCCAGTTGGGTTGACTTCTTGTTGATTCAGTAATCTAGAGTATTCACTTGGAGATCTGCAAACAGATTACATCCAAGCTGCTTGCCCAGATGGAACTGGGATTCTTTTCCATCTCTGTGAAGGGAACAGGGCCAGTCTATGCAGGCACAGGAGCCTTGGGACCAGTAAGCCAACTAAAGGGGGCTTTCCAGAGAAAATTGATCTGCCCTGGGCTTTCACCCTCACAAAGTATAATAACCATGCCCAGCCTCCACTGAGCACTTGTTAAAACCCTCATGACAGCTGAGGTCATCCCCATTTTACAGGTAAGGAAACAGACCCAGAGAAGTTCAGTAACTAGCCCAGAATCATGCAAGATTGGAAACAAGCAGTCTGACCCAGACATGATCCTGGCAAATCTAAAGAAAGCACCTCCTGGGGGTATATGGGGCACGGGGACCGATCAGTGTGATTTGCGAGTAGTTTGACATTTGTTTGGGTCCTTTCCAAGGCAACTCTTACTGCTAGAAAGTTCTTATGTTTTTCAGAGTACCACAGGAAATAGACTCAGAAGTCAGGGACATACACAAGGCCATACGTTATTAATGGCAAGACTGGGGCACAAACATTTGCCGTTTGAAAGGAAAGTTCAAGAGAAGTCTGTCTTTTTATCTTGACTCTTAGCAGTATTGAAGGTCATATTCTCATGTAGAATTGTCTCCCTTCTTTGGAACACAGCTCATTCCTTTCTAGGGAAAAAAAAAAAAAAAAAGCAGTAGTTCCCCTCTCTGTGAACCACTAACAGCAATCAGCCAATCAATCAGTGGTGTGCCCTGCCTTGTGATTTCCCTCTCAGATTTTCATCTAACTGGCATATTATCTAAGTTCCACAAATAGATAGTAGGCTTTTTCAGAGTTGGGTCATGTTTTGTTTACCTTAAGCCTCACCCCTCCACACACACACAAAATGTGCCAAGACCCAATGATCAAAGGTTACTGATTTTTCTTGATTGGAGAAAGCTAATGTGAACTCTTTCTTTTTAAGCTTTGTAAACCAGCTCAGGGACTCTTAAAAAATGATTTGCCTGGTGGTGTCGGAAAATACAGGTCTCCATTAAATCAGTGTTTCTTAAAGGGCAACACATCCAGCATCAGAAATCAAAGGGCTTCTGATTTCCATAGGTCATGATAGGGCTCAGGAATCTGGCTTTGTCCCACCCAAGATTCCTGCCCGCTATAGTTAGAGAACCACATCCTGTAAAATTACAGTATATATGACTGTCTCACTCTTAGGTGCTCAAGGTAAACTATGTCCACTGCAGACCCATTCCTGTCAGTGCGTTGGTGAGTCTCTATGTGATGTCGTTTTCCTTGCAGATTTCTAACCAGCATGATGCTGAATCAGGAGGCTGGCAGCCTGCAGTTTTCAAAATGGCCGAGCTGGACACCGATTTGGATCACATCATCCCATCTTCGGTCCTTCCCCCTTTCTGGGCTAAGTTAGTAGTGGGACTTGTTTCCCTCCTATGTTTTGCACGGAGCTATGATGGAGATTTTGTCTTTGACGACTCAGAAGCTATTGTTAACAATAAGGTTTGTAGCTTAATTCTTTTCTGGGAAACATGGTAAGCACCTGCCTATGTCTAAGGAATGATCAAAGTTGGAATTGAACTCTTTATTAAACTTGGGTTAAATGTTCACCTGGGCCCTGTTGTGCTGTGGGTTTCTCATTTTATTTATTTATTTACATCATCTCCTTAATTGAGTGCCTCTTTGATTCCTAGTGGTAAGGTCTGCAACCCCTGCTAACCTCGTGAGGCTCCAGTCCATACGTGAATGAGAGAGGCCCTTCTTCTATGGCCAGGGTGTTGCCTCAAGAGTACTTCGGGTTTTGTGAAAATTTTCTATAACTTAAGAAAGAAAATTCTGCTGCACTGATGGGTTGGTCTGATCTTTGGCCAGAAGGGGCATGGTCAACATCAGGCAGCGAGTTCCCCGCATGGCCCGTCCTCCGTCGAAAGTGTGAGGACAGCTTGCTGGCAGCTGTGGGGCACAGGCAGCGTGCTGCCCAGGGGTGGCACTTCCTGCTCGTCCCTTTATGGAGGCTCCTGTTGGCTGACCTTGCAGAATCCCAGGCAGTCTTGCTCACGTGGAATGCTGTGTCAGTGCAGGAAAAAATGGAATTCTTTTTCCCAAGCTAATCAGAGCAAGGGAAGAACAAATTGGTGTGTGGGAAGGTCAGGAAAATGTTCAAAGACAGAAAGAAATGTTCAAATCAGAGTAAGAAGTCAGGGAAGTCCCAGAGGAGAAAGACCCCGGAAATGGCACGAGGTCCGGGCTGTGTGGCAGGCAGTCTGCTGCTCCACAGGGAGTGTGTTGCTTGACCTGCGGCCAGACATGAAGGAACCCACCAGCCCACCTGTAGGACGTGCAGGTGTAGGAACTCTGCAGCACGCAGTTAATGTGTCAACAGGTGAAGGTAACAGATTCGCCAGATGAGGAAAAGCCATTTTCATATGGAATATGTTGAGGACCAAGCATATCTGTGGGGGAAACACATGACTGACTCACAGGCATTTTATTGTAGCATAGTACTGTAATTAATTCTCTCCATTTTGATGGCACTTAACTGGCGCCTTGTTGATGTTTGCTTTTAATTCAAGTTCTTTGCCTATGATTTTTTTTTTAAGTTCACCCAGCAGCTACTGCAGATGGTTTAATTTTGATTCTTTTTTTTTTTATTTTAAACCACATATGAAAGAAGTGAGTAGCTCTATATCAGATTAATGGCTTTCTAACCACAGAATTGCTTTTCTAACAAGGATTCAACTTGATCTTTGAAATTCCATTTTTTCATTTTGATGAGTTTGACTCTTGGGTATGAGAAGAGTTAATTCAGAACCAGTGTCTGACAATTCCAGTGAGCTCTGTGGTGAGATGCCCTGGATGTGACCCTCTTTCCTCTTGTGAGGGGAGGCTCTGCTGAGCACGGTGTTGTCCTGCGCTCCTGTGTTAACTTGCCGGCCTCCTTTCTCATTCCTGTGGATGGAAGGGACGCCTGCCCTCCGTGGGACTGTGCCTGAGTGATGGGAAACAGTTTGTGGGTGGGTCCAGTGGTGTTGAAGACTTTTCCAGAAGCTTCCCTGCAGTCTTGAGTTACTGTTTTGTTCCTTGAGCCGATGATCTTCTTTGAGACAGTGGAGTTATGATGAATTTCAGATACAATCCATTGTTTCCATAAATCATTATAAGGAAAAATTGACCTTTCTTTCTGCTGTGCACCCTGCTGCATGGCGGCTACCCCTGATCGAATATTCAGAGCTTCAGCGGTGTTCATTTCCTGTTCAAAGGGAGGGCGAGATCCTCCGCCCAGCCCCTTCACTACTGAACACGCACTTTGGTGACAGTATAGGAGTTTAGCCTTCCAGTTCTGTCACTGAGTCCACTGGGAAAGCAGGTGGGTTCCACGATCTTCACAAAACATCTACCCAGCCCTTGGGATGGGGTGGCTGGTGTGCTTAAGGCCGTGAAGCTGACCCCAGTGGAAGTGAAAGCCATCCTTCCCGTGGGTGTCAGGTGACCCACTCCACACCTGTCCCTCCTCTCCAGCTATTCCCTTTATGGGGGTAAGCACTAAAGTAACAAGTACTGAACTCTGGGTACGGCTGGAAATTAGGAACTCGAGGACTGGAAATTAGGATGTACTAAGCCCCCAGAACATTCCTATTGAATTTTGCTTTAAAGAGAAAATCAATCAGATTTGCTATTTACTCCACAGTCTTATTTGCCCTTCACACCATTTAGTTTCATATTTTGAATGTGAAAAAGACGCATTTTAAGCATATTTAGTATGGTATCAAATTAAGGTAGTGCAGTAGTAAAAAAGTTTGTTTTTTTAAATATTTCATGATCAAAAATGGAAATTTTGGGAAAAATAGAAAATAAAATCCTTATTTAATGGAATGATAAAGTGATCTTATTTAGCATATATTAACCACCTTTGTATATTCCCATTAAATGCAGATGTGCCCCAGGTCCTGAACTCAAGCCTAGTGGTATAAACAAATAGTGTTATAAGTCACCAGTATGCCAGGCCCTGTGGGGACAGGTGGGAAATGGGCCCAGACTCGGAAGGTTGTGGGATCCACTTAGGAAGGCTTGGTGGCTGAGATATGGACCTCAGAGGAGTTAAGCTGTAGAGAGTTGAGGGCAACCATCCAGGGGAGCCCTGTGCGGCCCATCCTTTGGCACAGGAGCTGAGAGTAACCCCGATAGGCCTGCAGAGAGGGCAGGAGTGTGGGAGGCTATGGCTGGACTTTGAGCCAACAGGGATGGGGCAAGCTGAGGTACATTTTGAAATGCTCAACTTAGAGAGCACATCAGAGGGCACAGTGGCTGCCTTGGAGGCCTGACAGTACCCTGGGTGGGAGAGGGCAGGGCTTGGCCCGGGACAAGCCAGAGAGATGGACAGTAGTGGGCAGAGTTGGGAGCTCAGAGGGCCTTTGAAGGAGAGGGCTTGGGGAGGGCTTCCGTATGATAGGGGAGAAATGGTGACTCCCTTGACCACGATGCCCCCTGGTGTGTCCCTGCAGGACCTCCAAGCAGACACACCCCTGGGAGACCTGTGGCATCATGACTTCTGGGGCAGCAGACTGAGCAGCAACACCAGCCACAAGTCCTACCGGCCTCTCACCGTGCTGACTTTCAGGTGAGCTGTGACAGCGTGGGGTGGGCTGGTCACCAGGCCTCGCACTTGATACTGCATATAGCTTTGTCCCAGGTTCCCAGCGTTGGGGAGTCCAGGCAATGGTTCCTAGGGAGGTAAAGGCTACTCACATAGTCTCAGAAGCACGTACTGATTCCAACTCAGTCGTCTGAGAGAACGTGCCTGGGTGAGCTTCCCTCCAGAGCGCTCGCTTCAACGGTACAGACTCGACTGAACGGAGAAAAGCCAGGTCCCTGTGCAAGGAACACGAGGCACAGTTTGGTGAAGCCTCCCATAGTTTTCTTGGTTCTCAAACATTGTACCCATTGATGGTTGTTCAGCACCAAGAGATCGGTATGATAATATGTCAGAGCAACACAGGCATCGAATGAAATTGTGACTTTTTTCACAATAATAGCAAAAAACATGGGACTGGGGCTCAGTGGTAGAGTGCTTGCCTGGCATGTGTGGGGTACTGGATTTGATCCTCAGCACCACATAAAAATAAGTAAGTAAAATAAAGGTGTTGTGTCCATCTACAACTAAAGATAAGAAAATAATAATAGCAAAAAAAACCCATTAAGATATAAACCTTCCTACGGTGACCAAGTCAGTATGCAAAAAGAAAATGAAACTTAGAAACAACTTCCCTCTGCCTGTTCATTGGAAGACCGTTGTGTTAAATGGTCACCTCTCGAAGGTTCTCGTTCCTAGTGTTTCTCAGGTGCATTTAATGCCTTTGTAGAGATTTCTCAGAGAAGCCTAGGAGTAGTGGAACCACAGCAATTGGAAGCCCTCAAAAGTGGGAATTCCTGACACCAAGGTATGTCTTTGAGGAAGGCTGGTTGGCGTACTGTGAGGGAGCTGCTTTTGTGGATGAGCAAGTTCCGTGACCATTTGAAACCCAGGTCCCTGCAGGGCAGCGCTGAGAGATGTGTGGACTAGTACGTCAACGGGGAATTCAGTCACCCCTTTTTTGCACTTAAAAAATCTGTCTAGCTTGCCCTTTGATTTTCCTCGCCAGGTGTCTTCAGTCCCACTCCCCTTGGACACATCCATTTCTCCATTTTCCCCCGTGGTTAATTATGTCCACGCTGTTTCTTCAGCTTTTAGCTTGGCGTGTTATTAGCCTGGTGCTATTTTTACTGATGAGGCAGAGTCTCGCTCGCCTCCTTTGAACGTTTTCTCCTGCGTGCTTCTCCTTCCGACTGCTGCTGCACTCTAAGGTGAGCATCCGTGTTTGCTGCAGGATTAACTACTATTTGTCAGGCGGCTTCCACCCCGTGGGCTTCCATGTGGTCAACATCCTGCTGCACGGTGGCATCTCCGTCCTCATGGTGGACGTCTTCTCTGTATTATTTGGTGGCCTGCAGTATACCAGTAAAGGCCGGAGGGTGCACCTGGCCCCCAGAGCGTCCCTGCTGGCTGCGCTGCTCTTTGCCGTCCATCCAGTGCACACTGAGTGCGTAAGTATCTCCTGCCAGTGACATCCGCACGTGTGTAAGGAATACTGAGGCTCTGTGTGCTGTCTCGTGGGCTAAAACAGACTCCTCTTGCTTCCAGGGATATAGAGAATACACACTAGGGTATCCTCTAGGGACTTGAGCACACTCCATAAACACCCTTCCAGACACTTGAAACGATTGTTTCTAAGTTAAGACTTCTCCCTGGGAACACATGTGGGCACCATGCAGGCACGACTTTAATCCTGAAGGTCCTGAAGGTATGGTGTGGTTCCTGCTGGTACTTTCTGATGAGCTCATGTGACTACACCAGCCATGCAGGTGTGAACCTTGAACGTTACCTGGCCAGTAGCTAAGAACCATTCTTCAGCAAAAGGTCTGGGGCAGTTTTCCTACAGCAGCTGGCAGCTTTATGGTTTACAAAAGCTTGCTTTTTTTTTTTTTTTTGGTGGCGGGGATTTCACTCAGAGCACTTGACCACTGAGTCACATTCCTAGCCCAATTTTTTTTTTAAATATTTATTTTTTAGTTGTGGGTGGACATAATACCTTTATTTTATTTTATTTTTTATTGTGGTGCTGAGGATCAAACCCAGTGCCTCATGCGTGCTAGGCAAGTACTTCACCACTGAGCCCCAGCCCCCTAGCCCTATTTTGTACTTTATTTAGAGACAGGGTCTTACTGAGTTGCTTAGCACCTTGCTCTTTGCTGAGGCTGGTTTTTAACTCATGATCCTCCTGACTCGACCTCCTGAGCTGCTGGGATCACAGGTGTGCGCCACCGCACCCAGCAAAAAGCTTTCTTAACCTTACTGTGATTGTCATAAAAATGCCATGACATCCAGATGGCCTAGTGCAACAGCTCCTACTTTGTAGATGAGGTGGCCGAGGGAGACAAGTAAAGAACTTATTCAGGGCCAATCGCAGGTGACTGTAGGATAGGACTTAAATCCTGGCTTCCGAGGCCCACCCTGAGGCGTTGCTGACATGGGAGGGACCACTTATGAAATCTTCCCACCTTCCTCTCTCCCTATTCATCCTCTTCCCCCAGCAGACTTGGGCCAGGCCATGGGACAGCCCCACACAGGAGCCCACCCTGCTTTCCTGTGGCCCATGGCCCTATGCCATTGGCTGCTGCTGAAGATATTTGGAGCACACTGTGTGGGGATTTAACATTTGCAAGGTTGTCAGGAACATCCCCCGCCCCAAACCCTTAGAAAATGTAAGTCAGCATATTTGCTGAGGCGAAAGATTTGATTCTAGTCATTCATTCTGTGAGCCTAAAGTACCTGGTATAAAATACTGCATATGCTTTATTACTTCTCTTACAATAGATGTCTGCATTTAATAGAGGGATTTAGATACCTGCATTTAACCAGCTGTCCTATTGAGCATCTCGGAGTCAGTTCCAAAACATTGAGCAGAATTCCTGTTTTTTGGCACTGACTTTTATTAAACTGTCTATTCTTTGGTATCAAATGTTTCATGGAGTTGCTATTACAACCTTCTCATCTTTTTAAATTTTACTTTGTTTTTACTTCATCAAGTTTTGAAGATTTAAGTCCTTCGGAGGCTAGGGTTTGATGTTGCAAGAGTTTAGCTCTAAGTTCTTTATCAATACATAACTGTGCCTGATTTAGAATTAGTTTCAATCTGAGTTCCTTAATCTCTAAATGCTTGCTAGAACCCAGATAGATAGAGTATACGCATCAATCATAAACAAAGCAATCTTTGGGAAAGTTCTCATTAACATTGTTTGCTTCTTGCCTAAATTAGCCTGATCTTAAAAGCAAAATGATATTTGAATTATTAGCCAAAGAAAATTTCTAAAATTCTTATTTTAAATATTGAGAAATTGATTTATTTAAAAAATTTCAAGGGTTAACAGGTGTGACTGGATGTGATTGCACACACACACACACACATAGACGCTCACTCTAGATAAATGCAATCTGGGAACATGTTAACCTCAAAAGGCCATGTTCCATATCTTAAAAGAAACTGAGGGAAATCTAGCCATGAGGAGAGGAGAGAATGTTTGGAAAATCTTTCATTTTCCCTCCTCCATTCCATGACAGCTATTCAAACTGTTTAGGAACTAGTATTGGGTTGGGGGATACAGTTCAGTGGTTCAGTGCTTGCCCAACGTGCAGATCCCTGGGTTCCATCCATAGCACTAAGAGAATTAAAAATTAATATCCTAAGATGCATGTTTTCTATATTTACCTTTCATTATTTGGACAAATAAGAGTCAGTTTTATCTTCATTCCCCTGTTATCTGCTACTCTGCATTTTAAATTCCAGCTTTACAAATGTGCAAAGAGCAGGACACCCCGAGCTTTTCATTTCCAGATGGCAGGGGGTGCCTCACAGGTGTCCTGCCAGCCCTAAGGAAGCAGCCGGTGCTCTGGTGCAGGCTGGGCATGGCACGCTCACACTGCACGTTGGCCCCTATGCGGGGAGGACGGTGGAATTTGGGTGCTTCATGGGCCTCTGTTTATATTTGTTAAGGGACAGCAGTGGTGATATATCCCCAGGTTTTAGCAGCATAAATTTCTTTATATTAACATTGATGTGTTTTTTATCTTTATCCCCTCAATATTAACACCAAAAATGTTTTTGTCCACTGCAAATAAATACCTACATTTTCTAGTCTCCTAGGGTGACCCACCATCCATTGTCCCTGAGACTGTGTTCTGACCCCAGGCTAACTGGGATGAGTTGGTCCCCTAGTTTTACCCTCTCCAGGCTGTAATTGGTAGGGAAGTCATTGCAATCAGTGTCATTTTCTCCTCCGCTGATAGGAATATCTCTGCGTATCTCTCTTCTCTTCTCCTCTTCTTCTTCCTATCCCTACCCCCATTCAAATAAGCCTCCCCAAATCACTGAGTTGTTTGTAGATGCATGAAGACTCTGACAACCAGTCCCTAGTGGTGGGGAGACCTAAGGGGCCTTGCATAGGCTCTGGTCTTTGGGGCTCATCAGTCCCTGTTGCTGGTCAGAACAGAGGTCCCCAAGAGCTCCCTGAGGACACCAGCACCACTGGGTGGGTTTTACATTTCTTTTTCCTCAAGATATTGGGGCAGATTATAAGTTGTCCGAATTTTGGCATAAGAAAGAGAAAACTGAGGCCTCCTTAAGATTTTTTCCCTCCCAGACTTGGATTTAAGGGGAAAAAGGGGAGTTTGGTGGGGAAAACGTCCCCCTGCTCCCTTTCAAATTTCTTTTCATGGCCCCTGGGCAAACTGTTTCACTCCTGTCCTTTATGGAATAAGGGTGTTGCAGTGATTCCTGTGGAAAACCCTGATAGGTGCGTATCAGATGATTCAGAAGAAAGAAGATAGCCTTTGTAGAGAACTTGCCTGAAAATACATATTATGCAAATATCTGAAAAGAAAGACGAAACCTCCTCTTTCTTTTTTTTTTTTTTTTTTAATTTTTTATTGTGGGTTGTTCAAAACATTACAAATTTCTTGACATATCATATTCCACACTTTGATTCAAGTGGGTTATGAACTCCCACCTTCACCCCATACACAGATTGCAGAATCACATCAGTTACACATCCATTGATTTACAAATTGCCATACTAGTGTCTGTTGTGCTCCACTGCCTTTCCCATCCTCCCCCCTCCCCCCTCCCCACCTCTCCCCTCCCCTCCCCTCCTCTCTCTCTACCTCCTCCACTGTATAACCCTGAGGGTCTCCTTCCATTACCATGCGATTTCCCTTCTCTCTCCCTTTCCCTCCCACCTCTCATCCCTGTTAAATGTTAATCTTCTTCTCCTGTTCTTCGTCCCTACACTGTTCTTAGTTACTCTCCTTATATCAAAGAAGACATTTGGCATTTGTTTTTTAGGGATTGGCTAGCTTCACTTAGCATAATCTGCTCTAATGCCATCCATTTCCCTGTAAATTCTATGATTTTGTCATTTTTTAATGCAGAGTAATACTCCATTGTGTATAAATGCCACATTTTTTTTATCCATTCGTCTATTGAAGGGCATCTAGGTTGGTTCCACAGTCTTGCTATTGTGAACTGTGCTGCTATGAACATCGATGTAGCAGTGTCCCTGTAGCATGCTCTTTTTAGGTCTTTAGGGAATAGACCAAGAAGGGGAATAGCTGGGTCAAATGGTGGCTCCATTCCCAGCTTTCCAAGAAATCTCCATACTGCTTTCCAAATTGGCTGCACCAATCTGCAGTCCCACCAGCAATGTACAAGTGTACCCTTTTCCCCACATCCTCGCCAGCACTTGTTGTTGTTTGACTTCCTAATGGCTGACAATCTTACTGGAGTGAGATGGTATCTTAGGGTGGTTTTGATTTGCATTTCTCTGACAGCTAGAGATGTTGAGCATTTTTTCATGTACTTGTTGATTGACTGTATGTCCTCCTCTGAGAAGTGTCTGTTCAGGTCCTTGGCCCATTTGTTGATTGGGTTGTTTGTTTTCTTATTGTCTAATTTTTTGAGTTCTTTGTATACTCTGGATATTAGGGCTCTATCTGAAGTGTGAGGAGTAAAGATTTGTTCCCAGGGTGTAGGCTCCCTATTTACCTCTCTTATTGAAACCTCCTCTTTCTGATGCTCATTGTTCAGACAGCCATTGGATACAGGGACTCCCAGGATAGCCTCTTGGCTTTTTTTTTTTTTTTTTTTTTTTTCCTGTGAAATCTCTCTTTGATTTCTATGCCAAAAATTCATCGTAAGTACTAAATGCTCTTTTTACTTTAAGACACCATACTTCAAAACATTTGTTTTTCTTTATGTCAGGCAGTGTAATATATATATATACTGCAAAGACTTAGGACAGTCTTCAACAACGAACAAGAACATTTCTTTAAAAATCAGTTTATGGTGTTGAAAGTTGGCCTCTGGGCAGTTTTTGCACTTAGGTCAGCTGCCCACGTAACAAGGCGGCGTCTCCACATCCTGGCCCCGTTTGCCCCACCCCTCTCGTTTGGCTAAACCACTTCATCCCCTTTACTCAAGGAGCAGCCTGTCCTCCTCCCACCCATTGTTCTGTGGCTGTAGTGGTTTTCTCTCCTCTGAGAGTTTGGGGTCCCTGTCTGTCCTCAGCACTATAGATGGCCACAGCACTAGGAAGCTCCTCCTGTCACAAATCCTGCTCTCTGTCCTATGTCTTTTCCCTCTCTGCTCCTTACTCCCAGTTCTAGCAGCACCTGCCTCGTGCCAGGCTCCCTTCTGTGTAGCTGCCTCCCTGATTGTTGCAGTGTGTCCCTGATTGAGTGCGTTTACTGCCCTGAGTGTTCTAGAACTCTCGTTATCATGCATTGCATCTGCAGGGTAATTCTATTATGCAGCCCCCAGCATACTGCCACGCGTCTTACAAATCTATGGAACCTTGTCTTGCACCTTGCTTCCTCTTGGTAGGTTCTTTCGTGTGCGTGGTATTCATGGGTTGGATTTATCCACTCATTCAGTCCTTAGCCCTTGCATGACACTGTGGGCTGTGATCTCCCAGAGATCACAATTAGAGTGGAAGAGAGACCTCAGCATTTCAAATGAAGCAGTATAGGGGAAACTGCTTCAAAAAGGTATTCTTTCTTGGCTCGTGATCATACAAGCTCTTGGGAATGATGTATAGAGTAATTTTCTGTCATTTTATATTCCTTTATCTTAATTTGTAAGAATGGTCCTCTATTGCACATCTCATAGACATGGAAGCAGTTCTTCCTCACAGCAGAAGCTTTGTTACATGCCATATTCGGGTGCTAGTTAAGAAAGGACCCCACATAAATCAGGCCAGTACCCATGAGTGGAATTCTGTGGCTTTCAATACCATGAAACATTTGGAGAGCAACTGTTGATCAGCCCGAAAGAAAGCAACACAAATTTTTATATTGCTTCATTATCACTGAGGGGGAAAAGGGGAAGGGTAGAGTCACCACGTGGAAAACAGGGGAGAGAAATGCAAGGCGTTTCATTGTGTTTTCATCTTGTTACTCACTTTTGAAGGGTTCTGCTTCCAGGGTAACCACGTAATCAAGTTTGGTTGGAGGAGAGGGAAAGGTGGCAGAGGCAGCTGGGAAGGATCGTTGCTCTCTTTTTCTATCTGCCTGGAGGCTTTTAATACATATTTGCCACCTTTATATCCTTCATGTCTCTGATCAAATTTATTTTTTAAATCCCAAGCCCTCTGAGTTGCTGATGTCTTCCAGTGGAAAATCCACTTTGGGCACGTTAGAAGCCTAAGTAGCTACGGCCCTTGGGGTGGCATGTTAAATACCAGCTCTTACTGTGTGTGTCCAGCCTGCAGCACAGATGTCAGTGCCTTCAGAACAGCCTGTCTTCTCTCGGGAGCAGTTAAATCAAGTCCTAGACATAAAGGGAAGAAGAGAAGCAGAGTCAGAGGGCCCCAGAGCCTTGTGGCAGAGCTTCACGGGGTATTGTGGGAGGTGGAGGAGCCGAGGGAATTTCTGGTTTTCTATGTCTAAGGAACGTTTTGTGTTTCCAGAGTTTAGGAATATTTCATTGTTTTTGACGTGCATCTTTTCTCCCCTTCTTTTAAGGTTGCTGGCGTTGTCGGCCGCGCTGACCTCCTGTGCACCCTGTTCTTTTTGTTATCTTTCCTTGGCTACTGTAAAGCATTTAGAGAAAGTAAGCATTATGTTTGCCTTCTTAATTTTGCAACTTCTTTGTGTTTTTTGTGCTGTTGAGCAGTGTTTTAACAGATGGGGAATTGCTTGTTTACCTTTTGCTTGGAGGGAACATGGCTCTGGAGGTGGAAACGCTCTTTGGGTATCTGCTTTCTCCACCGCCTTTTCAGAATGTGGAATTCTAGATGAGCAAAGCAGATTCTCGGGGTTCACAGGGGAGTTTCCCACTGGCGAAGCCACCAGCAGAAGCATCAGCAGAGCTACTAGAGCTCCTGCTTTATCCCCCCTGTACCCCCAGAAGGTGCCAGTGCTCACTCAGCGTGGTTACACCTATCACACTTCACACCTTTGTCATTATTGTTGTACATACCAAGATAGAATGGTCACTTCTTCCAGTGACTCACCTGAGAGTTCAGGGACAAGTGAATAAAACAGTGTCAGGTGCAGAAAGTAGTGGAGGTAACTTTTCCTGAGATTGAAAGTTAACTTGCAGACAGGCACATGTGTCTCTTCCTCGGGGTGGGGTCCCCCACCATGACCATAAAGCTCACCACTGATCTGGGAGGTCACATCTCCCTCAGCCTCACAGTGAAGCTGATGACAATGCTGGTGTCTTTTCTCTAAGATTATGACTTGGGGGGCTGGGGTTGTGGCCCAGTGGTCGAGCACTTGCCTAGCATGTGTGAGGCACTGGGTTCAATCCTCAGGACCACATATAAATAAGTGAACAAAATAAGTATTGTGTTCATCTGCAACTAAAAATATTTTTTTTAAAAGATGATGATTTGGGAGTGAGAGGAGGGTTCCATTTACCTCTCTCTGATGTGTCCATTGCAAATGTTACTTAAGGTTCTAAAGCTGTGAATTAAATAGGAACTTACAGATACCCGGGATAGAGACTTGTGGTTTTTCTCAAAGACGATTCTTAAAAGTCTCATGAAGTATCATTTAATACATTTTATTTAACACATTCTACCTTAAAGTAACTGCACTCTATTCTTAATGGATTTCAGATACATCTAATGTGTCTTTTGAAGAAGCACCAAATGTCCTACTATAGGTTTCACGTGGGGGATGATACACTACAGTCCTTCACTACTTTTAAAGATCTTGCTCTTGTGAAATAATGGAAAAACTATCATGAAACTAAAAATTCTGTCAAGTGAACCAGTACATTTATTAGCCCACTTTTAGTGGAATTTTTTCAGCATAGTGAAAAACTAAAGACATTTCATATTCTTTTCCTGATTTCTTTACGATTTCTGTAATCTAATTCATAAATTTGTGCGTTAATATTTATGTGTATGTTTTTAATTCATTTATGGAATTATAAAATTATATATCTATACCAAAGATAAATTTATTTTTTATTAAAAACCTTTGGAAACTTAGTACCAAAGGTGAAGTTGCTTAAATGATGGTTTTTCAGTTAATTAATACTTTGATTTGTGGGAAATTAGTTAAGTATATTTCAGTACTAACATAAATATTTTAACCATAAGTAACCATTTGACCTTTCCCTTTGGTCCAGTAAATTTCTGCTAGCATTTATAATATGTTTATGTTAGCATTGGAAAGAAATGACCAGGCCTTTAAGGTTAAGTTCATAATGTTTTCAACAAAGTTAACCTGGAAATATTTTATGTTTGCAAATCAATCATGGTGGTAGATGTGGCTTTTAGGATTAGATGTTAATTTGGTAGAAGCTACTTGGAGCAGTCAGAGTATGGATGGATGGATATGGGAGCCTTCTCAGAAGCCTGTCTGTGGTCTGCAAGCTGCCCCATCTTCTTGGAGTCTGCTTTCCTATTAACTTGAACCCCCTTTAGGAAAAGAAAAGAGTGGATCACAGTGGAGCTTGTGGACCACCCTGGTCTCTGATCCTAGCAGTCATGGACAGCTTACCTAATTAGCCTTTGGAAGTTATGAAGCTAAAGTAGTTGGCTCTGCACACCCATTCAGACCTCAGGGCCTTGACCCTGAGTGTTAATTGTTATTGGTCTGCCCCCCAACTGTGTCCACTTGCACGGTCCGGCTTTCCCTTCTAGATCATCACGGTGTCTCTTTAAGGTTTAAAGTGGGTGGTTTCAGATACCCATGTTTTGAGCTGCAGTCTCCATCGTTATAAATTGGTTTTCATTGCTATTTTCCATTTCCTCTCGTTTCCCCTCACACGCCATTGACAGAATGACGGAACTCTGTTCCAGATGTGTGCCAAAGGTCTGGAGACCCAGAGTAGCCTGGGTCCTAACCCTAACCCTAACCTAAGGCCTACAGGCCGTAGAGGCACTGCAGTTAGCTGCCTTGAGGGGACTCCCTTGTGTCCCATGCCTAAGTGATTCTCTGAGTGCCCCTGGCAGTATGCTGGGCCTGAGCCCACCCGTGTCACTTCAAGACCTTGTGACTAGATGTCCAGCTACCCCCCCCTGCCCACCTTGCTTCTCGGGCCATGTGGCACCAGAACAGCCCCTCACTCCACCAGCTGCGCTGTCACCTCTTCTTAAAACTCCCAGTGCCACCCCCTTTGTCTACTCACCCACAAAATCAGCTGATGAAGTCTGGGGCCTTGCCTTCTCTCTGGGGTTTCCAGCAAAACCTTGTTCTGGTTTTCTGTACCCCTTCTAAACCTGCTGAGAGTAGAACGCTCTTCTTTGTTGATAGATACCAACTCTTTGGACTCATCCTTAAACATCATGCTAATTAATGTTCGACTTCACACATGGTGCACAGGAGTCTCTTAAGAGGAGTATGATGCCCACAAACTGAGACACCTTCACAGAGGGGAAGTGGGAAGAGCCCAGCGTGCAGAAGCCATTCTGGCTCAGCATTCATGAAAAGTACTCACGGTCTCTGATTCTGTCCTAAAACAGCACAGAGGCTTACCCGTTTAGGGCATTCATTCCATCACCAGTAATTAATGAAACTTCAAGGGCCTGCCCTGTGTCCAGTGCTGGGGATTCAAAAACTAGAAAGACAGAGTCCATACCCGTAAGGGGCTTGCAGTCCAGTGTGTGGGTGTTTTGCTGGGGATCAAACCCAGGTCCTAGTACATGCTCTGGTGCCAGGTCCAGGTGCTCTGCCACTGAGCTACACCCAGCCCCCAGTCAGTATATTTTGATTAAAACAAAGCTTTCTTAGCAGGCACTTAGTATCACTCTCTCGTGGACTTTGCTAAATGGAAGGCTGTGGCCTTTGTACCACTAATTTCTTTGATATCCTCTTTATTAAATTTCCCCCAATGCAACAGAACTCTTCACACTAATGGGCATTCAGGTATCTGTTTTCATTTGGAATTTGAGATATCTTAAAGAATAATCACATTTTTATTTCCCTCTGGCTAGTCAGTGCCCATGTACAAAACCCAAGTGGTAAGCGTGTTCATGACGTGTGTTCATATCATCACAGGTGTGGTTTTTGTTCCAGCTGTCTGGGTTTCTGAGTGCTCAGCAGGGAATCAGAGCTTTTCTGTGGAGACCTTAAGTCCGCTGTTTATTGGGATGCCAATAATAATACTGTTTAATCTTCCAATTTAATGTTTAAAGTGACCCCTTTAAAGATCTGGTCTTTATACTTTTAGGGTCTGGACCTAAAGTTTAAAGAAGTGGGGGAGGGTCCAGCATTAGTTACACATAAACTTGAAATCCAAGAAAGGTTTTTCCAGAGGAACAGATCTAATATTATTTTATAAGAGAAAAAAAATTACATCCTCCAAAATCAATGTTTTAGCTAGTTAAAAAGCTCTTTCAGAGGCTGCATCTCTTTTCGAGTAATCTCATTAGCTTCCTTTATAGATGCGGAGTCTGTATTGTAAAGCTCTGGACAGTTTTTAACTACCTGAGTTTATGAGCAAACAACTCTGGGCTTGCCTCTGGAATCCTGGTATTTTCAGAAAATGAAAAATCCCACTCATATAACATTTCCAGTGCTCTGCCCCTTTTCTTGTTTGTTTATTTGTTGTTTTTCTTTTATTATTTAGGTAAAATGTCTCCAAGCAAGATCTTTTGCAACAAAAAAATTTGGGGGAGGGGGGGATTCTGAGGATTGAACCTAAGTGTGCTTTAACCACTGAGCCCACATCCCCAGCCCTTTTTTATATTTTATTTTTTGAGATAGGGTCTCACTAAGTTGCTTAGGGCTTTGCTGAGTTGCTGAGGCTATCTTTGAACTTAAAATCCTCCTAACTCAGCCCCCTGAGCCTCTATAGGCATGTGCCACCACACCCAACAACAAAATCTTATTTTAAAAAGGGGAATGTCCTTGTAAAGGCCACATATTTTTTCTTTATTCAAAAAAAAATCATTAGGTCAAATGAAGTCATTGGTACGCTGGTTTTTATTTCTGAATGTTTCAAACAGAAGGTATTGTTCTTATGATGAGATGTCTTTGTCAATATTTCTTTGTTTTTAAAAATAGTAGTTCAGGTTGGAAATAGTTCATGTCTGTCCTAGAAGCTCGCTAGAATGGTGAAAACAATTGTGTTTTTAAACCAGTACCTTAAAATACTCATCTCGTGGGAGTTAGGACTAAGAAGAGAAATTTACTAAGTCTCACTTGAAGTGGGAGAGAGTCTCCTCTAGAGAGAAATGGGTTTGCTACCCATCTAAACAACCATTTTAAATCCTATACTGTTATTCATAATCCAGAGACAGAATCCCAAACCTCAGTTGTTCTTAACTTCTTGAACCTTCTTTGTTATTTTGCTCTCCTTATCTTATTTCAGACACCAAGACAGGGTAGCTCTCTCAGATTATCATTCCTTTGTACTTTCATTCTGATTTAAGAAATCTGTTTCCCTTGACTTAGAACCATGCAGCTTAAAAAGTCGGGCCATAGCCTAACTCATGTCACACGGGACCCCTGCTCTTAGAGTCAGGCCTCTGCCCACTGAAAGCTGCCTGGGACGCCGTCGGGCATGTCTTCTCCGCCTGCACGTTTCTTTCCTTCCTGCATTGCTTGATCCCCCACCCCCATTCAAGGACAGCAAGTCTGACTTTGAGGCTGTGTGTGGAAGCGGGCTTGGTTGGTTCCAACTTTTGGAACGTGAATCTGATGCTCATTGTGTCGCTCTGGCAGCTACAGAATCGTGGCCACCTGTCTGCGTGGCGCGGTTCCCACACACACCAGGATGTGCCAGTTCCACTCGGCAGAGATGCCAGGCGGAGAGTGTTGAGGAGGGCTAGCGTGGACAGAGTGGTGCTCTTGCTGCAAGGAGGCTCCCGCTGGAAGCAGTGCCAGATCCGAGGCACATGCTTCATTAAATCGCCACATCTGTTGGCACTTGTGGGTGTCAACACTGACAAGTGTCTTTCTGCTGTTGAACCTCCCCCCCCCCCACCCCGAGTTCTCTTTACTCTGTCAGCCTTTGCCTCCACTTACCTACGGGGTTGAATTATCTTAGATAATAGAGACACGTATTGAAACAAGAAAAAAATTGATGAGGCGAATCTTACCACTGGATCATGAACGGTTGGTGTTTGCCAGTGCTGGTCTTGCAAGAGATGAGGGACAGCAGGGAGTAAGAACCATCCTCCCCTGGCTCACTGGAGCCCTCTAGAAGAAAATGAGACAGAACTCTGGGTAAAGGTGTCACCCCGAAGTGCTTAGGAGCTGTGCACAGGTTGGAATCCCCGTCTTGTGAATTTTCTGAACAAAAATATTCATAAATAAAACTGCACCGGAGGTGACATCTGACTCTCACAGTTCATTTTTAACTGTGTTTTTTTTTTTAAACAGTTACTTCTGACTTTAAAATTAGTCAGTGTTCTGTTTCTTATATTCTTACGTAATATTTTAAATTAAAAAATGTTTTCAAGAGTCTCTTACAGGATGGTGATTCTTCCAATGTGAAGGGGTTTAAAGACTGTATCTAAAGGTGAAAAGACTTGATTTCTGGCTATATTTGTTCACACTGAGAAAATTATTAACTTTTTGGTATTAAATTATATCATAATCGAATAAGAAATATAGTGATATAAAAGACTTCTGAAAGACATGGAAATAGAGGAAACTATTCATTGATTCAACAGATTTTTACTGAGTGCCCTCTGTATGCAAGGTGGCCCACTGTTACCTGTCTCAGTCATCTTATTGAAATGCTCAAACTTGGGATAAAAGAATGTGTTAGTTACTCAGTAGGAATGTAGCCACAGAGACACAAACCAAATTCACCTAGATGACATTATATATTGACAGTTATTAGCATTGCTCACTTTAGCAAACTAAGACTCAAAATTGATGTGAGGGATTACATGGGTAAAACTATCCTAGGGCAGTGTATTGCCAGAACTCCACAAAGTGTGGCTGTCCCAACACTCAGAACCCCAAGTTTTGATTTTATAAAGCCTCTTTTTTTCTCATGCCAGCACTGGAGATATTTTGTCAATGCTATGTCAACAGACCTTGGTTTATCATGCACATCATATTACACATTTGGAAAGACGACCTGTTTGACTTATGTGGGTTTAAGATATTAATGAAATTGAGATTTCCAGTTGGATTCTGGAAAACTCCAAAGTGTATGTGCATGTTTAGTCTTGTGGCTCCTGATAAACTCACGCCCTATTTTTCAAGTTTTGAAGGTAGAGTTGGAATACAAACAGCAATTCCAGATCATTTTAACTACGAGCTGAGACTTTGATCACATGGTCTAGAGACACTTCTGTGTAATAGAAATGTGGCGCACTCCTGTAATCCCAGCAGCTCAGGAGGCCGAGGCAGGAGGTTCGCAAGTTCAAAAGCCAGCCTCAGTAATGTGAGACATTAAGCAACTCAGTGAGACCCTGTCTCTAAATTTAAAAAAATACAAAGTTGGGCTGGGGATGCGGCTCAGTGGTCCAGTGCCCCTGAGTTCGATCTCTAGTACCCTACCCCCCAAAAAAAAGAAATGTTGAGAGCCTTATATGTAATTTTAAATTTTCTAAGTTACATTATAAAAAGAAACAGGCAAGATTAATTTTTAATAATATATTTTATTTAGTTCAATGTATCAAAAATACAATTTCAATGTAATGTATATTAAAAAAACCCCAAAATATTCTGCATTATGTGTTTCGTACAAAGTCTTCAAAATTGGGTGTGTATGTTCCACTTACGACATGTCTCATACGTATTGGGACTAGATAAATTTCGGTAGATTTTTGGCTACATGGTGACTCCTCTCCTGGATAGTGACAGATCTGGAATGTGGGCCTCTGGGTGCAAACCTGCCACTACGTTAACTGTTGAAATTTTGCCTTTGATCTGAAATTGCCACTGTTGTGAGGAGTGATCCTGAATATTTAATGATCACTGAATAAGGTTCTTAGCAAAGGCACAGGACCTTCCTCTCATATGCTTTTACTCTGGGTGCATTTTACAGGACCCTGGAGACCTAAGGGAAGATTAAAGGGTAGGATTCTTCCAGGAAAATTGCCATTGAGGATTTGCAAGTAGATGTGGAATGAGGGCTTAGGACTTGAGAGAGGTGGTGAAATTACCGGGTGAGATTAGGGAGAAGATTGTTGATAAATCCAAAGGCTGTGTTTTCTGTATGCTATTTTTCTGAATTCAATTAAGTCTGAGATAGCCATCCGAGGAGAAAGCCATTTTAAATTCTGCATGAGTGGGAAAGGAGCCCCATCATTTTCACACCTGTGAAGTAATTTTACTGCATGTTAACAGGGTCTCCTTAAGAGAGTCCCTTGAGCGTTTCCAATGGGGGAACTGGGAGTTTGTTTCCTATCAGAGGCCTCTGACCCATGGGGAAAAATTAATCCATGTCACAGTCGAATAAAATACAAGGTGATTCAGTTATTCTAGGAAAAGAGGCAAAATGATCTAGGAACTTGCTTTTGAAATTAAGAACCAGGAGCAGTGCACTGAGAAATCATATTCTATTTAGGTGAAAAGTACGAACACAGATTGGGGAGTGAGAAGGTTGTCAAGTCTGATCCAGGTGATAGTTGGTGGGGGTGAGCAGGTGCATTGGTGTCCAGTGAACAGCTGAACCTGGTGCTCTGTCCACTTGAAGAAGATGGTAGGCGAGGCTGGATCTCAGACCTCACCTCCTGCTAGACCTGGAGGGTTGGGGGCAGTGTCTTTACCCCGTTGACCTGTAGAAGAGAACCCATGATAACTGATGGGATCATCTGTCCTTCAAGGTTCTGTTTCCATATGAACTACTCATATGAGACAATGCTTCAGTGGTTTCAGACAGATTCAGGAAAAGCATTATTTTGGGAGGAGGACAGCATTCATTGAGCTGTGGTGGACGAGGCCATCTCTGTCTCTGCAGTGTGGCAGAAGTCCTGGGCTTTTGTGCTCTGGCATGGGACATCGTGAGCTGTGATCACTTTGGATTTTTGCCAGCTGAGTCCTGGACTCCATGCTCAAATCTCTGGTTCATTTTCCCAAAATAATTTCCTGAAAGGAATTAATTGATGTGTTAGCTTTAGGGTTATTTTGGTCAAAAAGGTTTTTAAAGCTTTGATATCTGCCAACACTTGTTTGTTAATGAGTGCTAGCAAATACCCAAATGAAATAAGTAATTCTCGTAGACATAAATGCTCAAATTGGACTCATGCTTAGTATGACAGGCTTTTTAAAAGTTATTGTTGTGGTTAGAATTGTGATCCTTGGGTATTACGTACACATATGTGATTAATTTCTGCAAGTAACCATCCTTAAGTTTGCTTGATGGAACTAAATGTGCTGACATGTAATAGTTTTTAGTGGAGAGAACTTGATCTCTGGGCACTGTGCCACCTGAACAGTTTGGAGCTAAGACCCAGAATTTAGAAGGGCAGGCTTGGGCTCAGCATCAGGAAGAACATTCTAACACCCCAAAGTTTTAAAAATGAAATGGGCTGTTATAAAAAGTTCCTCTCCATTGCTGAGGTTGCACGCGCATGCAAACGTCAAGGCCGGGTGGCCCCCTGCTGGAAGCATCTTGGAAAGAATTCTGCTTCATTCGCTGAACACGTGTTGCCTTTCAGAGTCAGTCAGGGGCTGCGGATTTGGTCAGTAAAATTTCCAGTTTCTCCTGAAAGCCAGGCATGGTGCCAGGGCTGCAGCTGTTTACAAGCTTGCTACCAAGAATGATGCTCTCAACCTTCAAGGAGCCTCAGAATCATTCTGGAAGCTCTTTAAAGGGGCCAATGGCTGGTTGCCATCCTCAGAATTCTGCTGCAGGAATTCTGGGTGGGACCTGAGTGTGTGTTTCTAGCAAGATCCAGGCACAGGTCCTGGGACCCCACATTGTGAATAGCACTGGTTTAGGATAGTGGTTCTCACCTGGGAATGATCCCCACCCACCAAAGTCCTTTGACAGTATCTGTGACACTCGTGGGGTGAGGGGTGCTACTGGCGTCTAATGAGTAGAACTGGGGATGCTGCTAAGCATCTAGAATGCATGACAGCCCCACAACAAAGACCCAGCCAGCCCCACATCAGTACTGTTGACACTGAGGAGCCCTCATCTGTGGGGGTGACAGAAAGTCAAGTGTTTATAGCAAGCTGTGAATAGATGGTGATAAGATAGCTCTGATAGATTGTGATAAGGGCAGTTTAGAGGCTGTGACTAATCCTAACTTAATCCTGGAGGTCAGTTAGGGGAACCTACCCACAGGGGCAATAACGCATGCAGTAGGACCATTTGCCACAATAAACCAAGTGAATTTGAAAGAGAAGTGCCTGGGAGGGCGGGGGGCACAGTTTTGCAGTTTAAGTGACATTTGACAGCTTTATAAAATGTGTAGCAATTTTGCCAGGGGTGTTCTAGCCTAAGGGAACTGGGTAAGCAAAGCCAAGGGAGAGCTTGTTGAGTTGGCTGGTGTGCCCAGAATGCAGTACAGACCCCGGGAGACTGGGGAGACTGGAGAGGTGCCGGGTGGTCACATTAGGACGCCAAATGCAAGCCACTTTCAAAAGGGTGGTGTTTAGCCTGAAGGCAGCAGCAGGTGTCAGTCCCATCAGGAATCAGTTCTGTTCACATTTTGCTGAGAGTCCCTGTGGTGCAGCTGGGTATGGGCTGCGTTATCTGGCCATAAGTCTCTACCCATATGTGGAGTGTGCCAGGTTAAGGGTGCCTCCTGCCCCTAGAGACGCCACCCCTGCTCTTGGGACATGCAAGCCTTCTTTCCATGAGGGTGGGGGGGGGCGGGCTTTGCAGATTAGTTCTTAGGATTCACAAGACTAATCCCTCCATTCAGGGTCTGCATGTCACACACATACACACAAAAGCGCTTCTTGTCAATGTCCTGAGCAAGCAGTTTGATGAGAACCAGCGCATGCCTTTTATATCGTGTACCATGCAGGGCACATTTCACGACAGGGTGACTCACCAGCCACCCCCTTGACTGTTGCGTGGAAGCCCATTGGAAATTCCACCTCCCTCTAAGCTGAGGGAGTTTTGCTGACTCATGTGCAGGAAGCATGTGCTGAATGTTTCCTTGGCCCTGGCAGAGTACCAAGTGACAAACACGGTTTTTAATATATGCACATCTAAAAGGTACTAAAGGTTAGACAATGAAAAGTCAGACTTCCTCCCTTCTCATCCCAATTTTTCTTCTTAGAACTTCTCAGAAACTAATGTAGCCAGTTTCTTACATATTTTCCAGAGATGTTTTGCTCTTTTGCAGCATGTAACACAAATGGCCAAGCATTCTGTCATAGTTTTTCCCCTTCTCAAATCTGTCCTGAAAGGGGGTGAGGGATGGCTTAGTGCTAGAGCACTTGCCAAAAATGCAGAAGACCCTGGGTTCAATCCCCAACGTGGCCAAAAAAGAAAAAAAGAAAGAAAAGGCAAACAAGATGCCTCACATCTACCCTGAGATAATTCCTGATGTCCCTGATTCATAGATGAGGGCATTATGACTGTAAGGATAAGTAACTCACTCAATGTCCTATAATAAATAGTAGGAGTGGAATTCTAAAGTGGAACTGGCCCAAGGCACCTGACAAGCTCATGATTGGATCCTCCAAGCGGGCTCCCATTCGTTCATGTGTTGAGATGAGGAGCAGGGACTTCAAAGGAAGGACAGCGATGAGTCCTACCTATCACCTGCCTCCCTTCCCAGCAGTTCAGCTCCTTCCCCAGACTGTATGCACCACTGACCACAGCAGTAGATGGCCAGACCCTGCCTGCTCCTGAGGCAGCTCAGGTCCTGCAGTTGTTCTTGAGCTCCCCTGGTCCTGAGCTGCTCACAGGCCCACGTGTCTGGCAGTATTTGACTTCTGTTGATGCCACACTCCCATGCAGGCTGGCAGCCTAGCCTGGCCCACAGCCTGGCTTGTCCCAGGTGGACATTCAGTGCCAGCCCTTTGTCAGTAACCATGCACCCTTTGGTAATGGTCAGAGCCAATCCACACAGGGAACAGAGCAGACCCAGTCTGAGCCATATTATGTGCAGAGAACCCAGCCTTCTGTCCAGGGATTGGTAGACAGTCTAAGAGGTGCTCAGGCCTTCCTAGCTCCTCCATTATGACTGCTGGGGCCATCTTGAAACCAGATGGATTGTTTGCAGTCTCAGTGGGAGTTCTCAACACAACTCATCAAAATGGTCTAGAAGGTGATTGGCAGGTAGGGAAGAAGGAAATTGCCTCATACAGACTCTGAGTTGTAGTGTCTTTGTGGCCAGGACTTTCTTACAATGCCTTCCAAAGGCACTGGGCACCCTCTCAGGAGAGCCTTGAGATGGGATATATGTCCCATCCAGAGGACATTGTCCAGCCAGAATGCAGGAATGCACACACATCCACAGAGGCGTGCGATCTGAAGACCAAACTCCGATTTCGAATTGTAGCTATTTTAGGTGCATGCTTGGAATTTTTGTTTCTGGTGCTAACAAGGTGGAGCACGTTGCATTAATTTTGCATGTATCATTTCTTTGGTTGACAGGTAACAAGGAGAGAGCACACTCATCTACCCTCTGGGTGTTGCTGAGCATCGTCTTGGGAGCAGTGGCCATGCTGTGCAAAGAGCAAGGGATCACTGTGCTGGTAAGAGCCCAGACTCAGGCAGGGCCTGCCCTTTGTTCACATCCTTCCCATCCTACCTCTCAGGCCAGCCCTGTCTCTGTGACCTCCTCTACTTCTGCATCCCATTGCTGGCCTAAGGGCATAGACCTTTCTTGACATTGGCTTATGCTGTCGTAATTCAGATGAAGACTGACTGGTGCCCTTGTCCACCACTAGTAACTGGTGGGAAATGGTGCACAGGAAGTTTATGGGACCACAATTCATCCTCTGAGTGGTTCCATAGGAAAGAGGAAAGAATGGTTCGAGTTTCCTAGGACGCTCTCACATGCATCAGTAGAGTCCTAGGTACAGCAAGGGACTGACCATTGACAAACCAGCAATGTGTTCAATCCTGGATTTTGAAAGGGCAGTGTGTAATTTGGAAATGAGGAAATTATAGTTCTGCCAGCCACTGAAACCCTCACAGAACCCCACATCCTCGTCTCTTCTCCAGTCTCCACCGGAGAGTCAGACTTCAACCCACACTAGAATCCAAGTGTTCCATGTTCACAATTTGATGGAAAATGAAAACTAGTTAGTTAGTCTAGTATGGAAAGGAGCGTGTGTGATGATGCTGATGTGTCAGGTGGGGCTTAATCCCCAGAGGGCTTTCTCAACCCAGATGTGCCTCCTCATGTATTTTTACTATTGAGCCTTGAAATCTCAGTAATAGAGTAAACATATCATCTTGGTTCATTTTAAATGTTTTAGAGTACATGTTGTTTTGGAAATATAAGTAAAATCCAGATGTGAAACTTTTTTATTGTCATTATTTTACTGATATAGCTTTTGTGCCATAAAAGGCACAGATGTAAAGTATGACTTGAATTTGGACAGTGATATGCATTTATGAGACCATTGTTCTGTCCAGATATGCAACATGCTCATCACCCCAGGAAGAACTTAATGGTGTTGTGTGTGTGTGTGAAAACATCAGAAATTTATTAGTTGCTCAAAACATTACATTGATCTTGACATACCATATATCATACATTTGATTCAAATGGGGTATGAATTCTTATTTTTCCACGTGTACAGACTGCAGGATCACATTGGTTACACATCCACATTTATACATACTGCCTTACTAGTGTCTGTTGTATTCTGCTGCCTTTCCTATCCCCTTCCTATCCCCCTCCCCTCCCCTCTCATCATCTCTCTCGACCCCATCTACCCGAACTCATTTCTCTCTCTCTTTTTTTTCCCTTCCCTCTCACATCCTCTTATATGTAATTTTGTATAACAATGAGGGTCTCCTTCCATCTTCTGTGCAATTCCCCTTCTGTCTCCAATTCCCTCCCACCTCTCGTCCCTGTTTAATGGTAATCTCCTTCTCATGCTCTTCCTCCCTGCTCTGTTTTGAGTCACCCCCCTTATATCAAAGAAGACATTCGGCATTTGTTTTTTAGGGATTGGCTAACTTCACTTAGCATAATCTTCTCTAATGCCATCCTTAATGGTGTTTTTTAAGTGAAAATAGTTTTAAAAATCATCAAATAAGAGTAACTTTAAAATCCCTGTCCCAAGTGTGCCAAGACCTGTAACTAAAAACCAGGATGCATACCTGACCGTATGACGTCTGTGTTGTGTTGTCTGGGAAAACTCACATCAAGGCATCTTTCATAGTGTCTCCCTTATGTTGTGATAAGACCCTGGGGCCAGCTAGCTGTGACTTCAGCCATGAACTCAAGCAGACCCATTTGCTGAAGTTCTGGGGTGTGACCGTGCATGCTGTCCCCCCAGGAGCACTTTGTTCATCTAGCCCTGTTCTGTTCTCCCCTCATTGAGGCCCACCTTCCTCCGCACAGGCAGCCAAGCGATCGCTTCACAACTTCAGTGGCACTCCAGTTGCCACTTGAAGCCCCGCCCACAGCTTCCCCCTGTGTGTCACAGGGAACTTGGGCTCCACTTGCCTGCAAGCCGCCAGCTGCCAGCCTCTCCTCAGCACCAAACCCGACAAGCTGTTTCTGCCCCAGGCCTCTGTAGGGATGTTCCTTCTGCCTGGCCCTCCCTGCGCCTGCTCCTTCTGTCCTCAAGTCACACTGACAGTGTCAGTGACCCATCCCATCAGCTCTGTCCCAGGTCTCTTCTGGCTCAGTCCCCACTGTAGTGTCACCAGCGACTTGTTTGCCACCTTGGTGATGGTGGCAGGTTCTCTATAGTGCTGTCGTCCACGTGTTCCTTTATTGTCTGCCTCTTCCACTAGACTTTAGTCCCATGAGGGCAGAGACTAGGTCTGTTCTGGGATTCCTAGGGATAAACCTGCATGCACAGAGCAGATTCTCAGCGAGCCTTCATTGCATGGGCAAGAGCACAGAGGTCATTCTAGGACCACCTCGCGTAGGCGCCAGTGGTTCAGCAAGTGCTGAGTGTCTTACGTTAGTCTCGGCTCCCCCTAGGAGCTCCCCAGCGGGGAGAAGAGGGTTCCCCAAGCATAGAGTTACCCCTGTCAGGGTTCATCTGAGTAGAAGCTGTGGTTGAAGCCCCAGGAAGAGAGAGACACAAATCCACTTTCCTTTTCCTCCATTTTAGCCACTTGGGGCTTTAAATTATGAGGGGAAGTTTTAGAAATGTAGGATGTGATCAGAGGTGGAGAAATAGGAAGTAAAAATGTGGAATTTGAGCAACCATAAGAATATCTTGGAAGAGAGTAGTCAAAGCTATTTAGGGGTTCACGTGAGTCAAGGTAAAGATTAGTGGTTTTCCTTATAAAATTAAGGTGAGCTAGCAAGGAAATAGCAAAGAAAAAAAAATTGCTACAGAAAGATAATTGAATCTCCTGCCTAGCTCTCTTATTTAAAGTTGACTCTATGTAAAATGTTTCTCAGCCTTGGCACTGTTGACATTTTAGAGCAGGTAATTCTTTCTGGTGGGGGGCTGTCTTATGGCCTGTCTCTACCCATTAGATGCTAAGAGGACTGCTTTAGTTGTGACAACCTTCATTGCCTCTGGACATTGGCAGACACCACAAGAGGCAGAATCGCTGTTCTGAGAACCACGGCTCTAAAGCCTTGCTCTGATCTGAAGGGCGGTGTGAGGACGGAGCATCCCAACACCCCAGATGCTTGCTGAATCAGATTCCCTGTGTATCAGTCCTCAGGGCGGCTGCCATACTCGTTTGCATGTCAGAAGCACTAAGGTTAGGCTGGATTTACATAAATAAGATGTGGACATTTTGATGCTGCCTTCAAGTGGGATGGAGGAGGGAGTGTGGTTGTGTGTTTGATGCAGTCCTGGTGACCGCATGATTACCCCTTGGTGACCATCCCTCAGCTTCGGGGCAGAAAAACAAGCAGCTGGAGAAGACGGCGGCAGCGAAACAGGAAGCTTCTGCCTTCTAGAAAATGGTTTACAGCCAAGCAGAAAGGGTCTCCTGTGACCCACTATGATCACATATCACATGAGTGAATAAAATCAGGACTCTCTGAAATGTTTAACCCGGCACTGGCCCGTGTATTGGATAATTAGTGGCTACCAACAGTTATGGGAGCAGGTTAAATAGGGATGTCATCCTTGCTCTGAAAACCACAAATTACCACTGACTTCTGACAATTTATGATCTTCTTTTCTACAAAGCCCTATATTAAAAAGACCCCAGTCACATGGGGACAGTTTTAACCATATATTCTGGCTCTATTCAGACCCCTCCTCTCCAGATGGGTCAGGGATATGCTAGGTGATATGGTCTGCTGCAGTGATATTTGCTGAAAGTCTTATCTCAGGGTGGAGAATAGAATCCAAGGTTCATCTTTCCTTCAGCCTGTAACTATAGGCTTAGTAGCTGTCAAAGTAGCCCTTACCTGCAGGAAAGAAGCCATCGTGGGGTGAATGGAAACTGTGCATGGGTGGAGCCACAGTAGCATGCTGCCAGGGGCCTCTCAGGATTGAAGGTATTTGCTGTTCACCTAACAGTCATGGGCAGTTCTCCCAATTGATGGAAGTATCTGACTGCACAGCAGGCCCAGGCTGACGGGAGGCCCTGCCATGATCCAGGTGCATTTCCAAAGTGGCCCTGGGCATCTCCATCCCAGCCAATTGACAGAGTGGCCAGCTTTCAAACCAAACCCCCCAAATCGTACATATCATTTCTACCCATGCCCCGTCGGCCGAACTCAGCCACATGAGCTTACCTAACTATAGGAAGTTGTAGTCTAGCTATGTAACAGAAGAAGGGGATGCTAGTGGGCAATTGAGACTACCTAAGAGATCCAAGGCTTCTGATGTGCACCTGCACCTACTCACCATGCCCAGATGAGCCAGCACTTGAGGCTGGCTTACATGGCTGGGTTGGGACTGTTGATTACTGCCTTCCACTTCAGCGTAATTACCCCAGGCAACTAACCACTCTGCTGAATGAACTAAAGGACTGTTTTATGGTTATGAAGAAAAGGGAGAATCAGGGATGGCCTGTGGGAGCCCCAAATTTCTAGCTACTCTGAATCTTATAAATACTCCTAAGTGTAGGCCATGAAGTCATTGCTGGATAATAAATGTGGTATAATGCTTTACCATGAACAAGTGCCATACAAGCATTGATGGTTCTTTTTTAGCACTGAAGAGTTCTGGGATGATCTGAACTTTTGCATTCCTTGGCCTGATTCAGTAATAAAATTGTGATGTGTAATTGCTACCCAATGAGAGCCAGGCTGTCCCACTACTGATGGTGTGGCTTTGCGTCCTAGGGCTTGAATGCCGTGTTCGACATCTTGGTGATAG
This sequence comes from Marmota flaviventris, assembly GCF_047511675.1. Classification (NCBI taxonomy): domain Eukaryota; kingdom Metazoa; phylum Chordata; class Mammalia; order Rodentia; family Sciuridae; genus Marmota; species Marmota flaviventris. Next base: position 156,954,358 of record NC_092501.1, on the reverse strand, counting down.
GCAAATTCAACGTTGTGGAAGTCATCCAGAAGATAGTACGTAGGGACAAGTCATTGGAGGTGAGTACATACTTTTGCCTCGAGCCCAGACATGGAAAATGTCAAGCGCCAGCTGATTTTAAAATGCCATCTTCTAAGTATTTCTTGTGATTCTGAATTCTAGACTAGCCAGCCCTTAATGCAGTGTCAAAGTAATTGAAGCAGAATTGCTGCACATTGGAACCTGGCTTGGTCACACTTCTGTTTGAAAATCTGTGACAACAGGTGCTTTGTGGTATTCTTTCAGAATATCGGCCTGCTCAGGAGTGGGGGCCTCCTCTTCCGAATGACCCTCCTAACCTCTGGAGGGGCTGGGGTGCTGTACGTGCGCTGGAGAATCATGGGTACTGGCCCGCCGGCATTTACTGAGGTCGACAACCCAGCCTCCTTTGCTGACAGCATGTTGGTTAGGGTGAGTACCCAGTCTGCTCCCCTTTTGCACTATTTTCTTTCCCCATCAGATTTCCAGATCCTTCATCCATCCTCACCTCTACCCCACCACACTCACAAAATCCCTAACAGATAGACACCTCTACCCCACCACACTCATAAAATCCCTAACAGATGGACACCTCTACCCCACCACACTCACAAAATCCCTAACAGATAGACACCTCCAAGTCTGCTTGCTGTCGCTGAGGATATTCTAAGATGAAACCAACTTTTTATCAGAGAAGATGTGTGGAAGCTCCTTGTACAAGCATCTCTTGGTATCCATGGGGATTAGTTCCAGGACCCTCCATGGAAACCAGAATTCATGGATGCTGTAGTCCCTCATATAAAATGGTAGAATGTTTGTGTATAACCTGTGCATATCCTCCTGTATTTTTTAAATCCTCTCTAGACTATGTTTAATACCTCATACAGTGCCTACACATCACTTCATTCACATGGATTCAGCAAAGTACTCAATGGGTAGCAAATTCAAGTTTTGCTTGTTGAAATTTTCTAGAATATTTTTTCCTAAATATTTTCAATCCATGGTGAATCTGTGGATACAAAGGTCCATTCTAATATCAGGTTCCTTGCCAGTCTTATAAAATTGCCCCCAGACCCTGTCACTTATATTATAAGTGACATTAACTTGTCTAGGTTAAGACAAAATGTAACAATATTGTGTGCTCTCTGAAAAGTCTTAATGTTGTCAAGACTCTTTTTTAGCCTAAAGGCAAGAGTATCAAGCCACAGATTCTTAGCTATGTGCTTCATAGAGACAGAAAACAAGAGGACAACCCCAGAACCTTATTCTTAGGTTGGTGGGCACATTGATGACTCCTAGGGCTCAGGTTTCCTGGGTCACAGATGACTTTAGGCATGACAAAATAAATGGCTCATGACTTGACCGGAAATATAGCAAATGTATTGCTTGGTCTGGTGGCTTGGCAGTCTGTTTATGTTTAAAATCCATATGTGTTTTAAAAATTACAGACTTCAGCACCATGTACAAAATACACACTGGCAACATTTTATTTTTATGCATCTGCTGTCCTTGAACAGATGCCTCTGAGTGCCTCAAAAGTGAAGTTAGGAGATATATATATATGTATACATGTTCTTTCAAGTTCAGTGTCAAATAAGTGTTTGTTTTCCTTTTGACTGACAGGCCATAAACTATAATTACTACTATTCATTGAATGCTTGGCTGCTGCTGTGTCCCTGGTGGCTCTGTTTTGATTGGTCAATGGGCTGCATCCCCCTCATTAAGTCCGTTGGTGACTGGAGGGTAATTGCTCTAGCAGCACTTTGGCTCTGCCTAATTGGCCTAATATGCCAAGCCCTGTGCTCCGAAGACAGCGGCAAGAGAAGGTAAGAGCAGCCCTGAATTTTAACTTCCACCCTGGGTCACGGCTGAAGCATTTTGCTAAATCCAGCACTGATCATCTTAACAATTTTGTGGACATGATGTCTAAGGACATTTGTTTCAAATGCATATTAATGGCAAGGATGAGTCCCATCCGCCTAGAGCACAGGGCTGGCTTCAACTAGTGGGAGGGAAGTCAAGGGGGGGTACAGATGACTGCTCTGTCTCCCCCGCCCCTTCCCCCGTGAAATAGCACTTGGAGATCCTTTTCGCTGTAGGTGGTAAAGAGTAATTTATGGTCAGAACAGAGAGTGTAATTGATGTGTGTTGTGCCCATTATTTCACAGTTCTCCTTCAAAAAAAAAAAAAGAAAGAAAGAAAACCAAGTGAATGCTGTGGTGATTCCTTCTGTTGTTGTCCGGTACAAAATAAGCTCCTGCCCCAAAGAGACCATTCTTTCTTGGCAGAAAAAAAAAAATTTTTTTAAAGGTTATTGAGAAAAACAAATGTGTTTCATGGAAATGAAAACTGTTTAAGATGATTTCTATTAAGCATGGTGTTTATAGAATTAGTAATTTCTCAAGATAAATCAAGTTTCACATTCATCTGTGTTTTAAAGTGGTTGATGATTCTAAAGAGCAATGAAATTTGGTCTCAGTCATTTCACATGTACATATGAAACACGATTTTTTAAAAACATACCATAGGCACTGGCTCCAAGAAGGAGCCACCAAATTTGACCTTGCTTCTTCATTCCTCCTCCTGTATCGTATGGGATGTTAGGAAGGATCCATCTGTCTTAGAAGTGTTCCAGTGCTCAGCTCTCTGTTTGGTGGTGTGTACCAATCACACATGATATTAGTTTGTTTCAGATTTATGACATTCATCCTACTTCACTATTATTATTACTGTTAAGTATAGCAGGGAGTTTGTTTTCCATGAAACTACATTGAACTATTTAATACCTAAATGGCTGGAGGCATAGTTAGGAACAGGTGAATTAATCAGAGCTCATAAACGTGATCATTCTAACTTTATTAATATGACTTGTGTGACTTCTAAGTTTTGCTCTCGTGCCTATGTTAAGTGCCTCGGTAATCCCGTACTGCCAGCTAAATCCTCTCCTGGTGACATTTTTCTGCTGGCAATGGTACCATTTTAAGTTGATGACATGAAAAAAAAAAAAAAGAAAGGTCTTTATCATTAATGTTGATAGGATGTTTTTCTTGACAAATCCAAAAAGAACCATCTATTTAAATACTTTTAATCTTCCAGAATCCTTACACTGGGCCTGGGATTTCTTGTGATCCCCTTTCTTCCTGCAAGCAACCTGTTCTTCCGAGTGGGCTTCGTGGTGGCCGAGCGGGTCCTCTACCTCCCCAGCGCTGGCTACTGCATGCTGCTGACCTTTGGATTTGGAGCCCTGAGCAGACATACAAAAAAAAAGGTACCAGCCCAGAGTGGCGCCATGTATGACCAAAACAGCTGCAGCTGCTCACTAGTGACGTTGCTTCTCTCTGTTCTTAAGAAGCTCATCGCTGCCTTTGTGCTGGGGATTTTGTTCATCAACATCCTGAGATGCATGATTCGCAGTGGGGAGTGGCGGAGTGAAGACCAGCTTTTTAGAAGTGCCCTGTCCGTGTGCCCCCTCAATGCTAAGGTACCTTGGCTGCCACCTTTCTTTTAAAAAGATTTTACTAGGAAATATTTTGAATCCTCCAGCTAAGTCAGAAGGACACTTAATGTTGGACAGTATTTTGCATAACACCATGATAACCAAATACATGGTTTTTTTTCTTTACTGTATTTCTTAATGATTTTGATAAGATTCATAAAAATCCCACTTAGCTAAAATACTTCAAAAGACGTTATTAAAACCAGACAATATCAATGAAGCAGATTACTTAAAGGGAGTCCTGTGCATCTTCCAGTTGTTGTGATCACTCTCTGAAGGGCCGGAAAGGGGACATCACATCTCCGGGTGGGAGTTGGGCAAGGCCCACTTCAGAACCCAGACTCTGGCTTTAGTAAGAGCTGGCTCCTCCAAGCTGCAATTCAGAGGTGGTAATACCTACAATTGGGCATCATTTGGTGTAGGACGTTTAAATTATGCTGTGTATTTCACAAAATACATATTTATGTCACCTTCAGGTTCTCAGCATCGGATTGCTTTTGTCAGGTTAAGTAAACAAAAACGTATAGACTACAACGTTGGCGGTGTTTGTGTTGAAGCAGGCAAGAATACATTTTACTTAAGTTTTTTATGAATCTGAGCTTTACACACAGCTGGCTGTGCCTCTTTGGGCAGGAAGGCTGTTTTTGAACTTTCAGTGCCCTTCTCTCTAAGAAGGGGATGATCCCGCATGCTGGCCTTGTTCTGAGGCCCAAGCGAACGAAGGTACCTCAGTCGGTGGCCAGCACAGAGTAAGTGCCAAGAAGTGTCAGCTTGCATGGATTCTTTTGAGTTTGGGCTTCCCATTAAATGGCAGGAAGGTTCTAGGGCATTAGGTTAGAAGACTTTCTGTTAGTATAGATTATTATCATTAAGTAATGATACCTTTTCTCTTAGGTCCTCCAAATTGGAGGTGCCTGGATGCTCCCATGCCGTCCTACTGGATGGGGGGAGCTCTCTGGAATTCTCTCTCTTTTTCACATTCTATATGTATGGGAAAGCAATGATTTCAGGCAAATTTATGTGCATAAAATGCAGAGTTGCTTCTTATTGTGACCTGCAGTGAAAGATAGCAGATAAAAGGTGCTGACTCCTCATCTGTCCTGTTCTTGGATTTAAAACATCTTGTTCGTGTTTTACAGTTGGAGACTTAGATAAAAGAGTGAATTACTTGGAGTTTTTATCTTTAATTTTATTTGCTGACTGATCAACTTATTTCATGCTACTAAAAATAAATTGCCTGTGATTTAGTTTAATAAATGTGAATAGGTTTGCTTTATTTTTACTTTTCTATGTGAATAGCAGTAATTACCCCTTTTTATTTGTGTAGTTCTGTACCAAAGGAGCTCAGGTCCCTTTATAGAGGCTATATAATTAATCTCCATTATCCTCCTGCTAAGGTTCTTTATTTTTCCAAGTGGGAGAAACTGAGGCATAGAAAGGGTAAACTGACATTTGCGTTATTTATTTGGGTGGCTAGATATCAGGTAACTAGTAAATGAGGGGGTGGGACATATGACGACTGGGCCTGAGAGTCAGCCCATGGCATGGATGGTTTCATATGTAACAGGCTAGAAAACAGGGCAGGTACACAGTTAGAGGGGTGTGCCAGTGTGAGCGCTTGTGTTTCTCTTTATAACTTAAGGTATGCACAAAAGGTCTCATCTTCAAAACAGACCCACTGGGAGTAACTGTTTTCTAAGAACTTTTCAATTATACCTTTCAATGTGAGCAAGATAGAGGTTTTTTGTTTTGTTTTTAAACTTTCTACTATAAATCACAGCGTGGTACTGTTGTCTTCCTTTCTTGGACAAAAGCTGAGTAAGTTCCAGGGAAGAGATCTCACTGCTTCCCTTCAGGCCATGGTACAGAATGAGTCCTCCACACTGCTCTTTGCCTGGTGTTCACTGAATATTAAGTCTGCAGCTGGCCCTGGATCTAGTTTACACCCAGATTTACCAACTAAAACTCATCTTTTTTAAAAGATAGCAATGTCAACACAGGTGCTGGTGCCCAGCCTGCATTTAAATACCCACCGTGCCTTGTATATGGTAGGCACTTAAAATTAGTTATTGCATTGGGCTAAATGGAAATTGAATTCACTGAGCCTGCTGTGGATGAGATTGCAAATGTCTAATTTATTTGCAGTCACTTGGTTTTTAAGGCTTAAACATATGTTGCACTTGGTATCAACTCTGCAATACAATTCCACATTCTTTTAACAGTGAGCAGGATCATAGCCCCACATGATGGATCTCCTGAAGGAATGATCCAGGAACCCTTATAGTGTTTTTAGTTTAAAACATTTTAAATTTAATATCCAGTGTTGGCAGAATTTTTCAAATAAACTGATTTAGTACTGGTATTAAAAGCACCTTTCATTCATGATGCTTTTACTTTGCATTTACATCATTCAGTTGTGATGGTGGTTTTTATCTGGCTTCTGTGCTGGTCACTGCCTCAGACTCTGAAGCACAAAGTTGAATGAACAGGTTTGGGGTTTTTTTTGTTGTTGTTGTTTTGTTTTAAAGTCTTTCATATACCATGGAAACAAAAATCACCCCCATTCTCTAAGCAGTTTCAAGACCCTGGTTGTCAGGTTTGTGCTTTGTTTTGTTTTGTAATCTAGGCAGCTATTTTCTAGTCACAGAATCTCCTCCATATAATCCACAGGGTAAAGCCGTTCACCAGGCCTTGATTTAGGGACCTCCTTCTAGGGCTGAATCTGCTTCAAGTCATTCCACTTAAATAACTGCAGTCTGGTTTTCCAGAGGGCCCCTTCCTCTCCCTTGGTCTTCCGGTCTGGCATTCGGAGCATCTAACAGAACACTGTCCATACTGCAGAGGGCAGTTGAACTCTTTGTCTGAGCTTTTTATGGAGAAAATAGAATTTTCCTGGAACAAAGGAAAGCAGCAGGAGCATGGGGGTGGAAGAGGCGGGAGTCATGTTGAATTCGGAGTAGAAGCTGAATTGGTATTCTGGGGCCCCGAGGACATCCCTTACAGGTTGCATTTTCTGGCCTTGGGTTCTTTTGTGCATGGGACGGAAGGTGAAGGCACCCTTCCAGGCTGGGGTCTGGGGAGATGCAAAATCAAGCTATTTACGTCACACGTCTCCCAATGCATGCTCTGGCAATAACATTAACTGAACCACCTCCAGACTATTATTTAAGGATGAAAATACCTGTGAATGGACAATACTTTGGTCCAGGAAGCTAAATTATTCTATGTGGTGCACAGGCGTGCACATTTATATTACCTGCGATTTCTCTGCTTGTGATCCTTTTATCAGATTAGGTAAACACAAGTGTAGCTACTGTAAAGCCTGTTGCATGTGTGCCTATAGAGTGTTGCACTCTTCTTCCCCTTCCACGGATACACTTGAAAAAGTGCCATAGCTGTAGGGTAAGACTGGCCATGCAGGGTGTGATTCTGCCTTCAGAGGTGGTTCAAAGCTGTGTTCCGATGTGGTGCAGCTGGAGTAGGCTTAAACTGTTGCTGTATTTCAAGGTTCATAGCTTTGCTCCAACGGCCATAACAGCCTGGGTGGCTTAATCACAGAACTTTATTTTCTCACAGTTCTGGAGACTGGAAGTCCAAGATCAAGGTCTGCGCAGGGTGGGTTTCCCCTAAGGCCTCTCTCCGTGGGGGGAGATGGCTGCCTTCTCCCTGTGTCTCCCCCATGGTCTTTCCTTTGTGCACACCTGGTGTCTGTGTGTCCAAGTTACCTCTTCTTGTAAGGACACCAGTCAGGATTGAGGCCACCCACATACCCTCATCTTACTTTAATGACCTTTTTAAAGACCCTTTAATTACCTTTTTAAAGTCACTAGTGCCTATTTTGAGGCACATTATACTCCAAGAAGAAAAGCAGATGGTGTGAATGAAGGGATGGCGAAGTTGCCTGGAGCAGTCAGCCCATGGTCACCTGATAATCAGGTGTCACATAGACAAAAAGAAACACAGGCTTAGGAACCCAGTGCAAATCCAACATCACAGTCAGATGGGATGTTCAGCAATGCCAAAGCAGTGTGTCGGCTTGGAGAGAGAAGAGACCACTCAGGCATGCACCAAATGTCACACCTGCATCTGGGTGGTTCTTAGCATGTGCCAGGTGCTTGATAGAAGTGTCATTACCAGTCACCCTGAACATTCATAACTGAATGGATATCTGTAGTCTGTCTTTCTGAAATTGCTACTAGAATTTATGTTATGTGGTTCCAAAAGGAGCTTTCCATCACCAATATGTACCTCTGATCATAGAGACCAAGGGAATGGTGGCTGCAAGGGACACGGGGAGGAGAGAAGGGGAGCTGTGGTTTATCGGAGGCAGAGGTTTAGAGTTGCAGGATGGAAAGAGATCTGGAGGCGGATGGTGGCAGTGGATACACAAGAGTCGGAACGTACTTAGTGCCCCTGAACCACACCCTTAAAAATGGCTGAGATTGTATGTTATGTGTATTCTATCTCAATTAAAAAAATTAAACCATCTTAGAATAAAATGGTCGTTATTAAATAATTCTAAAATTTAGCCATTTAAAGTGAACAACTCAGGGGCATTCAGGGTCTCCAGGGCACTGTAGCCTCAAGTTCTGTCTAGTTCTAAAACACTTTCATCCCCTCAACCCTATTGGTTTCTTCCCCTTTAGTGTGTGAGATGTGGAGTGGGGAGGTCTTCTTGGAGCTTCTCCTTCACTGCCTGGCTCTCTGGGTGGTCACACCCAGCTGGGTCTTCTCTTACCACCTGTGCCTCCTCCCTGGCCGCCATGTTGGCATCTCTGGCTTGTCTCTCTCCTGAGCTTGGGTGGCCACTGGGCCTCTTCACTCAGACTTCACAGTCAGCCCAGTCTGCACCCCAAATAAGACAGCTCACCCGACCTTCCTCGTTGAGCACCATCACGTGCACTGCACTGAAAACCTGGTGTTCATTTTGGCACACTTTTTACATTCCTACCAACCCATCACCAATTCTGTGCCTTTTGCTTCTTCAGTGTTCCTCAAATTCCTCACCACTCTATACCATCTAATTCAGTCTGCTGTCCTCTATCCCCAGGACCATGGCCCCAGCCTCTGCCTGGACCCTTGCTGTCTGCTGCTTTCCCCCTTGGGTATCTCCTGCAGTGTGTCCTATTTCATAGGACCACAAGTCTTAGTATACTGTCCCTGGCAGGTCCAATCCTGACGTCTGCGACCGTGACCTTATTTGGGAAGGGGGATGAGGCAGATGTAATTAAGATGTAAGTCAAGATGAGGTTTCTCTGGTTTGAATGTCCCCACTCGTTCACGTGTTAGAACCTCTATCTCCACCTTCATGTGTTGAAGGTGTTTGGAGATGGGCCTTCGTGAGGTAGTTAGAGATAGATGAAGTCAGGACAGTGGGACCCCAGGATGGCATTAGTGGTTTTGTAAGGAGAGAGAACTGAGCTCTGGCGCCTGCTCTTGCCACGTGATACCCCCCGCCATGTCAAGATGCAGCAAGAAGCCCCTCACCAGGTATAGCCCTGGGCCCGAGACTCCCCAGGCTCCAGAACTGTGAGCCAACTAAACTTATGTTCATTGGGAATTACCCAGTCTGTGGTATTCTGTTACACCAACAGAAGAGGGACTAAGAGAGGCCACACTGGGGTAAGGTAGTCCCTGAATCCAATGTGCTTGGTGTCCTTATGACCAAAGAAGGCCCAGTGAGGACAGTGGCAGAGAGGCAGCTGCAAGCCAAGGTCACCAGCAAACACCAGAAGAGAGGCGGGTAGCTGCTCGTGCCTCAGAACCTGTGGAAGGAGCCAGCCCCGCCAGCACCTTAATCTCAGCCTCGAGATTGGTGAGAGAGAAAGTGCTGCCTCGTGTGCCCCAGTTGCTGATGCTTTGATACAAAAGCCTGAGGGTGCTCACAGGTTTGCACACCCTGCTCTGGCCCTCTTGCTCTCAGGGCAATGACCCAGCCAAACCTGCCCTTGCCTGAGCTGCCCTGTACAGGGCTACTCTGCCGGGGCTGGCCAGCCTGTGCCCCTGCCCTCTGCATGCCCACGAGACTGAGCCCCTGCTCAAGCTCTGCTGGCTCCCTCCCAGCCCTGGAGCCCTTTGCAGGGCTGTTTACTCACGTGGTAGTTTGATTGTTAGTCAGGTGCACTGTGAGGCAGGGACTTTCTCAGCCTTTGCTCCCTGTGCTGTCCCCAGCTGCTGGCACAGAGCCTTTCCCAGTCACCATCTACCATTGCCTGAAGGATGCAGGAGGGTGGGTTTCATTAGGTCTTGTCTTGGTTCAGACTGCTGCGGCAGAATACTGTGGGATTCTGAGCCTGAGTGGCTCAGATCCCAGACATTTACCTCTGACAGTTCGGGAGGCCGAGCAGTCCGGGATGAAGCCACCAGCAGATGCAGTGTCCAGTGAGGGCCTGGACAGTGGGTTCAGAGACAGCTGTGTCTTCTCACTGTGTCCTCACCTAGCAGAAGAAGGGCACGAGGGTGCCCCTCATGACCTAATCACTGTGCAAGTTCCTACGTCTTCACACTGTCCTGTCAGGAGTTAGGATCTCAACATAGGGATGTACAGGGCACATAAAATGTTTCTCCCATAACAGACACAAAGCCAAATGCTCGAAGTGCCACCAGAGAAAGACATCGTACAGGAAGGGGCTGCATCTGGGTAAAATGCGCAGACAGAGTCACAGTTTCTTGCCGTCACGTCCAAATGTGACTGACAGTTATCTCAATGGTAATGGGGTGTGGGGGGTAGAAGGGGGCTTTAAGAATTAGGAATAAAAACAGCCTCACTTCATGATTTTGTTTTCTCTGAGAAATAGCTATTTTCCTTCCGTCACACTTTAGTGATCAGTGTGCGTATTACCTCCCTTCTAGTCTTAGTGTGGGGAGTTAACCTGCCCCCTGTAAGGTTTTAGCAAATATCCTGAAGGGTGTTCTCTTCAGTCCCTCTCCCTCTGTGTTCAGTTAGAAGATGTGGTTAGAGTCCTGGCTCTGATGGCCACATCGTTCTCTGTATTTGCAGGTTCACTACAACATTGGCAAAAACCTGGCTGACAAAGGCAACCAAACGGCGGCCATCAGATACTACCGGGAAGCAGTGAGGTATGCGACCGAGTCTTCCAGAAATACCACGGGTGTGCGGGTTTTGATCTCACTTGCTGGGGTCCTAAACCCATCCCCTCAACGACCCCAACCTTGAAAGGTCTTCACTGATTCCTGAGAGTGTAGTGGAAAGTACCCAACAAGTAATAGCTTGGTTTCTCTCTCAACTTTCAGGTTAAATCCCAAGTATGTTCACGCCATGAATAATCTTGGAAATATCTTAAAAGAAAGGAATGAGCTACAGGAAGCCGAAGAGCTGCTGTCTTTGGCTGTTCAAATACAGTAAGCATTGCCTTTATAATTATGCCAGGGACAAAGAAACAAGCTCCTTTGCTCTGACATCTGAGCCTTTCTGTTTTCTTATTGAAAATGCTCTTCAGGCCAGACTTTGCTGCTGCGTGGATGAATTTGGGCATAGTGCAAAACAGCCTGAAACGGTTCGAGGCAGCAGAGCAGAGTTACCGGACAGCAATTAAATACAGAAGGAAATACCCAGACTGCTACTACAACCTCGGGCGTCTGGTAAGACCAGGCCGTCCCAGGCCTGCCACAGTCTGGCTGGGCACAAATGCCGCAGTCTGGCTGGGCACACAATCACGAGCCACCACACAGCTTGTAGATTCAAACAGCAACTCTTTATTCCCAAACTCACACCAGCCGTCTACAATCACGTTCTGGCGAAATCCACCTTCTCTGCCCAAATCCACGTTCTCTGCCCAAATCCACGTTCTCTGCCCAAATCCAAATCCACTGGGCTTCTATCTCCAAAATATACTGTCTGAATCCCGTGAGAACTCAAGGGGAACTCAGGCAGCAGGATACGCCCTATTCCCAGCAGGAATAATCTTAAACCTTAAACCTGGAACCTAAACTGGGAACGCCCTAAACACGATTATCTTAAACCGGGAACACCCTAATCTGCCTTGGTCCTTGAGCAAGGTCACCTACATTCAATGTCACTGCAACATGGGGTACGCTGGCAAGGAAATTGTCATACCTACTTGGCTAATGGCTCCCAGCACAGGCCTACAGGAGGAAAGACTGGGTTCCCCTTAATTAAAATCAAGTGACAGTCATAAGGCCTATCCAGCACTTGACATTTTATAAGGTGCTTCCACATTCATTTATCTCCTTTGACGGAAGCTGTTTGATTTCCTTATGTTCAGTGTTGAAGCTCTAATGAGCAAAAAGTCCAACTTAAGCCAAGTCTATAAGATCAGCAAGGCAATAGGTGAAACTAAGAATAGATTAAAACTTCTTAGATCCTTTCCAAAGGGATAACTTCCTGATAAACACACCTCTCTCGCTCTCTCGCTCTCTCTCTCTCTCTAAAACACAAACTGAATAGAAATGGATTTAAAAACAAAGGTGGAGTGTGGTTTCTGAGTTTCCTTCTCCTCCTTCCTCAAGGGAACAGATCTCTTCATCTGTAGGGGGTATTTTCCCCAAGAGACAGCTTGGGAAGTCAGGGCACTTGCTCAAAAGGGCTTCAGCATTACTTGATGGAAATAGAAAATAATGTGTTCCGCAAGTGGTTGTTGACAGACTGCATACGAAGATCTGATTGCTCTTGATTTTCTTGACAAAATGGGGCACAGAAATAGAAAAATTATTTAAATGGGAATTATTACATTCTCTGCTCAATCAACTCTTTAATTTGGTTTCAAGAAACTAAATATATTTTTCTAATGTATTTAGATATATTAGGAAAAATTGTTATGGAAGAAACTTTTGATTCAGTTGAGCCAAGCTGGAATATATGCACAGTGATATGGCTTTTAAAAGAAGTTTATTTCTAATTTTCCACATTTTACCCAGTTTAACCTCACAGGTAGAATAGCATGCCAGTGTCCTAATGAAGTGCCTGTTAATCCTCATTTTAAACGACTGAAGCTTCTTTGTTTTCTGGAATCCTTGTGTTATAAAAACAATAGTTCCCTACTGCTTGTATATCCACTCCATTTCAGATTTGGGAATCAATCTCTATAGAGAATTGATATTCAAAAAATAACAGTAACCCCCATCCCAGGTGATTCCAGTGTCATGTCACTGGCCCTGCATCTGGGAAGCAGCTGTATTCAAGCTTTGACCTGAAGATCATGTCAAAGCAAAAGGGCTGTTTGGAAAGAGCAACTCAGAAAATGTTAGCTGCTTTTAATTTATTGGAAAACCAGTCTTCCATTTTTACCATGTTGCAAATGATTCTGGTCTTAACATGTTTGTTTCTGGCCCGGGTGGCCATGATTCTGTGAGATATGTGAATACAGTTTTTATGAATGGAGGAATCAAGATGGCAGGAATGGTAAAGACCAACCTTGCTATCCTACGTAATTTACTTTAAGTGAGTTAATAATGTTTATGTTATAAATTTTTAAGTGAAATGGCTTACTTGGTTTTGTTCAAAAAGTGTTTTAGTTAGGAGGTGCCCTAGGAGGATACCATCTCCGTGCTTACTCTGGTTAGGAAAAGAGAAGTTTTTTTTCCCCTGAGCACAGTCAGAAGGATGGCAATAATGTGACTAACCCAACAGAACAGCCAGGGGTAGGATAGGGAAGATGGACAGCACAGTATTCCCACTGTCCTCATCAGCTTTCTGTGGAGCCACTGGGCATACATTTTGTTTTGTTTTGTTTTTCAACATTTCAAAATTCTGTGCTTTATGATCTAGTTACACATTTTGATGCTGAAACTGGAAGACTGGAAGAGAACCAAAAGTGTTATAGTGATTAACTGTTGTGGGCGGGGGTGATCAGTAAGATGTTATAATGATGTGAATAGAAACCAGAAACTCAATAGCATACAAGGCAGGATCAAATCCTCACGAAGTTAACCAAGTGAGAACAGGGTGGGTGCAGGAGGGAGCACATGGGGTGCCTGAATATACATGTTACCTCTCCTTCCTGTGTCTGCTAGACTAGTGCTTGAGCACCACATTAGACTCGTTGTCCCTCTGAGTTCTCTTATTCCTTTTCCCCTCCACTGAGAGTAGCTCTTCTTTCAAGTCCCTGCTTATAAGGTGAGGGCATCAGCCTGTACCCTCTAGTATGCCCTGTGTGTCTGCCGCATCCTCCGGCTTTACAGTTCTGCACCACAGCCTTGCTCTTTACCGGTAGCTGCCTGTCCCTGTAGTTCCTTAGGCTTTGGAAATAGAGAATATATGCTAAATGAGCCTGCTGTAAGTTATATACAAAGAAAGGATCACAGATATGAAATGCCTGCTTTAACAGTACACCTTAGTCCTGGGATCCATTACTTATTCACCTGGAAGATCACCAGAGCACTGAATAGATTGAGACCTTGATATTGTTTACTAATTAGGCTGCCCTGAAACGCTTTCCCCCCAGTCCTCTGCCCCCACCCCCTGTTCCTGCTCATTTAAGGCTTTTGCTCTCCATTGTGGTTTAATTACCCAGCTTTTGCCCACTTGACAGCTTAAAAGCATTAAGAGCTTAATCTTTAACAGCTCAACCAATCCATTTATATATTGGCGAATGAGAGGCACTTAATAACTTCAAGGTGTCTTCTTTAGAAGTCACATTTTTATAACATAAGAGAGAAATTTGTTTTGATTTTTTGGACCCTGATAAGGGAATATAATGCAGTTCTCTTGTGGAATAGAAAATTAGGAAGAGCTGGGTTATTTGGGACATACTGCTGGTCCTAGAGAGTTAGGATCTAGTGGCCAGAGATATTACTGGAGACAGTTCACTAGGCAGAAGCCGATTGTATCACTCAGGATGCATTCAGAAAAAACAGTGTGCAAAGTATTGTAAATAGAAAAGAATTTAAAATGTGTAGCCATAGAATGGGTTGTATGGTGCCATACATGGTAGTGCATGCTAATTATCCCAGCAGCTCGGGAGGCTGAGGTAGGAGTATTGCAAGTACAAAGCCAGCCTCAGCAACTTAGCAAGAACCTGTCTCTAAAGAAAATATATAAGTGCATTGAATGGAAGTTATATTGGTTGTCTCAGATGTGTTAAAATGTTGCCATGGGTTTTGTCCAAGTGAATCAGATACATATCACATACTGGATAGAATTGCCTTAAAATCACTAGGATAGCTGATAAAGACAGAGAATATAATGTTAATATAATTAAGTATCCCAAATTAGTTTAATTTTTTTAACTTTTTATATAATCCATTTTAAAGAGTAAAATATTATAACCTGCTTGTCTGAGTCTCAAGGGAAATTAATTGTGACATCTTTAGTAAATGGATATTCATATGTGTTTCCAGAGTTCATTAAACCCATCTTTTTCTGGTATAAATACCATCTATTTGCTGTGTGGGTCATAAGTCTAATCAAACATTTCTGTTGTCTAATGGAAAGATACATTCAGCCAGGTGTGGTGGTGCACACCTGTAATCCTAGTGGCTGGGGAAGCTAAGGCAAAAGATTGCAAATTTGAAGCCAGCCTATGCAACTTAATGAAACCCTCCCTCAAAGTAAAAAATAAAAAGGGCTGGGGTTGTAGCTAAGTGGTTAAGCATCCCTGGGTTCAGTCCCCAGTACCAAAAAAAAAAAAAAAAAAAATTATACACTTGACAGTAAGGAAGGAAATCGCCTTGAACTTTGATAATTGTTATCATTTGTTCCTTTTGCAGAGTTAAAAGGATCAAGCACATTGAGATGAAATGTGCCTCTGAACTGAGTTCAAGAGGGCCAGAGGGTCACCAGCTGAAGAATACATCTCTTTCTCCCTCTGTGGCTTCTATTACCTATGCAAATTGAGAGCCAGCCATTTTTTATTGTTACCAATGTTGAACAAAGTTTCCTTTCAAGAGAAGGCAACAGATAATTCTGTCCTTCTTAAACCAAGCAAACAAGCTCTGAATTGCCAAGGAAAAGGTTTTACATGACCGTAGGAGTTCACAAAGTGTGTCTGGCATAGTCATCCTTTTATGTTAGGTTCAAGTGTGAATAAGAAGGAGCTCTAAGGCCATTCTTCATGAGGCAGTTTGGACACAGAGCTTTTCATCACATAAAATATTTGTTTATGATTCTAAATAAAACTTTATCAAAGATGGACTGTATGGGGTCTTTCTAGATAAAGAATAATAAGCAGTATTGAAATGTCAGTAGCCAGAAATATGATTTGATACCTGACATAACAAATATTAGATTATGTAGTTAAGATGCCTAAGCTCTGGACCTAGACCAGATCTTCATTTCTAGATGTCTGACTTTGGTTATTAATTTCTCATACCTTAGTTGCTTCATCTGCAAAATAGGGATGCTAATAATATCTATTTCATTGAAAAGTAAATGGGTTAATATGAAAAAGTCAGAAGTCCCATATATAAAGATTAGGTTGGTTTTCGTTTGTTTGTTAGTTTTTATGAAGTTTTATTTTGTTATTGATATCTTAGAGAAAAGGCAGAAATTTTAGAATAATGATTTTTTTTTCTTTTTTTGTCTTTGCATCATTTTCAGTATGCAGATCTAAATCGCCACATAGACGCATTGAACGCGTGGAGAAATGCCACCATGCTGAAGCCAGAACACAGCCTGGCTTGGAACAACATGATCATCCTCCTTGACAATACAGGTGCAGAAGGGAGAATTCAATGGATCAGAGGCAATTGTCCCATCCCACAGTACTGCTGAATAATTGAGAAGCAGAGATTAGTGTGCCCTCCTCCACCCCAAGTTAAAAAATAATATGGATGTGAATATTTTACGTTACAAAAATGTCTGTTCTTCTAGAAAATGGAGCTTCCTTTGATATATGGAAATACGAATGTTGGGGAATGGTGTTGAGTCATTGTGGAAGGTGTGTGATCCCATCTCATTTATTCTGAAGCCTGTCATCCAGCTACATCAGCACCCAGGTGTTGGAGGCACCCAGATATGAGCAAGAAGAGGCTTCTGGGCTCCTGGGATGGAAGGGCAGGTCCATGTTTACTAGCTCACTGACTGCATACAGAAAACACCCTCCAGTCTATACCAAGAGCCTTGGATTATTTATCTATCTGTTTATTTATTTATGGTACTGAGAACTGAACCCAGGGGTGCTTTAGCACTGAGCTACATTCCCAGATCTTTTTATTTTGAGGCACGATCTTGATGAGTTGCTGAAGCCAGACTCAAACTTTTGATCCTCCTGCCTCAGCCTCCCGAAATTACAGGCATGTGTCACTGCCCCTAAATCTTGGATCTTATTTGAGATATGTTCGTGACTTGATCTGGTTTTTATCCCGTAGCAGTCTGGGTTCAGCCAATTTGGAGTTACTTCGCTACCCTTGCTTTAGAAAGCCAACCATTCTTTAAGAAACCACGGTGCTACTTGGCAGGATTTAAAGCTGGCAGGCCCTCGAAACGGTGCAGGGAAGAGACTGGTTTCTAAGGAAAATGCCAAGCACGCACGCTTCCACTTGCAAAGTGTTCCCCAATTAAGGTGTCACTGTGATACGCTTATTTTGCAGATGTGTTTCCTCCGGTTTGGGTATAACTGGTGTCTGGGGGAAGATTAAAACTAGGTTTTATATGGTTTACAGAAATTAATCAAAAGCCGTTTGCAGGATGTGTCAGAACTCTGCTCTGAGTCGCAGAGGCTCTGCCATTCATGAGGCTGCCTGTGTTTTACACATGCTACGTAGATTTCCCCAAGTAGTTTATTCATAATTGTGTATGATGTGTGTAAGCCCTGTTAATTATAGAGAGAGACAAAACACAAGTACAATATTAACATGCTTTTTACTTTTCCATTTTTTCCTCCCAGGTAATTTAGCGCAGGCTGAAGCAGTTGGAAGAGAGGCACTGGAATTAATACCTAATGATCATTCTCTTATGTTCTCCTTGGCAAACGTGCTGGGGAAATCCCAGAAATACAAGGTGTGTAAACCACAGGCTGTGATTTCTTGTAATGAATGCCAGCAGCTGACAGAAGCCATCAGTGTTACTTCTGCCCAGTTAAATTCGGAATCAGGCCAGAGCCATGGCAGCCGTACACCAGGGTGAACTGGTCAGTTTGTTTCCTGGAAAAGTTGCCCAGAAGATGGATGTGCAGGGTCAGACCCCATGTCCTTTCTCATCAGAACTCAGCCATTGTTCACACCTGGGGAGGGGAAGAGAAGAGAGACCAGGGCAGGGGCAGTGACCAGGAAGAGTTGCTGACGCTGGTCCCTTGAACTGCCCGGCTGGGGTGAGGACCATTCAGCACAGTGACTGCTCCTTCCAGGACACATCCCAGCCCCCACCCTCTCACAAAAGGGTTGGACGCTGTCCCTTGCAGTGGAGCCAAAGCTGAGTTTTATTTCTGGGAGCTGTTTTCTCCACAAAAGAATGACCAGCCCATGAGGAAACATGACTGCGTCTGCAGTTTTCCCTCCTCTGAGTTACAGGTTGTCAGCAAGGCCAGACTTTGCTCACCAACAGAAACCACAAGATGGTAAATCTGTTCCACTTGTGTCCCAGGATGTGTGAGGAATAGGCTGAGCCTAGCTCCCCGTGTATTAAGATTCTTAATACCAATGATCTCAAACCCTAGTTTTATATATCAGAATCACTCAGGAAGCTCATTAAAACAGAGTCCTTCTCATGAGGTTGGGGTCTGGGGTCAGGTCAGGGAATGTCTTTTTTTTTCCATTTCTGGGGACGGAATTCAGGGTCTCACCCATGCTAGACAAGCGCTTTACCACTGAGCTGCACCCCCAGCCTGGAATGGGTTTCCAACATGCATCTTCAGAGCCTGACACACATGGTCCTTTTGAGGGACAAATATTTCAGAATCAGGGCCTATATGTTATTTTGATCACTCTGAGGCTACAGATAAAACCTAAAGCCTAATGGTAGTGATTAATTAATATTTGATCAGTGTTATGTACTTCTCCCTTTCTGTTCATTAAATGCCATTACTGGTATAATTCTCCATAAGAGTTAAGATTCTTCATGCGTTTATTTTTTAGTGTCAGGGAAATTCGTAGCTTCATGAGCCTCATTTAATATAGTTTTATATTAGGATTTGGAATTTTAAACAACTTTTTATTTTTTTTTTCTTGTAATGCAAAAAAAATGATACCTGTTGCTGTTGGTCTGCTGTGTGCCTGGTGCTGCTTGTCTGGGGGTGTTCCTTGCTCTGGATGCTGTGGAGAAGGATGTGGTGGTGATGGGCTGCTTGGGCACAGTCTGACTGGGTCTCTCTCTGCATAGCCTGCTTTTCACCTGAGCACATTGCTTACTAGCTCCGTCTCTAGGGAGGCTACCTGAGTGCAGAGCTGAGTCTCCAGTCCTGATTTCCTGTCTCTTGCTGATCTGTGTGCTGATGGGTGATTTTAATAGCCCAGTTCGTAGTCATGAAGTGACCTAATGCATCTCTTGTTGGACTCTGAAACTTTGTGCAGGCTTCCACAGCCTGTTCTGGGGCTTTGACATGCAGAGCAAGCATTCTCATGCTGAGTGGTCTAGGGATCCTCTCCCAGCATCCCTTTTTATCTATTAGGAGTCACTGCACTGCCCTGGCCTCAGTTTATTCATGTGTAAAATGGAAATACTGATCTGCAGAACCTCCTGATGGGGGGATATGAAAAATGTACAAGAACAAAATTGCTCTATCAAAATGTAATCTGCCCTTAAAATACGTGTCTGTGTGCGTGTGTGTGTGTGTGTGTATCACACTGTAAGTATAAGGTAAGAAAAATAACATAATTTTACCCAGTCCCAGCTACATACTTTGCCTGACCATAGCTCTGAGCCTGAGGGTCACCTGGTCTTAGCTTTGGGAGAGACTGGCAGTTGCTAGAGGGTGACCCGCAAGCCTCTACCATGTGCAGCCCCAAGTGGATCCACAGGAAGGAAGGAGAACTGAACAGGGAATGTTGCTGTGTGGTTGATGGTCTCAGCTCCCATTGACCATCTGCCTTCCCTCATTCAAGTGGATCACAGTGGCCCTGAGCCACACCTTCCAAGGGCACAGAGAGGGCTGAGGTCTCTGAGACAGTGATGCTTCTTCTTCCCCACCAGCTGTGGGGGCTGAAGGAGCTGCCCAGTGAAAGCCCACCCTTGTTCCACCGCAAGATGCAATTTCCAAGGCCTTTCTCAGTGTATCCAATGCTCTTCAGAAAATTTCATAGCATTTCTGGGGCTTTGAATACCTGCAGAATCTGTGTTCATGAGAGGCCCCTCACCTCCCCCTTCTCCATTCAGCAGATGGAGAGCTGCTGAAGGGTGCTCTGGAGCCCCACCTTGTCCTGAGAGGGAGTGTCTGGCCCACACTCCCCTTCCCTAGACCCATCTTCCTCAGATGCCCCTTTTGCCCATGTGCCATGGTGTTCCCATCTCCAGGCTCAGGAAACGTGGACTCACATTTCCTCCCCTGTCGAGACCTGATGCAGTGCTTTCTGTCGGTTCTTCCTCAGACCCATTCTTTCCTTCCAGTTTCCTGCTCCCTCTGCAGAGTTCAGATCCTGCCTTGCCAGGAATAGCAGAGCCTAAGGAGGGGTGGGCCGCAAGCCCCTCCCCACCACCAGCACTGCTGTCCTCCAGTCCCACCCTAAGTGACTGTCATCCCTTTAGGCATTTGAGCAGTTCCATAAATGAATGAAGAAATAAATCTAGGACCCCCTAGAAAACTCCTAAACTGCATTTTATCCTTAAAACCGTTCTCTCCAGTGAATCCTGCTTTATTTGCAGGCAGGGGAGCATAACTAAATAGATTTCAGTTGCCTGGCCTTATTTTCTAAAGTTTTAGACTTCAAATGGAAATATTTCAAAATCAGAGACAGCATAGTTATGTAGAAACCACTACTAACTCCACAATCCATTTGATTGGTGCAATGAGGTCTTGTTTTGGGTGTGCTTTTTGCAGCTTACTTGATATAGCAGGAAAATTGTAGGCTTTTTTTTTTTTTTAAGTAGTAGAAATTGAACCCAGGGGTATTCTACCACTGAGCTACATCCCCACCCCTATTTATTTATTTATAGAAAGGGTCTTGCTAAGTTGCTGAGGCTGGCCCTGAACTTGCGATCCTCCTACCTCAGCTTCCCAAGTTGCTGGAATTACAGATATGCACCACCATTCCCGGCTCAAGAACCTCTTCGAAGGCATTTCAGCTACTGAAACTTGGATTATAGACACTGAAGTAGAGTTGACCTCCTATATTTTAGCCTGATGTCTTCATTCAGCCACTTCTGAATGATATTTATAAAATGCAAAGTTTTCTCCACTCGCTCTGTCTAAAAAGCACTGATTTCAGAGATGTCTGCCTACATAACCAGTGTGTTTCTTAGGACAACCATGGGCTGTCACAAGGCAAAGGAGCTGCTGCTCTTGCAGGTTAGAAAATGCAGAATCTGAATAAGGAGAGCCCACCCAGAAAAATTCACCTAGGATACAAGAAACAAAAATAATCATCCCCACACCAGAAGCTTTGATTGTTGAAGTTGAGTGTTTAGAGCCATTTGCAGCATGCTTGGCCCTCTTAGAAGAGGAATGAAGTGGGAGTGAATGGTGGTCCCCGACATGTGCCAGGGAGAATAGATAGGGCATCTTTATCTCTGCACTTGATGGTAGAAAGCTGCAGTCCAGTCTGCAGTGTTCAACATGATCAGGTAGGAAAATACTTTGCCTGCTTTACAGTGACCGCATTGGATGTGAGGATGATTTGGAGGAAATGCAAGACTATGCAAGAATCGATTCATGCACATCAGGGTATTCGGTCACGGTCATACATGGTACTGTGACAGCTTCAATGACAGAGGGCTGCTTCTTTCTCATTCTCTCTGCTCATTCTTTCCAGCTGAATGAGCTGCTTCTGGGTTGCCACGGGTGTTGTAGGTTCTTCAGGAAGTGAGACAGGTGCCGACTCATGGTGAGGGTCCTGGCAGGGAGTTCCTTGGTGCAGGCTGAAAGTGGCTGTCATGGGTGCTGCAGCCACTGCTTGGCTTCACTCGGCCTTCTCTCATCTACGGCACCCTGATCCAAGCAGCTCGCTTCCAGTTGCAGAATTCCAGCACTTCTGGGAGGCAGGTTGCGGAGCTCATGGGCACATTCATGCCCTCTCAGTGCTGCCCTTGGCGCCTTGGCTTCCTTGCGAGGTCTTCAGAGCCTCTTCTCACAGAGCATGTTTCTGGAAGGACACAGTGATACAAAGGAAGGGTAACAGTTTGAAAACCACAGGCAGTAAAAACAGAATCACTTTTGCTTCATGTTACAATACCCTCTTTTGTGTGTGTTTCTTTTCTTTTTTTTTTTAGGAATCTGAAGCTTTATTCCTCAAGGCAATTAAAGCAAATCCGAATGTTGCAAGTTACCATGGTAATTTGGGTAAGGAAACTTTTCAAATTGGATTGTATTGAAACTCTATATAATTAAAATGAAATGGGCATATTTCTATAAAGTCATTGTTAGGAGAATGGTTTTTTCCAAAGCTAGTCTGTATTGTCCTTCATAATCTGGTTTTAAAATTTGGTTTTATTATGACATTTCAAAGACAGCCTTATTTGCAAATTGTAATTGCATAACCAAGACAACCCCCAAAATTGCCCACCGAGTTTATTGCCTTCTTATGAGAACTCGGATCTTCCTTCTGTTTAAAGGAACCTGCAATGTTAACCCGAGAGGTACTTCAGAAGCTTCTTAGGGAACACACCTCCTGTTCCCTTCTTCCAGAGTGGATCTTCCCCCTTCCAGCCCTGTTTCCTCTGCTTGTGTTCCCTTATGCTGTGGCCAAAAATGTACTGGTAGTTATTTATTCCCCAGAATTCCTTTCTTCCATTCTGACATCTCCAAAGTTGGAGTTTTCAGAGCCTACCATACAGCTCAGAAAGCTCAGTCATGCAAAGGTGTTTTTCTGACGCTACTTATCATAAACGTCATGAAGCATCTTAGTTTTTCTTCCCACATTGCAAGTTTAGTTTATTTACATAATTGTAACAATCAGGTTTATCCTAAAAATTAGGTTTATTGTGACAATCATTATATGGTCAAATCTTGCTATTAGAACCCTTACTTCCAGCTAGGACACACAATCTTTTACTACCAAAAGATGTGGGAAAAATCATTACTTTAAATAAACAGTTGACTTCTCTTTCTTTATAAATAAAATAAAAGGCTGGACTTCTGTGTGGCCAGAATTCTAAATAGTGCTGGGAGCCCCACTCTATCTGGCCTGGGTCCTGGAAATTTTATGGCAGCTTTAAGACACTTAATGCACTTTTCTTTTTATGTCTTTATGTAATGATATTGCTGTAGGCAGATGTATCCCATCTAATGATAGGAAAAGCCCTACAGAAAACTGGCAGAGGTTAAGTGGACCATCCCCAGGGAGTATGATTACAATAGAATGTTCAGTACAAACAATATTTTTTTTTAAGCAATGATTTTCAAAAACTGTTTGCAAATGCCCTGGAATAGTTCTTTGCACAAGTGGTTGGGAATCATGCAAGTTATTCAGAAGCATTTCCAATGAAATTCATCTCCTGCTATTTCAGCTGTGCTTTATCATCGTTGGGGACATCTCAACTTGGCCAAGAAACACTATGAAATCTCCTTGCAGCTTGACCCCGCAGCAGCAGGCACCAAGGAGAATTATGGCCTTTTGAGAAGAAAGTTGGAACAAATGCAGAGAAAGGATGTCTGACCTCTTGCATTCGTCTTGTGTATGTGTGCACGAGGCATATCATTAACATAATATGCTTGTTTAACCATTTGAAATTCTTGGACATGTTGTTTATTTTACTGTTATTTTTTTCTATTAAAACAAAGACATGCAAAAAGATTACAGCACCAGCAATATACTCTTGAATGCTTGATAGGGTTTTTGCATCAAAATTGTATTTTTTCAGGCAACTCCAATGGAATTCTAGACTCCCCAAAATGAAATCTTTTCTAAGTAAACAAAAAAACAGAAAAAATTATCTCAAGTAACTTTTCCCAATATTAAGTCTGCATTTGGGCTGTGAGCCTTGTGTATGGACTAGCACTATGAAACCTCAGTTGTAACCAAGAAATGATGGACTCCTACAGTTTATATGAACATCAAATGTGTCTGTATATTAGCATTTTTATTTAATGGCCGTATATTAAAGAGTTTGGGATTTGTTTTTTGTCTTTTACCTTTTATTTTATAACAATGTATCATGAACTTTCTTTGTAAGGAAATATTTATTTGTATTTTTATGTGTTAGGGCAAATAATTGAAAGAAGAATGAAAAATTTTGACACCTAGTATATTTATATACTTTTTCCTCCATAGACAGAAATGGACTCCTGCAATATATTTTGTATTCTCCAGTATGTGCAATTTCAGTACCTAAGAGATCATGTAATAGTCTCCATGAACTGTCACTATTGATAGGCAATTCCAGCCATGCTATAGATAAGAGCAGGCAGCCTACCATCCTGTTCCTGTTAATTCCAGTGTTGACAGGACTACCCGTGTGTATACATAGGGTTTTATGTGTTTCAGCGTAAAGCAGTTATCCATTTTGTATAATAGAACTGCAATCCTTATTCTATCCAGAAAAAGCAAAAGGAGTCATATTTGGGGACTTTAAGATTTGGGGGGATTTTTTCCAATTTTTATTTGATCAGAATAATCATGTTCAGTTGTTTGTTTGCTGTCAATCTAATGGTTCATTCAGTCTCTGTTATTTCTTATGCAGTAAAACTATTACACACACTGGCATTAAAATGTCATATTGCCTTCTTGATAGATGGTTTTCACGTTTGTGGATTTTGTGTCCTCCTTTCCCTTACAATGGAATCAAAGTGACCAATTTATCTTTTATAACGTGTCTTCTATTTGATTTTAGGGCCCATTTTATACAGTTGCATTATAAAGTTATTCAGGTTCAGAGAATGGGTGGCATAGAACCACAATGAGGTGAATTTGATTTTCTGCACTCACTTTTTTTGAGGACAGATCTGTGTAATTATAACTTATGGTTGTCGAGATACATCAGAAAAGTGCTGTTTTGACATTTCTTAAATGGACCCCAAACAACAACAATTCACAGATCTCCTAGGAGCAGGGGCTGCCTCATTATTTATGTTCCTATAGTGCTTAGCTTGGCAGAGGATAGATCTGGTATATACTGTGGGGGTTTTTTAAAGCAAATATTTCCCCTCTTGGGGTGGGGTACTTATCCTTCAAGAATAAAGAAAAAGTATTTCTTATAAAAACCCCTGCAGCACCTTTTTTCCCCTGACACTAAAACTAGTGTCAAATTGAGACGTGCAAACCTGGACCCTGCCTACCAGATGAACCCTGAGCTCTCCCCGCTTGGTCTCTCCGGTTCCCACTGCAGCCATTTTCTATCCAGAGAAAACAGTCATTTGTTTGATTGACATTCCAGGAAGCCTTTTATCTGCAGAGTTTGGAAGTGAACCATGAAGGCTCTCTTTCCTTCTCTTCCCATCTTAAGCAGCCACTGCCTTTGGATCTTGGGTTTCCTTCCTAGCAAGACTGAAGTGGAAGGCTACCTCCCAGTTCTCCTCTTTGTTTTTTTTTTTTTTTTTTGGGGGGGGTGGTTCTGGGGATTGAATTCAGGGGCACTCAACCACTGAGCCACATCCCCAGCCCTGTTTTTCTATTTTATTTAGAGACAGGGTCTCACTGAGTTGCTTAGTGCCTTGCTTTTGCTGAGGCTGGCTTTGAACTCGCAGTCCTCCTGCCTCAGCCTCCCGAGCTGCTGGGATTTCAGGCATACACCACTGCACCTGGCTCCAGTTCTCTTCTGATTTCTTATGACAATGGGGGGAGGGAGTGACAGCATCAAACCAAATATGGGGAAAATAGTTGTCACCCTTCCCCTCCTTAGTAGCAGGTATCACCCAGTCTGGAAGGTAGTTTGGGTCTTCACTCGTTCAAATTTATTTTGGTGCATACGGAAGCTTAAATTCTTTCAGATTCATCCTGTTACAAAGAGCCGACCATGCCTTGACAGGGGTTCTGAGTCTGTGACATTTCGAGCATGTTCTTTGTATTTTATTTCAAATTACTGACTTAAAATACACAGAACAGGCCCCACCTCAGAGCAATGGAAGTCGCAGTCACAAAACCCAGACTTGGGCCTCGGCTGTCTGTCACGGGCAGTTCACTTCGCATTGCTCAAGGTCATTTCTCATCTTCAAAGTGGAGATAGTAAGATCTCCCTCAATAAGCTGGGAATCTCTTGGCCCAGCAGATCCTTTATAAATGGTAGTCTAGATTTTTGAAAGAGTATCTGTGTTTGGAGCAAATAGATCTGCCCTTAAATACATTTATTCCCTCATTCATGCATTAAATAGTAGGTGCCTACTATGTGCCAGAGACTTCTTGAACCTGTGGATACAAAGGTGAATGGAAATGGATACGATATACAGAGTTACCCAAGTTAAGAGAATGGGGTGGATGCTGATAAAGAATTATTATGTAGTCCTATGAAGAGAAAGGCCTGATCTAACCTGCAGTCAGGAAAGGGTTTCATAGGATGGTGACTTCTGAACTGAGATTCGATAGAGGAAGAAAGTCACTCTAGGCCAGCTGTTCTCAATCAGGAGATTTTGCCCTCCAGGGGACATTTGGCAATGCCTGGAGATATCTTGTTAAAACTGATCGGGTGGGGGAGGCATACTATACCTCCTACCGATTACCAGACAACTCCTCTTCAACAAAGAATTATATACCCCAAAACAGCACGCCCAAGGTTAGGAAACCTAACTATGCAGAAGAAACAGCATGCACAAAGGCCCCTGGTAGGAAAGTGGGTACAAAATCCAAGCAGGAGGGAGAGGGGCATATGATAGAGTGACAAGAGCCAGTTTGTGCCAGTGTCCCCAGACCAGAGAATCTTCATCTTAAAGCATTGAAGGATTCAAAGCAGGAAGAGACACAGTTCAATTTATGTTGTGACAAGATCACTTTGGCTGCTGATGGGGAAGAAATTAGACTATTCCAAGTGTGCAGTGTCCGGATGAAGGTGGCTTGGTGCAGCAAGGTGGCAGTGAGTTGGAGAAATGGACTGATGAGAGAAATGCCTAGAAGTCAATTGATGATAGGTAGGCTGGGAGGGAATGAGAGGTGCCAGCGTCAGCTCAGTGCAGATTGAGAGAAGCCTTTGAGAAGCTGCCTATGAACCAGAGAGAGGAGGGTCTAGAAAAGAAAGGAAGGAATGGGACCCAAAACTGGGGGGAGATCATCCCTACAAAAGGGGGACAAAGTTACTGCTGTATGTTAACAAGGTCCCATGGGAGTAGAAGTGGACTCCTGGTCATTCATTCAGTTGGCCAAGCCCCACTGGGAGCATTCAGCAGTCATGCTACAAGATGTCAACCTTTCTGAGACTGTTTCTTCAAATTAAAAAAAAAAAATGCAGGTCATAGTGCTTATCTTGCAAGGTTGATGTAAAGACAATATAATAGGGGCTGGGGATGTGGCTCAAGCGGTAGCACGCTCGCCTGGCATGCGTGCGGCCCGGGTTCGATCCTCAGCACCACATACAAACAAAGATGATGTGTCCGCCGAAAACTAAAAAATAAATATTAAAAAATTCTCTCTCTTTTTTTTTTTTTAAAAAAAAAGACAGTATAATAACTGCATGTCTACAGTTGCACTGACAATAAGGAAGCCACTGGACACAAGTCCAGCTATTGGGTACATGTAATGTGGCCAGTCCAAAGTGGGATGTGCTATACACATAATATACGTGCTGGAGTTTGAACACTTGGCATAAAAAAAACATGACCTAGCTGGGGCTGGGGCTCAGGGGTGGAGCGCCTGCCTAGCACAGGTTGAGGCATTGGGTTCAATCCTCAGCATGACATAAAAATGAATAAACAAAAGTATTGTGTCCATCTACAACTAAAAAAAAATTTTTTTAAATAACCTACCTCAATCATTTTTACATTGTTTACATGTCAAAATTACAATATTTTAGATATACAGCTAGTCTTCCATATCCATAGATTCTGAATTCTCAGATTCAATCGAGTTGAAGAGAAAATATTTGAAAGTAATTGTATCTGTGCTGAACGTGTACAGACTTTTTTCCTTGCCATTTTTCCCTAAACAACACAGTACAGCCACAACTTACACAGCATGTGTGTTGTATTAGATGTTACAGCATGTTACAAGGTTTACAGATGTTCCAGTCCCTTATATAAAACAGCATAATATGTGCATATGACCTACACACATTCCCTATGCCGTTTCATATAAGGGACTGGAACATCGCAGACCTTGGCATTTGAGGGGGATCCTCCAAGGAAACAGGTAAAATTATATTGGGTTAAAGAAAATATATTATGGGAATTAATTCCCCCTGTTTCTTTTTACTTTTGAACATGGCTAATAAATTTAAACGGCACCTGTGGGTTTGCACTTGCAGTTCACTTTCCATTTCTAATGGGCAGTGCTTCTCCAGAATGCACTAGGAAGTGTGTATGCGGTACCTACCCAGTAATTTAATTCACATTTTCAAAATGAATATTTGTGAACATTTGTCGCATTTAACAATTATGATTGAATTCATTTAATTCACGTTTTCAAAATGAACATTTGTTACATCTAATGATTGCAATTGAATTAATTTTTTTTTAAATTATTGAATACCTACAGGTCATCATCATTGTCACTAAAGCTTTCCAAAGTGGACTCCTCAGATGCCTTTCTGGAAACTGGATTTGGCCTGCCCGTCAGATCACGGGATTAGCAAAGAGCCATGACTTATGAGGAAGATTATTTTTCATGTATTAATTAAAATTAATTAATGTTGAAAGAACAGCAATTAGAAAATCATAATTTGTTGTTGTTGTTTGGGGTTTGTTTTGTTTTGTTTTGTTTTTGTTTTTGTCTCCAATGAACTGATTCCGGCAAAGATCAGCGATGAATGAAACCATCAGGTGAAAGGCTGCTGGGGAACTTTGCACGAGAGGATCAGGCTGTCACCAGGTGAGCCCACTGACCAACGGTAGCAGCAGTGAGAGTGGGACTCCCAGATTCTCATGTCCACACTGTGGTGCCACCCACAGTACCCAGGGGCACCCAAGATGGGTCCTTCCCAAAGTAAGTAGTTCCACCTGCATCTAAAAAAAATGGGCCTTATTTGATTACTAATTTTAAATTTAAAAACTACAAAATGACATTCTTGGACCCCTCAATAGTTGAATTTGTTGTAATAATGGTACTATGATGATATAAGAATACATGTATTTTTATATACTTATATTTTTAAGTAGCAATGCATACCAGGTCAGTAGATATGAACTGATATACAGTCTGGGATTGGCAGCAACAGGAAGGGAGGAAGAAGAAGAGAGGGAAAGATACAAGGAAGGACCTCCACTTATATTTCCTGACACCATTCTTGCAAAATAACCCCTTTCATGTTTTCTTGGAGTAAGTCATATTTTTGTCTTTTGGGTACAACTTTTGAATATCTCTGTTTAATGGTGAATGTTATGTTTTGGATATATGTCCATCCTCCCCAAAGCACCTGTTAATGCAGAACATTCAGAGGTGAAATGATTGGATTATGAGAGTTGTAACCTAACCAGTCCACCCTAGTTTGATGGACTGACTGGGTGGTCACTGTAGGCAGGTGGAGTGTGGCTGGAGGAGGCAGGTCCCTGGGGACGTGCCCAGGAAGACTGCATCTTCCCTGCAGGCCCCTCTTGCTGCCACGCAGGGAGCAGCTCACCTCTGCCTCATCTTGGACCCAGAGCAATAAAGCTGGCCATCTATGGACTGAGACCTGTGAAACTGTGAGCCTCACGTAAGATTTTCCTCCTCTAAGGAGTTCTTTTGGGGTATGTTGGTCACAGTGATGAAAAAACTAACTGAAACAGTGAACTTGCTGGTTTTCACGTATTGTGTGCCTCCCCACCGTTTACCTCCCTGGAATCACAATCCAAATTGCATTTTTGAGAGCCGAGAGCCTTCTCGTGTACTAACTTCTGGAAGTATGCTTTCCCGAAGCTTTGGATCTGAGTCCAGTTGTGCCTGCATGGCCATTGAGCTTGTGATCCTCCTGCTTCAGCCTCCTGAGCCGCTGGGATACAGGCGTGTGCCCCCATGCCCAGCTGAAGAAGTCATGTGCTTTTGAGCATCAACAATTCTGTCAGGTACAAATGAGTCCAATCCTGCCATTAGTGACCTGGAACCTGAGATGAGTCAGGTTAAAAACTCCAGGCCTTAGTTTTCTCATAAAAATAGAGGAGGTTGCTATTGCTTCGTTAATCTCTCCACTACAAAATGAGAAGGTTAATCTAAACCAGTGGGCTTTCAAACATGCTTAGATGCTTAAAATGCGTTTCTTAAAAATGAAGTAGAGAAGTCCCTGAAAAAGGTTGTAAGTGAGCTGCTTTGCACACTTACATAAATCCCCATAAAAATTGGTTGTGAAATGTACCAATGTTTGAAATTCCAACCCTCTAAGATATTTTGAAGGTTTCTAGTCCTGGAAATGATCTGAGAAGGTAAAAAGCACCTGAGAACGAAGAAGTAAAACTCTGACTTATACACATTCAGTCTGTGACAGTCCAGATTGGGACGGCTGCAGAGGGAACAGGAAGCCACACTTCTCCCAAGGACATACTGATGTGGTAACAGGTCAAACAACCCCCTTCTTGGGGTGCATGCTGCTTTCTTGCTCATGATCAGAAACGTGGCTGTTTGAAATCAGTAAGAATGAGCTCCCCATGTGTGTTGGAAACAGCCCCCAATTCCCAGCAGGTGAGAGTGTGTGGGCAGGTTTCTGGATGCGCTGGTCCACATCTCCAGAGATGTAGGGCCTTGCACCTGATCCGTGGACCAGACCTGATGAGGACCCTCAGTGTGCAGCCTTGCCACCTCAGCCTGTCACAACAGTTTCCCCTAAACTCTTCCCTGTCCCCAAACCTCCCAGCCGTGTCTTTGCTGACACATCCCAGGCTTCCTCTGGGTGGATTCATTCCTTGCCACAAGCCCATAAGCCAGACTTCATCCAACTACAGCTCTGTACCCGGTGGTCTTTGGGCTGAGACAGGTCACATGCCAATCGAAAGACCAACATCAAGCCATCTTATCTCCTTTCCTCATTTGAAAAGGGGAAGTAATTCCCCCTCGCCTTTCGTATATTATGCAATGCAGAATTAAGTATCTGACTGATCACGTGTATGAAAGGTCTGCATAGACAGCGCGTCGAGTTTCATTAAATAACATGTAGGGTTATTTAATGGAACTAGTACTTTTAAAAGAGGTTCAACTACAGGAAGTGACTAGGCCTGGTAACACACATTACAGCGTATACTACCTGTTTCCCTGTTTAGCCATCATGTTAAAGATCACAGATCACAGGGTTGTTTTGGTGGTTGTTGTTGTTGTTGTTCTGGGGCTTTGTTTTTGTTTTGTTTTGTTAAATTGTGTTTTGTTTTTTTTTTTTCAGGAAAATTAATGGAACTGGAAACCATAATTTTGAGTCAGACTCAGAAAAGTATCACATGCTGAAGCGAGAGGGGGAAAGGGGTGTCTTGAAAGTAGAGGGAAGAGGACCTTGGGAGGGAGGAGGAGAGGACAGGGAGGTACTGGGGGTGCAACTGGTCGAACTCTGCTTTTATATACATGATGAAAGACACCATTCTGCACAAATAATAAGTGCCAATAAAAAGAAAAGAGCTCAGGGCTTCAGTTCAGCAGGATGTAGTTTCAAGTCTTGGCACCCTTGTTTATTGGCAGGGTGCCTTTGAGTTACTTGCCTCCCAGAGCTATATCATAGGTAGAGTGGGAGTGATAATACTCACAAAGCTGTCAAAGGATGTCGTGAGAAGACACCCTGGTGTCCACCCAGTCCTATCAATCCACCACCCACCAGGAGACCAAGATTCATTTCATTTTGTAAAGTCTACTCTAGCCACTGGAGTAGCATTATTTTCTTGAAAAGTCTTTAAAAAGTCACTGTTTGGGTGGCAAGGCCCAATTACTTGATTCCAGTTTCAAGAACAATGGCAGCAAAACTACAGGGTTAGAGAGAGGACCCGGATGTCGGTGGCTCTTTGCAGTGTAATTAGCTTTGATCATAGTGGGTGGCATATTTGGCTGGTCAGGTTATTTCTTCTAAGAATTCTTCCAATTATTCCCTTATTCATGATTAGAGGTTTATTCCCAAGGCTAATGAAATAATCTCAGATAGTGCTTTACTCCAGTCTTTGCTTCTTATTCCTGAAACTATAAATGATGGGCAAGAATGAACCATTTCAACCACAACTGCTCAGAAAATATCATCTACTTCTTGGGAAAGATGTTGCATATCTTTTGTGGAGAAAAGGTCAAGGCCTTATTCAAAGTCAAAACAAAACCAAACCCGCAGCATCCCACATCATCTTTAAAACATTATTTACAGAAATACCAGGATTGAATTTAATGTGAGCAAACTTAGCTTCGTGAGATTGGTTTTCTTCGCTCATTAATTTCTTTGCCATGGAAATTGTTTAGCAGTGAGACTTGTACCAAGTAAAGTAACTTGACAGATTGAAAAGAAAGAAAATAATAATCCTGCCGCCTTCAAATTTAACAGCTAATTTTTACAGGAAAGGTTAGAAGTGGAGGTATATAGTATATTGAATATGTATGTATATAGTATATAGAATATATACTACGTTTATTTTTACGGCTCTGCAGCTGTCCCAGTCTGGATTGTCACAGCCTGATGTGTATAAGGACAGAGTTTTACTTCTTCATTCTCAGATTCTAAATTAGCCTCATTAATGAACCTCAGTTGAAAACTGTGGAGTCTTTTTGTTTAGTTCCTCATGATGAAATAGAGGGAATGATCTAAAAGTAAATTGCAATTACTTTTGCAGTTGTGCACACTGCGGTGTGAAGTACTTGGTACATGTGCACAAGGATGTAGACCTGGGCTCATGAAACTCAGTTCTGTGGAGGAAAGACCCATTAATCCACTACCACAGAAAGAAGAAGCAGGTATTAGAGAGGCTGGAGTAAGAGACAAAGTTTGTAGGGTAGGCAAACATTTTTCTGTAAAAGGGCAGATAATAAAGACAATTCAGACCAGATGGTCTCCGTGGCTGAGAGCAGCCATAGTGATAGGCATGGTGGCACATGCCTGTAATCCCAGAGATTTGGGAGGTACAGACAGGAGAATCAAAAATCCAAGGCCAGCTGAAGCAACTTAATGAGAGCCTGTATCAAAAATTAAAAAGGGCTGGGATGTGGCTCGTGGTAGAGCAGCCCTGGGTTCAATCCCCAGTACCACAAACAACAACAAAATCAGCCACAGAGAGTATACAACCAAATGCTGTGAGTGTGTTTTAGACACTGAACTCTGAATTGCATCAATATTATTTTGGTTTTGATTTATTTTCAAGCATTTAGAAGTATAAAATTCCTTCTTGGTTTGAGGACCCTACAAATACACATGGTGGGTTAGAATCAAGCTGTAGAATACTTAAGACCCCAAATAATTTTTTTTCATGAATCACTAAAATAATTTGATAGTATTTCAGTGGATTTTCACAGTGTTATTCAGCTTAGCTTCAAGCTCCTTACCTGGCCTTTTACTTCCTTTGTTTACTTCACATGATAACTATCGTTTCAAGAGATGCAAAGGTATTTCCCCACATATTGTGCCGTATTTGAAGGCTAGAGGCATGCAGGAGGAATAATAGTGAGATGAGGCCAGCCTCCTGCTTAATATTAAGTAGTAGAGCATGCAGTCAGATATAAATTAGGCCTCTACTTTATTCTACCCAGATCTGGAAAACCTATTCTTTGGTCTGCTCGTCCCTTCCAAACTCATGTTGAAATTCAACTGCCGATGCCATGGTACTGAGAAATGAGGCTTTGAGAAGTGATTAGGTCATGAGGGCTCCACCCTCATGGGTGGTTTTAGTGCCTCTATTAAGGAGCTTGTGCAAGTGGGTTCTTTGTTCTTCCTCTCTTCTGCCATGGGAGAAACCATATCCTGCCCCTATGAAGACTACACATTCCAGGCAGAACTGGCATTCACCAGACACCAAACCCACCATCACCTCCATCTTGGACTTCCTGCCCCCAGAACTGTGAGCAATCAATTCCTGCTCTTTATAAATTACCCAGTATCAGGTATTCTATTGTAACAGCATGAAGCAGACTAGAACAATAGAGCTTGTCAATTGCTTGCTCATGTTTAGGTAATAGAGATGGTCAAACAAGAAAATTCTGGTTAAAGACATTTTCTAGTTTAAAGTCTTGGACTTGATAAAGGAACTGTTTGTAGAGTTTTGAAAATATGCATAGAGTTTGTTTTGTTTGTTTGAGTTTTCATAGACTTTGTTAAATAAACGTTTCTTCACTTGATGTATGCCCTTTGGACAATTTCCAGATACATTAAATTTAAAAATATGTATATATTTGCACCAGTTTATCTGAAGAGTCCATCCACAGAGCTCCTCACTGTCATGGCAGAAGTGGGACCCCTCTCTCTACAGATAAGGAGGATCTAACTCACTCTATAGCTGCCTCAGGATAAATGAAGCCAGATATAATGGTTATACTTTATGAACCTTCTTTTCTGACAGACATTGCTTTTTATATAAGTTCAAAAAACACTAAAAAAAGAATTAAAGGTGTGGGGAACACCCTTGTGAGTGGTGTAGGTGGGTAGCTTGGCCATTTTTAGGACACAGAGGCTGTGCTTTCAGTACTTATCCAATAATTTTAGAAAAAATAAAGAATTATTTCTTTCCCAATAACAATTCCCACATTTTCCAGAAGCCACTGGATTTCTATAATTATGACTCTCAAATGATCAAAATACCATGCTCACTAATAAAGATTAAATGAGTTAAAAACTCGGAAATACAATCTGATATTCCAGGAGTATTTGCGGAAACCAGCTATGTGTAGAGAACTATCATTAAACATTCTGTAGTCATAAAAAGAAGTCAGTGACACGTGGAATTTGCAAGATAATGGGAGAGAAAATTAATAGTCCTGAAACAGCCAGAAAAGTCATTTTTAAACAATACCAAGTTCAAGAAATATGCCACTCTATTAATGGAGTAGTGGATATGAAAACTATGTTCTAATATAGATCTTGGAAGAGGTGACATGGACTAAGGTTCACATGTTTAAAAAGTTACAACTAACACTTATATGTCAGCCAAATAATCTAATTCTAATTTGCAGCACAGAACATTCATTGCTTTATTTCAGGACAAATGGTAACTTAGATACAATTTAGAATTTTTAAAATGATTATTTCATTAAGTTGTTTGCGTGTGTTCAAGTAAACACATTATGTATACATACATTCATATATTCTTTTTATCATGAATATTTACCACCAGTACCATTGTACATTCTGCTTAATGACATTTGCCAAATATTTAATTATTGGATGTTACATAGAATGTGTACACATTTTTAATTGTAAAAGCTTAAAATCTTGTCATCCGTTCAACAGCCACATTTACAGTAAGTCCCCTCCACAAACTTTTTAATTCAGAAGGTATGGATCCATCTTAATTCAATTCATATGCATGGAGTTTTGTTAGTTGTGTGACCCTTTGTTGAAGGGCATGGGAGGTGGTAAAATGGTAAAACAAATGGACCAGAATGAGCAGAAAAACAGTCCAATGGAGAGCTAACCTTTGCTGCTAGACACAACCTCACAGACTGGGGGAGTCAACTGGTCCTACAATCCACCAGAGTCAGCTTGCCAAGAGCTCCTGAGTAATCCACCAATGCTGAACTGATGAGCCAAGGCCTTACCTACACTCAGCAAACCAATCCCTTGGGAAATTTTGACTTTTTTTTTTTTTTTTTTTTAATGAGGAGTGCCCCTACGCTTGCCTTTACTGCTCACATAGACAAGTAAATCCTCACCAAGTGCTGTCAATCTGCAATTTTAGATCCTACTTTTGGCTAGCAAAGCCAGAATCTGCATGTTCAAACAAGGTCCTCGGTTGCTTCTCATGCACATTAAAGTATGAGAAGCACAGTAGGTCCTTAGTAGACCATGGTTCTCAAGCTTGAACCTCTGTCGTCATCCCCAATAAAAATGCCCTGCCCTGTGCCTCAGCCCCAGAATTGCTAACACGGTAGGAAAGGTGTGTGGCCTTGAGAGTGCATGCTTCAAGACCCAGGTGCTGCTTAGACTGAAAGCACACTCCAAAATGACTATTTAAAATCATGTTATTGGACTGGAGATGTAGCTCAGTGGTAGAAAGCTTGCCTACCATGCACAAAGCCCTGGATTTGATCCAGCAGAACAACTTTGTAATGTTTTGAACAACCAATAAAAAAAAAAATTTAAAAAAAAGAAAAAAAAAACCATTTTTATAGTTAAAATGAAGATTTCATCCCACAGAGCTCAATCTATGTTAGATCCAGCTTTCCCAGCCTTTTCTGGAAATCAATGCAACTTATCACTGATCATTTTTAATTTTCCTTAATTGGAGGAATTATCGATTCACCTGTCTTCCTGATTTTCCTAGGCTGACAGGATCATCTCAGGAGGAGAGAAGCATTACTCCCCTTCTAAAAAATAGCATTACGCTACTCTTTAAAATATTAACTCGCTAAAAACTATATGCTAGACAAGGTTTTTAATACATCTCAATTTAATTGAGTTGCCCAAGACAAGAAAGAACTCTATAAAACTTAGTGCTGTATGCATCTGATCTTTGATTTCTTTTGGAATTGCATATCCATTCAAAATAGAACCACACCAGCATTGTTGGAAATGTCTGAATAAAAAATCAGATTATAAAGCAATTTTGAGCAATTGACATAGATGAAAAAGTAGAAGGGGCAGGAAATGATTAGGGGAATATTGCAATTATATATATATATATATATATATATATATATATATATATATATATAATATATATATATATAATATTTTATATATATATATATAAAATATTTCTTTAACTGTGTCTCTCAGGGGGACAGAAGTAGTCTTCATTTCTATGCCATTCCTGTAACTTGGATCTCCAAAATAACATTGCTTAAACCCAGAATATAGCGTTTCTGGAGAAAAATCCCCCCTCAGCTTTTGTTTCTTGCACCTCTAGTTTCTGGGGCTCAAATTCAGTCCTGGGTCCAGGGGACAGGTGAAAGCCACCTTTCCACTGCCCCCTAAGCAATAGTTATAGTTTAAAAGCGGGAAAGTGGGCAGCCTGGCTCCATGATGATCTATATCCAGCTTAAGTGCGTGTGCTCAGGTGTGAGGCCTCGCTGACACCTATGGGATTCACCCCCAGGTGTGTCCACCTGGTGTGTCATTGGTGAGTCCCCGTGTCTGATGTGGTGTGCCCCAGGAGTCACAGCGCAGCGTGAGTGCCCAGGGGCGTTAGAGGGCTTGTGTCTGAAGTGGGGCTTCCAGGAGCGCGGAGGTGGCTGAGTCTGCGTCTGCGGTGGCGTTCCCAGGTGTGGGAGCGGGTTGCGGCCTGGAGAGGTTGCAATGCGCGGCCAGGTGTGACGTGGCGTGCGGCCCGCAAGGTGAGGCCCAGGGCGCGGCCGGAACCAGGGCGCCGCAGGGTCGGGCGGAGCGGCGTGCAGCCTGCAGGGGGCGCCGCCCGGAGCGACTTGGGGGCTGCGCCCGAGCAGGGCATTTCCGCTCTGCGGCGGGCGCGCGGTCCCAGGGCGCCGCGGGGGGCCACAGGTGAGGCGCGGGCGCAGGCGCGGGCGCGGGCACGGGGCGCCGTTGGGCCAGGGCCGCCGCGGGATCGCGCAGGAGCCGGAAACCGCCGCAGGCCCAGGTGGGCGCCGCGTCCCCGTGAACGGCCACCCGCCCCCAAGGCCGCTTTGGCAGGATCGAAGCGGGGACGATTTCAGAAATCCAGCTTTTGATTTTAGAGATGCTGTTTTGAAGGACACCAAAGCCTGCAGAAGAAAAATAAAAACTTCTGGCCTTGCGCGCTTCGCTCTTAGGTTTCCTGGAGCCACTCGAGGGACATCTGGACTTGGGAGAGATCCTCTTCCTGGCTTTCAAGTGCGGTCATGGTTGCTGCTTCTCTGTTGGCCAGGGTAACGCCACCGGCTCGCTCAGAACCCAGCAGAGGCGTCTTTTGAACACAGCTTGCTGCTGGGGTTGAGTTCAGTGTCTTAGTATTGAAGTGATAAGATGATGCACTAGAATTGTGACTATGTTTTTTTCTTTCGTTTTCTTGTTTAGAGTCGGTTATTCATTGCCCCGGGGTTTGGGGGGGGGGGTCACGAAATAAAAACTAAAGCATATCTCTGAATTAATTGGATTGACCTATATAAAGTGTGGGGTTTAAGCACAGTA
Organism: Marmota flaviventris; assembly: GCF_047511675.1. Classification (NCBI taxonomy): domain Eukaryota; kingdom Metazoa; phylum Chordata; class Mammalia; order Rodentia; family Sciuridae; genus Marmota; species Marmota flaviventris. The sequence continues at coordinate 156,916,565 of NC_092501.1, read as the reverse complement.
CACAGGCTTTTGTCCATTTTCTTGAATGAAGACTTCCCTGGCCCCATTCAATGTAATGACGTGCCACTATGGAGAACCCTGCAGTTTGGACTCCTTTTTTTCTGAAACAGCTCCCAGAAGAAGCCATAAGTTTTTGAATAAGCAAACCTCTCTTCCTCAGTGCACAGCATTTATCTTTTAAAAGCTGAGTTTGCAAAGTTAAATTCTAACTGGTGGATTTTTGTATGGAATTATTTTATACTAGTTGACCTTACCAACTAGAAACCTAACTACTAACACTAGTCCTGGAGAAGGTGATTATTCACTGTGATGCTGGCAGGAGGTAGCAATATGTGAACAAAACAGAAACTATTTATTTTTATTTTTATTTTTTATCGGTTTATTTTTCTTTTTAGTTTACCTCCTAAGATCTCTCAGTTCCAGCTGTCAGCATTTGCAGTCCTTGGAAGGTAGTAAACCTTGGCTACTGAAGACTTTATTTGGAGAGCCTCAGTTAAGCGTGACCACCCGGCATCTCGGTTCCAGGAATTCATTGCTTAGCTGAAGGACTCTATGGTCAGTGAAACTGCTCAGAGCAAGGCAGCCTTGTTTAGTCCCTGGACCCAGAAGGCTGCAGGCTGTGGTTATTCTGTGTCCTATTGGTGGACCCCCTCAAATGGCTTTCCAGAAGGGACCCAGCGATGGGAAGTCTCTGGTTTGTGTGGCATCCAGTGTGCTGTTGGAGTGGAGAGGAACACACACAGGAGGACAACAGGGAAGGTCACGCCAGGCCCAGACCTTGAGTAGAGAGTGAATTCTTGTAAGAAAGTGGCATTCCTGGAGGTTGACACCATGAGCAAAGATAAAATGCTTAAAATGAGACTAGTGAAGAGTTCAGCCAGGTTGCCCCCAGTGTGGGGAGGACTGGTCAGACAGGTGCCTGGGGAAAAAGCTCTCTGGTGATCAGCTCATTTTTACTCAAGGTTCTGATGTCTTCCTTTCTTTTCTTTCTTTTATTTTAAGAAAAATGTAAGCAAACATAGAAGCACAGGGAATAGTATAATTTCCATATACCTGTCAAATAGATCACATGATTCTTCTTCTTCTTTTTTTTTTTTTTTTTGGTTGAAGCAACTTAAAGTGGTTTATCCCAGACAACATAACAGTTTCCCTCTAAATAGTTCCGTATCCACCTTCAAAAAATGGACATTTTCTTTGTTGTTGTTTTTGTTGTTCAAAGGATAGGAAAAAGAAAAGGGGACACTCTCAAGGGAGAAAGTGGGTCCTCAAGGAGGAGAGGGACAGTGTGCCTCTCCTGCACTCCAGTTTTATTGGGGAGCCCAGAGAAGTTTCCAGAGAGTTGTTCCTGAACAAAGTATACCTCTTGACTTTTTTAATTTTTATTTTTTTTGTGTTTTCATACATGTACTTAGGGTAATGATGTTCATCTGATTCCACCATCGTTCCTACCCCCATGCCCCCTAGGGGCCCTTCCCCTCCCTCCCCTATGCCCTATCTAAAGTTCATCTGTTCCTCCCATGCCCCCCCATCCCCATTATGAATCAGCCTTATATCAGAGAAGACATTCAGCATCTGGTTTTGTAGGATTGGCTTACTTCATTCAGCATTATTTTCTCTAACTCCATCCATTTACCTCTAAATGCCGTGATTTTATTCTCTTTTAATGCTGAGTAATATTCCAATGTGTATATATACCACATTTTCTTTATCCATTCATCTACTGAAGGGTATCTAGATTGGATCCACAATTTAGCTATTGTAAATTGTGCTGCTATAAACATTGATATGGCTGTGTCCCTGTAGTATGCTGTTTTAAAGTCCTTTGTGTATAAACCAAGGAAATGGATAGTTGAATCGAATGGTGGTTCCATTCCCAGTGTTCCAAGGAATCTCCATACTCCTTACAGATTGGTTGCACCAATTTGCAGGCCCACAAGCAATGTAAGAGTGTGCCCTTTTCCCCACATCCTCACCAATGCTTGTTGTTGTTTGTATTCTTAATAGCTGCCGTTCTGCCTGGAGTGAGATGAAATCTTAGAGTAGTTTTGATTTGCATTTCTCTAATTTATAGAGATGTTGAATATTTTTTTCATATATTTGTTGATTGTATATCATCTTCTGAGATGGCTCATTTATTGATTGGGTTGTGTGGTTTTTTTTTTTTTTTGTTGTTGTTGTTGTTTGTTTGTTTTGGTGTTAAGTTTTTTGAGTGCTTTATATATCCTAGAGATTAGTACTCTATCTGATGTGCATGTGGTAAATAAAAATTTGCTCCCATTCTGTAGGCCTTGTATTTACCTCACTGATTGCTTCTTTTGCTGAGAAGAAGCTTTTTAGTTTGAATCCATCCCATTTATTGAGTCTTGGTTTTAATTCTTGCACTACAGGAATCTTATTAAGGAAGTTTGGACCTAATCCAACATGATGGAGATTTGGGCCTACTTTTTCTTCTACTAGCTGCAGGGTCTCTGGTTTAGTTCCTAGGTCCTTGATCACTTTGAGTTGAGTTTCGTGCAAGGTGAGAGAGAGGGGTTTAATTTCATTTTGTTGCATATGGATTTCCAGTTTTCCTGGTACCATTTGTTGAAGAGGCTATCCTTTCTCCAATATATGTTTTTGGTGCCTTTGTCTAATATAAGATAACTGTATTTATGTAGGTTTGTCTCTGTGTCCTCTATTCTGTAACATTGGTTTACAATTCTATTTTGGTGCCAATACCACACTGTTTTTGTTACTGTTGCTCTGTAGTATAGTTTAAGTTCTGGTGTCATGATGCCACCTGCTTCACTCTTTCTGCTAAGGATTGCTTTAGCTTTTCTGGGTCTCTTATTTTTCCAAATGAATTTCATGATTGCTTTTTCTATTTCTATGAGGAATGTCATTGGAATTTTGTTTGGAATTGCATAAAATCTGTATAATGCTTTTGGTAGTATAGTCATTTTGATAATATTAATTCTGCCTATCCAAGAGCAAGGTAGATCTTTCCATCTTCTAAGGTCTTCTTTAATTTCTTTCTTTAGTGTTCTATAGTTTTCACTATACAGGTCTTTTACTTATTTCATTAAGTTGATTCCCAAGATTTTTTTTTTTTTGAGGCTATTGTAAATGGGATAATTTCATTGTTTCTCTTTCAGAATATTTGTCACTGATATACAGAAATGCCTTTGATTTATGGGTGTTGAAAAAAATGGACATTTTCTTGTAAAACCATAATAACATTACCACCTAATGAAATTGACAATAATTCCTTAATGTTTTCTAAACCTAGTTCATAGAGAGATTTCCCTGATTGCCTCAAAAATGCTTTTTTTCTTTTTTTTGGTACTGGGGTTTGAACCTTGGGGCACTCAGCCACGGAGCAACATCCCTAGTTCTTTTTATTTTTTATTTTGAGACAGGCTGTCACTAAGAGAAATGTACTTTTTACTGTTGGTTTGTGTGAATCATAAGCCAAACAAGGGCCACATGTGGCATTTGTTGATTATCATTTTCATCTAGGGCAGGCAGTTGGCTAGATACTCTCAGCTTTGCAGGCCACGGGGTCTCTGTGTGACTTTCTGTCACGCAGTAGCCATAGCTGATATGTAAGTCAGTGAGTTGGCTGTGTTCAAATAACGTTGCATTTTCAGAGTTGTTTTGCTTTGTTTTAAACTCCCTGGTGGGTTAGACTTACCCATAGGCCATAGTTGGCTGACCCTGGTCTGGAGCAACCTATGGGTTTAATGCTAATGACTTGCTAATGACACTTGGTTTGTTGCCTGTAGAATGCTTTATTTTCTGGGTTTATGTGACTGCTCTTTGTACAGTATGATTTAACCTGCTCCTCTAGCCCCTGTATTCTTATGAATTGGAAGTTAAATCTAAAGGCTCAATCAGATTCATTGTTACCGTTTCCACCAAGACTACTTCAGAGTGGTTTTAATGTTTTTAAATATAAATTTATCTGACTTTAAAAGATTTAGAGACTCTCATCCTGAAAACTCAGCATTCTTTTTTTATTATTTATTTATTTATTTATTTAAGGTAGTTGTAGATGTACAGAATGCCTTTAATTTTTTTTTTTTTTTTAAATGTGATGTTAAGGATCAAAGCCAGTGCTTCACACATGCTAGGCCAGCGCTCTGCCACGGAGCTTCGGCCCCAGCCCCAAAGCTTAAAATAAGCTTTGCCCGATGGCAGTGAATACACTTTTTTCCTTCTCTCCTTACTTATTTGTCGGAGAGATTGTAGCTCTTATTTCTCAGGGAGGTTGAGAGTTTGCACCCTCCTCTAGGTCTGTGTGAACTCCCCTCTATTCCAGGCTTCCTTGGTGCCTTGGGCTGGAGGATCACGTATTCCTTCTGAATGGAGACTTTCCTTCCATGGACCAAGCCCAGGGTTTGAGATTGCCTTCCAAGAGGCATTGGGTTTTTTGTTTTAATCCCCTTGAACACTGCATTTTACTCACTTCTTATTTTACCTGACTCTCTCCAGCAGGACTGAGATCCAGAAACTTGGTGCACATGGACCTTTGGGTCTCTGCGTGAGGCAGGCGTGCTCTCCTGTATCCTGAGGAAGGATTCCAAAGCCGAAAACTTAAGACTCTCAGACTCTCTGTGCTCCTGGATTCCTGGGCCACACAGCTTTGAACAAACTTACAGGTGAGAATTATTTCCTCTTTTCTGGACTATTCGTAACTCCTAAATCCTAGAGGCGCTGAAGCAATATGCTGACAGAGAGTGCACACAGAGCCAGTTGGAATCCCTTGTCTTTTTGTTATTTAAGAAAAGTAGGGGGCTGGGGCTGGAGCTCAGTGGTAGAGCACTTGCCTAGCATGCGTGAGGCACTGGGTTCGATCCTCAGCACCATATAAAAATCAACAAATAAAATAAAGGCATTCTATCCATCTATAACTACAAAAAAATTAAAAAAGAAAAAATAGGGGCCGGGGGTGGTGGCACCTATGTATAATCCCAGGGACTCAGGAGGCTGAGGCAGGAGGATCACAAATTTGAAGCCAGCCTCAGCAATTTAGTAAGTTCCTAATTAGCTTAGGAAGACCCTGTCTCAAAATAAAAAAGGAATGTATCTCAGTGATAGAGTGCCCCTGGGTTCAATCCCTAATACTATGGGAAAAAAAAAAAAAGCAGAATAGTAGGAGCGACTGTGTTTATATTCCTTTACCAATTTTTGAATTGAGTTTTGATCTTATTGATTTATAAAAATTCTTTATATATTAATGATACTAATCTTTTGTCATATAGACTATAACTCTTTTCCCTCAATTGTTTTTGTATTTGCTTACAGTTTTTGTGCTCTTCAGAAAATTTTAATTTTGTGTAGTGAAAAATATCAGTCTCCATTTTTTGTTTTGTTTTGCTTGGAAAAGAACTGCCCATTTCAAGATTTTTTAAAATTCTTGTTAATACAGATAAATGAACATGTGATCAGAGCTGGTGTATTATTCGGCTTCACATTACTATAATAAAATACTTGAGGTAATTATTTTATAAAGTAAAAAGATTTATTTTTCCTCACTGTTTTGAAGGTCCAGTCCAAGATCAGACAGACCCACTGCTTTGGGCCTCTGGTGGCTGTGTCCGATAGCATGGCAGAGATCACATGGCAGAGCAGACCCTAACTTCATAAGCCAGGGAGTAAAGAGGAAAAGACCAGGGTCCTCTTCTAGGGCATGTGCCCAGTGAACTGAGGACATCCCATAAGGCTGCACTTCCTAGCAGTTCTACCACCTCCCAATGGCATCACCCTGGGGACCAAGCTTCTCACACGTGGAACTTTGGGGGTTGAATATTCAGCATCCCAACCCTACAGCAGAGAACATGTGACTCTGCAAAAGAAGACTCTCTAAGTGGGACGATTTCCACCAGATAATGTCCAAATACACAACCGTTGGCATTAAAATGAGGCCATTGCTGGTAAGGGTTGTGGTTTGGAGATGGGTAGTTGAGGAATCTTTAATTATGTCATTATACTAGTTTTATATTAAACTTCTCATAATAAACAAGTTTTCTTTATAAAAGAAAGAATGGTAGGGGAGACCCCCTTCATCCCATTTGCTCATATTCCACAGCTATTTGTTAGGCAGTTCTGTGCTACCCTTGATGTCCCATGGTTCTATATGTAGGAGACCTGTAAAAACCAGTCAAAGTTCACAGGAATCCTATAAAATCGCTCCATTTCAGTTTTTATAGGTGTCTTACACCTAGGACCACGAGACATGGTGGTTTAGCATTGGGGTGCGGGGTTCATAAATGCTCATGGTCTTGAACTTAGAGGTTGTACATGGGAGGCAGATATTAATGGGGCAGTGGCTGATTAGGCAGCTACCTTGAGAGTATCTACCTGTCATTCTGCAGGGTGGAGAGTCCATAGCTTCCCATGGCAGTTCTTCTGTCTTAGTGACACTGCGATCATGTCACACTGAGCGGCAGGCCCTGTTGGCCTTGGCTGTTTCTCTTCATAACCATATTAGTGTCAGGTCTTCTATCACAAAGTACCCCACACCGGGAGGCTTAGAACAACAGAAATTTATTCCCTCCCTGTTCACAGAGATTCAAAATCTAAACCCAGGAGTGGGCAGGGCTGCCCTCCCTCCAGAAGCTCTGTGGGGAAATCCCTCCTGCCTCTGCTGGCCAGGGGCGGCTCCCAGTACCCCTTGCTCTTGCTCATGGCTGCCTCGTGCCGGTGTCTGTCCTTCATCACATGGCCCTCTCCCTTCCCATGAGACAACTGGCATTGGACTTCAGGCCCGTCCAGATGCTCCAGGGTAATCTCACCTGCAGTCCTTCACTTGCCCACAGGTGCAAGGTCCATTGGCCGGGCCAGGGAACATGTGGTTCTGAGGGTCAGGACCTGGACCTTTTGGGGAGCCTTTACTCTCTGCTTCACTCTGCAGTACAGCAGCCACCACTGGGTCAGAGCAGCTCCCCAGACACATTAACACTAGCTTCCCCTGTCCTCGAGGAGTGTCCCCACATCTGCTCTCCCTCCAGGTGCTGGTGTGCTGAAGCCCTGCAGGCCCCTCAGGCCTCAGCGTTGGTAGGAGGGCATCTTAGTCCATTTTGTGCTGTTGTAACCTGAGGCCAGGTAACTTGTAAAGAGTAGAGATTTATTTCTCTCAGTTCTGGAGGCTGGAAGTCCAAGACTGGAGGGGTAGGGGCTGCGTCTGCAGGGCCTTCGTGCTGGCCGTCCCACGGTGGAAGGACAGGAGGGTAAGAGCACCAGAAGGAGAGAAGGGGCGTGCACTGCTCATCTTCTCGGGAGCAGAGCACTCTGCTGGTGTGTCTGCTGCTGCAGCTCTTTTACCTGTTTAAGGGTGTGATCATGTCCCTCAGGGGATGGGTGAATTTTGCGTGTTAAAACCCAGGGCTGCGGGACTGGGAACTCTGATTTAATAAGCCTGTGCCTTCCTCATTTCATCATTTTAGGAAATAATCACAGCTGCCTGCTTCGAAGACTCTTTCTCTTGATTTTGGTTTCTGTGAAGTTAGGTAGCGTTGATGAAGCCTGATACAAACTCACTAGTGGGAGTCAGACCACCTGATAAATGAATAGAGAACTGTTTGACCATATTCCCAGGAGTAGTTGAAAAGACCAGGTCACTGTCAGTGTGACAGTTAAGTGAGGAGTCACGACCAGCAAGCTCTTAGAGCAGAAGCCAGATTTGCAGGTGAGACAGGTATGCAGGTCCCTGGGCCTAAGTCAGGTGTGACACACTCTGGATCTGCTGACTGCAAGAACCTTCCAGAAGCTCAGTTACATACTGCTTCTTACTAGCTTCTCTAGTCTCCATTGTCACTTTCCATCTGTGCTGACTAGCAAATTGAACACACATTTCGAATTCCATTGGCCCAGGTTGAACATCTCTAACCCAGAAATCAGAAATGTTCCAAAACCTGAAAATTTTTGAGTGATAAAGTTTCGATTTCAGAGCATTTTGGATTTCAGATTTACAGATCAGGAATGCTCACCCCATGCAAATTTCCCCAAATCTGAAAAACCGTGAAATCTGAGACACTTCTGGACCTGTGGGTTCCAGATAAGGGATATGCAACCTGCAGTGGTGGCATAAGCGAGTGTTTTCTCATGTAACTTCTGAAGAATGTCTGTAACAAAGTCACCCGTGACAAACTGGTGTCTAGAGTAGTTTACCACTGGAATTGCTTGGGATTAGAATCCCCAGTAGAAAAGAGCAGGTTTTTGGGCTGGGGATGTGGCTCAAGCGGTAGCGCGCTTACCTGGCATGCGTGCGGCCCGGGTTCGATCCTCAGCACCACATACAAACAAAGATGTTGTGTCCGCCGAAAACTAAAAAATAAATATTAAAAAATTCTCTCTCTCTTAAAACCTGCTCTTTTCTTTTTTTTTTTTTTTTTTTTTTTTTATGTTCAAAAATTTCTCTGTGGCCTCGTAAGTTCCAGTATCTCTTTACCAGTGAATAGTTTTCAAGGTCAACTTTGTGATCCAGGTTCCCTTAGAAAACAGCTATTTCCTCTTCCAGTCTTTCTGATACTTTAGTTGTGCCCATGTAAATGATGAATCCCTGATGAAGAAAGACCAGGGAAATATCATTCCTGTCTTTCATGCTTAACAATGAGGTTGCTCCTGCAGAGACTCCTCCAGGTAGGGGACCCTCCTCCTCCTCCTCCTTCTCCTCCTCTTCCTTCTCCTCCTTCTTCTTCCTCCTCACCCCCACCCCTCTCTATGTCTTTTATTAAGATCATTGCCCAGACCTTACAAGTGGAGTGTAAAACTTCTCCTGCACCAGCCACGAGCATCAGGGACCACCCCAGCTCAGTTTTACTGTTAGCTTCTGGAGAATCTTGAAGCAAATCCTATAAATCACGTCATTTCATCCCCAAATGTTGCAGTAGGAATTTTGTTTAAAAGATTCTTTTCTTACATAACTAAAATCCTAATTATTGAGCAAAAACTCCATAATATCTAATACTATATTTTGTAGTTCCTTGATTTTGTAAGAGCAAAGTCTGTGCGGCAGCGCGTTCTGGTTGGAGTTGGTGAGAGCCATTCCTCATACTCACTTCTACACCTCATGAACCTTTTAATAGTAAATGTGTGTCAAGCACTGATTCAATTCAATTCTGAGTGCTCTTATTCTACCTTTTACTTAATTTCAAAGTAGTTGTGTGAATAATATGTGAATATATTATTTAAATGTATATATATGGTGAAATCGACTTTTTTTGTGCAGTTCTGAGGTTTTAAAATGTGGTGGTTCTTGTAACCATCATCACAATCCAGCTCCCCAGAGCACTTCCATCACCAGAACATCCAGAAGACTCCCTCCTGCTGCCCTTCCTAGTCAGGCCTCCCTGGTGACCAGTCATCTCTTCCCCATCCTTAGAAGTTCTGCCTTCTCCCAAATGTCATGAAAATGGAATTTACAGCATAGAACCTCTGAGACTGGCTTCTGTCACTGAGACAGTGCCTTTGCCCCTCATCCGTGCACGCATCCTTTTTTGATGTCGTGGTCTGGACGTCCAAAGTATGTCCATCCACTGTGGGAGGGCGTCTGGATTATTTCAGCCTCTGGTGATTATGAAGAGAGCTGCTGTAAACGTATGTATGTAGGGTTTTGTTTGAAGAAAAGTTCATCTCTCTAGAGTGAATCCCTAGGAGCACAATTGCTGGTAGGTGATACGCTACTTTTATAAGACACTGCTAGACTTAATTATATAGGAAACTTTCCAGAGTGGCTCTACCCCTTTGTGTTCCCACTAGCAATGTGAGGGAGTTCCAGTTGCTCCACATCCTTGTCAGCACTTCATATGATCAGGTTTGGGTTTGGTTTGGGGTTTTTTTGTTTGATTGTTTGTTGTTTTATTTTGAGCCATCCTAATAGATGTGCGTTTTTTTCTTTTTTCATCTGTTAATTATCTGATTTCAGGTTTTTGAGATTATAAAAGAATATATTTAATCTTGAATAAATGAGAGCATTAAATTTATTTTAAGTACTTGTTATAAAAATAAGTATTTGATTTTTCTGATGATTTTCTACATTTAAATATGGCAAATATTCTATATTGAAAAATCGATTAAAACCAGAATGTTTTACAGACTGGAGTCTCTTAAATCTCACCCATTGAGAGATGGAGCTTGGCAGAGGAGTGTGAATGTTAATATCTGGGTGTGAATTTTTCAGTGATCAGTTCATCACAGGTCCCTGTGAGTATTTTGTTGCTATTTTTAGTGCTAGTGGCCAATGGTACTGTGTTTGTTTTTGTCACCGGTTTCATGCTGGATTAGGTCAATGGGTGAATACTTAATTACCTGACAGCAAATTGGATGCACATGGAGAGTCATTCATTGATGTCTTTTAACTGTAGTGAACACTGTCATGGTTTGAAACAATGGACCTCTCCATGTTTCTGAAAGTCAGAGCTTGCCTTTGACCACCTCTTTCCTTGTGAAGCCATGGCCAGCACAAGGAAGGAGACCCTTTGACTTTCCCTATCCTGTGCCTCCCCCTTCAGGTGATTCAGGGACTGGTCACTGGTCACGCTTGCTTCAAAGTGTAGAGCTGATACCTAAGTTAATTCCTGAACTGCATTGTTTGTGGTTTTTGTTTTGCTGTTGTTTGTTTTGCAGTACTGGGGATGGACCCAGGGCCTCATGCATACCAGACAAGTGTTCTACCAGTGAGCCACATCCCAGCCCTCAGAATGCACTGTTAATGTCAGTCCTCAGTCATCGCTTCTCCCACCAGATGAGACTGTGAAAGTCTTCAGACACACAGGGTCATTGCTGAAGGAGGCCTTGTCTGTACTTTCATGCCTCACCCATTAGCTTCTATGGTTCAGGCTTCTAGTTGGTGGTTCTGTTTAAAACCCAGGGGTTGGAGGGTTCTGTTAACTACCTGGAAGAACAATGGTGTGGAGGTTTTTCTCTGGGACTTGATTCTCCCTCTTTTGCTTCCAAAATGCCGCTGGAAAGTCAGACCTATTGACATACCTTCCTTTCTAACTGAGGGATTTTATAAAGAAAAAAGCTGAGCTAACACAGGAAGGAAGATCGGGGGCAGAAAGCCAGTGGGTTTTTGAGGTTGTTGTGGTTGGAAGCCTTAGAACCTAGAACTAGGAAGATTTGGTTCAAAGTGTTGAAGAAATGGGATAGACTTCTGTAGTCAAGTAACTTTTGGTTAAAAACTAACATTAATTGACCCTCCCATCAATTAGGGCTAGGAAATGTCAGAAGTAGTGAAGGATTAGTAAAGGTCTTACCTCCAATGGACTTAAGTCTTTGTTTTGCTTGAAGTTATTTATTTTGGTACTGGGGATTTAACCCAGTGACTCTTAATCACTGAGCCACATCCCCAACCCTTTTTATTTTTTATTTCGAGACAGGGTCTCACTGAGTTGCTTAGAGCTTCACTAAGTTTGCTGAGATTGGCCTTGAACTTGCAATCCTCCTGTCTCAGCCTCCCTGGTTGCTGGGATTGCAGGTGTGTGCCACCACACCCGGCTTAAAATTATTTTTTAATCATCTTTAAATGATATGCTGTTGAAATTATTTTAATGCAGTCATATATATGTGCATATATATCTGGGTGAGGATGAGAGGAAGGGACAATGGAAATGCATCTGGCCTTTAGTCCAGGGGTTTTAGAATACCAGCCTAATACCCCTGCTGCCCCCTGGTGGCAGTGTATTAAACAGTGCAGTTCACAAGCAAGCATAACCCAGCCCATTGACTTCCCTGTCCCAAGAATCCTAGGGCAGCCTAGGAGACAGTTTTTCTTTCCACTCTCGTGATGACTACTTGGGTGATTTCTGATAAATCATTTAGTTTAAAGTCCATATTTCACTTTCTTCAGCTTTAACATGTAATTTCTAAAGTTTCTTCCAGCTTTAATGTCTTTTAATTCTCTGACGATGTTCACAAATATTGTGTGGTAGAGATGTGTCAAGTTTCATTTTTTTCCCTTGGAATCTATACCCTAATTCCAGGTAGTTATTCAAGAAGGCAGGTTCTAGAATACTTCCTGAAACGTGATGGGATTCAGCTATTGGCCGGAAACTGCATGGATCTGTAGCAGCACAGTCCACATGATTCATATGATGACCCTGCATCATTATTAAAAGTTTAAAGTTACATCATTCAGAAAACTTAATTTTTAATAGTGGAAAAATGCATAATAAAATTTACCATCTTGGCCAATTTTAAGTGACAGTTCAGTAGTGTTAAGTATCTTCACATCATCAGGCCATCTTTGCTGTTATTCAGTTCTAGAACTTTTTCCTTTTGCAGAACTGAAGGTCTGTACAATAACTCTTCATTCCCTTCTTCCCCAGCCCCTGGTAACTACCATTCCATCTTCTGTCTCTGTAAATCTATTCAAGATACTTCATATGAGTAAAATCATGTTCTATTTGTCCATTTTGACTGGCTTATTTCACTTAACATAATGTCCTCACAGTTTATTCATATTGTACTAGAATTTCTTTGGGTGGCTTCCATTGCTTGGCTATTGTGAACGCTGCTGCTGGAAACATGGAAGCCACGCCATTTTCAGTGTGCCATGTTGTACCATGTTTATCAGTGCAGAGAAGAGTCTATGTGATTTTTAAGAACATTAATCAACCATACTAGGTAATTGGTATATGCATTTTTGTCTGGATATGTAATTTTAAAAGGAACTAGGACTGGGAGTGTAGCTCAGTGGTAGGGCAGGGCACTTGCCTGGCATGTGAGAGGCCCTGAGTTCAATCCTCAGCATTGCAAAAAACAAAAAGTTTAACAGGAATATTTATCAGATACAGCTGTATGCTAGGCTCTGTATCTGTGATGCAGGCTAGTAGCCATCCCTTCTAATTCTGTGGTTTACCCTTCTCTCAGAAGGAGACTGATAGTTCTTAAAATCACCTGAAAGCCAGAATTTGCCTATACATTATCTCCATCCATTAGTCCTCAAGGTGGGCATTATTCGTTCTGGTTTTCAGTGCTGTAACTGATGTTCAGAGAGACGAAAATCCTTGAACAAGGGCACACAGCTAAAAGATGGCAGGGCGAGGCTGACAGGGAAGTGTGGCCCACCTACTGCAAAAGCATGTGTTCTTGTGCCTGCACTGGCTCCTGCTTCCAGGAATGACACCAAACAGCAACCATCTGAAAACAATATCACCAAATTGCAGTGTTTATGATGAATAACTCAGAGAAACTTTCATAATGTCTTTGTATTAAATAGCAACCCTTTGCCTGTTGCTTGCAGAGAGAGCATTGTAGATGAGTTCATCTGAGACGCATCTCCAAGGCTTGCTTCTGGAGGATTTTGCAGAATAAATCTCCCTGCTTTCAAAGGGTGGTCCTCATGTGCTGATCCCTGTGTTTCCGAGGTTCCCCTCCACTGCGTCAATATTTTCCCTTACTTCCCTTTGGTCTGTCAGGGAGCTAAGACCAGTGTCATTGCACTTTGCCCTCTGTCTCTATAATGCCATGGTGTTTGGGCCTCGAGCTCTGCAGTTGCTCTGCCCCTGTGTTTCACGTAGGTGAGGAAAGGGCTATAGACTGTCCTCAGAGGGGGATTTTCTTGGACACTCTGCAAGCTCCCGAGGAGACCCAGCACAACTTTCCCTCACGGGCACTTTCACATGAACAAAGAAGTAGTGATATAGCATCTGAGCAGCCGTTGAAGCCTTTCTAAGAGTTTCTGGGCAATCAGTGACATTTCTTGGGACTTTAGAAACCTAGAGATGGGTGAGGAACTTCCAGAGACTTCCAGAGGCCCAGCTGCCTGCACGTCCAGCTCAGAGCACTGGAGCCCAGACCTGTTGTGCTGGTGACACCAGGTGCTCAAAGCAAACCATGTCATGTGTTCTGCATTCTTTGAGTGGTCCTTCTTGTTGCTTAATGTTTGTCAACTTAGAAGCATAAGAGTAAAAACATATGCTCTTAAAATGTGTACTCCGCCTTCTCCAGGAAACAGTCTCAGAGTTACATAAAATGATGGTATATTTAAAGGGCTAACATGTATTAACTTGGAAAGGGCTAACTTTTAATTCTGAAGGTGTGTGTGGGGCAGGGGGATAGTGAGGATTGAACCCAGGGGACTCCAGCACTCAGCTACATTCCCAGCACTTTTAATTTTGAGACAGGGCCTCATTGAATTGCAGAAGCTGGCTTCAAACTTGCAATCCTCCTGCCTCAACCTCCTGAGTCTCTGGAATTACAAGTGTGTATCACTGTACTGAGCTTCATATTTATTTTTACATATTTTTAAATAATTTGCATGCTTGAAGTGTATCTTCTAAAAAATATAGGTTTAGAAATGTTAAATCTTTGATACTAGGAAAAGGTGCTTTTTGGTTCATTGAACTTTCCCCATAGATGAAGGTTAAGCAGAAGTCTTTTCTGGAAAGTCCTATGACAATGAGTTAGTGTGCCCTCTCTGTTTCTACAGTACGCAGAGCTTGAAACCCCTTTAATCAAGAAGGTGGTAATTCAAAAGCATAAATATAAAATGAAACTGCCCCTCCCACCACCAATGGCTCCCCCCCTTGGATAAGCTTGAGCTGCAGGACAGTGGTCAAGTCCATGGCCTCAGTGGGCACTAGTAGCCCTTGTCCAGCACTGTACCTGCCACAGTGAACTCAGAGTGACCTCTGCAGTCAGTGTGGTGTGCACGTGTGGAACAAACGGTGAGCTGTAACCCTGGATAGTCCGCCTTCCTGTTGGTGAAGGGAATTTTAAACTAAATAGTGGAAACTATTTTGTCAAGTCTTTGTGATCCAAATAGAAAAAAGAAATTGGCTAATTGGGAATTCCAAGAACCAGATGACCAGCATCTGGTTTTCTCTATACATGTTGCTCTCTGAGCAGGGTGAGAGGGTCACTGTGTGCCACCTGCTCTTAAGTAGAACACTTGTCTCACATGTGCAAGGCCATGGGTTTGATTCCAGCATCACAAAAAGAAAGGAGAAAAACACAAAAGGAGAAAAATAACTGAAATTGAATGAATGGGGGCTCTGGAAGTTACAAAAAGATTAGGAATGCGAGCCTGTGAGTGTGTCAGGAGCGTGGGCTTGGGCAAGGATTCCAGGGGTGGGAGATGAGTTTATTGGGGTCTTAAATGGCCAGATAAGGAGAGATAGGGACGTCCTGTGTGTCACTGGGAGCCACTGGGCTCTGCTTCTGGAAGACCACCGTGGCTTCGAGGAGGTTTGGATGGGAAACTCAGAGCGTAAAGCAGAATAGCTTGTAACTGCTGGGGTCGGGTGACATGAGCTCTCCAGCCTGGACGTTGCCAATAATGTTTGTGAGAGAAACTGGAGAGGAACTGGCTGGAGAGGAAGGTGGGAGACCAGAAGCCGCGTGTGAGTGGCAGGTCCAGGGCTGTTGGGCAGGCCCAGGCCTGGGCAGTGGGTGGAGGCTACCAGGAGCTGATGTTCCCAAACAGGGTGGGACAGAGGTGGGCTTCATCTGCACTATTTCTTGCCAACATGGCTTAGGCTGGGCCATCACAACACAGTTCTTTGACAGGGGCTTAAACAGCACAAGTCTATTTTCTCTCGGTTCTGGAGGCTGGAATTCTGAGACCAAAGCATGACAGGGTTGGTTTCTTCAGAGGCCTCCCTCCTTGGCTTGCCAGTGCCCCTTTCCGTGTGTGTCTGTGTCCTAATCTCCTCTTCAGGGGTCACTGGCCCTGCTGGACCAGAGCTCACTCTCATGACCTCACAGTGCAGATATGGTGGGGACCCAAGTCAGCCCAAGACAGACACGGACTTCGGGTTTACCCAAGTCGGCCGTGTGTGCTTTGCAGTTCCAGGTGAGTGTTTCAGCTGGGGGCACAGGGCAGGTGCTTGGCAGCGCTTGTTTCTGAGAAAGGAAGAGTTTGAACTCGGAGACAGATCCCCAAGGGCAGGTCCTAGCCCTGCTGCTTACCAGCCGTGGGCCTTGGGGAGGGTCTCTGTGCTGTTTCCTCCTAGGTCCCAGCAGGGTCAGGTCAGTCGATGCAGGAGGTTTCACTTGGCAGTGGCAGGTGCTCTGAAGAGCAGGTCAGGATGACACTGACACAGGCTCAGAGAGGACGGAGCTGCTGGGGGGAAGAGGGTTTTCTGTGCGAAGTTAACACAGGTGCATGGGCAGGGCGACGGAGACGCAGCCTCGCCACACTTGACTGTGCAGAACGGCTGGGGTGCTCTCTGTCAAGGCCACACAGGCAGTGGGCAGATATGTCATTTCGTAGGACGCAGGATACAGTTTCACAGAGATTTCTGCCTGCTCCCAATCACCCAGCCTTAAGCTGGAGCTTGCCCGGTCCGCAAGATGAGAGCTTCTGTCCCCTTCTCAGAGCCATCCAAAGGGGGGCTAAGTGAGGCCCCCCCAGGAGCCTCCCTAAATCTAGTCCCTTAGAATCCCACTCTGGCAGAAGGTCTGCAGAAGGTCTAGGTCCGAGGCTCTGTGTCCAGCACCCTCTCCAAGCAGGAAGACTCTGGGGAGTAGCCGTTGGGCAGAATCAATGTTTTTCTAGTGGTTTCTCTCATTCAGAACAACTCCTGCTGAGAGCCATAGCCAAGTAGGAATGACGCATGGCAATTTCCTTGTCAGCCTACCCAATGTTGCGTAGAGGGAGGACTCTCCATTGTGGAAATGGGCTTGCCTTGGACCCAGGTCATTTGCAGTGACATTGCATGAATGTTTGAGAAAGGTGACCCTGCTCAAGGACCAGGGCGGATCCAGGTTTAGGGCGGTTCCAGGTTTAGGGTGTGGATCCTGCTGGGAATAGGCTGGTTCCAGGTTTAAGGTGGATCCTGCTGGGAATAGGGCATATCCTGCTGCCTCAGGCGCCCACTCCTTGAGTTCCCCTTGAGTTCTCGCGGGATTCAGAGAGTATTTGGTATGCAGAGCCCGGTGGAGGGTGTAGATTTTCCCAGAACGTGTGTGTAGAGTGCCGGTGAGAGTTTGGGAATAAAGAGTTGCTGTTGGAATCTACAAGTTTTTGTGGTGGCTCGGTTATTTTGTGCCCAGCCAGACTGCGGCAAACTCCATCTGCTGGGCCTGCACCAAACTCCATCTGCTGGGCCTGCACAGCCAGGCACCCATGCACCCGTGCACCCTCAGGGGATGTGCAGCCCTCCTCTGTGAGGTGCCAGGCATCACAGCACAGGCAGAAACCGAGGCTCAGAGGTTTGTCCATTTGCCAAGGCCCAGAGCCCAGGCTCCTCTAAGGGCAGTGGAGGGCCCCAGCCCAGCCCAGCTCTTCTGAGCAAGGGAATATTTTCTGCAGGGAGGGCTTTTCTTCTGAGGTGGTATTATGTGGCCTTCAGAGATGCCCACTGCTGCCATCTTTGACCTGCTCCACACACTTCAAAATCTCATCATTTCTGGGTTAATAGCACCAGCAAAGACAAAGGCCACATGTCTCAGCAGAGTCCTTCTTGGTAAGACCCAGTTCTAAAATGGGTCTAGAACTTGGGCAATGAACCAAGAGGCAGAACTTCCCTGGCTATTTATATTCATGATGGTCAGAGTAAGCAGCTCTCCAGGGCAGCTCTTAACTAGTGTGGAAATCCTGCTTCTACCAGAAGAAGATGTAACCAAAAGGCAATGTAAAACAAAGTGCAAGGAAGTTTTGGGATGATTAATGGAAAAGTCACGGGAGCAGTGTAACAGTGAACCTGAACCCAGAGGTTGAAGTGTCCTGGATAGTTAGTGTTTAATGAGACTCAGGCAAGTGTTGCCAGAGCTCCCCTGAGATGGGCAGGGGTACACTGTGATGAAATGAGACCCCACTCCCTCCCTGAGCCCTGAAGGAGAGGGGGAAGTGCAGCCTGGGTTGTCAGAGATGCTCCTGATTTCAAAGGTTCTGACCTACTTTGCCACACATATCAATGTGGTTAGATCACATGCTCTGGCTCTTAGAAAATAACTCCATTGTGCTGTAGGACACTGTGTCCTAGGAACACACAAAAAAGCACCTTGGCCAAGAGTCTAGGAAAACAAAGATTATGTGAAGACATGGAGCGTCTCTCACAAAGCCCCAGGCGGCTGAAGGGACTCCTGGGGTCAAGTGATATAAGAGTCCTCAGCCTGGAGGGGTCAGTAGGTGAAAACAATAGAAGCAAGTGTTTGTCCAGCAGGCCTCGTGTGCCTGAGACCAAACCAGGGCTGACTCCCCCAGATCCCCGCTGGGACGGCAGGGGAAGTGGCTTGGAGCCACACAGCCGCCGGGCACGGGGCTGGACCTGGAGCTCAGGGCTGTGGATCATGTCGTCTAGAAATAGAGGGGAGCTAAGCTCCCGGGACAGAGAACTGGGACGAGAGAACAGAGAGCCCCAGCCCCAGCCCTTCAAACTGGATAGAAGAGGCCTGGGTGAGCCTGTGTGGCCAAGAGAAGGCCTGAGACTGGCACTAACATGACCCCAGGTAACCCAAGGTGGGAGGAAGATGACTGCGTTCCAAAGCTGGCCTTTTTTCTTCAGATACATTGTCTCTGTTAATGACATGCAATGAAATCCACCATCAACTACAGGTCCAGTGGTTTCTTCTTTAAGCTCAGCGAATGTTGACAAGTGTATATGTACTCATGCAAGTCAAGGCCCAGGACAGCTCTGTCACCCAAACCTTCCTCCAGCCCCTTTGCAGCCAGTCTTCTTTCCTGTGCATCCAGCCCCGCAGCCACTCCTGTTTTCTGTCCCTGTCTTGTGCCTTCTCTTCCACACAGTATTCAGTCTTGGGTGTCTGGGGTCTCTCATTCGGTGTGTTCCCTGAAATTTATCCAGGGTCTTGTATCTCTGTGCCTTGATTGGTTCACGCAGTCTCCAGAAGATGGGCCTCTGGATTGGTTCCAGTTATTGGCCGCTATGAACAGAAGAGCTGTAAACATTCACAGACAGGTTTTTATGTAGATGTATCAGCCCGTTTATCTTGAGTATTTAAAAAAAAATTTTTTTTTAGTTGTAGGTGGACACAATACCTTTATTTTATTTATTTATATGTGGTGCTGAGGATCAAATCCAGTGCCTCACACATGCTAGGCGAGCGTCTTACTGCTGAGCTACAACCCCAGCCCAATCTTGGATATTTTCATTCCCCAAAGTGAGCTTGCAAATGTATGTTTAACTCTATAAAAATCTGTCAAACTATTTTCCAAAGTTGTTTCAAATGTCTGAGAGTTTCAGTTATACTACATCCTTGCCAACACTTGATGCTAGTATTTTTCAGTTTTAGCCATAGTAGTACGTATGTAATGGCAGCATTGTGATTTTTTTTTTTTTTTTGCTTTTCCTTAATGACTACTAGTTGTGTCTTTTCATGTGCTTACTTGAGATTCATTCATCTTTGTTAAAACATCTGTTCATGCCATCTTTTGTCTGTTATTACTTAGGTTATTTTCTTCTTCTTGAGTCATGGGAGTTCTTTTTGCATTCTGGATAGAAGTCCTTTACCAGATATAAGTTTTGCAGATATTTCCTTCTAGTCTGCATTTGCCTTTTTATTTACTTGTCTTCAGAAGTTTTAAAATTTCATGTTATCAAACTTACTGTTTTTAAAATGTTTTTTTGTGTTCTAGCAAAAGATTTCCTTTCTAAAAGTTTTAGCTGTTACGTTTGGATACATTCTAAGTTTAACAACATAGAGTGAAGATGAGGGGTTTTTTGCACATGGACATGCACCATTTGTTTAAAAGACTATCCACACCCCATGAATTCCCTTGGCACCTCTACTGAAAGCAGTTGACCTTACAAGGGTGGATCCACTTGTGGACTCTCTTCCATTGATTTTTTTTTAATTATTATTTTTTAAGTGCCACAATTTACATTCCACAGAATTTGCCATCCTCAAGTGTACAAGTGGGTGGTTTTAGTACATTCACATCCTACCCCCGAAAGAACATTGCACTGATCTCGATGTCTATCTTTCGTCTAATTCCTTGCTGTCTGTATTGTAGCTTTGAGGTTTTCAAATACAAACTTTGTTCACCTTTTTCAATATTGTTTTGAGTGTTCTAGATCCTTTGACCTTTTATGAAATTTTAGATTCAGCTTATCAATCTACAAAAAAAAAAACCTTGAAATTTTCATTAAAATTAGGTTGAATTTATAGCCCAACTTAGGGAGAGTAAGCATTTTAACTACACCCATTCTCCATCAAAACACAGTATATCTCCATTCTACTTAGATATTGAATTTCAACAGTTTTTGAATTTCCAGTGCTTGAGTCTTGCACACATTTTGTTAAATTTGACCTTTAGTATCTCGATTTTTTTTTTTTTTGGGTGCTATTTTAAATAGTACTAGAGTTTTTAAATTTTCAAGTTCCATTTTTTTCTCTACCAGTATATAAAAATACAGTTGATTGCATTTATTAATTAATCCATTTATTCATTTCTGTGGTACTGCAGATTGAACCCACGGCACTCTACCACAGAGCTACATTCCCAGCCCTTTTTATTTATCTATTTTTATTTTGGGATAGAGTCTAAGTTGCATTTATAGCCCAACTTAGGGAGAGTAAGCATTTTAACTACATCCATTCTCCATCAAAACACACTGGCCTTGAACTTGTGATCTTCCTGCCTTGGCCTCCTGAGTCTCTGGGATTGCAGGTGTGCACCACCATGCCTGGCTGATTTTTATATATTGTATCTTAAATTCTCGCTAAACTCTTTAGTTCTAATCACTTTTTTTGTGTGTTCCTTAGTATTTTCTATACAGAAAGTCATGTCAATGGGAAAAGTAAAAGGATAGTTAGATAGTTCCTGCTGAATGGAACTGGGTAGAGTGGACGTCTTCACCTTCCTCCAGTACCAGGGGCCCTGTTTGGTCACTCACCGTGAGGAAGGCTGCAGACTGTCAGTGATTCCTAGCTGCCTCTTACCAGGTTGAGAAAGTCATCTTCTATTCCCAGTTTACTGAGAATTTTTGTCCCGGATTTGTTGAATTTTGTCAAGTGCTTGTTCTACATCTCTCAAGATCATCTTAAGCTTTTTCTATTTTTTTTAATTTTTTTTTTTTTTGAGAGAGAATCTCTCTCTCTATTTTTTTTTTTTTTTTTTTTTTTTTGTTGTTGTTGTTGGTAGATGGACACAACACAATGCCTTTATTTTTATGTGGTGCTGAGAATTGAACCCGGGTCCCACCCGTGTTAGGCGAGCGCTCTACCGCTGAGCCACAATCCCAGCCTGGGTTTTTCTATTTCAATGTGCTCCTCTGGTGAGTCATTAATTTTTAAATATTAAACTACCTTACATTGCTAGGGTGAAACATTTCTTGGTAACGATGTATAACACTTTTTATATACTGCTAGATTAACTTTGCTAATTTTTTTTAATATTTTATTTTTTAGTTGTAGTTGGGCATAATAACTTTATTTTATTTATTGTTATGTGGTGTTGAGGATCAAACCCAGGGTCTTGCATTGTGCTAGGCGAGTGCTCTACCGCTGAGCCACATTCCCAGCCCCAACTTTGCTAATATTTGTAGAAGACTTCTGCATTTATGTTTATGATAGTAGCCTGTAGTTCTCATTCATTTGTACCAATGTATTTATTTGGTTTTGGAACCATAAGTGGAATTAAGTGCTTACTTCTTCAGCACTTACAGCAAGCCAGGTGTTGTGATGCACACCTGTAATCCAGCAGTTTTGGAACTGAGGCATGAGGGTGTAAGGATGGCCTTAACTTAAGAAGGGCCTTAGCCTAAGTAACTCCATTTTGAAATAAAACTGCACTCCTGACCAGGTACACCCATGGAGCCCTCCAATATGGTCATCAGGCACAGCCTGATAAAATAAGTCACTTTCCACAACCCTGATAAAACTCAAGTAAAGTTTCTATCATTTGCCTTCACCCCGATAAAGGCAAAAGGCAAAAGTTCAGGGCAGAGACCACCAGACTAGATGACCTCAGAATGAAAGATGTCACTGAGAAACCTGATAACAACTAATAGGGATTGAAAGGGTGGTCAGAAGCCCCAAAATTTAGCATAAATGATGGAGCAAATGAGCAGACATTCATCTAGCGGACACTGATGCACACAAGCCTGAGCCTGATGAGGATCTGGACTGACATCCCAACTGTTCTCATCTGTCTGTCCTCACCACTCTCAAACTCTACAGCAGCCTCTTGACTCTGGTGAGAAAAGGACTTCTCCTTATGACCATCTCCTCAGCCAGCCCTCAACTCAACTCCACCCCAGGAGAAGCCTCTATTGGTTCCTGACCTGGTCGCTGCGGTCTGAGTGAGTGTGCATCTGCTGGACTTAAGACCTAAGACTTAAGACTTTAAATCTAGCATTTAAGCTTGGCGTGCAGAGGGAATGTCTGCAATAGGTCTGTCTTGATTGAGTATGTTTGCAGTGCTTAGAATTAATAAGAATTGTTTGCTTTGAATTGATTATGTCTGTTGCAATGCCCAGCATTAAGGATTATCATTCTTTGATTAAAAGAACCTATAGAGTGATATTGTATGATATGATTTGAGTAAATAAAACATTGAAAAGGGAAGAAGCACACGGATATTCTTTATCTCTCCCCTCGACTGTAGATGTCAAACTTTTGCCATTGTGACAGAGGGTCACAAGTTCAAGGTTAGCCTGGGCACCTAAGCAAGACCCTGTCTCAAATTTAAATAAATTAAAAGGATTAGGGTTATAGCTCAGTGGTAGAGTGCCCTGGGTTTAATCCATAGTATCTCTCTCTCTCTCTCTCTCTCTCTCTCTCTCTCTCTCTCTCTCTCTCTCTCTCTCACATACACACACACACACACACACACACACACACGGAATTATGAGTCTGGCTTCCTCTTCTAGTGTTTGGAAATTTGTGTAATACTGGTATTATTTCCTCCTAAGTTTTCTAAGCATGGGTAGGATTGACCTCTGAAGCCATCTGCCTCTATGCACAGGTTCTAAACCGAGTGAAGGCGTATGAATAGGTAGAGGGCTCTTCAGGTCGTCGCGTCTTCTGGAATAAGCTTTGGTCCTTTGTGTCTGCCTTTAGAAAACTTTTCTGTTTCATCTACATTGTAGAATTTCTTGGTGTGAAGTTATTCATTATATTCCTCAATTGTAATGTACATATAGGGATGTCCCTCCTTGGTGAGGGCGATGAGGTGGAATCCACAAACGAACCAGCGTCTACCTGGCTCTCTCTGGTCTTCAAGAAAGACCTGGGTTGGGCTGCATTCATACCTCGCTTTGTACATGGAGGAGAAGGGTCCCCTGCAGCCAGTTGAGTTGCGAGCTGGGGTCAGGGCTCTCGCAGAGCCCACAGAATCGGTGGGAGGGCACCACAGGAGCTTCCTGGTCAGACAGCCCCTCTTCTCCCCCTTGGGTACCGACAGCTGGAGAGGAGGTCTTGCCTCCTGTGAAGGGGGCCCACTTCCTGGAAAGTGACCTTTATTTCAAATGTGGGAATAGGAAGAAGGGAGAGAAATCCCTGAACTGGAAAATAGGGAGATCATTGTTATATTAAAACCATGCCAGGTTTGCATGAATTTTGGAGGAGAAATGTTGAACTTCTAAGGAATCAGAGTACTCTCTCTATGTGTCCTGTCCCTTCTCTGCTCCCTCCTTTGCCACCTCAGTACCAGGTGCAGGCGGATGCAGAGCTGGGTTTCTGGGGAGGAGTAAAAAGCTGAACATTTAAGGGCTTCAACTGGGCCTCTGGTTAACCCCCAGAAAGTACGTGGTTTGTGAGGCATGCCCTCTGGGTAGTCACTTTTCCTCTTTTGGGGGAATTACTGAGACAGAGGTGAAGTCTGTCAGTGCCAGCCAAGGGGTAGGAAGGGGCCAGCAGGTTCCTTGTGGGCTGTGTGGACTGATCCCAAGTGGGACAGAAGAGGTTTGCTTAGCTTTGACAGCTGAGAGGCAGAGGAGAGAGTCTCTTCTTCTTCCTGTTTACCTGTACAATTTTTGTTTGTTTGTTAATTGAAAAAGTAGTTTGGGGCTGGGAGTGGTGACATATGCCTATAATGCCAGCTACTCTGGAGGCTGAGGCAGGAGGATGGCAAGCTCAAGGCCACCTGGGCAACTTACCAAGATCCTGTCTCAAAATAAAAAAAGGGCTGGGGTGGGGCTGTGGCTGTGGCTCAGTGGTAGAGTGCTCACCTAGCATGTGCGGGGCCCTGGGTTCCATCCTCAACATCACACAGAGATAAACAGATAAATGTATTGTGTTCCTCTACAACTAAAAAATATTTTTTAAAAAAAGGGCTGGGGTGTAGTGGTAGAGTGCCCCTGGGTTCAATCCCCAGTAACCGCACCTGCTCTCCATCCAAAAAAAAAGAAAGAAAGAAGGTAGTTTGGGCAGGAAAATGAGAGAGCTCCTATAGACCAAAAAAAAAAAAAAGAGTTAAATGCCTCACATGCCTCCATGCCTGAGTTATGCAATCCAGAAATTCACTGAATAGACGGTTTTCTCTTAAAAAGAAAAAAAAAGGAAAGAAAAACAAAGATCTTGTGCTGTTGTTTTTGAAAAAGATTTATTTGAACAAGTTCATAAACTGAGGGGAGCCGCCATCTGTCCCCATATAACCATGACACAGGAAAGGGGGTTTACCTTTTAACAAGGGATTTTGTGGTCCAGAGTAGACTCTACATTGGCTTTAAGTGCTTTTTCATAGTCCAGTATATACAAAAATGTTTTTTTTGTTAATATTTAGGTGGGTCCCGGAACCCACCCCAATACTAGAGAGGCCAGGGGGCTTTAAGCTTGAGGAACTGGTGTGCTGGCTCCAGCCTCCATCCCAACCCCTGTCCCCTGTCCCCCCTTTTGTCAGTGTTCCCACTTGATAGAGCTCAAGTGGGATCCAGCCAGCATGGTGGCCAGACCTGTAATCACAGCTACTCACAGCTACTTGGGAGGCTGAGGCAGGAGGATGCAAGTTCAAGCCTCAGCAATTTAACAAGACCTCCCTCAAAAGAAAATTTAAATAGGATGTGGTTCAGTGGTAGAGCACCCTGAGTCCAACCCCCAGTGCCACACACAAAAAGCTCTATATAGTTGTATATAGGTCTGATAGGGTCAGAATCAGTTTGCTGGGTGGGTCCAGTTTGCTCAGCCCCAGTATAGATCAGATTTGGACTCAGAGCTCAGGCTTCTGACAGCGAATTGTACCAGGGGCAACGTGAGGGCTCAGGAATGTGAGTAAATGAATCCACTTGATGCATAGTATGTAAAAGCTTGTTCAGTAATGTGCCCTTAATTTCCTCCCCGACTCCCTTCTTGTAAATCAGAGTTTTAATTGATTTAACTTGGGGTAATTATACAAGCACGGAAAGGATTTGAATGCTTTGGGGATAGCAATTAGTCCAAGAGCCCATCAGGCTTAATTTTGAGTTCTAGCTTCTATATTTTTAAAGGCTTGATTTTTTAGTGTTTAAAAATAGAGCTTTGTATGTGAGAGCAAGCAGGTTGCAGGGTGTGGGGGGCTCTCGTTTCTTTGGGGGTGTACTACCATGGGCACTCACCTTTTCCAGGTTTGTGTTTCTCTTTATCTGCTGCCTCCTGCCTGATTCCTTGTAGGTAGTCAATGTCTTTCCAGAGCATTTAAAGCTGGCTTTAATGATATTTTTAGAGAAACATAAATCTGTCATTGCTACCAAAAGAATTGAATCTTGATTTCCAGGCCCATTGAAAATGGAGTTTGGATGACTCCTGACTGGCTGGTTGCTATTGGCAGAGGCCAGGTGACCACTGTGCAGCTCATTTGTTGGTTTCTAGCGGTCAGTTGGGTTTGCAGTTCCCTTTAGCTCATGATTGCATGTACTAGGCAGTGAGTCAGGTTCTTATCCTTCTAGAATGTTTTGTTAGCAAATCACTTCAAGGAGAAGAGAATGACTTTGTGTAATATTTTATAATTGTCTTCTAGATTTTTTTAACCTGAATATGAGTTTGCTTTCCAAAACTCTCCATTTCTCACCTAAGAAACATATAAAATAAGGACTATGTTAATATGAGCATAAGAAGTCTCTGAAGAACCCCTTTAAATAGTACTTCAGTACACAGTCAGTCCTGTTCCAGGCCAGCCAGTCAAGGGACTCGAGGCTCAATAAACATACTTTGAGCAACTGCCAGCAAGTAAGTTGAAAGTTCCGGCAGGCCTGGAAAACAGACCAACCATGTGCTGTGTCTCTTAGTAGCCAAGTGTGGAAAATCACTGTTTGATCAACAGCCAGCAGGGCCGGGGCCCTGGATGGGCACAGAGGCTCTGACTGTGCGCCCCAGTGTCCAGGACCACAGACGTCCCATGCACCCCTCGTCCATACCTCTGGGCAACTGACCTTGACTCTGCCACTCTTCTGTGAACCCAGGTGGTAAACACAGAGCAGTCTGTCTTGTTTTGTTTATTGCATGTTAGGTTCCAGAAAGTGACTAAGCCTAAGAGGCCACCATCACTATTTGTAGAAGTACTTTGAAAATATTCAGATTCTGTGGAAACCCTAATCTAATATGCTGAGTGTCTGCTTTTGATCAGGGACTGGGGAGTGTGCTGGACTATTGACACTGGTAATAATGACCGAGCCCGAGCGGCCTGCAACCTGCCTGCCTTTCCTGAGCTCCTTTAGCTTTTATTTATAGGTCAGTTTCTTTGAGCTTTACTTTGCATTCAACCAAAGTCCCAGATTAGGCATATAGGAGGAGGTACTGACAGATGGCTGCCCCATGGAACCACCTGGAACAGGATCCATTGTCACCATCTCCCGGCCCTGCAACGTGCCGTGCCTCCCAGGGAGTGCCCACTGCCCACTGCCCGCTGAGATGGGTCTCGTGGGTCCTAGATCACACTTCACAGCTAGAGCTATCTGTGCCGTCCCCTCTGAGCACTGAGCCCTCTGTTTCAGGCCCAGCTCCCTGGGTCACATTAGGGGTCTGGGGCACTTTGTTCTCTCTGGGCCTGGCTTTTCTGGCAGGCTATGGATCTGAAGTGGTGGCAGAGCCCCTCCGAGTGAGATGCCCGTGGATTTGCACCGGTATCCTGTACGTAAGGGCTTTTGAGTGTCCCTAGGGACAAGACTATCTTGCTGTGTAGCCTGGAGCAGGACCTTGAGCAGGACCTAGAGAGTGCAGTGGATCTCTCAGCATAGAGCAGGTGGGGCCCGTGCTGTCACTCCAAGGTGGCTGCCCTGTTGCATTTAACTGCCAAGTTGCAGGTGGTACCAGAATTCCTAAGAGGCACCGTAGGGCATTGGCACCTTCTCTGGCATTGGAGCTGCTGGACCCAGACCTGTTTTCAGGCGTCTGTTAGCTGCCAAGTCCCCTGGGAGCAGCAGGGGCCAGCTGCATGACCGCCCGGGCTGTGCCTGGCCCTGGTGCCCAGCAGGTCATCTGTCCCTCTAGGTGGGAGCAGGGAAGGTCAAGTCTGCATTGGTGGTCAGTGTGCGTTCCGAAGATGGCACCACAATAATTTTTAATATGATGGGGCCTAAAAGAGTAATTTTATCATAACCAAGAGTAAAATCCCATGGAACGGTTGCCAAAGGCCGTGCTCCTAGGACCCCCTAAAGCACCATTTGTTTCCCTAGATTGTGAGGGTGGCGGGGGCCCAGCCTCTGGGTTGAAGGCGTGGTGTCCACCGGCCTGCAGTGAAGCCAGGGGGTGCTCTGCCAGCCTCATTCCGGGGCACCCAGAGGGGCCAGTGGGGCTCGGCTGCAGCAGGAAGCCCTTGACTTTCCGAGAGAGGCTGGCGAGCGGGAGATGAAAGCATCAAAGCGCCCACAGGATGCGCCGCAGCCTTGCCTGGCACGGCGCCGGGCCGCAGGGAAGGGTGACCTCAGACCCCTGGTGCTCGCAGGCCAGGCCCGAGTTTAAAGTTCACGGCATTTTGTTTTTTCACCTGCTTCCTACAGTTCTAAGAGACTTCTGAAGAATTAATGTGTAACTATATCAGACACTCGGCCTCCTCTCCTGGGAAGCAGTGTGACCATGGGGGAGGGGAAGAGATTGCATTGAGAGGCCACGGGGTTTCTGCGGAAAGTCCTCCCGGGAGAGGACGTGCCACCAGCAGTGCTGCCTGCTGCGTTTCCAGCACCCCGTCACCTGCGTGCATGCTCCGGGCAGGTGCCCAGCACACAGCTGCTGCTGGTCACCTGAGGACTAGGGCAGTGGTTGGCGCTGTGTGTTCAGTTGGGACGGGGTGGCCTGAGCTCTGCCCACTGTGCCCTGCATGAACTCTGCAGGATGCAGCTTGGACACAAGATGGCGAATAATAGGAGCTAAGGAGGCGCAAGTGAAAGGACAGGTGAGATCTGTGCTGGGCAGTTCCCTGGCCAGAGGCTGTGGTGAGAGCCCACGGCCCCCAGCCTGCAGTGAGGGGCAGAGCTGCTGGCCACCCCAACCTGTCCCTCTACTGCTGACAGCGGGCACGGTGCCTTGTGAGTGATGGGTTTGTCCGTAGAGAAGAGCTGGAAGGGACAGTGCACGGATTTCCTCCTGCTTCCTTGTGTCTGAATTTGAACACAAACAGAAGGGACACTTTATTGAGGCACCTTTCTTAAAGGTCACTTTGTGAGAAGGCAGTGACTCTTTAAAATCCTTTGGCAAGTCAAGAATAAGGAAGTATCAGCCCTTTTCTCATGCAGCTCACCTGGTGTGATTTGGGGGTGGACGGGCATGTGAAATAGTGTCCTTTGTAAACTGTCTAATCAACTCCGAAGTCCTGCCTTTTACACTCTTGCCACCAGGTGGCTAGGAGGGAAGTGAAGCAGGCCGATCCACGATCACATGGAGACCCGATCCTCTCCATTTCTGCTTCAGTGATGAAATATGAAACGATAGACGGCCTGCGTTTCCCGAGGGACTGCCAAGCAAGTGACAGGCGTGTCCAGCGGTGCCGGCCAGAGGCACGTTGCCATGAGGGGTTTTTTTGATTTTTGTTTTTTTAAAAATATTGACAATTTAAACCAGCCAGATTTTGCTGAACTCAAACTTTTTGAGGCTC
The DNA here is from genome assembly GCF_047511675.1 of Marmota flaviventris. Classification (NCBI taxonomy): domain Eukaryota; kingdom Metazoa; phylum Chordata; class Mammalia; order Rodentia; family Sciuridae; genus Marmota; species Marmota flaviventris. The sequence goes on along the minus strand of NC_092501.1, from coordinate 156,887,668 downwards.
CCTGAGCCCATTCCACCTCCTGACTGACCCCTGGATGGTCGCAGTGTTCCTGGCCAGCTGGTTTTGGGACAGAGGTTCAGCTTTGGGTTCCTCAGTCCCCAGGCAGAGCACACCTCAGCCCTGAGAGTTCATGAGGAGGCGGCCCTCGCTCCCAGGACGTTGTGCTGTCCCGCGTGAGACTGCCTTTGATTCTGTTTCAGGGGTAAGAGGTGTAATCCATGCCTGAGGGGTGGGGACACAGGCTTTCAGACTTCCTCACGGCCACATCTGTTAGAGTAAGGACAGCAGCATGTGCCACAAATTGTACTTTCTCCCAGTATTTGTTACAGTATCACAAAGAGAAAGGGATCCTATCCCATGACAGGACCTGCCCGCTCCTGGCCTCGGGGTGTACTTGGGGTGCTCCTCGGTACTCCAGTTTATTAGTCGTGACAAGCCACCTCTTGGCTATACACCATTTTGTCCACAATTTGCTTTTCTGATTCAAAGCGAACATGAGTGCCTTAATCCTCTAATGGGAATTAATTGCTTGTTTCAGTGCTTAACTCTGATCCTTTCTCCATCCCACAGGGACAGGTTGCTTCCTGAAGGATCTCTGTGTGTTCAAAACATAATCAAAAAAGGTAAGGATGTTTTTCTTAGGAGAGAAGCCAGAAATGCAGAATGATTTTTGTTGCAGGAGCCAGCCATGTTTTCAAACTAACGTTACATTATAAAGGACACACTTACAGATATATTTCCTAGAAAAGAAGGTTAACTTCTATTGCCTGGTTTCTTGTTGGGGAATAAGCTATCATTTGCTGCAGAAGAAGGTCACGTTCTGGGGCTCATCACGATCCTCCTGCATGGTGTCCTCTTCTGAGCACTCTTGCTTCTTAGCAGTAAGACCATAGCCTATACCCAGATGGCTTGGTTTCCTCTCCCACTTCTAGGGTACTCATTTATATTTCTAGAGGCTTGATCAAGAATGCAGTGAGCAGGTCTTTTTGTAAGATCTTGCTAAAGAAGGCAGTTGGACTAAGGAGGTCAGGGAGGAGGGAATGGGCTGCATCTGGGGCTCGTGCCTGGCACACAGTAGGCAGTTGGTAGAGACTGGCTCACAGGGAAACACGACAGAGTCTCCCCCAGACCTACGACTGCTGGGTGGTGGCGGTGGCTTTAGAGTTAGGGCTGCTGTTGTCACAGTGCACTGTGTCTTAAATGTCTACCCACAGAACACTGGGCCACCCCATCTGATGTGGCTCTGCGGGGCTGGGCCCACGCGGTATCTGTCCTGTAGAACCCTGCTCCTTGAGTGTCACTGTTCAGGCTGCTTGGGGACCTCTACTTCACATTAAACCAGATCTGAACAGCAGCCCTGATCTTGCTCTGGAAAAGCCCACCAGTCACACCTAAGCTGTCTGTTCTGTATTAAACCAGGCTCTTGCATTTCACCCAAGACTCTCGCCATCACCAGGGTGGTGGGAAGCACCGGGGTGCCGGAGGCCCAGGGCGAAGACGCGGTACCTTCCCACGACCCTCAGGCAATGGCCCTTCCCAAGTGTGGCCCAAGGGCCCGCTTGGTCAGCGCAGGGTTCCCATGCTGTCCTGGGCCCAGGAACCCATGCACGCTCTGCGTCGTCCTGGCCACTGAAGTGCACTTCTCATGTGTCCCACTGGCTGCGGTCTTCACAGCAGCCTTGGAAATGGCTGCACGTGACAGCAAGGAAGGCACATTAAAGCCCCAGCTGGGAGACGTAAAGGGACAGTAAAGGTTAGAGCAGAGATAACAAAACGGAGATCAGAGGAAAACAATGAAATACGAGTCGGTAGACAGAAAAGAAGGGCAAAGTCGACCAAATAACTAACACCAGAAACCTTACGGAAATGAAAAGGGCCACAGGAGGGGTGTGGACAGCGTCCTGCAACCAAAGGGCTGGCCAGGTGAGGCAGCCGGCAGAACCCCAGCAAGAAGAGGTCACCACTGACAGCTGCTGCGGAGAGTGAGAGAGAAGTGCTCACCCCACACTCCCCCAAAGGAAAAGCCCAGGGACAGATGGCTTCTCTGGTGAGTTCTACCCAATACTTAAAGAACTAGCCCCTGTCTTCCTGAAATCAATCCAGATTCACTCCATGAAGCCAGCATGACCTTAGGACTACAGCCGGCAAGGACACTGAAGAGGTCTGCAGACCAACATCCCCCATGAGGACTGATGCCACATCCTTACGAGCACATAGCCCACAGAATTCACCATCCATTAGAAGTATCATGTTCATGGTTAAGTGGGATTTACCCCGGGAATAGGAGGGTGGGTCAACATACAAAAATCAATCACTTTGCCTGCTTAGTGGCCATACCTGTAATCTCAGCAACTCAGGAGGGTGAGGCAGGAGGATCACAATTTTGAGGTGAGCCTCAGCAACTTAGCAAGACCCTGTCTCAAAATTTTAAAAAGCTCAGAAGTAGAGCTTTCCTGGGTTCAATCCCAAGTGCTCCCTCTATCACATACACTTTAACCACCGTAATATACCACATTACAGAATGAAGGAAAAAAAACCTGGGTCGTCTCAGTTAATACAGAAAAAGCATCTGACAGGATTCAATGCTATTTCTTGGTAAAAACACTCCAACTAGGTGTGGAAGGAAAGGACTTCAACAGAGCAGAGTCATCTGTGGAAAGCCTCCAGCTTACCACTCTCACCCCGAAGATCAGGAACAAAGCCCTCACGCCTGCTTTCACCACCTCCACCCAACACGGTAGTAGGAGACTCGGCTGGAGCAATCAGGTGAGAAAAAGAAACAAAAGCCATCCAAATTGGAAAGAAGTGAACTTGACACCATCGTCTTGTCTATTGAAAAAAACCTAAAAATTCCACCAAAAAAAAAAAAAAAACCTATTAGAAAGAATAAGTGAATTCAGTAAAGTTTCAGGATATAAAATCAACACAAGTCAGCTGTATTCTTATATACTATAACAATGAACCATTGGACTAGCATCAAAAAGAATAAAATACTTAGAAATGAACTAAACCAATAAGCTTAACCAAGTGGGTAAAATATTTGTACACTGAAAACTATCAAACATTGAATGAAATTAAGACACAAAAGGAAAGACATCCCATATTTGTGATCTGCAAGATAATATTGTTAGAATGTTGGTACCACCTCAAGCAGTCAACCTACATAACACAATCCTTATCAAAACCACCATAAATAAGAAATAAGAAATTCCATCCTAAAATTCATATGGAATCTCAAGCCTCCCCCAAAAGAAAAAACACTATTAAAAAATGACAGTATTGGAAGTTGCATTCTTCCTGATTTCAGAATTTACTATAAAGCTGCAGTAATCAAAATGGTGACATAATAGTATAAAGATAGACATTACACCAATGAGACAGAGTAGAGGACCCATAGATTTATTCCTGTGTATACAGTAATGAGCTTCATCAAGGTGTCAAGACCATTCAATGGGGAAAGGATAGTTTATCAATAAATGGTGCTGGGAAAACTGGATATCCACATGCAAATGAGTGAAATTAGACCCTTATTTCATATTTAAAAATTAAAATAGATCAAAGAGCTCAAAATTTAGAGCTAAGTGTATAAAACTTAGAAAAACAATTTGGGAAAAGCTTCATGACTTGGATTTGGCAGTGACTTCTTGGGTATTACACAAAAATCATAGGCAACAAAATTAAATGTCTACCCACGGAACATTAAATTAAAAATGAATTGGACTGCATCAAAAATGTTTTCATGTATTAAAGGTCACGGTCATCAGAATGAAAAAGCAACCCATGGAATTAGAGCAAATAAGTGCAAGCCATATATCTGGTAAGGGGTTGTTATCCAGAAAATAGAACTCCTAAGACACAACCACAAAAACCCCGCAACTCAATTAAGACATTGGGTAAAGGACTTGAAAAGACATTTTTCCAAAAAAGAGAGATGGCCAATGAGCTCAGGAAAAGATGCTCAAGGTCACTAAGCCATAGGAAAATGCAAATCAAAACCAACAACGAAACACCGCTCACACCATTAGGATGGCCACTATCTGAAAGCAGCTGCAGAGCAAGGGCCGGGAAGGCCGAGGAGAGACTGGAGCCCTCTGTGCCACTGACGGTCCTGCATGTAACAGGGTGGATCAGCTGGGAGACAGGGTGGCGGGCCCTTAAAAAAAATTGACCATGTGAATTCATGGTTCCACATCCAGAATAACTCAAAGCAAGATCTCCAAGAGGTATTTACACACCCGTGTTTGTAGCAGTGCTATTCACAATAGCCAAGAGTTAGAAGCAACCCGCGAGTCCCTCGGCAGATAATGGATAAGTAGAATGTGGTATAGCCATATGGTGGAATATTACAGAGGATTAAAAAGGAGGAATTCTGACCCAGGCTGTAGGAGTGAACCTTGAGGACCTTATGCTAAGTGAAGTAAGCAGTCACTAAAAGACAAATGTGACATGATTTCATTTATGTAGGGAACTTAGGTTAATTAAGTCTGCTCTCCCCAAGCTCTGGCCTCCCCTTCCCACTCTGCATGCAGCTGGACGGCACTTCCCGGAGAGGCTTCCGGAGGCCTCAGGTGCGCCGTGCTCCTCACTGTCCCCACTCTGGGACTCGCAGCACCCCGGGGACCAGCTTGTCTCCACGTCTTGATGCACAGCCTTGTGGAGGCAGGAGGAGGCCAAATGTCCTGTGTGCTTGATCAGCCTCGTGGAGGCAGGAGGAGGCCGCTGTCCTATGTGCTGGGCACGTGCCAAACTTGCCCCTGCGCTGCACGGGCTTTCCTTCTCCTGTAGTTGTGGCCTTCTCTTCCCCTTCCTCTTGTCTCAGCAGCAGAGGTGCGTCCCCTCTCAGTCCCTGCTATCTGCCTGACATCTTTGGCCATCGCTAGCCCTCCCTCTGGTGCCCACAGTGGACCTCACTGGTTGCTCTTGGTGAGCCGGGAAGCCCGTCATCCCATACTCTACGTGCTCATCCATCCCACTGCTTCCTGTCTGTTGCACATCAAAGGTGAAGACACCGTCCGTGTCCCTGTGGAGGGGCTGGGCTGTGCAGTGGGAGGAATAAGAAGTGGAAGAGGGGCAAAGAGTGAAAAACAAAACCCACTAGTCTACATCATAACCTTTCATAATCCAGAGGGTCATGGAAAGACCCACACGTGTGAACTGTCTCCTACCCTGTGGTACTCTGTATCACCTCAGGGCCCTGCCAGCTGAAAGGCCATTTTTGCCAGATGCAGGCCCTCAAAACTCCAGAACAATGAGCTAAATGAACATCTTTTCTTTATAAAGTTACTCAGCCTCAGGCATTTCATTACAGTAACACAAAACAGACTCAGACACTACTCAAACAACCTATATGGCCAGAGAGGAAAGCATGCAACAAAATTTTGAAATAAAACAAAAGTAATGCGTTAAATCCCCCATACTACAAAAAGAGAAAGAAAAGAAAACAGAATTGAGTGGTAACTGACTTAGCCTGGAACCACCAGAACCTAATCTTAGGTTCCTGCATAATGAGAAGGCCTTGAGATGTCAGCTGACGGGTGTTTCGGAATCACAGGCCAGAGGTGTGTGAGGGCAGGGCTAGGAACAGGGAGGGCTGAGAGGCTGTGCAGGACAGAGACCCCAGGCTCCCCTCAGGCCCAGCCGAGGACAGCAGGCCACTCCTAGAGAGCTTGGCAGGAACACCTGGGTACTGGGAACACAGACCCATCTGAGGGCGGCTGTGAGTGACACTCCCCAAAGTGGGGATTTTACTGTCTGAGTCCCCCAGTCTGTCCTCAGAGCTGGCCCAGAGCTCGCTCCCTGTCTACTCCAGTCTCACTTCCACAGTATCTCAGCTGTCATTGTGAACGGCTGGCCAAGGACTGCGACAGCTGAAGAGACCTCGAGGAGACCAACAGACAGGAAAGAGGAAGTCAGAGGACAGCCACAGGGAGGAGGAGGACGTGGGCCTGGGAAAGAGCAAGAGGCTCAAACTGGAGGACAGGAAAAGACGCTGGAGAGAAACGGGGGGCGAGTAGCAGAAGTGGAAGGAGAAGTGGGAAACCCTGGAGCGGAGGAGGAGAGAGCAGAAGTCACTTCAGGACATGCCCCTGGACACGAGGAGACCCAGGAGGAACTGGAGGGAAGAGGCAGGGCCTTCCTCAGGACCAAGATCAAGAGAGTGCAGACTGGATTCCAGCACGAGGAACCAAAAGGGAGTCCCACGAGCCTCATTTCAGAATCCAGGGGCAACACGGAACCCCAGAAAGGAGATGCAGCTCCGCAGGCTGCGCACGACCCCAGAGCACGGCCTCGGCAGGAACAGGAGCTAGAGATGCCCCTCACTCCTGGGGGCTCTAGAATCCTTTGCCCGCCATATCATTAACCCCAGGTGGGAAAGAGAAGCCTCAGCAAAGCGAGGGAGTGGGCCCAGGGTCCCCCCAACACAGAGAGCCACAGGCTGCGAGGGTCAGCAGTGTCCCCAGGCCAGGCTGGGCAGAGGGCTCTGCAGGCACAGAGAAAGCAGCAGCGAGGAGAGCAAGAGCCAGCAGGTGCTAACGGTGCTTCCAGAAAAGTTGAGGCAGGGTCCCCACCATGGTGACAAGCCCAAAGCAGTCTTCATGAAGAAGAAACATTGCCCAGGAGAGGACATTTAACCACAGGGCGCTACAGGTCTCAGCTGAGAGCAGTGTCGCCACCGTTCCCGGGCTGAAATGATGAGCACTGGACCAGAAAGGTGCGGAGTCTCTTGGGAGGACTGGGGACAGGGTGGAGGGCACGTGTTGGCTGCCACGCCCCCCAAGGTGGCTGCCGAGTGCTTCCTTCTACAGTTAATGAAGAGTCAGCACAGACAGGTTAAGGGATCTACTCTACAGTGTGAGCCCCGTGTGAGGACCCGGATTTCAGCAGGTGATCCGTTCTGAAGTCAGCACTCTATACTGTGCTCATCTGCTTCAGAGTAGAAGGGAGACATAATTTTTTTTTAAGAGAGAGAGAGAGAATTTTTTGATATTTATTTCCTAGTTTTCGGCGGACACAACATCTTTGTTTGTATGTGGTGCTGAGGATGGAACCCGGGCCGCACGCATGCCAGGCGAGCGCGCTACCGCTTGAGCCACATCCCCAGTCCAGGGAGACATAATTTAAAGCATCAAGAAATAGTATTGGCTCGGGAAGCTGAGGCAGGAGGATCACACGTTCAAAGCCAGCCTTAGCAAAAGCGAGGTGCTAAGCATTTCAGTGAGACCCTGTTTCTAAATAAAATACAAAAATGGGGTGAGGATGTGGCTCAGTGGCTGAGTGCCCCTTAAATCCCCAGTACCAAAAAAAAAAAAAAAAAAAGAAGAAGAAGAAGGAAGAAAGAAAGAAAGGAAAGGAAGAAAGAGAAAGATCCACAGTATAAGGAGTAGCAGTCAGCAGTGTGGAAATACCCAACAGGACTCAGAGTGTTGCCTCTGGGGAGTGGATGGACAGGGAGTTGCACTTTCTTGCAAAGCTATTTACAGGCCCTCGATGCACCTTTTGGTTCTTTTTTGCTATGCTGGGATTGAACCCAGGCCTCCTGCACACCAGGCCAGTGCTGTGCCGCTGAGCCCCGCCTCAAGCCCTCCCAGGAAGTGTTCTGAGCTCCTGCACCGGGAGCCCCATCGCCAAGGCGTCTGTCCAAGAAGCCTGCAGAGGGCTGAGAGGCAGGCTTTGAAGAGGCCCAGCTCCTCCTCAACGTGTATCTCCAGGTTTGTCGGAGTCTCTCTGTCGTTAGGTAACAGTCTGGCCCAGACCCAGGTGAGCAGTCAGTGTTTGCCTTCCCCGGGGGCAGGGTGCCTGCTGGCAGTCACAGTGAGTCCATGAGGCACCATCGTCCTGGGACCTGGGGAAGGAAGTCCACCGGTGCCGTGGTTAGGCCTGTGGTCCTACCTGCAGGACCAAGCGCAGACGTGGTACCAAAACCTCCCTCTCTCTGGGGCTGGATTCGGGGGACTGTTTTACATATATGTTTGCTTATGATTATTCCTGATGTTTCTATAACAAATATTTATTGTGCCAATTTAAAAGTCCTTTTAAAAAGATTGAAAATTAGTGGCTTAAGAAACTGGAAGTTCTACAAGGCTTTGGCCGAAACCAGGCTGTTCCCCACTGGACGGACAAGTGTGTCTTGAAAGGGCTGCTTTCTCCAAGAGAGCAGCTGTAAAGGTGCCTGGCGTTTCCTGGGACCACAGTGCCCACCACATGGTAGTCAAGAGCAGGGTCACTGCTGGGGCCCTGTCAAGTGTCCTCTGGCCTTGAAGCTCTTCCACTGGGGGGGATGGGCCAGTGAGGTGTGGGTGTGAGGAGGTTTGTGGTATCAACAGGTCAGGCCTGTGGTCCTGAGAGAGGTTGGCCTCTTTCAGGTGATGCCTGGTAGGCTGCTGGCACTCAGTGGGCAGCTCAGGAAGTAGGTCCCCTGTTGCATGCTGACTCTGTGGCTCCCCCTGGGCTTGTTTGGCTGCCTGAGCCAGGAGACCTGGGTGGGCTGTGCAGGGTGGCTCTGGGGAGGGGTCAGTCTGCCAGGTGGCACAGAGGTGTCTAGCATGCCCCATCTTCCTGTTAGAGCAGACTGGCGTCTTGTGGCTTTGAGCTTAGCTCTGGGGGCCAACAGGTCCCAAAGTGAAAATCAGGGCTACCAAAATGTTCTCTCAAATGCATGAAAGATTGTTGAAATCACAGTTTGCCTCTTCTCCAGACCAAGGGTTGGCAGACTACAGGTCTGGCCTGGCACTACTTCAAAAGGCCCGCAAGCTAAGAATAGCTTGTACATTTTTAAATGGCTGAAAAAAAATCAAAATCTTTCATGACATGTGAAAATTGTAAGAATTTCCAATTCATGTCCATTAAGAAAGTTTGATTGGAGCCAGTGCAGTGGTGCAGACCTGTAATCCTGCTACGTGGGAGTCTGGGGCAGGAGAATCACAAGTTCAAGGCCAGCCTGGACAACTTAGGGAGAACCCCCATCTCAAATATTTAAAAAGAAATTAAAAGAGCTAAGGATGTAGCTCAGTGGCAGACTGCGTGCCTAGTGTACAAAGGCCCTGGGACCACTCCCCACTGAGGGAGAGAAGGAATGGAGGCGGGGCGGGGGGTAGTAAGTTTGGGAGCTGTCACAATCCTCAGTGTGTCTATGGTCAGCACTGTGGAGTGGCCCTGAGGGAATGCCAGCCAACAATGCCTGCTGGACATTCTCTCTGGCGCTTTCCACACAGTTTGCACCCCACACACGGGGGTGGCAGTTCTTCCCACTTCATGACGTGCCTGTACCCTCTCTCCTGCAGCCCCTGCAGACAGATGGCCCTTGTCTTCGTGTACGGCACCCTGAAGCAAGGCCAGCCCAACCACAAAGTCTTGCTGGACTGCGCCAATGGCTTTGCAGCCTTCCAGGGTCGAGGACGCACGGCCAAGCCTTACCCCCTGGTGATTGCTGGTGAACACAGCATCCCCTGGTTGCTCCACCTCCCGGGCAGGGGCCACTCTGTGCTGGGCGAGATCTACAGGGTGGACGAGCACATGCTGTGCTTCCTTGATGACTTTGAAGGCTGCCCTGACATGTACCAGCGCACCAAGGTGCAGGTGGAGGTGCTTACGTGGGAGGGCGAGGGCTTCCCGGGGGACAGCGTGCAGTGCTTTTTGTACAGCACGGCCACCTACCCGCCCGAGTGGGTCCACCTCCCCTACCACGAGAGCTATGACTCGGAGGGACCCCATGGGCTGCGCTACAACCCACGAGAAAACAGGTGAGAAGGGCCGGTGGGGCCACGGTGAGGAGAGGGCACTCTGCTGGGAGACCTCAGCTCAGTCTGTACCTGAATGCTACAGCAGACTGGTGCCCTTTTCAACAGACATTTGCAAAACTCAATTGGGAAAAAAGAAGCCAATCTATCTTTTAGTGGAATCGATTTTGCAAATAATTATGACATCCCAACAGCAAGATCATACCCCTGAATCTTTCCACCCAGTACCACCTCATTGCTTGCTGCTTTAAGGGCCTCATGGGCTTCTGAATGTACTAGAGGAGGAAGCCTCTGGATCTGAATTCTCCTGAGTGCACCTGGAGAACTCATATGCTCTCCTGCTTCCCTCCACTCTGATCTCTTCTGACGATGATGTCCTCAGTGACTGGAAAGATGGCTGCCGTCAGGTTGGCAGCTAGCTGAATTGATTCTAGCCTGTAGCACCAATAAAGGAAATCTGAGTAAATACTTATTTTGGGTGGTTGAATATAATAATAATAAAATAAAGAAAAGCATGCTGTACTGGAAATATAGCCTCATTCTTCATAATTATGAGAACACACACAGACTACTGAAGATAGCGCTTAAAATTCAACAAGATGTTTTGGGAATTAAAATATAAAGGTGTTGGTGTTTGTTTGACTCTTTTTAAATAGATTTATTTGAATCTAGCAAAATAATGAACACCCACTTGCCGGCATATGCAGGTGAGCACCCAGGTTTCACATGGAGGTTCATCTGCACCCAGACCCCCGCAGCCAGCCCGCCACACCTCCTGAAGGCACAGGACTTGGGGGTGGGCCTTTCGAGAAGAACCAACACATTAGCAATTTGTTCTTCAGGCCTGACAGAAGGCTTAGCTTCCAAATACAAACAGCACTTAAAATAATGTTAGCAAGGCACCAAGTACCAATTACTGCCCCCTCCATCTGACGGTCTGTCAGCGAGCTTCACGTCGGCGAGCGGCTCTGCTCTCTTCTGCTCACCAGCAAAGTCTGCGGTGGATTCCAAGAACTCAGAACAAATGGAAATGCAGCTGCTGCTCCTCAGTGGCCTCGTTCTGGCTGGGGAGCTCACTCACCCTTCAACTTAATGGTAGACTGGGTCGCTAACTACATCTGGCACAAAAACATGATCATTATTTTTAGCCTCTTTTTTCTTAACTGGAAACTGGCTTCACAAAACACAAAAGGCAAGGCTGAGTGTCAGCTGAGGAGCTCGGGTGAGACGGCCCGAGGGCCCAGTGGGGACGGGACCTGGACAGTGGGCCTGTCCTCGGGACAATGCAGGCCGTGGCCCAGCTCAGCCAGGGGGCCCCAAAGTCACCTCCTAGGACTCGGCCATCCAGCATGGCGCCTGCATAGAATCACAGCAGGAAGGGGTTTTGAGAAGTCATCCTGGCCACCTCGTCCTTAGGAAGTCAGATAATCAGCCCCAGGAGTTAGTCTTCAATTACGGAAGAAGGAAGGTGATCAGATTGTAAGATGGCAAATGCTGATTTACTAGAACTGGAGGCAGAGAACTGGAATCCACATTTCTAAAAGGGATCACAATGAATGCTAGTGTTACGTCAACTGGCACAGCCTGTCGCTTATGTGTACATTGTCTTCATTCGAAAAAAAGGGCAAACTAATATTTAGACAAATGCTTCGTTTTATTGATTTAATTTTGACACTAGGAAATCTCACAGAAGTACAAATCATATGTATAATTGTTTATATCAATACAAATTTCCATTGGTGATTTTTTTGGCAGAATGTTGGTTTTGACTCTTCTGTGGAATAAATACGAGATGTAGATCCGGCTGCACAGAAGTGTTCCCGTGAAACACTTGACTAAATCGAGTGTGAGAGAATAATACAAATGGCTAATTAAGTCGGGTGATGCCTGAAAGGCTATAAATACTTCATTCCAGCTCCACGAGCAGATCCCCTTCTCCGACTGTGTCTCCAGCTTTACAGTGCACCAACTTCACCTGGAATTCAAAAAATGGGGGGAGAAGAGTCATAAGCTCCAGTCCGAAGGCAGCAACCCCCTACTCCTTCTCTGGAGGGAACTGACTTTTGGGCCAGGGAGCTCTGGCCTGGGGGCATCCTGAAGATCCTTAGGATGTCCCTCACCTCTCCCTCTGGGCTGACAAGGACAGAAGAGGTGCAAAGAACGTCTATATATGTACACACACACACACACACACACACACACATACACACACAGTCCAAATAGATGCTGATGCAAAGGAGAAGCTCCCCAGCCAATCTCAGCCCCCCATGTGACGAGAAATGCGACCTTCAGGAGCCTCGAGGCCTGCCCTTGGTGGCATGATGGAACGTGAGACTATGCCCTCTCATTCTGCCCGTTTCTCCTCAGTGTCGTCAAGTTGTGCTCGCCAAATCTGTGTTCAGATTTAAAATGAGCAGGGAGGGGCCAGAGTGTGTGGAGACGGTCCCGTGCCTCCCTGGAGGCAGCCACTTGGGTGTGAAAGTGCACGTGGGTTTGTGCTGACTGGCAGCACCGGCCGTAGGCAGACACCCAGAATGCCAGTGACGTCTGGGGCGGTGCGCTGGCCGGTATCCCCGCCATTCGTGGTGAGAGTCCAGCCAGGCTGTTTTATCTCAAACTAGAGCTGAGTTTTTAAGAAGGATGTGAACCCATGCAGGAATATTCCAAAGCCCTCTCAGCAGATGCCATTTGGACTGAAGTGCCTAAATGACAATCCTGATGTCTCCTCTGATTATGTGTCGTGATGTTTTACAGTCACTAGAGACCCTGTCCACTGTGCACCTTTTCTCTAGGAGGAAATATGGCTCTCTCGGCCCAGGGGAGGGGGCTGGTACGTGGAATGAGCAGAGGGACTCCAGCTTGCAGGGGATGGGCCAAAGCACAGAATTCGCTCACACCCAGCAGCCCCTGAGAAGCAGCTCTGGGCTGCTGAGGGCAAAGGGTTCTGCCTCCCTTGAGACTGCTCCATGAGGAAATCCAAAGACATGCAATGGGGCTTCACACTGCTGCAGGAAGCGAGGCCACGCTCAGCCCAGCCACACGGGGACCCTCAGCCTGCAGCTGGCACTCTTCTTGATCCCCCACAAATCATCACAGATGAAATGTTAAATAATCCCAAAGAATAGTTTTTATGTGAACAGAAACCTACATTTTCTTGTCCACTTTTTTAAATGTCATCAAAATTTTGAAAGGATTCCTGAAACACCACAAATCATGCCCTCCTACTCTGCCAAACCTCCCTGACAAGGTGGGGCCACCTGTACCTGCTCCAGCCTGGCAGCCAGCTCAGGGCTGGCCAGTGTGCATGGGGACCTCTGCTCTACCTGCTGGGAGCTACAGGGATCCCCTTGTCCTTCTCTGAGAATCAGTCCCTTTGACTTCTGGAGTGACAGACAGAGGCTGTGTATCTCTCTGATGTAAACCTGGTCGTGAACTGATGGATCTCTCTTTACACCCAAAGTCCCCACGGTGTGGCCACAGTGCAGGCCACAGCCAGCCTTTGCTGCTGTTCTCACACCGATCATGCTCCGCTGTGCAGACACTACCAAACCAGACACCCTTCAGAAAAGGGTCATTTTCCACTAATGGCATCCCCTGAGTCCTGGGAAGAAAGTGAAACGATTGCTTCACAGGCTTTTTGTTTTCCTCAAAGAAAAAATACACTCAAAAAGTTTCACTCTTAACAAATTTCAGTACTGTCACACCTCCTTTTCTCCCTGAATCATTAAGGTCCACGTGTGTGCAAGGGCAGCGGATCCTCATGATCTACAACTGAATTGTTCTCTTCATGGAAAAATTATCTTGAAGAGTTACATTAATTTTTGCAATCTGTAAAACCGTTTCCTGCTGTGTCACCTAAGTCTCAGATAACTAACTGCCTCCAAGACAGATGTAAACATTAAAAATTAAAGACCCCTTAATTTGAAAGACATTAAGGTGAAGAACAATTGTTCTTTAACTATCTGAACACAACACAGACTTCCAGACTTTCTGGAACCCACTCTGTGAGACGGGGATGCATCAATGCAGAGCAAAGAGCTCCTGGATCTTAACATCTTCCCCAGGGAAGAGAAAGATCACCTCTGCAGTCCCTAGCGGGGCAAACCATCCATGACGCAAAGGTGGAAGTTCTCCTTTGGTCATAAGGCTGGTGTGGACTGGTGGGAACATACCTTGCCAGTCTTCCCGGCCGCCATACTGTTCTGCATTTTCATGGCTTCAATCACACAAATTTCCTGCCCTTCTGATACCTAGAAAATGAAAGAAGAGTAAGCTGAAGTTTTAAAAGCACTCTAACTTTGCAGTAACATCCAAGAATGAAATCACTAAGGAATTCTTGGTCAAACGTACTGAAATATATGAATGACCTCTAACATTCCCATTCCAAGTTCATCTTTAGGGGACGGTAGTGAAAGGCCATTCCTTCTATCAACAAGTCCTCATTAGAAAAAAATGGAGTATTGCTTGTGGGGGCTCCCCTGGGGACCTTTAAATTTAGCTGCAAAATTGGAATATTTTCTACTTTCCTAAAATGTCCAGAATAGGCAAATTTCCCAAAACTGAAAGACTGAAGGTTTTTCTGGGGCTGGAGGACACCAAAGTAAGTGCTGTCAGGTGCAGGGTTTCGAAACTGGATAATATTGTTCTAACATTGATTATGGTGACAGTGACAGCTGCTCCTTTACCGGGTCATACCATGTGTGAGTTTAGCTCGTGCAACCATTACCAAAATGGGCACATCTCTGCTGATGGTGCTGGGGAGTATCAGGCCACGAGGATGGCACCTTCCCCTGCAGACACCCCTCCTGACGAAGGCACTTCCCCCACCTGGACAAAGCCTGCAGCTGGGTTCACAGGCCCCTGCTCAGGCTTCCTGGGTTCCGACGTCTGCCTTATCATGAGGAAAATCCTGGCTGAGCCCGGTTTAAACCCAGTGGGGTGAAGCCAGGGGCTTCAACCCAGGAATTGCAGACTAAAAGCCACTCTGTTTATTCACTTTTCTCTGGTCTTGACAGGCAAGCCCCCACGAGCTAGGCCAGATTTTTCTTAGCTTTATGGAAAGGGGCTCTGGGTCTTTGAAATGGCAGGACCAGGGCTCTGCGGGGTGCTGGTGGGCACTGGGGCTGTGCTTGGCCAGTGCTGCACAAGTGCCTAGAGAATGTTCTTTCCTGCAATCCCCAAGTGATCTCCAAGTCCCCTCCCGGCCCCCTGTGGGGCGCAAGCTGTCTCACTGGCAGTGCCGGGAGCCTGAGCTCTGGGTATTCTTTCCTCTGCTGTTCAGGTGGTGGGCTGTTTTTTCCTGGCACAGAAATATAGGAAGAGAGGGGATGCCAAAGCTCCGGAGCTGGCAAGGAGGAGACGCCATGCTGCCGAGCGCACAGTGCTCGCTGTCACTGCAGATTCACCTCACCTGGCATCTGCATTCCATACCCGGGGCAGAACAATGTTCAGGGGGACAGGGAGGGCAGTACCTCAGCAATGCACATGCCCCTGGGACAGTCACCCCGCCCCCCCCCAACACCATTTAGTCCTTTTTCTCTCTTCAGAGGAAGGCAGAGACCAAGAAAGAGAGAAGGGCAGGTCCATGAAGTAGCCCAGCCCACGGCCTCCCAGACAGAGCCAGCAACAGGACTCTACTACCCTGACCCAAAGACTGGGCACCCAGGTCACAGGGGTAGGTGGCTTCCTTGGAAGTGGGTCCGAGTTGCAACAGAACACCATGGAAATTCTGTCCAAAAATTATGATTCAATCTCCACCTCTGGGCTCCGGTCACTACTCCCTTTGCAGATGGACAAGTCCCTGCCACGGGTACTTGTGTGCTGGCCTCCCACAAGCCCACCCACTCTGTCTTCCTCCATGGATATTAGAGCCCAGAGCTGGCTTGGAGCCCTGTCCACCCCTGCCCCTCAGCTTGGGTGGGTGGGCACAGCCTCAGTCCTCTGCCAGCAGCTGTACCCCTGCTACTACCCGTCCCCACTCATCCCATTGCTTGGGTCTGTTAGGCAGTCAGGAGCCCCTGCTGCTTCTCTAAACAGATCTGCAAATAAGAGTAAGAAATGAAGCCTGCACGGGAGACAGTGGTCATGCCAAGGGGCAAAGGCCAGCCTGACAATAATTCCCATAGCAAACATGCTCAAGGCCAGTTAGGCCAAGCCACAACTGCCCTCCAGGCCCTGCTACAGCCTGGGCACAGGGGGTGGACAACGAGTTATGGAGCTCTGCCATTACTTCTCATTGGCCATTGGCCCTGGCTAGCTGGGGTGCTTATAACATGGACCATTTGCGAAGAGGTGACTGCAAGGGCTAGGTCCCAAATCATTAAGCAGAAGTCCAAAGACTCTGATGTAGCCAGAGACAATCAGAAGTGGGAAATCCCAAAATTACAAGTCCCTCTGACTGTGAAACTCTGGTGATTAAAAGAAGTCAAAAGGCTCTAGGGGTACTGCTCAGTGTACAGTGCTCACCTAGCATGCTCGGGGCCTTGGGTCGGACCCCCAGTGCTGCATGGAAAAAAAAAAAAGGAGACATACACACACACACACCAGAGAAAGTACGTCCTGATACAAAGGAATCCTGTCTTCTGCCCGACCAGCGCAGCACTGAAGTACGCAGTGTGACCAGGGCTCTCCATGGCCCCAGGTCCTCTCCCTGTGTCTGTGGCCATACTTACCTCATGATTTACCTTCAAATGAAAACCCGAGTCACCGCATCTCCCCTCGGCTTTATCTGTTTTATAAAGTGTTTGCTCTCACCCATGCCTAAGAGGCAGCTCTTAGAAATCAGTCCCTGATACCCCCCCGCAGCGTTGTCCCAGAGCATCATTCCACACATGCACACACACGTTCACAAACACACATGTCCACACATGGGCTTCATCTAATTTCAACATATTTCATCCCCCAAAATCCAGTCGGGGAAACACAGTGCAGACTGCACATCGGAGAATGCAGTGGAAGCAAACCACGGCGGCCAGCCTCTGGGCAGCGGCTGTCCCTGGGCGGTGTGCTCAGGGTCTGGGTGGACTGGAGCCAGGCCCAGGCCCCCCTAAGCAGCATCTCTGGGCTCTGGTGAGACCCTGCTCTCATCTGGGGCCCTGGGGCTCGTGGCCCACACTGTCCCACAAGAGCACACCACACATCCCGGCGCACGGGGCTGGGCAGGGGCCTGCCCTGAGGGCCTGGGGAGCTGGGCATTGGCTGGGCTCACCGGGGCCTGCAGGCTCGGGCAGGCAGTGTGCATGGCAGGCCCGGCTCCTGCAGCATGTGCGCACGCTTCTCCAACACTTTTGTGAATCATCTGATAAAGACTTAATGATTGTGACAGGATGTCTCCAGTGTTGGGCTTACTAAATGGTCACAAGCCTGGAAAGTCTTTCTGATGAGCCCAGCCCGCCTGATGTATTTCTCCGCTCCCTGTCTAATTGGTGCAAAGTTTGGAGGCCCGAATCCTATATCTTTCATCCGGCTTATTGCGTCCTCTCCCCTGACACGGGGTCAAGGTTCACATTCGCATCCGATTATCAGAGCGGCACTCATTAAGCGGGAGCCAGCCTTGCCCCCAATGAGTAGGCTGGAGAGAGAACTCGGCCCATTTACTCAGCAGATTTTCGCATGTTTAGGGGCCTGCACGTCACCCAGCATCGCTCTGTGCTGAAGAGTTTCAGACATCTCCAGCTGATGATTAATTGTGAGTGATGGGAAATAAAATCCAGTAAAGCCAGCTGCTTGCCATGGTCGGCAAAATGACTCTAATGGATAGAGGCTGCCAATTTTCCAGTTTTACTGGCAAGTCTTCCAAGTGTAATTAAGGGAAGTTATAAATGATATGGAAATCTATCAAGTTCCATTTATTTTCAGAGGACTCTTTCCCCAGAGACTTTTATCTTGAAGCTTATAGTATGCTTTGTTGTGCTAATGATTTAAGCCACATCTTGTTTCTGATTAAAGCCCCCAATCTCCTTCTACCAAGTCCTCTTCACTCCTTCCACAAAGATTAAAAGACAGAACCTCCCCGCGCACGTGGCCTCTCTCGGAAAACACGCAGGGACTGGGACACATTTGGCAACGTGTATCCTTCAGACCGCGAACTGCCATCGCCCCTCAGGAAGCTCAAAGGAGGTGCAGGAGAGGAAAGAGAGGGGGGGATCTCCACCAAACATAAAAGGAGGACCCCAAAAGCAGAGGCTTGAAAGCTGCACTTGCGACCAGATATTGATCAGAAGAGGGTGTCGCCCACTAATGTTATTTGATTTGGAATAAAAGCATGAAAATGATGGCAGAGGCCTCAAATTGGAGACGTGAAGGATGACTGCACAGTATTCCATTTCTCAATTTCATCCTTCAGAGCCACAAAATGGGGGTGATACAGTGACTGGATGAGATTTACAGTAACAGCTGTGGCTTCCCACACAAGGGAGGCCCTTCTAATGGGCTGAGGTCTGCTTGCAACAGACGGGGAGGAACAAAACAAGGTTCCCTATTAAGAGTGTGCAGCCATATCTCTGATAAAGAAAATCATTATGGGAGTCAGGTTTCCTTTAAGATGGCCCCTACCCCCTTTTGTCAATCAAACCCAGGGCTGCTTTAAGGTGCTGTCATTTCAATATAGGAGAGACGACGCCAATGGCGTCGAGTTTGTTCCCCCTTGGAAGCCCACTCTCTAGCAACTGTAAAGAATGCAGAGGAAACCGTGCCAGTGGCATATGGCCTTCTACTGTGCTCAACATTCACACAAAAGACAGGTTCATCAGTCATTGGAGTATCTGGATAAAAAATTAGCTCCTGATGGATGGTATTTTGAGCTTACCTGCTGCTACTACATTACCCGAGAAACACAGGTTTTGAAACCCACATGACATTAGAAACTGCAGACCATGAAACACGACACGTGCGTGAGCACATAATGTACGCCAGATTATACAAAATAATAAATAAGCTATTTAAACCCTCTGCCTAAAATTGGGCCCGCTGCAAGGAACCCTGGGTCACTTCTACGCAGGCCAATTAATGCACAGCATCTGCTGTATAGAAGCGGGGCATGAAGCACTTCCGAATGATTTCGGCAATTAAAAGAAAACTGTTTCCTGCCTCTTCAGACAGCAACTGTTTCCCTGCAAGACTGAGCACCAAATCGCCGTGTGCAGCTGAAAAAATCAGTCCCCTTTTGGAGGGAGAAAGGAGGGGGAGGAGGCATTTTTATGGGAGAAGGAGCCTTCTTTTGTTGTCCTCCCTTCTGTGTTTGTCTGCCAAATGAGACAGAAGGCTTGGAGGGCTTACTGGCCTGCCGCAGTCTCCCCTTCAGCACCGGCCCCCCGAAAACTGGGGATCAGTGTCAACCCTGCCACTACTCCGCACAGGCGAACACCCCTCAATGCCCCTTCAAAGGCTGTGCCATGTAGGACAGGTGCCCAGTGCAGTGTGTCTAGGGCCCTGACTGCTGACTTGGCTAAAAGGCAGGCTGGACTCTGGTGATTCCAGCTTCCTCTTTCTGAGCCGCTGAGATAGCTGCTACGTGTGCTCTCATGGCTCCTGCGGGAGCAGTGTGTACTTTCCCAGTATCTTCATGTAAAGTGTGCCCTGGTGGGGGCGGGGGAACCCCAGGAGGCTGAAGCATTTAAGCCAGGTGGAACCATCATCAAATTATGAGGAAAGGAGACACACAGAGAAGTGTCCCAAGCCCCTGGCGGAGGAGCTGCAGGCCTCCTGGGACTTGCTGAGGGGCGAGGTAACATGTATGGCTTAGTTGCTGGCTCAGGATTGGAGGTCGTGGGTTGGGGTCCCCCACCTAGGACTCCCTGGAACCGTGCAGTGGGAGACAGGAGACCAGGAAAGGAGGGCGGATTGTGACCAGTACAAAATAAGTCTCAGGTTTCACAAAATTCCTTAAAATAAAGAAAAATGTTACTCCCTACTGCCTTCTAACTTAACTCAAAACCAGAGCCAAAACCTATATAGTTACAAAAATGCCTTAAGGTACCTATAAGATACCTTAAGATACCTATACCTCTGTGGAGTAGGCCATGGTAGAGGACTCAGTAAAATTGTGATTTTTTTTACATTTGTGGAAGACTGAGAAAAGATATTTTGAATCTGTCTAAAGCTGAGAACCATCATGTTCAGTGATGTTTAAAACAAATACAACATGCCTCTCGTCCCAGGAGAGAGCATTCCTGGGCTTGCAGTAGACTGTCCTACAGTATTTAATTTGCTGATTGATCCATCGGGATATTTTGATCTCATATTGATAATTATCATTAAGTTAAATTGTAAAAACTGCCAAATTGTTGCCAACAAAAAAAAAACTACCCCTCAGATTTAAAAAATATATGTTACCTGGAAGAGATTAAATGGCCAAGACCAGGAAAGTTGTCACCTCTGAAGAAGACAGGGCAGGAACCCCACTAGAGAGACCACAGGGCAAGCTCATGGCATGTGTAATATTTATTGCTATGTAAAATCTGAAGCAAATATTGTAAAGGTGAACAGAGAGCATACTGGTGACTGTGAGACTGCTCTCCATAACCTTCTGTACGTTCGTAATATTCCATGATTTAAGGGTTTAAAATGTTAATGAACACAGGAATCTCCACGTACGTGCTGTGGAATACAATCTGAGGTTTAGGTGCAAAGCTGGCATGTTCCCAAATAAACTGCTTCAGTAACTACTGCTATGAAATATGTACATGTAATTATTGCCATCATTTTCTAATTCTAAATCAAGGTATCCAGAAACTGAAAAATCTGTCCAACGGCCTGGCTCGCTCCTCTGCCACAGAAAGATGCAACCACTGCTCCTGGCTGACAAGGCGCCCAGGCTGGTGGCATGGGCACACCCACCAGCGGCCCCACCCAACCCTTCTCACCCAGATACCTCACAACTACAGCCTTTCTTCAAGATAGGAAAAGTAAAGGTTTTCCAAATCTGCCTGCCACTCCCCAAGGTCAGCCTGAAGCTCTATTGAAGGAGGAGCTTTGGAGACAAAGGGAAGGTGGTCCATCAGGCTGTGCAGTGGGGCCCCTGCGCCTTGTGGTTTGTGGTTACCTATGTGCCTGGGAACCCCCCCTGGAAGGGACACATGCAAGGAGAAAGAGCCAGGGAGAAATCTGGGTGGTTCTACTAATGATCCCGCAGTGTTTGCACTGTACTCTACAGAGGATGCCATTTTTTGCCCAAGGCATTGTTCTTGAGAGCAACAATCCCAAATCCCTAATTGCCCTTCTGCTCAATGTCAGTCTCAAAACAAAGGGGATCTTCCTCATCTCAGCCTCACAAAAATATCCCAAAGTCTGTCTTTCTATCAGGAACAGGGCTAAGTGTCATGAAAATCAGCAACAGGTACTAAATGCTTCTCTATTATTTTACCTGGATTCACAAACAAATGTCACCAACTAAGGAAGACAGAAATGTAAATGAGCATGCAGCCTTCTTATGTGCTGTGCCTCATTTAATTTTCTGATGCATTAAATAAGATGAATATCACTAATGCAAATATGAGATTTCTGCAGAACCCAAGCATAACTCAGAAGAGTCTTAACTAAATGCAGTGTTAAAATATCGAGTGGGCTGGCTCTCTCTTTTTTTTTTTCTCCTGATATCAATACAAATGTGCTCAGAATGGCTTTATTTTACACTTCAAAGTCAAAATAAAAATCATGCAATAGGGGCTGGGGATGTGGCTCAAGCGGTAGCGCGCTCGCCTGGCATGCGTGCGGCCCGGGTTCGATCCTCAGCACCACATACAAACAAAGATGTTGTGTCCGCCGAGAAATAAAAAATAAATATTAAAAATTCTCTCTCTCTCTCTCCCTCCCTCTCTCACTCTATCTTTAAAAAAAAAAAAATTAAAAAAAATCATGCAATAAATGTAGCAACTGTACATCGAATGTTAGCATATGGGAAAAGTGTATTCTGCCTTCATTCTGAAAGAAAATTTTTGTTCAAGAATATCACAAGTTTAAAAATTAAAACATGGGGCTGGAGATGTGGCTCAAGCGGTAGCGCGCTCGCCTGACATGCGTGCGGCCTGGGTTCCATCCTCAGCACCACATACAAACAAAGATGTTGTGTCCGCCGAAAACTAAAAAATAAATATTAAAATTCTCTCTCTCTCTCTGTCTCTCTCACTCTTTCTTAAAAAAGAAAAAATTAAAATTAAAACATTTATAAAAAATGCTAACTTTGATTACATTAAGTGTTCTCAGTTTATGATACATGCATATAAGATATATATTTTAAAATGATAGTGTTGTATGAAAAAGAGGTATTTTTCAAAATGAAATGTCACTGTAAAAACATTTTCAGAAAGTATATAGAAAAGGCATAAAAAAGTCATTCTATCATTTTCAGATTTAAATTTGTGAATCATGACTTTAATAATCATAGTCCTACTTTGTGGTTTGTTTGCTTTTATGCATTTTACTGTCCTAATATCTCCTGCCCCCATAGTCAAGAAAAACCAATTTAATAATCATGTAAAAATGATTTTGCTGCCATACTGAATGTTAAATAGTGAATCACAGAGATTGAAAATATCAGGTGCTTTTGCCATGCAATCCGGGAAAGAATGTCTAGGGCTCTGGCCCCACACACCAAGACGTCTGGGTGCATCTCAAGTCCAAGCAGCCAGCCCAAGTTTCTTCTTCCTAAGGTTTTTAAACTGCTCAATTGGTCATTTCACAAAACAGATTCGTCATTTATGGTTTATGTCACTTTTGCAGAACTTATTGCTGACCCACCATTCTATGTGTGTCAAGTTTTGCTAATGGTCAACATAAAAATGATAGATTGCTGGAAGTTAAATTACAAATAATGTTTCAGAGTAAAACGGAATGCTCGCAGGCCCTTGGTTGGTATTGTGTCCCTGATTCCCCTGAAAACACACGGAGTAACTGATTGCATCATCTTCGTACTGACCAGAGTGGAAACCTGCTCAGCTTTTGTTATATTCTGAGAAAGACCTAATGTGCCCTGCAGGGTTAAAATAATTTGAATCAACAAAACTTAAAAGCTACAAGTAGTATTTTCTTATAATGGCCTAATGGAGTAAGTGCTATGCTTTTGGTCCAAGTAAAGTTTCTTATGTTTTAATTACACAAGACAGAATTTAACTATAGAAGTTGCTTTAAGAGCTGAATTTTTCACCCTCATTGTTTTCAGTATTAGGGGTTTGGGACATTCTTCACTCATAATAGTAACTCAAGGGTAAAGACTGTTTTATCCCAATACAATGGCACAGAATATGAAAAGAAGTTCTGCAAGGACCCAAAGAGAGGAATAAAAGGAAGCGTATGCCCACCTGACCGCGTGGGCACACATGGGAAAAGGGCATTCCTGAAGAGGAGGCAGGATGCGGAGATGACGCGCCACTTCCCTGGGTGGCCTCCACGAACTCTGACTTTAAGGGACACGTCATATAGGCCTCACTGCTCCACAGTGACACTGTTTCTAACAATGAGTCCTCAAATTAAACCATTCTCAGTACCCACATTTAACTATGGGTGGATGCTTTCAGTATCTGAGCCACCCCAATGAAGCAAACACTAATAGCACATTGTTCCCTTCCACCAAATGCCTTGCTTTCCCACATTAAATTATTAACCAGGAAATGGAAAGTATGAAGGCTAAACCCCTTTGGTATGTGGAAAAGCTAGGCCAGGAGACAGCACTTGTTAAACAAGAAGGCTGCGCTGGCCTGGCCTAGCAAGCTCCTGATTCCTGCCTGCTGAGCCGCCCCAAGCTGGGCAAATGGGGGGCCAGCACCATAACCTCGACCTCCTGTCCCTCTGCTTCCAGGCAGGTGGCACGCCCCTCCTCCCTGCCCTGCCTCTCGGCTTAGGCTTGGACTCGGGTGTTAGAAAAGTAAGGATTTAAGATAAACACATTACTTAAAAAAAAAAAAGCACAAATATGATTTTCAAATTAAAGCCACACAATCAGGGCTGACAAGCTCAGACGGGCAGTGTATATACTCTACAGCTTCCAGAAAAACTTTAAGAAGGAAAATGAACAGACACCCTGCACACTGTGTGCTGGCCTGCCATGAGTCCTTAGAAGAGCCCCCTGTTCCTCCGCCAATGGAGCGTGTGCATGTGCGATGGTTAGCATGGAGGCCAGGAGCCGTCCTCCGTGTCCGCTCCTGGGGAAGCAGAACGCAGGCAAACACTGCCCTGTACACGTGTAATTCCCATGGATCACCTCTCCCACTTCCTAACCCTCGGGGTCAGTCTTAGCCAGTGCTTTCTTCCAGGAATAGCCATGCTTTCAAAACGGGCAGCAATTCACAGCCACTTCGCCTCCGATGCTTTTCCAGAAAGCTAGGGGCTCTATTTCCGTATCATCAGGTACAGCTGTTGCCACACCACATCTCAATTTCAGGCTGTGCACCTAAAACACCTGAATGAACCTCACCACGTTTATTAATATTCCTTTTCTGTAGATACTTTTCTAGAAGCCAGTGCCAACTCCGTGAGTTTTCCTCAATGTTAAGAGGAGATTTTCCCTGTATTAATAAAGAAATCTGGAGGCATTTTAGTATAATCTTGACAGGAAAAGATGTAAACCCCAATGACTTCACTGAGGTATAAAATGGAATCGCCTTATCATCCATGACAGTCTGTCATGTTTGGCTGCTACTTTCCTGCACATAAATAAAAATGCAAGTACTTAAGTGCCTCTAGAAACCTTCTGCTGCATCTTAAATGGTTTTCATTTCACTTTTTCTGCTAATCAATAGAGATTTCTGTCTATACTTTAAGAAATGCATACATCCTACCAGGTCATCCAGGGCGAGCTGTCTTGGGACTGCACATGTGAGGGAATGTTAATATGGCTTTGATCTATGCTTTAGTGTCACCAGGCCAAGATGAAAAACTTCAAACTGCGATCCTACGTTTTGTTTACCAAATGACGGAAGCATTCTGGTACCATACAGATTACAGGGTTGACCTGCCCTTAACTCTCCTTCCCAACTAGACGTTTATTTCAGAAGTCATGCAGGAAGTCCCCCAGGAGAGGACTGTTTCTTAACATGAGTTCTTCAAGGGTATGTTAAGCACAAGTGCTGGAAAGTAAATAGCAATTCTAAGTAAAATCTTCTCAAAACACTGAATTTGGGAAATAAGAGAATAAACCTGGCCTTCTTTCTGCTGTAGCTCCAGATCACTGGGGAGGGGCGGTGCTCAGAGCTGTGTCACTAAGTCAGTCAAACCTCAAACAGGGAGATGGAGAATTCACAAGGTCTGCTTTGCTGTTTTGTGGGGGTCATTTAAGGCAAGGAAAAACAGCCACGGTTGTAACGTCGTGGAGAGTAATTCTGAGCAACCAGGACCCTCTGGGATAGGCATGGCCCTTACCATGTCCCCTGGCTTGACGGAGACAGCCACCACCACTCCAGGCATCGGGGAACGCAGGATGCTGCTTGTGTCCTCAGCCACTTTTTCCAGCATAAACTTGTTCAATTCTGCAGCGAGTTTGGTTAAAACACGTACCTTGTACTTAAGGGGAAAAAAAAAAAGTAAGGAGTTTAAAAGATGAACTTTTCCTCCAAAGCAGCACTCATTTAAAATCAGGATTTAGCTTTTAAAGGAAAATTCCAATATCCTTTAAGTCACATGCTTAAATTCCTTGTACATAACACCCCAATACATTATCTTCTTATACTTTCTTACTGTCAGTCAGCCATCTAAGAAATTTCTTGAAACAAAAACAACTCCTTAATTAGCAATACATAATAATCATCCTGGAGTCCTGAGAAAAACATCTTAACACTTCACAAAGACAAAAGTATGGATCTGCCGGTGTCCCTTCACGGCTTACAAACTTGTGCTGAGAAAGGCAGACTGGTGGGCTGGGTCAGCTGAGGGCTGAGGCGGCGACACTGTGAGCTCACATCAGTAGATGGCAGCAGATCGCTGTCGCAGGACTCCCGCACCCGCCAGAGAGCCGCTGCACTGTGTGCACCCACAAGTTAAGACAAAGGGTTTCAGTGTTTGTTTTGGGTGAACAATCTTTAAAATTCAGATCTTTTCCAATGGCATAAAATGTTACATTGGCAACTGAAAAAGTCAGCTTGCCTTTTTAAGCACATCCCGCAGTCTTTCTGCCATGACAGGATGGGGAGAACACCTTCCCAGCTGGGGGCAGAATATCAAGGCTTTCCACACACAATGTGCACAGCCAAGGGTCTCAGGGCCCCTCTTGTAGGAGGCACATTAAAGTGGGTCCAGTCCCACTCAACATTTCTAATAGAGAATTTCTACCAGACAGGAAAAAATCCTGTCTCTGGGAATCCGTTTTGATTTGATTCATCCAAACGGAAAGGAGAAGAAATGGCTGGACGAAGAGCTACTGAAGACTTCTGGACTCCCACCAACCAAACCTCTGGGGCGAGCGGCAGCGGCACCAGGGCAGCCGGCTTTGAGGAGAGCTGCTGCAACCCGAGGCCTCCTGTGGGCACCATGATGGCAGCGACGCCAAGACGAAATCCAATTTGCCCTTGGATTCTGTACAGAGGCAGCGAGACCTCCAAGTAGGCTCTTTGCAGGGCCTCTTTAAAAGGAGAGGGGAGGGCCCCGATGAAGAGCTTTGATGGCCTAGGTTCCGAGTAGAATTGCGACACTGTGACAGGTTGAATAATAACATCTTTTGCATGTTTCTTTACTCCTGAGTGTGTGTTTTGCAATCAAGACATACAAGCATCTGCCAGTTTCTGAAGGATATGATCCTTAAGTGAAATTACAGTGCAAATAAAAGCTTTTTGCTCCTATTAAAATTCATCTGAGTCATAAGTGGCAAGGGAAAAAGCAAGGAGAGTGCATGCTGCTGTCAGTCTAATAAACATTCTGGGCAGAGGGACTATTTATCAACGATGAATTGTACCTCCAAGTCCTTCATTAAACCTATGGGGGGGGAGAAAAGGGGGGAATATAATTGGGCCAGATTGCACAGTGTTAGTATCTGCCTCTGCCTTGGAAGGGAAAATCCAGGATTGAGAAAGGTGTGGGAGTCCACCAGAAGTTACTTTTCTGCGGGCAGCGCCCTGGGGTGTCCTTCTCTGGGACTGGTCAGCACGGTGCCCCTTCAGCTTCCAATGCTGCACACAGGTCGGTTTTTGCCCAATTCAATTTTCATTGTGAGTTCAGGAAAAGTGAGGAGAATGCCATTTACGAACTTCCACCACAACAGATAAACTGAACTAATTTTAGCTATATCACAAAATAAGCATTAGTAGGGATCCAGTGCTAAGAGTGCATTTAGCCCTATTTCTCCCCAGAAATTACCAGATCCTGACTAAAACTGGATCCTTTTACTCTCTTTATAATTTTCGTATCTTCTGGATTCCTTTCTCTGTGGGACTCCTGCTTGGCTTGGAAAGAGATGTGAGAGTCACAAAGCTCAGCGCCTTCAGAGGCAGGCTTTGTTACCAGTGAAATGTTCCTTTTCCTTTTGTATTTGTTTATTGTTCTTAAATCCGTTTGGGGGATAAGTGACTTATTGTAATCACAAGCGAAAAAATAACAACAAAGTAAACTCTGGTGCACGTGGTTGGCTTAGAAATGGCCTTTCTGAATACAAAGGGGGGCAGAGAGCAGGTTCTCTTAAGATTACCTTTGATGTCGTCCTGGCCCTGTTAGTGTGCCTGCACGAGCCCACCGTCTTAAAACAGCCTCTGGAGGCCCCTGTGGGGTACAAGGAGCCCATGCCCCATGGGGCTGAAATGGGGCTGAAATGGGGCACATGCGGGCCCATCCAGTGAGAATGAGAAAAGCCTTTTGATGCCCAACAAAGAAGTTATTTAAGAATATATACCAGAGATTACAGTCAAAACTGATATCCATCGGTGTCTCGGGATTCTTTGGGGACTCAGGGCAGTCAACTAGCTGAGAGATTTCAGGAAGGTATCCCTTCAGCAACGGCAGGATACAAGTTCAGTTTAGTGATGGACATTTAAATATTCCAGGAGTGGCGTGCGACACTGCCCTGCAGAGTTCAGATGTTTTTGTTGCTGTTGTTGTGAAGCAGACAGACCCCACTGTAGACATTTTCAGGTGGGCAGTCCAGCATTCTACAGGCCCGTTGACAGGGTGGCCAAGCAGGACCCAGAAGACAGCGGTTCTCACTGCCTGGGTCCGCAGTAGCGTCTGTTTGATGAGAAGCTGCCTGTTGGTGGAGCTGGGCTGCTGCGGAGGGGGAAGCGTCAGCTGGGGCCTCATCAGTGGACGGAACTTCACTCTGCTGGCTTTGGGGAGCTGGTCCCCAAACCACCGCCACATAGATACAAAGCTCTTGAATAACAAACACCTCACCATGTAAGTTAGAACAGGGAACGGTGCTCTCTGGGTCTGGCCTGCATGGGCTCCTCAATCGATAAGTGACAATAACGGGAGCAAATGGCATATATGACCCAGTTATGGAAAATGACCCCA